>NC_061497.1:6926487-7535987 GCF_022539355.2 Hippoglossus stenolepis | reverse complement strand
GAATGTCTATTTAAAGGGATCGGAGATTGCGCGGGTCTGCTGTCTTTTCTATTCCTGACTGACAGCGTTGTTGAATTTGGCCCAGAGAGTCTGACTCCCCCCCCACACACGCACACACACTCTCAGCACTCGTTGCAAGGTAAGAATGGTTAAACAAACACAGACACACACACACACATAATATGTCCGCTGAAGTGTCTATGACTTCAGAGGACATTATATTAAAACATGTCTTTACCTTAAAGTTGAATGATTATGGGGACTTGATTTGTGTCCCCATTTGGAAGACAAGTCCCCAAACTGTGACTTTCAAAACAGATTTAGGTCCCCACAACATAAGTAATACCTGGACCACACACCCACACACGTATTAGTATGCAAGCCAGAAACAGAACTGTAGTATCTTTAAAAAAGTCCCCTCATGCTGCTTTACATCACAACTCTGCACATTTCTAAGCTTATCTCACTGTGAAGGAGAGACACAAAGCCCACAGAAACAGAAACAACCGAAACCCTTGTGCACATGACATCATCGTACCTCTCCGCTGAATTCCAGATGTTGCAAATGACCCCTTCACAGACGGGTTAAACATTGGAGCGTCTGAGCCATTGTTGTGTATAGAGTGAGATGTAAGCTGCTGGTGACTGACAGCTCCCCTGTGGTGCAGTCTAACAAAAGTGTGTGTGTGCAACAGGGAGGGTCTGCATCAGATGGTCTATATCTGCTGTGTGTGTGTGTGTGTGTGTGATGTTCCTCAGTGCTACAGAGCTCTGGGTTAAAAGCATGGTGAGGTGTGTCCTTTCTTGGCTGTTCCAAAAAAAAAGGAATTGAGAAAGAAGTTTTTTTTTTGTTTGCATGAATTAAATGACAATGACTGTCACACAGCAGATGATTGACAGTGATGTGATAGAAACATAAGCTGCCATTTTGGGACACAAATCCAAACTGGGAAGAATAAATTGATCCATCCAGGATCCTGAGCAAAGCAAAGTATTCTACATCTAGAATGGTTCTCAGTAGAGTGTATGAAACCACATTTAATTCCCTATAGATCCACATTTTTATTTGGATCTGCAACAATTTTCACACAATCATGAATAAAGGTCCCCTTAAACATCCACGATTTTTTTTAATCAAAAGAAATCCTGTGCTGGATCCGCACCAAAATTCAGTGGAACCTTCTCTGACCCATATTGCATTTTTCTACCAATTCTGTGGCAATCTGCCCAATAGTTTTTGCATAATATTGCTTACAAAGAAACAAACCGATGGGAGAAAACCTAACCTCCTTGGCAGAGGTAATGATAAAGATTGTATTGGAAGATTAAACCTTTCACATGTAGAAGCACATTTAATGGAACACAACAAATTACCAGACATTTTTCAAATCTATTGTAAATCTTCATATAGCAGCTGATGGAATACTGTGCTCTATGTGAGGGGAGAGTCCTAATTTCACTTGACCCTACGTAGTAGTGAACATTGCATGTACATGCAGGATGTCATGTCTTCTTCCTGCTCTAAAAATAAATCTCCATGCAGCTGACTCCAAAGAGCCTAAAGCCACGGCAGTAAGAACTGTCTGGCTTCAGTTGCTCTAGCAACTGGTTGGAGATGGATGCTCACGGAGGCTGCTCACTTACATGTGGCTCATTCACTCACACAGAGGTTATTGATGCACAACTATAAGTCCTGCCTTAATGGAACTAATTTGCAGAGTGAATGAAAAAACGTGTATCACTGGGGGAAGTAGTCAAAAGAATGCACGTAGAGGTGCAGCCTATCATAGAGCAGCAGGGCTCCCTTCAGCGTGGAACACTGATCTCAAACTCAGTGCTGAAGTGTTTGGCAGCAGCAATAGAGACAGAAAGAGACTGGAGAGGTTGAAGAGACAATTCTGTTTTCAACAAAGGGAAGATAAATAAAAATGAAAACTTTAGTGAGAACAACACAACATTTCTGCAGAGACACAATCAGCCTGACCTGAACACCTGACCTGATATGGTAGTGCAGTTCTCAGTGGGAAGTTGTGGAGCTCACTGTGCCTCTGGAAGTTTCTTTACTGGAAGCCAGTAAAAGGAATAAACATGGAGAAGATGTTGGTTTGAAAAACCAACTCTCTCTGAGAACGAAGAAATCAGGGCTCATGTGGAAAGATCAATTCTATAGGAGCCCTCCCTGCCATGATTTCTTTTACTTTCTTGTTAAAGGGATGTTGCCTCAGTCCCTCGTCTTTCCTGCCATGTGTTTTCATCACTGAATGGCCACTGGCTGTGGTGGCTGCTGGGAAGCGGGGATTAGAGAGAGACTAAATGCACAATGCAGCTCTGGCTGACTGATGATAGGACCTCTGAGCAGATACAGTGCAGCGGAAAATACAGCACCAGGAAAATCGAATTTTCTATATAGATACACAAATAAGTGACACTCTGGTGCTGATGTCAATCACAGACCGACTACGATGTAAGCCAGAACAAAAGAAGTTATCGTGAAGACATGTTTAAATACATGTCGTGTTCATCTGTCTCTCTCTCTCTCTGTCTCTATCTCTCTGTCTCTCTCTCTCTATGGACAGAATATATCTCTCAACCATGTGTCTTGTCCACAGGCCCGTTTTTCCTCTCAGGTGTGAAGTGGAGGGCCTCCCAAACACAGACCAAGACTGGTAACTACACAACATGTCTGTCTCTCTTTGTGCACGTGTGTGGGTGTGTGTGTGTGTCTGTCTATTTAAATGCAAACATACACTATGTGCACCACAATAGTACTTTACAGTATCAGTGAAATAAAGATGTACATAGATAATTGTTTTTAACTACTGACATGTCCTCAAATCCCAAATATAAGCCTGCATGAGTTTCACCATGTTGTGTTTTACTGTACTGTTCATCTGATACTGTAATTTATACTGAAGTATTTTACTTTAGATGATAAGGGATTCCTCCACTTAAGGGCTTTCTTCCCTTATAGAATAAGTCAGCGAGTTGAAGAGTTTTAATTCAGAAACTAAAACTACTACTTAATGTTATCACACATTGTGTAAGTGTAAGAATTACGAACTAAAGAGTTCCACAACTACTTCTCAGACTTACTATGGATGAGATTGTATCTGCTTATTTATTAAAAACACAACATCATACACATGAAACCCCCGTCTGTGTTTCAGGCTGCATGTATCACCCAGCAGAGCTGTACTCTGGCCGTAACACATGGGACTCCTATCCAGCTGGAGGTCCTAACAGAGGACAATGGGCTCCAGTGAACACTCAACTCTGGAGCCACACAAACAGGTCAGTCAGCAGCACCATCAACATATGTACAAGTGTTTTTCCACAGAGTGTCGCCTTTTATTTCTCAAAGTACAGCAGCCCATTCACATGGGGCACAAATATGTTTCAGATGCACTGAAAATAGCCTCTTTTGTATTTTATCTTTCTTTACTGATCATGGATTATGTTCTTATGTTGTGAAGATCAACTAAAACTGACTAAAAGACGACAGTAAACTTCACTTGGGGGGATGGCTGGAGCCTTCCTGAAAACAAATTAAGCTCAGTGAAAGTGAGGATGAACTGCCCCAGCGAGGGTCATTTCAGCAGGTGGGACTCCAGCCTTTGTTGTCTGGGTTGATTTAAGATAAGCACCACTTCACGTTCCGGGCTGATTAACTGAAAATGTGATGAGCTCTTACTTCAGCTGTAGCGTGAACCCGTCTGTGCAGTTTAAACAAGCACGAGTGTGGTGAACGTAACCATAACGTTTTTCAAAGTGCAGCTGAGAGAAAAACCTCAACGTAACATTTCTCTGGCAGCAGGTGGAGGCTTTAACCATTGTGACAACTGCAAAGAATGTGTGTCAGGTTGTGGCTTTTGGGAATATAAACAATTGTGACTCTCAAAGAGACACTAAACTCTAAACTCTAAATTTCATTTTGGAAAAAAACGTTGCACATAGCTCTGACATGTACATGCGCTATAGGTCGGTTAAATGTCTAATTAGACATTAATATAGAATATACTTGTATAATATACACGATATACTGTATTTAAAGTAGAGGAAATGAACTAATGTCAATTACCATTTAAAAACTTCAGTCGAGTCACATTGAGTATGCTAATTCTCTGTGGTCAAAGAGGTTTATTCGGTTATGTCTCAGTTGAAAAGAAAGTGTGGTTACTATAGTAAGGATAAGAGCCGTTTACAGTTTCTCTGAAGAGCCACTCATAGAGAAACCTCAACAAGTCGACACTGTGCTTCCTCTGTCCCTCGGAAATACACACGCAAACTCAATTTGGTGAGCGGTTGTTGAGACAATCGAGTCAGACGGAGATTTCTCCTTCACAGTTTGATGTCTATCACGGCTCATGAGAGCTCCCGTTAAAAGAAATGATCCTGGCCAAAGTCCCACGTCACCACTGAGTTACACTTGAGTTAGCACAAAAGAGAAATCAACAGGGAGGAAGCAAGTTGGACTTGTTGCCCGATGCGTAGCAAGAAGGCTCTCAGATTTTCTGACATCATCACATCAACTTTCAATATTACAGATGCCAAGGAGGGCGCACTCAATCACATCATCCACCATCAACTCGTCTCTATGACAGGTGAGTGAAACAATTAATTCACAATAGTTTTTTTATAATCTTTCTCTAATTTTAAAGTTATGTATGTTAATTACATATGACATTGAAACTTGGATGGCTCGTGCAGCTTTTGAGAAGTTATCTTCCCTTGAGCCATTTGAGCAACAGAGGAGTACCAAACTTGATAGACATATTCCCTTGATGTATGAAGTTCCGTTTGGGCTGTGGCACCATTATTTTAAGTACTTGCTGCTTAAGTTTATTCGGTGTTCCTCATAGGGGGGAGAGAACAGTCAACCATGTTCAGGACAAAGGTATCTCAAAGGGGCACAGGCAGCATCCACGTCTATGGGACGGTAAAGAGCCGCCGTTTGAGGCCCAGAACTGGCATCACAACTCCTCGCGCTCATTCCACCACAACCGAGCTGCCAACAACAATGGTTATCCAACCGCAGCCGGAGAGCGCTACGCAACCTGGGACAATAACGTCAGCAGCTCTGTGGTGAGCCCTGCTGATCAGGAACGATATTACCTTCAAAAGGTGTTGAAATTGTTGTTGGAGCTGCAAAAGCGTGTCATCGTTTGACTTTTTTGACTTTCTGATTGTGGTTGCATGTTAGCATGGGAGTCCTCGTCTTCATCGCAACAACAGAGAGCTCCAGTCTCCCCCAGAGAGATGGGCCCCCTCAGACTGTCGCAAGAGCTTCCCAGGCAGGATGATGAACAACAGACCGGGGCCCTGGAAACGACCGGCCCACCATCAGCGGCGAGACCAATTACACCAGCACAGTCCACCCCCGCCTCACCCTTTATCTCCAAGGGAAGAGTGTCCTGCTAAGAGGAGGAGGGACTCTGGTCCTGATCAGGTAAAGTTTCTTGACTTAGTACAACAACATGACATTTTATTTCTGTGCAACAGCACCACCCATTGGTATAACCCCGTCTAGTATTACAGGATACCTATGCTTCTCTGTTCAGTCATCTCATCCTGGATCAAGACATTTACCTTTACTGGCCCCCTCACCGCCTCGCCACCACCACCGTCACCAAGATGACTGGAAGCCTCCCAACGACAGGGCGGGTCCTTGCCACCACTCTGACCACAGGACCTCAGCAACACAGCAACAGGTCGGTTCTATCATCTGTGGATGACTGCTAAAAGATTACAGATGAGCAGAAATGTGGATGATGTTTGATTTCTACCATCCAGGAAACCTCTAAACTTCGAGCTGGAGGACATGGCTTCAGTAACAGTAACCCGGCAGCTCTAAACCAGAGTTGTGGCAGCAGACCGCCACATCACGGAAGCAGAGGGAAGGTCGAGCGGAAAATCCTGTCTTCACCAGCAGACCACACCCGTGTGCCTTACAGCCACCAAAACCATCATTACCACTACCAACGGCACACAGGCCATCCCAGAGCTCCACAGCACAACCCGCCGCTTCACCCTCCAGAGGACTCCCGGAGCCATCACCACAAACAAAGCACAGTAAGAAATAAACCCTGAAACAGCATGAACACAGTTTTCAGTTACCCTTCAGAATGGGCTTTATTTTACATCTGAATCAATGTTTTTTGAGTTTCAAATGTTCTATTCTATTTTTAATTTTCAGATATTAATGTCAGCATAACATTATGATTTAACACAACAGATTCACACAGCAGCCATTTTCCTCTGACATCACACTCGGCTCAAACTATTAACAGAATAATGTTGTACTGCTGTGATCCTAGGTTATAAGTCATTTAAACACAAAGAATATAACAAACTGTTTTCATTTCACAGGTCCCTAACTGATCAGGTACTGAAAAGACGAAAAATCCTGAGGGATATTATTTCATACAGAGGGAAAGCCAATTTTTGATCCTAAAATATATCGATGCACCTCTGGGACACAGTGATTTAAGCCCGGAAGTAAAATGCACTGGAATCAAGCTTGTAATCTAACGCTAGATGCTCAATCTCAATCCAATGCTAAGGTGCCTGAAACAAACTGTTGATAGAAACAGTGTGAACATTACACAGGAATATGTTCCAGTGAGCAGAATGTGACATAACGCTACTGATTTAACCTGAATATTTCTGAGGTCAGGTCAAAAGACACAGTTGCACTTAATGTTACATTGCTAGCTTGCTTACATACATTTTTCTTCCAGTCTTAAATAATTGTGTCCAAGATGTGCATTGATATTTCAGCATAAAAAAGCCCTCATGGCTAGGAAGTGGTTAAATGCTAGCTGTTGTCCAATGGCAGCTAATGAGACATCAAATATGTTCTTTGACCCTGAAACATGCTCTTATGTCCTAACGGATATTAACTATCCATTATCTATTCAGTAGCTGATCAGTTGGGAAGCAGTGAAATGAAAACACTCTCTGTGTTTATATGGTTTATAAACCTGGATCACAGCTTCCCACAATGATGTCCGAGGAAAATGGCCACTGTGTCAATATGGCCCATGGAGAGATGTTTACCTGAACCACAGTCTAAATGGATATAATATTAACTCTGCAGGAACCTCAACGCACTCATCAAAGAAGCATTTTAAGGGATCCAGCTCTCGCCCATTCTTCTGGTGCAGACTCCCCTTATTCGTCCCTCCTCTGCAGCCCTAAAGATGGAGGGTCCACTGCCAGCAGTCCACGTGCTCTCTCCAGTCCCTCTTCATACACGGGGCCCATCGGCAGAAAAGATCCTTCAATCCTTCGTCAGTGTAGTCCCGGCCTCAGTGGAGAGCAGAGACTCCATGGAAGCCCCCCTCACACAACCAGACCTGGCCTGACATCCACCACATCTCTCACATCCCACAGCGGTCCAAAATCCAGGTTTTCAGACGTCAAGTACAGAAAGAGTTCACAGCCGCTCTGCTCACGACAGCTCCCCCACAGCAGATCGAGAGCAAACAAGCTTGACAAGGAGCTGGAGCAACACGCAAAACCTGAGTGCAAACAAAAAGATAAGCTGGGGAAGAAAGAGAGAAAAGGGGATATTCTTAAGACGAGCAGAAAAGGCGATGAAAGAAAACGGCGGAAGAAAAAAGAGGAGAAAAGGCTGGGCGAGCGGAAAAGGAAAAGAGATAAAGCAGTTAAAATGGAGGGAAAGTTAGGCTTGAAAATCATGGCGAGGGACATGTCCACCTCCATCTCTGCTTCGGCAGAGGGCAAAGTGAGTAGGATGGAGACTCTGACCCCAGAGAGTCAAAGCCAGTCGACACTCAAACACAAGCACAGGGCGAGGAGTGAACGAGCGGAGGGGACACACAGGCCGTTTGCAAATACTCCTCATCCTAAATGCACTTCACAACAGCTGCCCTCAAAATCTGGAAACCACAAAATGTCCAAAAAGAACAGCCGTCCCCAGAAACCCCCTGTCAAGAATCTACCAATGACATCCCCCAGGAAAACCAGCGCCAAACAGACCAGCAGGAAGCCCTCCATTGTCTCATCGCACTCAGACGGCAGACCAAGAGGAAAGCCAGACGATACACTCCATTCACTTTTGTTTAAAGCCTTAGCACCTCTCAGTGCAGCATGTTCCGTGAGCGCAGAGCAGGGAGGTGTTCTCAATGCCCCAGACCTCCAGCCCGTGGCGGTGATGGGACATTTGAGGGAAATAGGAGACAACCTTGCGAACACTCCTCCTGTTCTGAGCTGGCAGGGCTCTCCAGTGTCGAGTGTGGAAGAGGATGAGGACGAGTTAGGAAAGGGAGTGATAAGTCGACCTGTCCTCCAGCCCAGCCCTACTCAGTGCTTCTCTCCTCCCCCTGTGGACAACGACAGCTCTGACGATATGGAAAAGGAGCCTTGTGAAAGTTTACGAGCTGACAACAGCGACAGGTCTGAATACTGTGATCCGCCTCGTTCCACCGAACAAGTGGCCGAGGAACAATCAAAAGAAGACGTGGACAGCAGTGGGGAAACATCTGGCTCTCTTCTCCGTGAGCTTTGCCACCACAAAGCAGGGCTGGACGACGTCTTCAAGAGCCTGGCCACCTTCCTAGGGGGCCAGAGGGTCTCGTGTCGAGGCGGCCCATTTGGTGGCCCTCCAGACAGCACTGCAAGAGGGGTGAAGTACTCCTCTTCTCTTGAGCTTGGGCCAGATATACACTGCCAGGAGCATCACGATTTCTCCCCCAAGTCCGATCCCACAGCGTCCTCCAAACCTGCTCATATTAAATCACCGACGCACGCTACCTCAGGCTCGCTTGGGAAATCCCACAGTCCGACAGAACTGAGAACTGAACCTGTCGCCGACGCCCCAGTGCAGGAGCCTGAGACTGTTGTGAAAGTAAAACAAGAAGGTAAAAATACCGAGATCCTCCCTGAGAGAATTGACTCATCTCTTCTAGACGGGTCACTGAGTGCAGAGCTGAGAGTGACCACCACAGACACAGCCTCTCTCACCAGCCTCCTCACTGTTTCCACCAAGGAAGAGAGAGGACACAGCACGGAGCCCGGACACAGATGTGCAGACAGAAAAAGAAAACAAAAAGATAGGGACGGAGGAGTAGAAGAAGAGATCAAGATTAAGATAAAGACAAAGGAAAGCAGTGTCATCGGTCCCAAAAACAAAGTGAATGAAGTTAAGGATTCGGAAGAGAGGGGTGTTTCATCCTCGGAGAGAGCCATCTCCAGAGGTTCATCCAGACCTCTCAAAGATAGTAGGAAAGGCCAGGTTTTTCAGGAAAATCAATCCCCACGTGGCAAGGACATCCGGAGAGAGAAAGAAGACACCGGGAACGCTGAAATCAAGGTAGAAAGAGAGGAGAAGAAGGAAGTGGTCACTGAGTTAGAAAACCAGAAATCATCCGCAGCTAGAAACACACAAACAAAAGCTCCAAACCCAGCATCAACTTTAACAATCAATCCATCCAAACTGTGTGTCTCAACACCGGCGAGCAAACCTCCCCGCTCATTAGCGCCAGTCGATCCACTGAAACTGAAAGCGCTGTCCATGGGCTTATGTAAGGAGCTGAAGATCCTGCTGATCAAAGTGGAGATCGCTGGGAGACAAACGTTCAACATATCAGAAGTGGAGGAGCAAAGAGTCCCACTTTCCAAGATCAACATCGACAACACGGCCACAGAAGTGATCAGATCCTGCAAGTAAGTGCTTGGAAAAAAAAGATGCTCCTCGCCTGGCGGGGATTGTGATGGGAAATTTCAGAGGTAGGTGTCTTGCTGACTGATGTGTTTTATTGCTCCTGTTGTCTTTTTCCAGGGGGACGAGGGTGAAGGGGAAGTTCAAGGAGTCGTACCTGCTTTCCTCATTTTCCGTTAAACCCAACATCGACGTCAAGACGCCCATTCCTCGAGAAAAGCTCAACCCTCCGACACCAAGTATCTACGTGAGTCCATACAAAGTAGCCCAGCCTGACTTGTAACATCATCAAATATTGACTCCCAAATTCTTATTTTTAACCATGCAAGCACTAGTGCAGTGCCTGTTCTAAACCTGTTTGCTTGGCTTGTGGCGATGCTGGTTGCAGCTTTCTTTCTGAAACTGTAAACGCGATCTAGTTGAACTGCAATAAGTAAAGATCGGGCTACAGGACTCTGACGCTGCGTCACCACTGCTGCACAAAGAGCTGTTCACCTGTTAATTCAAAGTTTGGTGAAGCTCGACTCAGTACGTTGGTGAGTCCTAGCCGCCGCTACGACACAGATCTGGTGGCTTGTTTTTGAATGCATCACATGTCCAAATTGCACCAAATTTGCCTTCCTTATAATAAACATGCCAAGTGTGGAGCAAATGTGATGAGCGGTTCTTGAGCTACGTGAGCCACAGATAAACAGACAGAGAGATCGAGATTCCTTGAATTAACATTTGGGATTCAGACTGATGGACTAGCTGATTGATTGCCATACAAATAGGTACAGGCATTCATGCCGCCCTTCAGGTTAATCTTGAGAACTCTTAATTTAGCACCAACATTTTAATTGTTTAATGCTTTTGCTCATGACCAAACACAGTTTTTCCACACAGTTACAGTTTTGACAACTCAGCAGAGCTGCTAGCAGAGTGCCAGATGCTTATTTTTTATGAATACCAGCTATTTTAACGATCATAACGATAAGAATTCACTTAAATGCGAATCATTGAACCGATAGCAGCAGAGAGAAGTGCCTTATCACATCTTGTTTCATCACATCTACATGTTGTTTAGTTTTCAACTGTGTGTATTTTTCAACTGTGTTTAAGACGCATACATTGATTCCTTTTTGCTGCGTTCACTGTGATGTGTTTGCAGTTGGAGAGCAAGAGGGACGCCTTCTCTCCAGTTCTGCTTCAGTTCTGCACTGACCCCAAAAATGCTGTCACTGTCATCAGAGGCCTGGCTGGCTCCCTCCGCCTTAGTAAGTTTATCCACCACACTCCTCTCAGCCAATTTACTGCACTCCAATTTCTCTATTTAGCCCAGCAGGATTTATCAAACTCCAATCACCCTGAATGAGTTGATAGGTAAAACATCACTATTAATCAGGACCCATTGTTTATTGTTTGGTGAAAACAGGGCTTCTTCTTAAAGCACAAATAAATGCAGCGTATATCCTTATTTTTAGATGTGCAGTGGTAGACTTTGTAGACATGTTGATATTTCTATAATAGAAAACATGTGGGCTGTTTGGACAACACGTCCTCCTCACTATGTTTGATGTGGATGCTGCATCGTTTCTTTTGCAAATAAAGATTTTAGAGACTTGCCTAAAAGTGCCAGAGGCTGGTTCTGAGCACTGCTGCTGTATCTTGAAAACTGTCACCAGTCTTATGTCACAAACACAGAACACATCACTTTATGATCCATGTTTGAATTCAGACAACATTTGCTTAACCTCGACATTGACAGGGCTACTGGGAGGCCGTATCAAGAATTGCTGCTTTGAATGAATTTGCCTCATCTCTTGTTCTCTCCTTCTTGTAGACCTTGGTCTGTTCTCCACCAAATCCCTTGTGGAGGCCAATTCAGAACATGCAGTGGAAGTGAGGACTCAGGTGCAGCAGCCCGCTGATGAGAACTGGGATACCAGCGGCTCGGCGCAGACGTGGCCCTGCGAAAGCAGCCGCTCACACACCACCATCGCCAAATACGCCCAGTACCAGGCCTCCAGCTTCCAGGAGAGCTTGCAGGTAGACATTTTCCCTCATCGCACACGTATGCACACACATGCTTGTTTTAACACTTATCTGAAACCAGGAGAGTGTGCTTTACATTCAAGAACCACACCTGTGAACAGAGTTCTTAAGAAACACGCGATTGAAAAGAATTTGTGGTATTCATAAATTTTCATGAAATTTTGACTTCACAGTTCCATAATCTCAATAAGTTGAGGGTTGAAAAATGATACAGATATTTGCAAAAGTAGTGTTGACTCTAAAGGTGGTGGACTGATATGCTTTGATAAGAACATTTAAAGGGAAGGTTCACCCAAAAATAACAATTCACTCATTGTCTACTCACCACTAAGCCGATGGAGGGGTGGGTGAAGTGTTTGAGTCCACAAAACACTTCTGGCTGCATCGCTGTTTACCCCTGAAACTCCAGAAGTGTTTTGAGGACTCAAACACTTCACACACTAACACTATCCCTCCATTGGCATAGTGATGAGTAGATAATGAGTGAAGTTTTCTTTTTCTGTTAACTATCCCTATAACCTCATGTCAAACTATTTTGTCTTTATTGTCTGAAAGTATTTTGGTGAAACGCAGTTTTTATTATCCAGTAACATTTTTATAATGATGTTGATGATTATACCTTATTATTATTATTATATTTTCACACTTGAATTTGGTAATGCCCCAGTTTCAGCTCTTCTCCTCGCGCTCACACTGCTTCTGTGCATGCGTGAAACATCTGCTCTCATATTTATCCTCTGCTCTTGGATTATTTTATGCAGTCTGTCAAAATTCTCCAACCAATAGGACGCCAGGTGTAGTGATGACAAGCGAATGCACCCACAATGACGGCAGGACAATTTCATTATTATTTTTTGAGTGAGAGCATTACAAAAATCTGAAAGTGAAATCAATAAATCCTGCTCTCAAACTAAGACCACACTCTTAGATTAGCATAGGAAACAGGACACTTGCATAACCAAACCTAAAGAAACAGAGGTTGAATGGCCATTGTGCCTAAAATAAGCAAACAAGTAAACTTGGAGCATTTAGCCTCTGTTCATGGTGTGAACCTGTCAGCTAAGCTCATGCAGATGTGTTATAGGAGGAGAAGGAGAGTGAGAATGAAGACGAAGGAGAGCAAACGCAGAGCTCGGACGAAGCAGCCACCGCAAAAGCTGTCCTGATGTTAGCCAACAGTAAAGGAGGCCCCCCCTCAACTCCCACCAGCACACCCAGGTTAGCCCCAAACCGTGATCTGTATGTACTGAATTCACTGTTTTACTGTGTGAAGGTTACCCACCTGAGACTTTGTTCTCCCCCCCCCAGCTCAGACCAGAAAACTGCTGGAAAGATCATTAAATTCGGGACCAATATTGATCTCTCAGACCCTAAAAGGTGAGATTATGATAAATCCGCCCGCTCGAGCACGAGCCCCCTCAGGTTATTGTTGTTTCACGTGGTCCCTCGTGTTTTTCTTTAATAAGGTGGAAGCCCCAGCTGCAGGAGCTGCTGAAGCTGCCGTCCTTCATGAGAGTGGAGTCCAGCAACAACATGCTCAGTCATGTCGGTCACACCATCCTGGGCATGAACACTGTCCAGCTCTACATGAAGGTGCCGGGCAGCCGCACCCCGGGTAAGTGTAACTTGCAGAGATGTGAAGTACAAATACTTCAAAAAATACATTTTTTTAAGGTGTCTGTGCTTTACTTGAGCATTTAATATTCTGCGGATTTTAACCTTTTACCCTCTACATCTTAAAACAAATTTCTGTGTTTCTACTCCTTACACTTTCAAAACAGGCTCATTAATTTTGTTTTAAGGCATTTGAGGGGAATTTTTTTTATTTTATTTTGCATCATCGAATGCCGTCTTCCCAACATCAAGACAGATGTCAACTCTAAATGGACAGTAACATAGAGGAGGCGATTCCTTGAAGTGCCAGTCACGCACAACAGATGTAACCTTGCCTTATACACATTAAGAAACTCAATTAAAAACTGTTTAAATTTCATCCTGGGTCATTCTTCATGTTCACAAATCATTTTTTGCTTTAACCTGTTTCAGGTATATTGTATTTTATTTTAAGTATGAGTGGTTTAAGTTAACTAGTCTTTGATTTATATCAGTTTGCTTTGGACAGATACAGCTGTTAGAAATGGCCTTCAGAGGGAAACCTGTTACTTGTATACTTGATTCAATTTAAGAGCCTGTACTTTTATACTTGTACGCTTTAAGACAACTAACTGTACTTCTACTTTGATTACAGAATGTGTGTTATTTTGCTACCTCTAGTTGCTAGTGTTTATGTATAGTAATCCTCTGATTTTATAAGCAGGGCTGTTTTCAAACTTTAGAATTCCTAAACTCTGCATTTATCACCAGGTCACCAAGAGAACAACAATTTCTGCTCCGTCAACATCAACATCGGACCCGGTGACTGTGAGTGGTTTGCCGTCCACGAGCATTACTGGGAAGACATCAACAGATTCTGTGAGAAGTGAGTGATGGGGCTTTAACAAACGATGCAGTGGTAAACTTCAGCGTGTGGGCATGCTAACGTGCACTGCTGCCAACTGTTTCCCCTCAGGCACGGGGTAGATTACCTCACAGGGTCCTGGTGGCCAGTGCTGGAGGACCTCTACAGCTCCAACATCCCGGTGTACCGCTTCATCCAGAGGCCGGGCGACCTGGTGTGGATCAATGCAGGGACTGTGCACTGGGTCCAGGCCGTGGGCTGGTGCAACAACATCGCCTGGAATGTGGGACCACTCAACTGTAAGGACAAGGAAGAATAGCTCATTTGAAACTGCAGCTTGAAACGATATAACCATTTGTTGCTCTTTGTCTCATATTATATATATTATATGCTGTTTTTAATGCGCTGCCCATGTTCAGCCTCACCACTGTTTGTGTTCTCTGCTCGCCCAGCGTACCAGTATCAACTCGCCCTGGAGCGCTTTGAGTGGAACAAGGTGAAGAAGGTTAAGTCAATCGTTCCCATGATCCACGTTTCCTGGAATGTGGCTCGAACCGTCAAGATCACCGATCAGGATACGTTCAAGATGCTCAAGTAAGATGTGTCTCTGTGCTTATTGGTGTGTGTGTGTGTGTGTGTGGGTGTGTATATTTACTTTCCACTCTCTCTCTCAGACACTGCCTGATGCAGTCCATCAAGCACATCCAGATTCTGAGAGACCAGCTGGTGGCTGGAGGGAAGAAGATCTCTTACCAGAGCCGCGTGAAGGATGAGCCGCCATACTACTGCAACGAGTGTGATGTGAGTCGCTCCTCCCCCCCGGCCTCTCACTGTCTGTACATCTATCTATCTAATCTAATAATGTGGGACACTGGAGAACCATTGATCTTATCGGCTTCACACGTCCATGTGTATTGTTTAGGGCCCAAAGAAGTGCAGAGTCCAATTTGGTGCGATTTCGACGCGTGATGTGTTCTTTATTTAATAAACTTTGAATAAACATGTGACCAGTGCTCTGTAGCAGCGGCGGCTGGTACTAAGTGACATTGTCAATCACGATAACAGCGCGTTCACGACAACGATAACCGATTCTCCCCTTCAGGGTTCTGCGTACTGAGTTGAGCTTCTCGGAACTTTGAATAAACAGGTGAACAGCTCTTTGTGCAGCAGTGGTGCTGCAGCTTCAGGGTTCTGAGTCACTTTTACAGAATGGAGCAACCAGCATCACCACAGGCCAAACAAACAGCCCATTCCCAACAGGCAGGTTGAGACCGGGATCTGCACTAGTACAGGGAATTGTGCGTTTCTGTACGTGGTGTCGATGCATCACAAATGGGTTGATGTGCAGGTGGAGGTGTTTGACCTGCTCTTCGTGACGAGTGACAGCAGCAGTAAGAAGACCTACGTGGTGCACTGTGAGGACTGCGCCCGAGCTAAGACCCCGTCTCTGGCAGGAGTCGTGGTGCTGGAGCAGTATCGAATGGAGGAGCTGATGAAAACCTACGACAGCTTCACTCTGGTCAGTCTCACTTTCTCACTTTTCTCGTGCAGTAACAGTGAACACTTCAGATGTGGCAAGAAAGACATGACACACACAGACGGTCATCACACAGATATTTAATTGCAAAACATTCACATCAACTTGATGCTGTTCTCATCTATTTTCCGAAGCCATTATGCCTCAGGATTTACTGTAAAATGTAATATTGATTTCCAGTCTTCCAGGCAGGAAGTTCACGTCAGTTCATTTCAGTACAATGCAGAAATGAGTCTTGCCTTATCTATTTTTATAAACACTTAAGATGCATTTGTTTGTTGCTGAAGTTTACTTTAGGATTTATTTGTACTGTAGCTGCAATAAGGGACCCTCTTAGTTCTTTGTCAGGAAACTAACTTCCAGAACTAACAAGAAATATTTATATTGCATCTTTTCACAGCTTCTATGAATCTCGGTCTAATAAGCTCCACAATGGAGAGAGGGCGTTTGCAATAAATCAAAATAAAACTTCAAGAAAGCATTAACGCAAATGAAATGTTCACTATGTTGGATTACCTGCTGTTCCTAGAGCAGATTTCCAATGTGTGGAAGGTGATTTCCGCACAATGCGTTCACAATTTAGTGTTCAGTTTAACACCACAGTTCACCACATTGTAACATTTATACAAACTTCAGGACAAAAGGAAATATTCAGCGTATATTCTTATATTCTCTATACATTTTTAAGGGGAATAATGTATGGATCTTAGTTTTATTAGTAGACTGCATACCTCCAGACCACTTCCTTATTTCCTTTATATTTCTACTATAAGAACTAGATTATCGTCTGTAGGATTAAAAGGAGAGGCTCTACTGAGTGCCGTTCTGTTTTAAAGTAGTTGATAATTGATTAATAATTGACCTCTAATTGATGAGTTCATATTACCACACATCATTTTCCTGTGATCAGCTGAGCACTGTCTCTTCCTCTTCTCTTCCTCCTCAGGCTCCATCGCCCCTTTCAAAGTGACGACTCCTCCCACGGCGTCTTTCAGCCATAACCAAAACTCTAATGGCAGCACAAATGTTGTCTTCAAAGGCAATCTATTCCTGCAAACACTGAATCAGCCAATCACGTTTACTCAGTATTGTTTACATCACACAATAAGGTATGGATACTCAGCCAATCCAACTCTCGCTCACTGTCTTCCCCATACCAGCTGCTGATTGGACGTGCGTTTTTTTTTTTAAATAGAATGACTAGACTGGTACTTCTCATGAAAATCTTTTCCGACGTGGACAACAAAAAGAAAAAAAAAAAATGTGAGCACTGCTAACACTGAAAATCAGGTGATATATTTAACGGACACTGCTGTGATTCAAAAGCGTCAAGTAGCCAGTTCTGTGTATTAATTCAGGTACTTTTATGCAAATCCAGTAGAACTTTTTTACACCAATCTAGTTATTCTACATGTCCATGAATTTGCTGTGATTCTATTGTACCAGCAGGGGGAATCGCTTCACAGGAGAAGTAGCTGATTGTCACATTTGGCATCGTATTGGTTCCTGTTTTTTGTTCTTTATTCAGGTAAACTCTCCACATTTGTAACTCCTGTCTGTAAACTCTTCGAGGTGCTATTCTTCGAGGTGCTTGTTGGATACTTTAAAATTAAAAGTTTTACCAGCCTAGAAGTACACCACATTGGCCTTGTGAACTGTATTTAGAAGAGAGGTAATTAGACGATTTAAACGTGCGCTAATACGGTTTTATGTGAGTATAAAAAATACAAAAATCCAATCAAAAACTTTTATCAGTTTCTCAAAAATACGGGTTTACCAGTGGACTAATATGGTTTCATTCTTAGTTGGAAAATTTGGATTTTTTTATTCTTTCTTTGTTTTTCACAAATCAAGCTAATTCTTTGTTGGTATTGTTACTATGATACACCCAGAAAGCCGTACACATTTTTTGAAATGAGGAAACAATCTGTTTTATACCTCTTTTGTTGCTATGTTCTTGTTTGTAGATGACAGAGAAAATAAATAATTGTAAATTGTGAATGAATTTATGCGATACGTGGTGTGCATAGACGAGGTGCAGGGGGTCGGTTGTGCAGCGTTTCTGTGCTGCCCCAAAACGTCGGTCCGTGATGCTCGGCTCCGTGCACTGCCACTGGGTTTAAAATGCTGGATTTACACTTGAACAGGCTGACGAGCGTGCTTTCAATGTTACGAAGAATATATCAAATCATCTTTTTTCTTTAGATAAATGACATAAACAATCAATATTGATAAGGATATCTACCAATGCCATTACTCTCCTGCAATTATCACTCACGGATACCTGCAATAAGCTCATATCAGCTGAGTTATTGTTCCAGCTCTTCTTCAAAACACTGTTCCGGCTTCTTCCCACATGTCATACGATCATCACGTACCACACTGGAGTGTATTCACAGCTTAGGTTGTGCAGCCGTTTTAAATAATCCCCCGCTAACGCCAACCTCGCTGAGGATCCTGCCCCCTTCCCCAGTCAGTCCGTGCACACCATTTCATGTACATACTGTATCTGTTTTCAGGTTTACTAGAAGACTTCTGTAGTTTTGTTCTCAATCAAAAATCTACTTTGTATGTGGTCAGATTTGTCCACCTCAGTCACTCGTTTTTGTTGTTGCGATATTATGATACACCCTGTTTGACTCCAGTTGAAATTACTGCAATGGGAGTTTCTTCCCACTTTTATACCTCTTTTTGTTGTGGGCTTCTGATTTTTTGGATTACAGAGAAATGGGAAATTGTAAATTGTGACATTATTTATACTGTACATGGTTGTTTTCTTATATATTTATTGCATTTCAGTGGGTACTTCACTCGGTGAGGGGCTACAAGGTATTCGAAAAGTGTAGTATGATCGCAGAGTGTGGATAGGGGAAGTGCAATCAGGGGGGGTGGTTTGATTTTCATGGTGCTAGACCCCCTCCTTGCCTCAATGCCCCCTCATTAAACAGCATATAATGATGTATGAACATAGGTTACTGATACAGCTCAAACCAATCAGTTGGTGCTTAGAACCATTTCCACAGTTTACTGGAAACAGAAATGGAATGATGTCTTCGTACTGTATCACACAGATAAATAAAAGATCTTTTTTAACTTTATTTCCATTGTATGAAATTCATAACCTTGTGAAGCATTAGTGGTTTTATGATGAGCATTAGTCGTAGTTGTACTTCTTGACTCTTTTGCAGAGACTTTTAGGGATGTGACATTTTAATGGCGTCGGGGGTTTTTGTTTTTCCTGTGTCTTGTCCTCATTATTAATATTATTTGAAGGATGTGATGATGCTCTCTTTTTTTCCCTGTTGACTTTGTTTGATTTTATGCTGCACTTATTGTTTTCAAAAAGAACTCACATAGAAGAAAATCCTGAGCCAGACCTGTCTTAAATTGTATTGTTGTTCAAGAAAATAAAATGTTTTGATAAATTATTCAACAATGAGTCTTTGCCGCTGATTTCCTCTGTGCCGTCTCACTGGTTTGTCCTCTCTCTGAGAACGAGGTATCCAGGTCTGCTCTCCCTCTGTGTGTCCAAAATGAGATGCTGCAGCACCCGAGGGAGAGGAGCTGCTCTGACGTTTTCTGAGAACATTGGGTTGTGGGCAACATTTTCTCTCTTTCACAGTTTGATTTGAAAACCTTTGCTGAATGATTTAGATATACATTTTCGGATTGATTCTCATACAGGACAAAAACATGCGGTGTTGTGAAAAAGCCAAATTTAGCCCCATGAACTACTTGATAAACATGAAACTAGAATTCACCCGAGTTGAATGACGCTATCACCACACCCTGATGAAGGCATAAGCCGACATGTGTGTTTTTCAATGCCTCAAGCCCATTGAAACAAAGACCTTTCACGTTTTTCAAACCACTTTGAGTGCCTGGACCTAGGTTCTTCATGCCATTATTTTTTGACTTAAGTGTTTTTCATGTTGTTATTAACTGTTTAGGGAACAGAACCATCTGTGTTTACACATCATTCATTGTATGTAGGTACATCTGTCTGTCTGTCTGTCTGTCTGTCTGTCTGTCTGTCTGTCTATTTATCTATTTATTTATCTATCTATCTATCTATCTATCTGTCTATCTGTCGGTCTACTTATCTTTCTGCCTGTTTTCATGTCATTTCTATCTATAAGGACTGCATACAACCACAGGATGGCGCTACATCTCCACATATCCAAATTCTAAGAAGCTGTTTTACTTAGGATTTTTACAAAGTCTCCTTTTCAAGGTGGGACAAAAAATACCAGAAGTATGTCCTGCTAAAGATATTAAGGAGGAAGCGGGTGAGAAACCTGCTTCACCACCAATGATTTCATCTTCACCAATTCAACACGTCATTCAGCACCACCAACCATGTCGTCACAGTGTCAGGAGATTTCAGGGCAGGCCTAGATTGTCGACCCTCTTGTCAGAGTGGTAGAGCTCAACGGTGAGCACAGGAGGCAACGCCGAGCGGAGCAAATCATGTTTGACCGATTGCTGTCAGAGCACAAGGAGAAAACAACTGGAGGGTTTTGTTGCCTTTATCAAACTCTGAAAAACTGTCGCTCAAAATGGCACCATTTACCAAAAGCATCTACGCAAACCTATAACACCGTCTGGGTTGTGACAAACCACTAAAGCGCATTGTATAAACTATGGATGAAGTCGAAGCTGTTTAAGTCCAATAAGGCTTGTCTCTCCAGATCCTGCATGCAGAGGGTTGTGGAAGACCTTTTTGTCTCAGTCCCAGGTTAAACTTGCATAAATCTCCACTCTCACTCCTCCAGACATCATTAACCACGTTGTGCTCACATCAGCACTTTTGACACTTTCGCTGCGCAAGAAGGGAGGCTTTCAGTTATTTATGCAATACTTCCAAACTAGATTTATTAATCATGAAGTCTCACCAGGAGATCTGGAACTTATCAAACCTCTTCTGCGGACTGTATTGACAGCAAGCAGCTCCACAGCAGCAAATGAGATCTGTGCCTCAAACTTCCAACCAATGGTTTGCGAGGTAGAGGAAAGTGTTTCTGATCTTGCAGCCAGTTTTCTTATCTGTCAAAAGTCAGTGCTGCACATGGAGGATCCTTGAGTGATGTGGCCCTGCACACCTCTTACCTCCCGTCCTCAACCACTCCTATCTTCCCTATGAGCAGCGCCGAGACGATGTTGCCTGGCAACACAGCCAAGGTGTCCAGGAAACTGACGAAGCGGACAATGCAGGCATTGCGTTCATCATCGCTGCCGTCACTGAGCAGACAGCCCTCTCTGACGTGGAGGGAAGTGCTGCTGATGAACCTGCGCTTGATAAAAATATATGTGAGGGGATCTGGATGGAAACAATGGGGACGGAGGGGGGGAGGGGTGGGCATGAGAGGACGTAGAGCAGGGTTGAAGGGGGTGGTTTGTAAACAGGAACCGTCACTAACAGAAGTGCACAGACCAAGCAACCAGCTGTGACGTCACCCGTTTGTTTGTGAAGTGCTGTTTTGAAACCTTGAGACCTTTTACAACCCAGGCTGCTGGATTGTATATCAACACTGCCGCCATATTGCACCAGGCAACACAGGCCTGTAAATACACAACTAGCTGCATTACTTTCACTTACTCAAAGAATAATTTGACTAGAGAAACCCCAAAAAATGTATATATTTAACTTACATCTGCTTCCTAATTACTAACTTCATTCAAAGATGATTACATGTGACATATCATTCGAAATATTCATTTGACTGGAGGAAGTCAGATGTGGCTGCTGACCCCAAACCTGGAGACAGTGGCAACATGTTGAATACAACAAAAGTAGCTGTTCAACTTTTTTTTCTTCTATTCTCAATAAGAAAAGTAAACTGAAAACATGTATGGTTTTACACTATCATAGGATTTTTTGTTTAATTAGTAATATTTACCAGATAACACTTGTTTATGTGTAAAAGATTGACCGACCTTGAGTCATGTGCAGATGTTACAGAAATAAAAATTTATATATTTATAGAGAATACATTTCTCTGTATGTCAGTGTGACACAGGAAGAACGGGAAATTATGCAGTGCAACAAAAATGTATACAACATATTTATTGGACAAAACAGTCTTCAAAAACTAACTTAAGTCTCCTTTGTAGTCTCTTTTTGTGGTTTGTTTTTATATGGCTACATCCTCCCTGTCTGTGTCCTCTCATGCCACAGGTGATTTCCTTCAGTTTGACCACATGTTTGTCAGCTGCACCTTGGTCTGATGACCACTGGGTGGCTTTACTTGACCAATTTGATTAAGCTGCTTCTTACTGTAATTTTCCCACCAACATTCTTCTGATACCATCTTGTGAAAGAGGTAGCAGCTCAATGAAGTTAAGGAAGAAGGTCACAATAATAATCATAATTATAAACTTTGTTTATGTAGCACCTTTCAAAACATAGTTACAAGGTTTCAAAAATGACAATTTAAAATCAAACAGGAGAAAATTAAAAGCAATTTGAAGATCACACGATGAAAGAGCACAAACACAAGAATAAAATGTTACAGATGAGAAAGTGGTAGAAAATAAAGATACAATAAAACATTATGAAATAATTAAAATAGTCGGTAAGATCAGAACTATAGTCCTTAAGAGAGATTTAAAGGAGATTCAAGGATTTTCTTAGACTCAGGGAGAAAGTAATCCAGAAAGTAACTGAAAGTAATCTGAGTTATAATCTTTGTCTGTTGTTTATTTGTTTGTTTATTTATTTGTTTATTAGAGTGCCCTGGATGCTTTGAGTGAAGTGACGAGGGTGGGACACAGTCCTACTGAATATCCATGTACTGTCAATCATAGAAACCAGGTTATTCTCTGAGAATGGATGTAGACTAATATCAAACAATCTTTACGTCATTCACGTCGCTTCTCTTCCCAGGTTTTACGTTTGCCATTTATTTCAGTCTCCGGGGTTAGAGGACATGAGATTACTAAAAGTTGGGACAGAGGGACATCTCATCGCAGTGTGTGTGTGGACACAGCAGCGGATATCCTGGTTCCAAGGACAGGAAGAGTGCTCTTCCTCTACCAACCCCCTCAGACACTGACATACACATACAAACAACACACTCTGTGGCATTGTTAAGGGCAGAATCACTGCTCCTACCTTTTTTTATTTTTTATTTTTTTTACCTTGAATGCTAACATGCCACAGGCTCTTGTTCCTCGTACCAAATCTTCAAATGGCCTGATTCTCTCCGGGGACCGTATATATCTACCCCTGAGTGAAGATAAATAAACACAGATGCCCAGAGTGAGATGAGAAAAACTTCATATCGAAATACTAATTTCCCCCTTTGAACTGAGCCCCTCAGGTTTCTTATCAGTCCCATGATAGCCTCTTTCCCGCGCCAAATGAGTCCATGTTCTCCCCCATCCTCATTTCCTTATGTTTTCTGAAAGCGGAGCTCTGTTTTTCATCAAAAGGTCAAGGGGCCAGCGCCCTGTCATTCCTGCTTCTAAGCCAAACTCCAGCTGCTCTGGCCTGCCCTTTACCTTTTTTATTATTACTTCACAGCACTGGGATTCTGCTGAGTGGCTGTCTCATTGGTCGGCATCAGCAGAGTGTCGGGGGTTGATGGATCTGTCATGGTCACTTATAGATACATGACAAAAGCAACCCAAAAATTTGCAAATCTACAAAGACTAATTGAACTTACATGATTCTTGCTGTTCTGGGCTTGTACCCTCATGGTTGAATGCACTTAAAGTCACTTTGGATAAAAGCGTCAGCTAAATGATATGTAATATGTAATGTAATGTCAACAAATTATATATAACATAAATATAAAAGAGAGAAAAGAAAAGAAAGAGGGGGAAAACAGTTTCTTATTGTTCATTGAAAATTGTATCAAAAAAGCCAAGTGCATACATGTAAGTGCAATATGTAAGTGCAACTAAACGTAATAATACATATATATTTATTTATTTTTAAATATAAACACACATAATGTATGTTTTATTCGTTTTATTTTTTTTATCTACATTTAACTCTACGGTCATTTTCACTCATCTTCCAATGTTTGTAAGTTTTTAATAAAGTTCTCTGGCATGGTCTAGGTTAGGGTTTGGGTTAGAGTAGTTTTTTATTTATTTTTTTAATTCATAAAATCTTTAAAGTTAATAAAAAACAGCTCAGCTTGTTTATAACTTTGAAACCCACCCCACCGGTGAAGTGGAGAAAGTTCTCTGTGAGGGTGTAAAGTGGGCAGCAGCGTACCCTGCCTCCTCTAATCTGTCCAAATAAACACTCTTCCTCCCTCCCCCTGGTTCCAGGGGGTTATCACACAAACCCCTCCACCGCTCCCCTGCCCACCAGAAACAGCAGTCTGTAACACAGCCCAGCCTGCTCTCTGTGCATTCACATTCGAGGCAACACAGGATACACACTCACACACACACACACACACACACACTCACTTAATCATATCTCAAACTGGAGTCGGAGTGAGGAAGCAGAATGTCAGGAAAGGAAGCGCTGAAGCCAGTGGGAAAGCAGAGTTTGCCTCACGCCTGTGGAGTTCCTTTCTGAAGAGTGGAAGCTTACATTTTCAACAGCGGGCGAATATATGAAGATTTTTTGTTCTGGTCTGCCTTTTTGGAAATAGACCAGAAAACTAAAAAGGTAGTAAGTATTAGAATCTCAACTTTCACTTGGATACCACCCTCAAGATCTGGAGAAGACATACATCAGGAGGAAATTCTTGAAATTCTCTTTGTCTCCGACCACTCACTGCTCCTCAGGTCTCTGAGTCCCATCATCTGCTGCCATCATTGAACTGCAGGAGGACACATCCTCAGGTTCATACCACACAGTAAGTGTATCAACAGTATTTGTCTTTTATTCATTCGCTGTGTTGGAGAAGGCCAAACCCTGAACCTTATCGAAGTGGCTAATTTACTTGAATGAATTAGGGTATACTTCTTATACTCCCAGATTAATCTTGACAAAATTTCTGTGATTGTGGAGATTTGTGAATTTTGATGAGGTTGATTCAATCTGGAAACCTAAATTGATGATGTCATCATAAGGAAAAATGTTAAAGTTCCAGGCTGGAGGCTGACACGGGCTCATGAACAGAGCCCCTTCAGGAATGCAAGAAGATGCCAGTAAGAGTAAGGAACTTTTTGAAAAGGTTTTTTCCTACAGGCAACCGGTTGTTGCAAACAATCCTATGACATCACCCAACAGTGAGCTGAGGATGGAAGGGGGCGGTGCACATTTCAGTCATTTGCATAAAGTGTCATTGACAGGACAAAAATGAAAGAAACACATGTGTTCACATGGTTTCACACAGAAGCTGCTCACGCACCTGAAAACAGCAGGAAACAGAGGAATTTGTCATTTTCTCATCACGTGGAGAATTTCAGCTAAGTCACAGAGTTCAAATGAATTAAACGTGAATGTAAAAAAAACAACTGTAGCACAGCCTTCATTCTTTCAAAGTCATAACATTGTTCTGACACCCACATCAGTGATTACGGATTCGACTTCTCAGAGTTTTCCAGCTGCTGTGGACTCATTGTTCTGGGTGGTGGTTATCCTGCAGTTTGGAGGTGGGGTCTGTGGAGCCCATTTCCTCCCACTTAAAGCTGTGCAGTTATCTGTGTTGACTTTCCACGCCTTTCACCACATTATTCAACAAGGTCATTACTCAATGGACAAACAGCTTTTCATGTTTTTACCAGGACGTCAAAATAAATCAGGACATGGAGGGAGAATTTTAGAGCAACAGGAAAAAAATTCGATTTTATCGGAAATTTTATGGGTGTTATTTGTAATCAGAGACACTTTAATATTTCAAATACTACTATGATGAAAACACATTATATCCATATTGTGAAACAGAAATTTTCTTTATGCAGTTTTCCCCCAAATGTCAACTTCTTATCCTGATAGCCAGGTTCAAATTAAGTCACTATAATCCAGATTATTGAGTCGACTCACTACACAACATTATTGGGACGAATCTGTTTTGTGTCTTTTCCCTGCAGTTCAGACCACTAAGAAGATGAGTCTGTCACTGAACGGGACGCTGGAGAAGACGATGTCCGAGAAGGCCCCCTCTGAGCCACGCTCCCCCTCCAGAGTGGGGTCAGGGGTCGTGGTGCCGCCTCCGTACTCGCTGGGTGGCTGCGAGGCCGTTGATTCCCCCCTGGAGCTGAGGGGCTCTCTGGACTGCTGGGCCTGCTCTGTGCTGGTCACTGCCCAGAATCTCATCATCGCGCTGATCAACGGCGTGCTGGCCTCCATCGTGTTCGGCACCATCCTCACCCCTGCTCTGACCATGGTCATATTCGGCTTCCTCTGCCACTCCACGGTACTGGTCTCTCTTGGAAATGTCTTG
This sequence comes from Hippoglossus stenolepis, assembly GCF_022539355.2. Taxonomy (NCBI): domain Eukaryota; kingdom Metazoa; phylum Chordata; class Actinopteri; order Pleuronectiformes; family Pleuronectidae; genus Hippoglossus; species Hippoglossus stenolepis. The sequence continues at coordinate 7,509,921 of NC_061497.1, read as the reverse complement.
CAGATTGAAAAGCAGTAGTTTGTGAATAAATGCTCTCTAAAATTAAGAAATGTTTTGAAACAGGAAGTGATGTAGACTGTCAATCAGGCTGTGAATGAACTGCACAAGGAGAAAGAAAAATGTTTTTCCAGAGATTTGATGCTGTTTTTCTGGATCTTCCTGGAGCTTAACTCTAATTTTTTGCAGCTGTCACTAAGCTGCTCCACTTCCTTAGTGCAGTGCATTGTGGGACCATAACATAAACCATACAGAGATTTTTCTAACTCCACTTGATGATGATTCAGTTTCCAGTGGGACCACACTAAACCAACAAAACCTCCCAAGAATTAGTATGAAATATGGAACTAGGGTACAAGTTGGGAGCTTTTCTGAAGTAACAAGACACCAAACCCCATTCTCTAACTGAATGGGGTGTCATGCTGGGTCCAACTGGACCCAGCATGACACACACAGGCCCCAAAGGTTAAACACAACCAACACCCTGTTCTCATCGATAACACACAACCACTGAACATTTAACACACACACACGTGTCCAATCATGTGACTTTAGGGACCATACAACAATAAACTTTATCAATCAGACACGAGCAGAGGTCATGAACAGGCAGAGCATCATGTCCATGTTGTCATTTGTGGCAATAATGTCATCTTTCACTCTGGTTATTAATACGTTAATGGTTTATCAATATCCAGCGTTTTCTCAGTGTTTGCCTTCCACCATATACTCTCCCTTCCTAAACCCTATAGATCATTTTTCCCAGTATGGTGGTGGAAAGTGTTTGACCGAAACCCTGATATCCAGGAAAATCTCCTGTGAATGGACACAGAGTGTGATGATGTAGGAGTGGAATCTTTTCCAAGCTGGATCCGGCAAAAAGGATTCTCCCATTGTTCAGCACTGGGGAGCATTGCCTGTGATGTAATGCTAACTATAAAATCCTATAGTGCAGTTTGTTTTGCTTCAGGTTTTCATGTTTACATCTAAGTTTTAATAAAGTGCAGGAATGTGCAAATATCCTACAGTAAATATTTTTGGTAATGTTTTAGTAAATATTTTTTTGTGAGTGCAGAGTTTTGGGGTTTGCGTTTACTGGAGAGGAAGTTTCAAGAAATGGGTTTCAGAAAAAGTCTCGGACCTGTGACCTGTGACCTGTACACTCCTTGATTATTAGTATCCATGGCATTATCCATCCATTTTCTTCCTCCAGGTGCAGCCCCATGGAACGTCTCTGTACTGCTCAGACGTGCTGGATGACGGCGGCTGCGTGGCCCTGCTGGTTGTGGGTTTCCTGCTGCTCACCCCTCTGCTGGTCCTGGCTCTGGCGGCCTACTGTCGCCTGGCCCGACACCTCCAGCTGGGCATGTGCTTCATCCCCTACAGCCGCGCCGTCTACAAGAACCTGCCCGTCCATCGCCACCGGAAGTCTGACGGGGGAGGCTGCTGTGGTCAGCAGGGGGCTTCGGACAGGGAGGGGAAGGGCAGCATATGGGTGTAGGAGAGGAGAGGAGAAGAAAGGGGAGGAGAGGAGAGGAGGAATGTCTAAATGATTGTAAGATGTATCCATTGAGTCATTTTGTTTGAGATTAGCTTTTTTTCTAATGCAAATTGCCATTGTACTTCTATACAGCCATTGTAAAAATCCATCATCATTTATAGTGATTGTTTGGAATTCAATATTGCCTTTGTATACTTTTCGACATGTATTTTTTATACTTTTTAAAAACAGTGTTGGTTGACCTGCAAGCTGAATTTTGTGTTTTTTCAATATAAAGTGCACTGAACAGATTTAATAGACAAAATATGTTTGTACATATGGTGGCAAGCATCATTATTTCAAGTCTGTGAATATTTTGGGATTACAGCTTCTGTGCTAAAGGCTGTAAAGACACCGTTTAACGGGACAACATTTCTACAGGTGTCCAACATGTGGATTATTCTAATTAAAACATTAACATTCAAACAAGTGACAATATTGTCAGTGTTCAAGACTCAGGTAGGTACATGTGGTACATCTTTCATCTTAGCATGTAATATCACTATGATGTATTTATTCAGTCTGCATCCTATTGTATTTACCTTAAATATGCAACTTTATCTATAATTTATTGTAGATATAGTAAATCATAACTTGTTGATTATATTTAGTATTACTAATTATTAACGAAAGCTTTCAGATGATTACAGTGAGGTAAAAAGTACAATATGTTCTTTGCAGTTGTAGTAGAGCTGTAAAGTAAAATACAATGGGAACTCTCAAGTTCAGTAAAAGCTTCTCAAAACTAAATCTAGGTGCAGTACTTGAAAAAATGTACGTGGCAACTTTCCACCACTGCGCTCTGTAAATTAGCAGAGATATAAGAAGCTAATGTTCGTAGTTTGATTTAGATTTTATACATTATCAACCACTTCATACTTGGTTTGAGTTTAACTATTCATTTATTCTTTTAAAATGGTGTTTCTGCCTATTAAAAAGTTATTTAAAAGTAATTATACATTCCAAGTGAAACCATAATAACAGTTTCTGGAGAGGAAAGAGGCTCAGAGGAGCTAGAATTTATGTTTGACCTTTCCCTACCTCTACTGGTGGTTCTTAGGAATTACAACTTAATCTTTTTTACCCTAAAACACATTAAATCAGAGGGTACATTTTAAATCTAAATTTACTTTAGTAAAAGTGTTCAAATGTACTTAATCAATAATATCTCAATTCTAACAGTAATTATAATTTGTAAGCAGTGTCTTGAAATAACATTCAATTATAAACTTTATTTATTATTTTTGTTTTGTTATAAGTTACATCACACCATGTCCTGTATTTGTTCAAACATAGAAAAAGCAGCAAATAAGTCATCTTAACCTTGGTACTTGTTCAGGGGACATGTAGTGTATTACTAGTAATGTTATAATCTGTAATGATACTGACAAGTGAATAAATATTACAACGGTTTATCCAGGTAAGTCTTCAGATACAATGGAAAACATCCAGTTTTAGAATGAAATAATCAAAAAGACGACTGTAAAATAAATATACAATTGAGATAATCTGCCAGTGCTGCACAAAGTAGAATGTAATCTTTGTAACTTGTTCATTTTGGATTATTCAGTTGGGACCATAGCAAGAAACCAAAAACCAAAACTATCATAGTACTACTTTGATTGCAAACCAATAACACTGTCAGAATAAATTTTTTGCACATTTTAATCCATAATAGTGAACTCATTTTATTCATTGTTTTAATCTGCATATAACTCTTGACATCACGAGTATAGGCCACAGGACTAATGGTCACATGGTTTTAAATCGAGACCTGTTTTGGAAAAAAAATGTCAAGATGAGACCAAGTTGAGCTTGGGTGCTATTACACTTTTAATCCACACGATGGAGACTGAGACATAGTGCAGACCGTCGTGGTGAGAGAATTAAAGGGGAAAAGCGTAAATGATTCTTCAGCCAAACCACGTGAAAGAGATATAAAACCTTTATTCATGTATAAATTACAAACACAAGGTTTGGTAGGTGTTGGAATAAAACAATGTATTTGCATTAAGTGTCGGGTAAAAAATTACGTTATGTTTTACTGCAGTGTTGTGCTTCAATAGATCTGTATTTCACAGTGAATATTCTGGTTTTGTGTTTGTGTGTGACATGTCGATATCATGTCCTGGACGGGGGAGTGAGGCTAACAGGGCTGGTTGTTGATATTCATCAATAGTTTGTGATGTGGGGCTTTGTAGGGAGCTGTGAATGCACCAGGGGCCAGGGTGCCATGTCCTTCTTCATCCACTTGACCCATGATAATGTAGTTGAGACCTATCGGAAAGAAAAGTGAAAAGAAGTCAGTTTGATCAGTGTCACGTTATTGACCTATCGGGTGTGTGTTTCCGAGAAGCACGTACCTCTCCGGAGCAACGGGCACTTCTTGCACTGTGACACCAGCCTAACCGACATGGTTTCTCCCACCTGTGTGATGGTTAGCCGACCTGCCTTGTAGGTCTTGATAATGGACACGCTGACGCGAACAGTGCCACGGGGCCCGGGGGCCAGCGAGGTCACCTTCCCTGTCATCACTGGATAGAGGAGGGCTCAGTCAGAACACAGCATCTGATTGGTTACTTGTTGTGCAAGTGAACAGGAGGACATTTACCAAATTCGCTGGCACAGAAGCTCGTCTTGATGGTTCCATCTCTTTTACAGGCTTGGGCACACAGCGGGTTTTGAGGCACTGGAAACAGGAAGAAGACACAAAAAGTGAATTAGATGCAGACACCTTCCGTTCATGGATGCACACACGTTCACATGACTTCACTCACCAGGCCTCTTTCCGTTCGGCCTTGTGGCTGGCACCCTCCTGTCCTGGCCTGTGCTGGGCTGTCCGCGGCCTCTCGTAGGCTTGACCGGTCTTGGTCTCTCCGCGGGCTCTGGGGGAGGAGGTGGCACGTACTTGGCGGTGGGGGCAGGTGGCGGCTGTTTGGCGGCTGGACGTTTGGGCACAGGAGGTTTCACCGCAGGTTTCAGAGGTATTGACCTCGTACCAGCTCCAGAGATTACTGGTGTGATCTGAGAGCCACGAGGGACGCTGGTGTAGTAGGCGAGGAATCCATCAAATGTCACGCTGAGGTCGGACACGAACTGGACCAGTAGCACGTTGCCATTGGTGATGAATGGTCTGCACAGGAAACAGGAAATGGTCATGGTGTAAGTAATGGATAGTTGGACTGAAATGGTCAATATAGAGCTTTAAAAATGATTGTTACTCACTGCGGGGCCTGATCACCACAGTATTTTGCAATCAGGTTCGAATCATCTTTCGCTCCGCCGTTGAAGAAAGCCACATAATCAAACCGACAATAGGTGTCAGGCTCCAGGACGAACTTATCAAAACTCACCTGGATCACCTAAACGAAATACAGAAATGTGACTTTTTAATGTTCACTTGAAGAGTCGTCCTTGTAAAGGCTTTGAAAATGAAATGTTTCCATGCTGGGAGTGGGTGTGCAGCCGACCATATCAGGCTCCACAGTGATAAGCCAGGAGCAGCTGGTTCCTGGTGGGTATTTCTTGTCAGGCCAGTTGGGCGTCATGATCTCTCCCTGGGCTTTTGTTATCTTCCCCCCACAGAACAGTTCGTCTGAAACACGATGCACATGAGAATGAATCGTATGCAAATAATCATTTGTGTTCACTCACTTTGAAATACTTTGAACTTTTTAAACTTGGTTGGAATTGGCTCCATTGTTTATTATACGATACATCAATCACTTTCATAATCTGGAAGTTAATTTTCTTCTTTACACAAGACGTGTGATTCTGTGTATTGCAAACATTACAGGAGTGTCACTTGTTTATGTTATGGCTCAGCACATTGGAAAATGTTTATAAAGGTTTGATAATTTTAACAAATTACTCATAGTAGCAGTTAATACTGATATTTACAGATTATTTAGCATAAATACGAACATTTTAGGTCATTTAGAATCATAATAGTGGAATCATAAAACCTAGTCAACGTTAATAAAGGCTTGTAAGTTGATAATAAAGGTGAATTCATTCACATCCAGATGCTCTGCAGTCTGTTTTTATTCACATCCTGGCATCCAATTGGCTTGTAACTGATAGATGGAGCTTTAAGTAAATGACTTTATAAAGAAATCCATCAAAATTATTCTGAAATATTGAGGATTTGCAAAATATTTGAACTATTCCTTTAACCATCAAAAACCTATTAGTTAAAAATCAACACCGTCTCAAAAGCTTGGTCAATAACACAGGAAGAACTGTTTGCTTGGTCTTTATTTAAGCTACATTTACTATTTAATAGGTAAATGAATAAATATGTATGCATAGCCTAAATATGTGAGTTGGCTTTATTTATTTTTTTTAACTTTTTGAAGCAATATAAAAAAATGTACAGTATGTGTGAGGTTTTTCAGACGTTCGTATCAACATTATAATATAACTACAAAGAAGACAAAAAAGAAAATATTTACTCTAAAATGTGACCACCTACCATCGCCGTACGGTTTGGTTCCACTGAAATAGCCCACAAACCCTCGGCTCTGCGTCTCCGCATCAGACACCATCTCCAGCATCATGGTGTTTGTGGTAGAAATTACAGAGCCGGGCCGGAAAGTTCCACAAAAGCGCCCCAGTTTTTGCACCAAGTTGGAATGGCCATTGTAAACATCCAGATAATCATAACGACATTGTGAGTCGGCCTCCAGGTCAAAAATGCGGAAGGAGAGCGTGACCACATTTCCCTCGGGAACCTGGAAACCAGAGTTTACATGAGTCAGACACTGAGAGACGGGATGAGGTGGGAGTCAGGATTTCAACATGCTGCGGTGCAACTGACTCACAGTGATTCTCCAGGTGCATTTGCTGTTTGGTTTGTAGAAGCTTGGGAACCCCTCACTGCCGACGAACCCTGAGTCTGCCACCAGGTCACCTCCACAGTAGAACACAGGCCTGAGGGAGACAGGGAGACTGTGATGGACACAACTGGGGACAGTGAACAGAAGTTCACCGGACCTCTCAACTCTCTTTTGAACAACTGTCTTAAGCAGAGCGTGTCTTTTAATTCAGATCACTTTCAAGCACTCTGAAATACCCCCAACTTGCAGCCTTTTACTATTTACTTTTTGAATTATATCCATGTTTGTTTATTTTTCCTGTCTCCTCTGATCATGTGTAATTTGCCCGTTATGTCTGCTTACACTGTTAAAATACAATATTGAAAATAAAGTACACTGTCTCTGCTACTGTCTTTGAGACCTATTTAAAAAGTCTGATGGATGTATTGAGTCCCAAAATGTCCAATATTACATAAGAATTTATAAGATAAATCGTCAATAGAATAAACAAATAAATCAAAAATGGTAGAAATTAGAAATACATTGTTAAGAATCAATTGATTATAGTATAATGTTTATCTTATTTTCACAATGGCACTGAGTTTCATATCAATTTATTTACAGCTGGCTAACCAGCTAGCAAGTGTTGTGAGTTTGTTTTATTATCTTAAATCAGCATTAACATTAGCTTCCTGTTTTGATGAATCTATATTTTGCCTCTAAAGATCACGTAATTATATAAAAAGCAAACACACAGCCTGTCTCTGTTGTGGCTCTACTCAACAGGAGTTAAACACAGTGTATTCACTTTGGTACTGAGTAATTAACCAAGCTGGGTTTGTTGTGGAATGTGCAGGGTAAGGATTTTAAGCTGAACCAGAGCAGATACTGTGTCAATGCACTGTGTATTTACAGCAGCAGCCTCTAGCTGGTTTATTCAGTGTTGCTTGATCCAACAGGAGTTAACAAGGCTGGATTTGATATGTGTTTAGGCTTGTTATGTTTTTATGTATGTGATTTTTGAAAGAGATCATTTTGACACAACATCCAAATTGTTTCCCTCTGTTAGTTCACAGATGTTTTGTTCCATTTACATGCAATGTTTAACATAAGTGAATAATTTGTCTATCTCTTTAATTCATGTCCTTTTTATTTATTCCATATTATAAACTTTAGGGTTCTTCAGCTATGAAGTGAGTGTAGCATTTCAGCTGTTATAATACTTTCACCTTTTTGGTTAATAATTTATTTTGGGATTATAATTGCATTTAAGGAATAAAGGTGGACCTTCATGGGGTTTTGTTACAGTTAGGCTTCCAGGAAACTTGGGAGTATGATGATGATGATGATGATGATGATGATGATGATGATGATGATGATGATGATGATGATGATGATGATGATATGATGATGATGCGGTGATGATGATGATGATGTTTACTGGATACTAAAACTAAGTTCTGATGATGTTATCCATGGTGTTAAGTAATGGTTCCCAAAGTGCTTACTGTATTAATGGGCCTGGGGCGTCACGACATTTGTTCCTTCCTTCTTATCGTTGTACATTATGATAATGTTTCACCTCCTTAAAATCCTCATATTGAAAAATAAATAAAAATTCTTGATTAAATATGAAGTTTTGCCACAACTCACAACTAGTGATTGTCATTGTAATGAGTTTGCCATGACAGACAAAAATCACGTTGGATGTTTTGGTGTTTGAACAATGAGCTGCTGCTTTAGAACCGAAAAAAATGAAGAATAACCGACAGAAAAGAGCTGGAGCTCATTTTCCAGACTTTCCTAACCTCATAGTTATTGCGCCACTCCTTGTTATTAGTTCTGTTGCCTCCTAAAGTCGCAAATCTGACTTAATATCAACAGTCATTTTACAGAAGGAACATTTCCTAGTTCAGTCTCTAGCCAACAGGATACTTAAGGCCCAAGAAGAATATGACTCTTGTTTAAGTTTTTTTTTCTTTGGCCTTTTACAGTCTGTGGTGTGGGGAGTTGTTTTTGGATCAAATGTGCAAGGTTATTATCATTCATGACATTTCCTAGAAGCGAGGAAGTTAGAAAAACATGTGTTCTCTCTCCCCTGCTCCGAAGAAGTAAACATATTGTGGAAGGGAGACAGCAACAATCAGGACGACTAAAACTAAATTCAGTGGAAAAATAGTTTCTTACTAAAGTAGAGCTCTGAACCCAAGCTAAGTCAGACGCCGTGCTGATTAGAGTCAAGATGTTCAGAGTCAGAGCCAAGTTGGTCTGATTCGACCCCACAAGCAGAACCAAAAGCATTAACATCTGTGGTGGCTGAGCCACTGCAAAGTCAGCGTGCCTCACATCATGAGCCAAAAGCCAAAAACGACAACTCTGTGCCCAATCAAACAGTGCTCTGGAAAGAATGTACTTACAGACACAGGAAAGAATTCAGAGTATTTTTCATTCGAAAGTTGCTTTTGCTCCTTTTTTGATTTTTGTAAAAATTAAGAAGATTCAACTCCCACTAAAACGTCACCAGTCACCTTAATGAAGATAAGAATCAAGTTCAACACCATTCAGGACATTTAACACACACATTCTACACACACTGCAACCTCACCTGGTGTGATTCTGCTGCTGAGCCTTCGTCCATCCTAAACTCAGGGACAGGATCAAGGAGAGACCCCAGAAGCAGCCCACATAGATCATGATGCAGCGTACACACAGAGCAAGGCAGAGTGCTGCAGGACAGGGAGATGGAAGCAGGAGGCAAGAGGTGAAAGACGGGGGGTACGGGGAGGTAACGTGAAAGGGGCGGAGAGAGCGAGAGAGGGAATGAGTGGGTAGGAATCATAAGGGTGGAGGAGTTGAAGAGTGGATAAGGAGTCAGACAGATACTGAGAGGACAACAGTGGTGAGAAAGAGCCATGAGGGGGGGATGACGTGTGTGAGGAGGGAGGTACGGAGGGAGAAGGCTTTAATTAGAGCCAGATGTTCCTCGAGAATAACCCTGGTTTCAATATAACAGGGAAAGAAGAGCTGAGGGGAGTAAATTTCAGCTTTTCAGAAAGAAAGCACTGTATCTTTTTACAGCAGATGTTTCAGGTCCTTCATTTGGTTCAATCTTGAAAATAAAGTAGCTTAAAATGTGGTTTGCAAGGCCATTAACTCTCTGGCCTATTGCTGTGAAGGGTGCACAGGTGGGGGCCGAGCCTGAGGGTCTACGACATGTAGCACTCAACAAGTAGTGCCAGAAATCTTAAAGTACCACAACAGCATGTGAGACCTTTAATTAACTGAAGGAAATACCGTTTTTTACAAACTTATCTACGTTTTGTTTCATCTCCTTTAAAATATAAACCCTCCAGGATCCGAAAGGACCTGTAGACAATGAAGTATCATAAAACTAATGACCGCTTTCCTCCTACCATGTTCCCCTAAGCCCCAGGGGCTCCTTTGGCCCCATAACATCTGAGTCAGAGATTGACCCACAATCCAGGCAAGAATAACAATCTCAAGGGGGGAGTTTTCTTTCTCTGTTAAGAGTCGTGGATGAGCCAACCCTCTGGCCTACATTACTGAGGCCTATATGAAGGGGATGCTGTTCCGTGAAAGAAGCCACTTGCACAGACGGCAGAGATGCAACACCTTGATTACAGTCTGGAGCGAGCAGGATGTGCAGCCCATAAAAGCTCAAAGAAAAGAGATTATATTTCCAGGTGCATGACTTCTACTCTTCTCTACTGAGAGATTGAAGTTCGTGAAGACTCGAGGACTTTGACAGCTGTGGTGCTCACGCAGAGCCGAAGAAGCTGCCCGGTCCTGCCGTGCTGTGTTTGTGTTAACCCAGATAAGAAGCAGCAGAAGCAGGAATGCAACATGCAGAGGCTGCTGCTGCTGCTGGGGGGTGGGGGGGGTGGACAGTGTCTGAGTGACTGCGCAGACACCGCCATTATGTGTGGGAGGAAACGGTGACCTTTACACTTAGCGGGAATCCAAGCCGAGGGTGTAGGTTTCTGCAATAACTCTGGACGATTCCTTCAAGCATTCCTTCTCCGTCGAAGGGAAGAGCAGTGGGGGAGTGTGTGACTGGTGAGAGGGGGTAAATAAAGAAGGGGTTGGATGATGGAGAAACATGGAAAGCAAACTCAGAACTGGCATAAAAACTGGTACTCCAAGCTGCTTGTCAAAGATAATGTCTTAAATTTATAACTTCATTCAAAGTGAGGGGGGGGGGGAACAGAGGACTACAAACTGATTTCATAACAGCTGTAGATCTGTTCTCGATCATCGTGGCTCCTCGAAGAACTGCTATCCAGTTGTCGGTCTTCCAGTTATGCAGCACAGTCGGCCAAATTTCTCATGACCTCAGCAATAAATAGAAACACACACTTAAGAGATAATAAAGATTTAATTAGATGGTATTTTGCTTTAAAAAAAAAGAAGAGTCCGGATGGAACTAGTTAAGGCTTCAAACTTTAAATATGACACATCAACAATTACCATCAGTCGTCTGCTTCCCTCAGGTTTGAAGAGGAATGTCAGTGAGGGACAGAAGCTTTTTCCTGGACACACTTCATTGTGCACTTTGTGGGGAAATGTAATTTCGTAAAATTCAGTGTGTGCAAAAGAGATCACCGCAGCTCAGTTGGAATGAACAGGATAAAAGGGAAATCTTACAGCAAGGGTGATAAAACACACTGTAGACGCACGTGTTTAAAATGAGGCGTACAGTCTCACTTCCGATGGCAAATATTCAGGAGACACGTCATCCTTTGCCACATCATCCTCCTGACGAGGGTAATGACTGGAAAATAGTGTGTTCCTCAGTGGAAAAAATAACAAATGCTCTCAAGCAACAGATACAAACGATGAGTATCCTCAAAAAATGAAAAACACAGTGGACATTTCAAACAACCTTGTACTCTTTACTGTCTGTGTTTATATTAGAGAAAGTGAATTGTGCTTTTTGCTGCTGCAACTTTCAAATACGTATAAATAGCCATAATTAACAGTTGTTCAGGGCCTTCCCGACTCTGTCTACTCTATACAGGTAAATGGCATGTACAGTTTAGGGTGTCATCACGTCTCTCGCTGCCACTTAATGTCAAGTTGTTGTTGTTTCTTAGCAGTTTCATGTTTCACTTCCTGTTTTATTTTGTAGTAATTGTGCTCTTTCCTCATTTCGGATGTGTTCTGCAGTGGATTGAAGAGGAAAAACCAGGAAGTGGATTCTCTGAACAACAAGAGTTTATATAATTCCACGTTTCAAACACACTATTTCAATTCTATTAATGCATCACAGGGTTGGTTCCACATTTATACAAAATTGTTATTTGTTGTCTTTTGCTCATGGAGAAATGTTTATGCCACTGAAAATCAATCAGTGGTATAAACATCAATTTATGATGTGGATTTTTCAACAAATTAAATTTTAACTGGTTATATGCAGTGAAGATAAGTGATGTCCACTGACAGTAACATGAAGAAATCCTTGGTCTGTGATCCACACTGAACTCTGTAGTTGTGATGCTGCCACCTGATGGTGAAGGCGTGAAACTACATCTGACGGTGGTGCTTATGTCATGGTTCTCATATTTCAACTAATATCAATGTGTGATACAAACAGGCACTGTGGAGTTTTAGTGTTAATCCTGACTTGATTTTGTAAACATGCACGATAGTTTGGAGATGTGTTTGATTTGAAGATAGTAGATACCGTCAGTCAGTCAATGGTGCAGAGGCCTCAGGGGAAAGCATATTGCGATGACCTTTGGATGGTTGTATGAAGGTTATATGAAATGTATGTGTTGGGAACTACAGATGATATGTCATTCATGAGGTTTTGGTTAGGAGCCCCATTCGTCCTTCAAAATAAAAGTCACCAGAAGGGACCATCACTGCAGCTTCATTTTACAATATACTGTAAGCTTTGGTTACTTAAAGCTTCTTATTGCCATTAGCTCTAAGCTGCAGACTGTGAATAGTATCTACACTTGGTGAGAACTTACAGCACATTCTGTGACACAAATAAAATGTTTTGTCTTTGTAAATGACTTTATTTAAATCAGTACTACCAGTACTGGTGTCCCTAAAGTGTTTTATCAAGGGTCAAACCATAAACCCTATAGATACTTTTTCATATTAGTGTTCTCTGCACAATACTTGAATTTCTACCTGTATACTATGTATAGTATACTGTTATTTATTATATGACATTGAATTTACACCCATTCATATATGAATGTAGCACTTACCATTGTAATGCTCATGTTCATATACCTGTCTTTATATGCATATATATGTATATGTCTATTTCAATATCTCATATCTAATACACAAATATAGTAGGCTATATATCCTTATGCAGTAATCTTGCGTCACTGCACTTTACCCAAGTACATTTGTCTAAAAATAATATTTATTTCTGTTATAAAAGGTGTATATTATGTACTTATTCTCTTTATTTTTATCTTATTTTATTGATTTCTTTTCTTTTTTCTTGCCTTTCTTATATATTGTCGACATTTTGGACTTCTCCACCCAGGTGATCCTTCAGTGTCACAGAATCTGTCTGCTTACCGATTTTCATCTAAATACTATGGAGGCACTATTTCTGGTAAAACCCATCAAAAAACCGTATGTGTGTAAAGTATTGTGAAACGACATTTACAGTGACAGTATAGCAAACATTTCTAATCATGTCAGAGTTGCTGTTAATGCTGTGTTGTGTAAATCTAAGGATCCATATGTAGATGACACACAGACATTTAAATGTGGTAAATTTGTGGTTGTGTTGTGGCTTTTGCATTAGTGTTTTCCGTTCATCGGCTTGTGTGAGACGTCTATCATAGTAGCCTCAGGTCTCCATGTGTTTTTCAAACATGTGATCAGATGAATTCAGGAGAGAGGTTTACCTTTGTGTTGGTAGTAAATTTATGCTTATTCATACAGGTCAGATAAGGTCCCAGAATTGCAGTCAAAATTGCATCTGCCCATTGTTGCACACCCACAAAGCACATGAAGCACACACAAAAGTACAAGTTGTCATAGATACTGTTTTTCCAATATACATATATTTCATGATGTTCATCAATATAATAAGACATTGATAGATTTACACTACAATTATTTTATGTACTTTAATTTTTCATTCAGTCTCCTCTCCTTTGCGTTGAGTCAACCTTGTGTAGTTTCTAATCCCATACCAAATGACGGCACAATAAATCTATCAATAAATAAAAGCAAAGGTAAAAGAAAGAAAAGAAAACTGAGTACATTGCCCGTGATCCTCCCGTCCTATCCCTCCTGTAAGGCCAGATGACCAGGGGCAATGTGGACCTTCATCCCAGGTGCCCCAAAGAGAAATCAAAATCTTTCCTCAAAAATAAACGGATTTCAACAAAAAATATATCTCATAGATACAAACAGCAATCTGATGTAAACTGTAGAATCATTCTAAGCATTCTGGACAATTGAAGGTAAAAATACTTTTTTTTTTCTCTCCCATTAACTTCCCATTTTCTTTACCTTTACCCATCAGTGCTTACACACAAACAATTCAGTGACATCTGGAGTTATTACTAAATTGATGCAAAAGAAGAAAAAAAAACACAATATTTGGTTCAAAACAAAACATGTTGACATATGCGAGGTTGAATATTGTGTTTGTAGCCAGCCTGTGAACGTTCATTGACTCATAAGGGTCCCTCCTCTTTGCTGCGTTCATCTCGTTTGGTGGTGACGGCAAGCGTTAGGGATCAATCCCCTACTTTGTACGTATCACACGTTGAAGTTTTGGATGTTGTGTTTGTCTCTTTCTCTCTGCGTGATTCCTTCCAAGATTGAATCACAAGCTCATCCTTTGTGATTCAAACCTGGAAAAGGGCCTGAACAATTCGCCCCCCCAGCCTTGTCGGCAACTTTGCATCACCACCAAAGGACCTGAACGCAGCTTTTAGTTGAGATCACTGAACAGTTCTCCAGGTTGACCCTTCAGACAATATTCTCCATCGACTCGTGTTCCCCAATCCGCCGAAATCAACGAATCACAACGGGGGAAAAAGTGCCACGGTGGTCAAACATGTGCGCACTTTTTCTCATACAGACAATAAAGCAACAGGAAAAATAAGAGCGCACTCGCTTCATTTTCACCATCGTGACCAAATTGGTTGAGCACTCACAGGACAACAACTGGACTCATGGATAACACAGAAGTCCTACCCCAATCAGTTAGTGTTATTTCTCCTCAGTTCACCATGGTTCACTCCTGCAGCATGGCTAAAAGGACCACCTTTATGAAAGGATTTTCTATTGCCAAATAATCTAATTTTATACTTTGCTTATATAGTTTTTGTCCTCATATATATTTTGGTAAATTGCTTATACCTTCAACCTGAGGATATAGGACCCCCTACCCCCCAAAACACCCCCATATTACAACACCAAACAATGCAGGTTTTTTACATTTTTTCTTGAATTATGTCTAATAGCTGTAGTTTGTTTACATTTCTTTTCATTTTAAAACTCGGCAGCACTATGGAGACAGAAAAAAAGAAGAGTTGTGCTATTATTAGTCATAGGATCATGTGTCTGAAAACCTTTTTGCAGAGGCTCTTCAGACCTGGGGAGACTGTGGTCGAGATTTGAAGCATGCGGTCCTTATGTTTTGGTTTAACTTGCATAATGGCACACTCCCAAGCCAAACTGACACACTATATAAATAGTGTGCAATACTTAACAGCTCCTGTAATCGTGGATAGATTCGATAAGGGTGTGAGCTATTTAAAAACAGACCAGGACCGTTTGAATAACCTGTTTCTCTCTGCTTGTTTTTGATGGCAGTTGGCAGCGTAAGCGTGGAAATCTGGTCTTTGGTAATCTTCTGCAGTTTACTCTTGCTCTGTTTAGAGGAAAACATGGAGGGGGAAGCAGGAAGCAGGGAGGAAGAGTGGGTTCGTTGAGGTCGGGGTCCCTCCTAATAGAACTGGCCGGCAGATCGGTAACCTCTCTGCTTGTGTAATTCAAGGTGGTCAAGGAAGCAACGTGCCCTCACGCCTCGGGTTTAAGCGGCCTAATCTCTCGGGATAAACCAGGGATATTCCCAAGACAGAGCTATTCTAACACACACACACACACACACACCACACACACACACACACTGTAGGATTCTGTATCAGCGAGTTGAGCAAACGGGGACGGGTTGGTCCACTCAGCTCAGGGGGAAAGATTAAAAAGTTATGGGGAAGAGGGAGGAGGCTACTAAGGCTTTACCCACACTTTATTTGGAGTATTGCAGGTGAATTGCGGTCTCTGAAGCCTTCTGGTGATGGTAGCCTACTCAAAGTTCTGTCAGCTGAATTTATACCTTTATGATTGTTGACAATCCAGCTTAGTTAACTAACTGAATTACAGCTTTTTCCAAGCACAGCAAAACCCCTGCAAATCAATCGGTAAAATGGTTCTAATCCCTATAGGCCATACCTTTTAGGTTTGTCTTCATATCCGAGGTCTTGACAGACCATTAAAAAACCGAGTGCATCACACAGTCCTGCTCTCCTGCTCACAAAGTAGCCAAAAGGGTAGTATACACAGGAGAGGACGCCACCAACAAAGAAAGGTGGAAGAATAAGTCAAGACCAAACCAGCGAGAGCACCGATGAAAGAAATAACAATAGAAGCCTCTCCCTTGTTGTTTGGCAGTGTATAACGCATGGAGCTGAATTACAAAAAACACACCAGACAGAGGTGAAGAGGAGTTCACTGCTAGAGGCAGCAACACGGTGCTGATCACACACTTCCTCTTTACCCGTCTGTATCACACAAAAATATACTATAATAAAAAATATAATCTATTGTAGTTAAAAAAGAAAAAAAGGCCTTAACTAGAGGGAGAAACACTGAGACAGAACCGCTGCACTAGCAAAACACTCTTCTTAGGAATGCTACTTTATCTTTTTTTTTTCTAAAGAATTGCTTATCACGTTTCCTGGCACTAACTTACCCCAAAGTTAGCAGACCGCTGAAACTAAAACTCAACTGGAAATCAACCTTTTTTCCTCATTTAGCCTCTGTCCCTGGATTTGCAAATAAGGCTGTGTCTCTCATCAGTTTTATCTTTTTAAATGTGCTCTTCAGGTTTTGCTGCAGGAGGATCTGCTTTGGCCAGCCTATTGACCAGCCAGACAGCGCCATCAAAAACAAGGTTGCATTTGTGCATTTTAATCAGATTCCTTTTTTTTCCCTCTGCCGTCAGCCACTCCCTAACACAAACTGAAAGTGCGAGGGCGGGTCTGACCGGGAATATTCCACAGTAACTAACAGAAGTGACTGGAGTCTAAGGCTTTTCAGTGTCGACATAGGCCAGTGAGAATTAACCTGTGTTTTATGAAACTTAATCAACTAATGTCAATTTATGCAATGGCCCCATTTTATCCCCTGGCATTAGAATAGTTTTGTAAGCACATATCCACCTTCTGACATGAATGACATCTCCACAGTATACTGCAAGTGCAATGTTAAGATAACATCACCGATATTAGAAAAAAATAATAATCATTTGGACAGACTGAAAGTCTAATCCTGTCTATCCATAACTAACCCTTACAGCTATTAACTATAACATTTTTTTTCTCCTATGGTTTGTATGACCAACGTTTTCGACACAAGTTTCATCGCATGTATTTTTTTTTTTTTAAAGATACTTACACTTACATGTGCTACAGTAAGAGCATTTGCACTAGACTGCAATGAAGGAATGTTTTCGAAATAAGACACTACGTAATATTGAAATAAAAAACAAACATCTACAGACATTGGTCCATCTGTACTATGGCAGTTTTGAAATTATTAGAGGAAATCGAGGTGTTCAAGCATGCTGGGAGACAGAAGAGCTGCAGCTGTGACTTGAGATGAAAGTTATTACAGATGTTGCCAAAGAAAAGGGTAAAGAGAAATGAAAATAATGAAAAGGACCGGGAATGATGATTACTGGGGATTAGGGTTTAACAATTCATGCATCATTTCTGTGGTTGATCAATATCAATGAGCAATAACTTTCTGAGAAAGCCACAAAGGAAGCTAAGACTTGGATTTCTGAAGGCATCAAGTTACAGAAACCTGAAGCTTTTAAGCTGAAGCTTTTAAGGGCAGTTTTGTAGCTCAAATTTCTGTAACTTCATGATTTTTAGTCCTCCGGCTAATTTTGAACTGTCTTAGTGGACATGCCTAACACGGATGAAGGTGAAAATGAATTTTTGTATTTCATTAAAAGGAGACTTACTCCACTGTGCAAAAATACACCAAAGAGAGAGAGAGAGAGAGAAGAAGAAGCCGGGGGGGATGGACAGATGATGAGAACATGCAAGATGCACACTTTGATTAATAGGCAGTATTTAACGCTGAAGCATACATAAAATTAATACAAAAAATTAAAAAATACAAAATGCACACACACACATACGCACACACACACACCTACAAAACAGTATATATATCAGAATAAAACTCTACAAAGAACTATATATATCAGTTATGTAACAATTATCGCCAATCGTTGTTTCCTTTTCTGTTGCATCGTCACAAGTGTTTGGTTCTCGGTATGGCAGGTTAGAAAAGCCAAGAGGACCCAGAAAGGAGACAGGGCCACACACTCACAAGGACAAATATTGACAGGGGTCCAGAGGGGGAGGTGGTGGATGTGGGGGAGCCATGGGGCCCTGAAGGGTTTAGGGGTGTTATATCGAGGCTAATCAGGGACAGATACATATATATAGTAAATTAATTATCTGTGGTTAAATTTTTCATCAATTTGAGGGTTTTCTCTTTTTTTTGTAGCAAGGAAGTTGGGATCAGACTGGGGTAGGACCGACTCTTCTTAGGTGCTGAAGTACACTGCAGGAAGAGAGAGAGGACACATGATCAGGTCCAATTCATAATGTGGAGAGTAATGTATCAGCATAAAAAATGATTTCCTTCAATTAAAAATGTTTGTTAGTTTTGCTTTCAAATAAAATATATTTTTACTTTCAGGGATATGCCATAAAGAACTGTATACTGTGTATATGTGTACAATATATAAAAGATATTTCGATATAATTCCAACACAATAACAATGATTCATTTACACACCCACAAACTTAAAAAGAAATTCTTACCAATAATGACGATGAGGACAATCACGCATATCACACCCAGGATAATCATCATCTGTAGACAGTGGAGTTTCAAAATAAGTTGTTAGAGAAGCAGTTTTTACAATTTTTAAAGCTAGTTAATCACTGGTATATTTCTTCAAAGGAAATGTCATTGTTTCAAGTGCACAAGAACAATTATGCTAATGCACCTGTAATGTTTGTTTTGTACAGCACCTTCTAACTTTGGTTTTGAAAGGTGCTTTATAAATAAAATTGATTTACTCCCTTACTTACATGAGCAGATCAGAAATCAACATTAGAGACTTGTCACCAATTTAAGACGTCAATGGGGCAATCTATTTCAGCCTTCACACATTCACTTATTTGTTATTTGAGAAACGTCTGTGTGTCCTCACCTTGGCGTTCTTCCACCAGTATTTATTCTTCAGTTTTGCAGCGCTGGTCTCAAACTGAGACGCTCCAGCCTGCAGGGCATCAGCCCTGTCGTCCAGTTCTGACAGCTTCTGATCACGCTCCAGAACCTTGTCCACGTTTACACGCATGATATCCACCACCTGGGGAAAGATACTCGAAGTGAACCCACAATCAGCTATCAAGAGAGGACGACTCGATGAGAGGGTCTGACAGGACGAAGATTGACTATAGGATATAGGTGATGATAAGTTTCATATAGAACCACGGTTTCAAGCATGTATTTTTTACCGAAATTACCATTTGTTTTCAAATTTGATCCTTTTACCAGCAAGAAATGTCTGATGTGACTTTGTGAAGGACTCACCTCATCCACTTGTGCCTGTGTCTGCTGCAGACGGCGGTTGCTGGTGAGGTTGGGAGGGCCCTGACTCCCTCCATCTGCAGGGGCTCCAGCGGCTGGGGCAGACCTATAGATCATACAAAATGTAAATGTTAAAGGCTGTTGAATAAATGTTTGAAATAGCTTGATAAGATCAAAATAAAGAGTGTAAGAATCATTAGTTAACCTTTAAGGCAGAGTAAACAGCTCAAATGTGGGAACATGGACCAAAGAGTTCAGATCTACTTATTTCCAATGGTCGCTAATGATCTTTCCCGCTTCTCCTTGGTGGCAGATATTGTATAACTGATATCATACAGAATGTTCGTAGGGATGAGTTTCAGGAGATGTAGAATTTAAGGGGTCACATATTATTATTATTTGAGGGATAATTTGTCATTTTTGACTCAGTTCTTAGTGTGTGGTTTTTGTGTGAAGAGCTGATAGTTGCAGGATAATGTACACAAAGTGATGGAGAAGAAAGGTGCACACATATAAAAATGCTTATTAAGATTCATATCAGATTTAATATGTATGATTTGTAAAAATCCACTGCGTTCCAAAAATGAAGACTCCCATTTGTTAGCACCAGAGAGTCCAACTAGTTACCCCCCATCACAAAGAATCTGTTTTTTTTTGCAAGTCCAGTTGATTTTTCATGTCATGTTGTATTGTGCTCTACATTGACTTATTCTCATATTGCACAATGCAACAGTAATGACTGTGAGAGGCAGAGAGTTTAAGTGAAAGGGTCATTTACCACTGAAAAGTAAAAGCTAAGTGAAAATACATTTCATGAGCTCTGCTATTTGCAGCATTCACTTGGATGGTAAAGTCCTGTTTACAAAGACTAATATGGTCAAATCCCCTCTGTTGCCCTGGATTTCATTTGTTATTTGGCCTCTTTTTATATATTGTATTATCATGCACATATTTTTTATCAACTATTAATTTTATACTATTACCTATGTTTTACATTTCTATATATATATATATATTTATTTATATTTTATTGTTATTGTCTTAGTCTCTATATACAATTCTTATACTATAAAGGAAAGGTGTGTATAAATCCTAGTATAGATTATTCAAAATTACAAACTCAAGCTTTTTCCTTTAAACATAGGATTATCTAAAGTGAAAATGTAACCCTACACTTTGTAAATACAATGCAGAATGGACATCAGGTACAACAGCACCAAACAAGCACAAAAACAGATTGATCGATATTGATTGTGGCCATGAAAACAAGCTAGCCTCACATTTTGTGAAAGATATGATTATGTAAGTGTGCTAATATTAGTCTATACCCTCAATGCTTACATCATATATC
Organism: Hippoglossus stenolepis; assembly: GCF_022539355.2. Lineage (NCBI taxonomy): Eukaryota > Metazoa > Chordata > Actinopteri > Pleuronectiformes > Pleuronectidae > Hippoglossus > Hippoglossus stenolepis. The sequence continues at coordinate 7,489,301 of NC_061497.1, read as the reverse complement.
TATATCAATAAATCTTAACATTTGATCATAAATGTTCTGCGATGATGTTGCACAGTGCTCTTGATTTATCATGTTTTCTTGATATCCACCTGTCCAAATGAATCAATACAATTTAAAAAACGTGATTGTATGCTTTGACTCTGGGATAAAAGGCTCTAGTACGTTGTGACAAAGGTCCCCACTGAACTAGTGTGAGACATAACTGTGTATAAAGGTCACCTTTACACGCTCACACGTTACTAATCCTCTAACAACAACAAATCCTTCTGAATAGTTGGCTTAATGGTGCTGGTGGTCTCTATCAGCTGCCAACCAGCCCTAACACAAACTGCCACTGTATAAAGCACTGTATCTCCACTGTGTGAATAGTGAGTTATTCACATTATGTCTTGAACAAAGACACTTAAAATATTTATATATAAATATAATATTTTAATTCTTTAGATTAGAGTGATTATCATACAGTTACAGTGATACGAATTGTAGATTGTTGACATTAACACTATTGTTACCTCTGAACTGGCACCATACCCAACAGATTGATAAATGGATATTGTTTATTGATACATTTCTTGATTTGGATATTGCAATCAATAGATATCACTGGTGAATGTATCAAAAATACTGCTTCCTTCATCCCTGTCAGACATTTTCTTTTATATAATACATTGATACACCTCTACATTTATGTTAGACACTGTCTTTTCTTGTGTATGTTGTAAATATTCTTATTATGTGCTCTGTAACATGTGACATCCATTGTACTTCTGTCTGTCCTGGGAGAGGGATCCTTCACTTTTGTCTCTCTCCACAGTTCTCGTTCAGTTTTCGGTAGATTTTCATTACTCTTGTCGAGGGTTAAGGACAGAAGATGTTGAACATTGCTAACCCCTCTGAGGCAAAGTATGATTTGTCAATATGGGCTGTGCAAATAAAATGTAATCGATTGATCGATTGATTGAAATTGCAAAGAAAAAAAACATAATTTGAATCTGCCAAATGAATCTATGTGTGGAGTTTACCTAAGCAAATATTACATGTCTCATCCTATTTTCAAAGTGTAATAAGGTAAATCCACAGAACAGAAAAAAACTGAAGTGAATGTTTCAATCCAAAATGAAAATAAAACAATTTTCAAATAAAGGCAGCTAACCTATCATTCTGGGTTGTTGGAGGTTTCACAGCTCTGTCTACACAAAGTGTCCACCGACCATGTCATGATTTGGTACGCGGGCTGAATATACTGTTTATACAACCCTCTTTCAAGACGCTCTATTAAAATAGTCTGAGGCCTGTGGTCTCCAAAGACTGCTGAGTCTGAGAGGATTTGCAGGAATCCCTGATATAATATAGATAGATTTGATTTAAAATGACTAGTAATAATAGTAACGGTGATGATAAATGAGCTCCCTGGTCAAAGGGCTTTCTGTTTGGCTGGTCAGCGTCGTGGAAAGAGGGACCTGTCTGACTTTCAGCACTTGACAGCGACATTTCAGCACTGGACAGCGCCACAGCCGCTCAGACCAGAAACTGTCTGATTGTCTTCATGTTACTGAACTGGATCCGAACAGCCACACACACACACACACACACACACACACACACACGCACAGACACACACACACACACACACGGCAGGCCTACACAATGTCCCGTAGATCATCACGTTTCACGACCAACACGACGGGCCTGTGAACCCACTGAAAGCCTAGCACCACCACTTGGAGGGTGGGGAGAGGAGCGTGATGGTGGAACCACATTGACGGTGACAAATGTTTCAAAGAGCCAACAGGAGGATTGTTGTCGGACATGTTGCCACCTCTCTGTGACATGTCGCGTTTGGCCAGGAGGATATTTCAACGTTTTGAAGTGACTGCTGTGTAAAGAAAAAGTGGTTGTCACGGCTGTCTTTCCTGAGCCTTTACCTTTTCTATACTTGCATCATGGGCGGTACAATATGGCAGACAGGAACATAAAATGGAGACATTTGAGAGGGTTTATCCCGCACACAGGCCGGGGTAAGGTGAGATATGCAGCTGTCCGCCCTCGCACGACAATCGACGACATACAGTAGGAGGCTAGGCTACCCCCACCCCCATAGGCTGCAAATATCACGTAAACTAGGCCTTAGCCCCATTCACGGCTAATAATAAGCGTCATTTATATTGGAAACTATGCGGAATTCGTCGAATAATATGGAAGATATAAGTGTTCAACAGGCTTTCTGGAGCCGTGGATCAGCTCGTGTGGCTTATTCCACATTGTGTCCTTGCGTTTTCCGGAATTAGCCTAATCGTCACCGGAGGGTCAGAGCCACAGGAATAAAAAGCCCTGTGAATGTTTTATGAGGCGCAGGAACAATGTTTCAAACGTGGAGTCTCGTTAATTTGCTTGTAATGACCCCGTGGGTAACAGCACACACGGTGTCCTTTTCAATTCAAACCAGTCCAAACTGGAATTTACAAAAAGAAAAATGCGTGCGTGCTGTCACGGGTGAAAACCAACACACGGTAATATGAAAAAAAAAAAAAGAAAAGAAAAAGGCGACGAGCACGGAGCCTGTTCACCGTGTAAACGCACGAGAAGTCACCTGTGTGAGGATAATGTTCGGTTTAATGTCGGATAAAAACGCGGTGCGCTCCAAGGTTAGGCCGACGCGTTAGCCCTCCGTGCGGTCACACATTTAGGTGATGGTGATCCGGGAAGGACGATCACCGGTCCACAGCGGTGACACACGGTTTCATGTTAATAACACAACCTCGTGAATGCGAGGGAAGAGAAATATAAGCAAAAGGAAGAGGATTCAGCCACAGAGAAGCTGCGAGCGTCGCCCGAGAGGACGCGGCAGAAACGCGTAAACAGGTCATTTTAATTCTAAAGAGGTTTTAATGTGTACGTGCGGGTGTACTCACATGTTCCTGGAGGTTGTGGTGCTGGTATCCGGACAGGAGGCGTGAGCTGGGACCGAGTGGGTGACAGATGGATGTGGATCTGCGCTCCTCTCTACCCTCTGGCACCCTTCGCTTGGTTATTGTGGCGTTCCCTGCCTATATAGCCGAGGAGGAGCACTGGCTTCTATCTCCCACTGAGACGCGTCCCTTATTCGCTATTAAAAAAAATACCTCTCTCTCTCTCTTAATTTTATTTTTCTTATCTGATCTCTCTTCCTCCTACTTCTACTGAGCGGAGCCCGGCGCTGTGATGGAGGAGGAATAAACAGGCGCCCGGATTAGCTGGACAAAGATGGCTCGGTGACGTCAATCGCGGAGAGTTTCGTGTTAAAGCGGGCGGCCGCAGACTGTAAACAGCGGAGTAATGTTCGGAGCAGCGCCGCTTTTTCTGTCCGCACACAGTGGCAGCGGGTCTCCGGGAGTGTCCCCCCTCACCCACTTTACATGTCAGGGTCGTGCTTCGGTTTTCAAAGCTCCACTTTAGGGGATATATATTTTTTCTGATGGCGAGACTGTGTGTCAACAAAATGGCGTTCCTGGAGAGGGGGTGTGGCGAGGCTCGCTGTAGGTGCCTGGTTATCATTCATAGTAAATATGGATGCATAACGATGGAGTATAATTTGCCAATATTTATTTCTCTGTTGCTTCAGACTGACAGTGTTCTGCATTACATTAATGCTATAGTGCAATAACATGTGTGAGTATATGTTCTAAAGCTTTGCCCATGGGGCCCTGGTGACCCTCACTGCTTAGGCTATGATGTGATGGAGGCTCTAGTTTCCCAAGCAAAGTAAAATTGACATATAAATTCTTCATAAATGAATGGAGGATGTGTATACATTTTTCTTATAAAAAAATAAAACTGTGTCATATCTTGTGTTTTTTGCTTTATATAAAGTGTATTTATGCACCGAGTGGAGTGGTACTATACATTCCGTTGTACCATATACAATGACAGTAAAGGCTTTCTATTCTACTCTATTCTATTATGTGGGAACTGTTGTGCTTCTCTATAATTTTGTAAGGTTGGAGGAAAACAATTAGAGATTGAATTGAATTCTTTTTTTATTATTTCATTCTTACAAACTATTAATTCTTGTTTTACCATATTCATTTAAATGGTGGAATTTAAAAAGTAGAATGAGAGTATAATGACAGATTTTTTATTTGGTATTTTCTTTTATGTTTGGTTGAAGGTTATGCTTTGTCAGATCAAACCTGGATAGCATCCCAGGAAACACACGGATGTGGGCCACTTCAGCTAATGACGCAACCTGATGAATAAACCTAACCCTAACCCGGCCCGGGCGTAATGAATGTGGGCCTAACGTTGCCCACTTGTAAAATAGCAAATGTGGCCCACCTATCCCAAACAACATACAGTGCTCTAGGCAAGGTGGGATCTGGATGTGAACCTAAAGTGGCCCATGTGGTAAATGGTGAATATGGCCCAAATACCACAAAACTAATTCGGGCCACCTTTGGTTGACATCTGATATTAATATGTCTTGCTTATTCAGTTCTTGCAAACAAGGGTGAACCGCCCAAGTGCCATCATCCGGTGTATGGGCCAGGTGACATTGTGGCAGTGTGGATCAAATCTGGGCAAAAACTATTTTGCCATGTGGGATGGCATCAAAGGGATTTGGCTAACTGGGTGACAAATTAAAAAGGAAAGCCCAATATAAAGTGTCATAATGAGGTGCACCCAGTGTGCCTTAGAACAGATTCTACAAGTTTCTGCAACTTTACAGAAAAGAAACACCATTCCTCTAAAAGATGTTCCCTTATTTGTTAATTCAATTTGATTAAACTCAAACAACTTTATCAATCGTACTGGGGGCAATTCATTCGAAACAGCTTGAACAAAACACACACATACACAGACATGAACACAATATAATGGAGCTAAATGAAGGATAAGAAAAGAGTTAAGTTAATGACAATTAAAAAAACAAGTTGATAATAACAATCAGCTACAAAGAAGGCAGGGGTTCAAGAATCTATTTAAAAAAAGGATTGTTGTTTTGATGACGGTGGAGAGATCTTTTTTAACTTGTAGAACTAAAATCTCTCACAGGTGGATTGAGTGTGAAGGCCATAGTGTGTGATTCACATCGTTCTCATACTCATCAAACCAATCAGTGACCTCTCGTACATTATGGTTGAGGACATTGTTCATCCTGTTTCTCCACTTAGGGTTGTCTTTTAATGTTACTCTTGATTTGTTGGTGTGATCATAAAATAATTCAGCAATGAGGCCAATGTTTCTAAGAGGCTGGGTTTGTTGAATTACTGAACTGTAAACCCCATAAAGGGAAGCAACTGTAACATGCTAGAGGATCCATTCAATAATCTATTCATAAATAGGCCTCAGCAGGATTTCTCTGGGGCTCAGTTCCATGTAAAGAGGCTTCACCAACATGTGTGATGAAAAATATAAGTACACACAACAACACTATACATACAGGTCCTTACAGTCCTGAAGGCCGCTGCTTCTTGTTGGTATAGATTCCTGTAATTTCTCTACTTTTTGAATGCAGGGATAAACTGAGCCTCGTGAAAAATGTTGCTTTATAATCGCATGTGCTCTGAGTGAGTGATTCAATAATTTGTTGGACATTAAATACTATAAGGCAAAGGGGGGGATCCTTTGTCGTGTTAAATCTAGTCAAAGCCATGTGCACACGAAAGATAACACAACACATCAACTGACACAGGCTGAAATCGTATGTGAATAAGACCAATCTTTATTTCCACTAACCTCAAATTAGACAAAATACCTGAATGTGTGTGTGTGTGTGTCCAAGTATTACTCATGTTGTTGGGACCTACATCTGTTTGCACAGTCACATTATGGGGACAAAACAAAAGTCCATATAATGTAAATCATTGAATTTGAAAGTGAAGACATGTTTCAAGGTTAGGTTAAGGTTAAGGTTAAGGTTAAGGTTAAGGTTAAGGTTAAGGTTAGGGTTAGGGTTAGGGTTAGGGTAAGGGTTAGAGTTAGTTAAGTTATAATGATGTTTAAGGTTAGAGTTAGTTTCCAGGAAATCAATATAATGTCCTCAGAGGCACGGCTATGTGTGTGTGTGTGTGTGTGTGTGTGTACTCAGAATAGTCAGACTAAACTTGGTTTGGAGCAGTGTTGTTGACAGTGGGTGAATCACATAGTCTTCAGAGCTAACAAATACCTCAACCCTGATTTAGACAAGGACCTCGAAGCAGCTGAATGTGAGATTGTTTAAGGAGGCTTTGCTACTCTGACAACTGGGTAACACGACTGAATGAGAGCAAATACTGAATGTAAATCCTGTTTTTTTTCCTTGACCTGCATGTTTCAATTCTGAAACTTTTGAGAAACACAGGGATTTCAGCCCGGCTCTGCAGTTCTACATGTTCATTATCCGGATGATTATGCAAGAAACTGCATACAAACGTGTTTATCTGAGCACGGGAACAGATTAGCTGAAGTGTTTAATTGCCAGCACTGTGGTTAGTGATTAAGTTCACAGCTAATTTCTCCAGTAACTGTGTTGAAACTTAATTAAAATATACTTCAAATTTGAAAGATGAACACAGCATTTCTGATATTCTGCAGCCTGATCTGTGCAGCTTCTATTTGGCTACTGACATATTCACTGCTATTTGTGTAGTTAATTATCACATTATTCAATCCCCATTTGGTGATAGGCTGTAGAACACATTTACTCTGTATTTTATGTAGTCAATTAATCTGCCTCAGAACTGACTGTGTTCTGAAAATTATTTGTCATGTATGAAATAATCATGATAATAATATTGGTTAAATGTCTTATACAGAAATAAAATTCACAAAATACCGAACAAAATATTTTTTTTTAACCGTGCGTCGTTTCAAAATAGCACGTAGATGAAATGTCTTAGTTCATGGGGTGCGCATAACACATATTGTTCTCAGAGTGACTGTGGTTGTGCAGACAGCCACATGGTGGCGCCATAAGACAGCTTTGTTTAATTTCCAGCAACATGTAGCTTTGTGGGTTCTACTTTGGAAGCTGCCCCCCCTCCATAAAAGTCTTTTGTAATTTTTGTTAATTATATGGTTTCACACACATATTGCGCTGTTTTTTAATCTGTCTAATTATCTCTTTGTAGTTTTCTTTAAAGGTTTCTCTTATTAATTTAATATGCATATCTAACTAGATAAAATTAATTTGCTGGTTATGGGAATAATTATGATAATATGCTACTGCATTTCTTGATTAAAGACCTAACATTTATATTGCATAATTGTTTAATGATCATTTCACTTCCATTAGTACATCTGCCTATGCGCTGTCTCAATTATTTCCACATATTAAATCTAACTAAATCATACAAATTGAATTATCTCACAGGTTTGCACCACAACATATTTTTGTACTTTCAGTTTGATGAACACAAGAGAACATAAGTGATGTATATAGATTTAATTAAGAAGACAACTCCAGCCATGCAACCAGGAGGCTCTGAACAAATCCACTTTCACGTATAACCTGCAAGCATTTCTCCCACACTGTGATTGGGAGGATTGTAACGTGGGAGATACAGGTACAAACTCAGATGCACAGGTCTTGATCTATAATTGATCAAAGTTATGAGCCATGACTTTCCCTGAAAAAATGAACCCCCCCCGCCCCCACAATTCTTCTGCTCTAAAATATTAGTCAATAGATTTTAAGTGTGAGGAACCACAGAGGCAGCAGACAAATGTTTCTTATCATATATCAACCTTTACAGTTCAGTTACGTCTCCTGGTTTGGCTCCTCATGGACACTGACATGTGCACGCCCCCCCCCGAGGGCTTTAAAGGATAGGTTTCTATCTGGAAAAACAGTCAAAGATGATGTTGCTACAGAGCAGGGAAATTTATTTTCTGTTTAAAAGTGCCTTTACAGTATCCCATGAGGTATACAATTTTTAATGAGATGAGACAAGAAAGGATGTCAGTGACCGACTGAAAGGTTTCGTGTAAGAGGACATTGTCGCAGTATGGAGTTACACACACTTTATGGACAGACAGTTTCAGAATATCAACTTCATGGCACACTTTAATGAGGACGATGAAGAGCAAGAATCCAGAATCAATGTTTTACATGACAAAATCCTTCTTTAAAAGTGAGGATTTCATTCACAGTTGTGGTCCTATTTTGCATTTGCTCGCGTTCCAAGCTTCACAAAAGGTGTGCTGCACCAAAACTATCCCAAAAGCCTGAAGCACAAACGTATAATAACTACCAAAATAAAACATCCCTCAAATAAACCTTTCTACATATTGCTTAATTTTTTTGGATGCACTTGTGCAAAAAATCTCTGTGACAATCAACATTAACCAAATAGTTAAACCCCAAACACGCCTGGGAGGTCACTAACTGAGAGGTTTCGGGTAAGTGAGAGTGATATTGCACTGAATTTTAATCAAACAAAAGGCGTTACGCTGGAGCCGGACGGCCGTCAGTACACCCACGATACAGGCACCCACTGCGGGGTGGAGATGGCACGCTCCAGGGCCTCCTCCACACCCTTGACGCTTTCGTCCACGTCGCTGTTGACGAGAATCACGTCGAAGAAGTGTCCGAACGTGGACAGAATGGCGTCCGACTCTTTCTGGATCATCAGCAGGTTTTCCATCTAGGACACAAGACACAGAGGGTCAGGATGGAGCTTGGTCATTCAGGATATTTGAGCATATTCTGAGATGTGGCACCTGGGAAGATGTGGTGGTCGGAGCGATGAACACCACAAGAGGTGCGAAATCAGCCGTCCGCAAGACTTTCAGGGTCTACGTTAAAAGATGAAGAGAGGAGGAGAAGAATTTGTGTTAGATTGTTTCACTGCATTGAACCAGTAGAAAGATTAGGTTTGAGTGTGTGTCCATTTTGAGCATGTGGCAACAGGGAATTACTACAGCACAAATATGTTTCAACCTATGGGCAGTGTTGTTTCACCACAGACGTAACAAATTCAGACTACAATATTTCCCTTCTTTCCTGAAAACCCTGTAAATGCCGACCTGTGGTTCCACGTCCACCAAGGCGATTTTTTCCTGCTCGTGGATCTTCTGGATGGTCTCGATTTTGGTGCCGAACATGTTTCCCTGGAAGCTTCCGTACTCCAGCAGCTCATTCCCGGAGATGCACTTGGTCATGGCGTCGTTGGAGATGAAATAATATTCCTGCCCGTTCTCCTCGTCCTTGCGCTGGGGTCTGGTGGTCTCTGTGTAGAAAATGTACGTTTTAGAAAAAGGACAATTTGGAAACATTTGCTCTTGTGAGTAAGCTCGTGCGTCTACTTACGCGGTGCCGGGTAGGAGAATTTGTCCGGGTATTTGGTCAATAGTGCATTTTTGATGTGTCTCCTTCCTACGCCAGGTGCACCTAAAAAGTAGCAGAATTTTTACTTGCATGACATTTTTAAAAATCAAATATTAACTTTTGCATCGGCACAGAAATACCCTTGATATAATGATTATTACATAGATTTATAACATTTACACAAAAATATATGTACTTTCACATATATTGTGAGAACAAAGCTCCAAACACATATGCTGTCATTTTTTTCAGTGAAGATGATCAGAAATGATTTTACTTTGAAGAATTTGAAATTATTGATGTATCCGAAACTCACCAATTAGCACAAGTGTTTTTCTTTGAAAAGCCGGGAGCCGAACCACCTCCTCATAAGAAATCACATCCAGTTGGTCAAAAACTGCAAAAAGAAGAGATTTTATTTCAGATAAAAATCGCATGAGAGCACATCTGAGAGAAAGTGCAGTAAGAGATTCCAGTGAGACACTCACTGGAGCTGTGTTTGGCCAGGTACTTGTCTTTGCACTTCTTTTTCTTCCCAAACGGGCTGCAGGACTGACTGCCCTCTCTGGCCTTGCTTTTACTGGCCACCCTCCTGCGGCACATACACAGATTTAGGTCAAGCCGGGAACAGTTCGCACAGTTCTGAGGTCTTTGGCGTGGGACGTTAAGCACTTCAGGATTAATTGTCACATTGTATGACGGAGCTGTTTACCATTCCTGGAGCTCTGGGGAAGGTATGAGTCCAGCGAAGTCCGCAGTGTTGCTCTCCACTCTGCCCTGCCACCAGTTGGGATCCTGCTTGTTGATGATCTGAATGATGTCACCAGTTTTAAACTTCAGTCCGGCCTCCTTGCATGGGATGAGGTCGTCCTTGGTGGGGTCATAGTCAAACTGGGCCCTCATGTACATCTGGAAGTTCAGAGCAAATATTCTGAATTTAAAAGTGGAAATATGTATGTGGTGTTTGGAACTGAATTATATAAATACCCTTTCCCATGTGATGAATAATCTCCTATTACCCACTGTAGCTCAGCTTCAGATACCGTCACTGATAGAAATCTGTTTGTTGCAGCTGAGCACAAATTAGTTTTACTTTTTTCCAGGGTTTTTTTTTTTCTCTCTCTGAATGAATTGGGGCATTTTCTCAAGTTTTAATTTCACCCATCAGGGAAATTCCAGGCTATGCCTGTTATGCCAGATTCTTGCAGAGCAAATCTCTTTTTCTGAATGATTGTTGCGCAGGGATGAATACGCCTGAATTACAGCTCGAATTGGATATATATATATTCAACATTTTGGTTTTCTTAATTCTGTAAGCCATAAAAATGGGGTACATGTTGCATACATGTTCAAAACCCCAACATCTCTTGGGTTGTGTTATCATGCACAAAAAATAATTTTCTAGGGAACCTAATGTTATAAACATACAGTACACTCATATGCTGGACTTCAGTGACCTACAGTAACTGTGCAGCATCATAGAGATTAAATACTCATCTAGGGACTTCAACAGTATGTTTGGATTCTACAAATGTTATGGAGGAAATTCACCCTCCAACAGAATATACACGTTCATGTCAAGATCTGAGACAGCTCAAATTCAAACTAAAAGAGCAACTTTCTCCCTCTGATAGATTCCAGGATTGAAAGTCTCTTTGTGCTGCCAACTAATTTGTTGTCTTCTTAAAGTTAACCAATCGTGCAGCTGCAAAAGGTTTTGTTTATGTATACCCAGGATTAGAACTTTTACTGCTCTGGGTATATAGTTTTATATATTGTAGAGATGAGCTTGAGGACCACGTGTAAATTCTCCGCAGGGTAAATTATTACTATTGTTAGTAGAGTTCATGAACATTTGTTGATTCCCCCAAAGTATCTCCAGTGGTGGTTGTACACAGACAGCCTGTGGGAGCACTGGAGCCGTCTGGGTCACCAACACTAATGTTCATTGGGCATTTAAGTTTCCAAATTATATTCACTAAGGCTACTGATTAATGGACTACAAGCTTTTAAGTCGACTGCCATCACTGGCCACAGCAAAAATTGAAATTAAATCAGTGATAAACTGCATTAAGACAAGTGCAACATCACGAAATCCAATATAATATGCAGCCACTTAATTAAAGCTCTATTAAATCCGTGTTTACTTCAGTGTTTTCTATCACATAGTAATGTCCATGTCCAGCGAGCATTTTTACGATGCTCGTGATTGGCTGCTGGAGTGAAGGAAGTGGTGTGACCAGTAGATGGCAGAATGAAACACACTACCACAGTGTTTCAAGTCAAGCTAGCACAACTAATGTGAGTGATGTTCTCAATTTTATAGTCACCTGGGTTGTTCATTGACTAAAAGAAGATTCACCTAATAAAGAACAAAATGCTTAAAAAAAAGCAAAAAGGTTTTTAGATCAAAGTAAAGATGAAAGTGAAAAGCAATCAAACCCATCAAGACACCATCCAGTCTGAGTGGAACGCTAATGCAGCACAACGCAAAACCACAAGTGCATATTGTGTCCCCCGTGTTACTACCTCACAGGCTCGGGATCGACACTGCTGGTTGGAGATGATCTTCATCGTGACAACACCACTGGTTTCTTTCTGCGTGCAAAAAATAAAAATGACCATTAACTATAGAGCCCAAATAGATTTTCTCATTTAGGTTATAAGGCATCAACCTACCAGAATCTTTTGTAGCTGGTCTACACTTTGGTTTGTTACACTTTTCCCATTGATTTCTGCTATTTCATCCCCTTCGTGTAAGGACCCTGGAGAGAAGAAGAAACCACAAGTGTACAATGCAGTTGTTATAATCCAAATATGGCACCGGCAACTACTGCGGTAATATTCATTTTCCTAATAAGGAATAACCATGTAACGAAATGAGAATCATCTGTTGTCTGATAGTCTTATAATGCAGCCACTGATCAGGATATGAGGTGGAACCTCCCCCAGTGCACGCACATGCTCCTGCTTAAACTGATTTGTATCCACTGGGCCAAAATATTAGAGCCCGAACAATATGGATTTTTGGTGGCAGATGCAGATAGGGATTAGAGAGTCAATTATATACCAGTATATTGACATATATTTAAAAAATATATTGGCAATGATTCCTAAGAAGTCCTTATCAAACCCTTACAACAAAGTAATATAATTGAGGCTTGATACTTTACAGTTTGCCCAAAAACCTTTATATAAATAACTAAAAATAAGAAAAAAAAAAAAACACAATTACAACCAATATCTGCAACTTGAATTAAGAAATAACATTGTTTACATAAAATGTAAAACATAAAAGCACATCTTTCCTGCATAGTTTATTCCATAAAATAAAAGTTTTATGTCAGCTCATGACGGCTAAAATAAACGGCAACATCTATGTGTCTGTAAAAGATTGGCACTGGCCGAGTTTTTATCTTTATATATTTATACTATGAAAATTTTGACCTTTTGGTTAAGAACTTTCTTCAACCCACTCTCCATTAACACACAAACACAATTAAATATGAGGTTTTTTATACCTTGTCTATGGATCATACCCCCGTGTAGTATTCTGGCCACAGTGCACCGTTGTTTGTCGTTCAGCTTTAGAGTGACCCCCTACAGGCAAACACACAACAAGTGAGGAGGAATCAGCAAAACACAATCCTGAAAATATATATAATATTTTTATGTTGGGGCATGTAATTCTGTGTAAAGGCGGACAGTTTACCATTGGCTCCGACGGATTCTTTTCAAATGCTACTTCTTTCATCCTGGTCGGGTCTGTACCATTCATGTGTTTCGTGCTGCCGTTGGTGAAAACCTCAGCTCCCCTATTCTCATATGTTTGCATAGTTGCCTGTTAAAAAAAAGAAAGAGAGGGTAAAAGGATATTCAACATCTCTTATTTTATCATTATGGAATGAACTTTGCTTCAAATTCAAACATCATGCTGTTAACTTCAAAACATTGTTCCAAAGAGTCACAGTCAGTTCATCTGATCAATATCACACTGGTATTTCCAATAACTGCAGTGAAACCCTCTCTGCTGATGTACGCCAACAGCCATGTTTTATTTGCAGTTTCAACATATGTTCAAGGTTGAAAATTAACCCGGCGTTATAACACCTCATTAACCCCATCCAGTGATCTGGTCCACCAGGTTCATGTGGTCATGGATACCACCAGTCTCATCTGGTCATCATAACATTAATGTAAGGAAACAGATTCTTCTTGGAAAATCTGCATAAGTCAAAGTTTGGTGTGGGAGTAAAAACACAAACAAAGCCACAGTGACTTTGTGGATTCATATTGTACTTTTACACTTAAATGAATCTAATCTAATAGCTGCGAATCCACGACAAAGGTCGTCTCAGTGCTCTATAGTAAGGAAACGAGGGATCATACTAAATAAAAAGTACCAGTAAAGGTCCTGGGAAATAAACTAAAGAGATATTCTGTGGACAGCACTCATGTATATAACAGAACAATGAATGCACAGTATCAAAAGGTTAAGAAACCGGGGACTAAAGCGACAAGATTACATGCATCAGCACAAAATGTCTGCACAAAAATGACACATCAGCAGTGCTTAAGCAAATAAAAAAAAGAGAAGTGCATCTTCCAGCATCAGCACTACTATAAAAACAATAAATGTCATTATCTTCCTCCTCCGCCTCAGCCCCACAATACTGCCCATAGCAGCAGTTTGGTACGATTGTTATCTTGTGTATGTGGATTGTATAAAATTGAGTCTGTGAACATAATCCTGATTTTGTAAACAGTGGCAGACGATCTCGTGAATAAGCAAAAAAAATTCTCCTATTTTTGGATCTAGAGATTGTGAGTCAAGAGAAGCCTGAGCGTGGGAGGCATGCTAGTCTGCCAGTTGTTTTTCTGTGCACCATGATATGTATTTTGCAGCACTTGTGCAATTATATGTCAGGACTGAGACCAGGAGGAATCCTTTGGATGAGGTCCTATGGTGAACAGATGAAATTACATCCTCTCAGGAAAGGGCTCTGTTCAGCAACACAGATACAAATCACGACATAAATCCAAAGCTTGTTTTACTAGCTATCTAAGAGCAAAGCGTTTTGGTTTAAAGCTGCTCCAGAGACGAGAGGAAATAAAAACTTTCGGATCTGTGTTAAAATAATGTGATGAGCCACAAAGCTAAGTTAGTACCTTAAAAGTAGACCGGCTGGGTAATGGCATAGCCTTATCGATGTACGTCAATGTAATGTCCTCTGAAGTAATGGGAGACCCGACTGTGTGTATGTGTGTGTGTGTGCGCGCCCATTACAAAGAGGAGTAATTATATTCTCATGTATATGATGTAATGCTCCCCCTCAGGACTGTGAGCAGGTGACAAAGGTCAAATCTAAAGGTTGGATATTATCACTATACACGTGTGTGATTAGATTAGCATTAGCATTAAAAGGCTCTTTACAGTAAACGTGTCTCATCATTGCAGTGCAGATGAGCCCCGTTAACTTAAAAAGATAACACACACACACACCTATAAAAATAAAACTTTTCAAGTGCTTTGTCAGAATGTGTTCCAATCTGTGTTAACAGTCAACACAATGTCAACAGAGCTGGGGCCAGGAAACCCTTTCAGAAACCTGAATACCAGTGTGTGCGTGTGTGTGTGCGTGTGTGCGTGTGTGCGTGTGCGTGTGTGCGTGTGTGCGTGTGTGTGTGTGGTGGGGTGGGGTATCAAATGGATAAACACACAAATGGATGAAAGGCGGAATGCATTGAGGAGAGAGCGGAGCGCTTCCTTCTCCAGACGCGTGCTCGTCGTTTTATCTGCACGAGATCAAGCAGAATGTGACGGTGCATTTCAGACAGAAAATCCCTGGATGAGATGAATCCGTTTCAAAAACTCGTTTATACCCTTCTACCCGTTTTCCAACATTTGGTTCCATCATCTAATACGAACGATTAGGTTACAGTGCAATCTCTCTCCGTCTTATCTTCTGGTTGTCTTGAGGTGAAATATTAATTATTAATCCCTTCACGCCCGTGTAGCATTTACGGTGGATCTCCATGACAACAGGATAAGATGTATTGATCACTTAAAGGAAAACAATCGAAGATCAATATTTGGCCTATATGGGGACAAACAGTGCAGATTACAGTCCCAAAGGACAAACTCAAATCTTTAACAGCTACAGGCTCATGGAATTGATCAAGAAAAAATGAGAAAAGTAAGACAGTCATTAATCTCATGCTAGGCCTCATGTGCCTAAAGCAGGATTTGTCTCAACTTGTTAGGATTTTCATTTCAGGTCTGAGGGGTCGACAGCAGTGTGACTAAATTAAGAAGAAGTCATGTACTTGTCCTCGAGTTTCTCGGAAAGATGTGCGTGCTCTCTGTAGGGTTTGTGCACAGTTCTTAAGCCTGAAGTGTTTTTGGAGACAGGACAAAACCCCTCTGCAGTAAACAGAGCAGAACAGGCAGAGTCTTGACCAAAATGAAGATAAAGGGTCCAGGAGCTGCAGTGAGTCACCCCTGACAGACATTTCACAGGCTACAGTCTCCACTGAGAAATAACACATCATGTGACCTCACTTTTAAGACAGTGATTTCCCAAATCAGCATCGAGCGGAGGAACGAACTGTCACGATCACCGCTCAAGGCTGTCTAACAAAAGTGCTGATAACAGGAAAGGAGTTTCCTCCCTTCACCGTTTCCCTCAGTGGCTCCAGTGCTGACTGTTGAAATTCTTCGAAGTTGTTCAGCACAAAGAGTTCCCTCAGTATCACCGGCTGCCAGGTCTCAGCCCGGGGGCCATAGAGGATATTAATTTCACCCCCATGAGAGGAGTTGCGGCTGTTTTAAAACTTTATGGGCTTTAAAGGTGTTTCCCCCGTGTTGAAAGCAGAGTCAGTTGGACTTTTAAAACATTATCCTTCCCCCAGTGTGAAAACAAGTTGGAACAAAGGCCTGGTTTACTACATCACTGTGTGATGTAGTAAACAACCTGCATGGCCTCCACTTCACTGTTGACATTAAATCCTCAGCTGCAGCCCCGCAGGCACAACTAAACAGCACCGCTAGAAATGGACAAAAACCAAGGTTGTCTACATTCCAAACTGTCTTCTTTTATCCTGCATTACACAGCACTGTCCTTGACAAAATAAAGGCCCATTGATGAATGACATGACAG
Source organism: Hippoglossus stenolepis (assembly GCF_022539355.2). Classification (NCBI taxonomy): domain Eukaryota; kingdom Metazoa; phylum Chordata; class Actinopteri; order Pleuronectiformes; family Pleuronectidae; genus Hippoglossus; species Hippoglossus stenolepis. The sequence goes on along the minus strand of NC_061497.1, from coordinate 7,472,855 downwards.
GCACATGCTGACATGATTAGTATGGGATTAACAATTAATAGCCAATAATTTGCATGGCTCCGGGCCACTGTCTTACTGACTCATTGTCCTTCCTGTCTAAAACGTGACTGCCTCAGCTTTCTCAAATCTGTCATATGACTTCCATACGCAGTTTTTGGAGGGAAATGCAGAAGTGAAATTTGCCACTGACATGTCTACTGGATTCCAGTTGAGACTGGAAAAGACAAATCTACGTGTTTATTTGTTCTTTGTTTATGAGGCTAACACATTCAGTTGTAGTGAGTAGGGGTGGTACAAAATATCATTAAAGCAATATATTATCATTCTGACTTGAGATATTCTGGTGCCAAATATCAGTATTTTGTATTCAGTTATATATATATATATATAAAGTTTGGACTTTTGCCAGTTTATGGCTATTTTACATTGAAATGATGGTACATGTAGACATTCACAAGGTACAGCGTGTTTGTTCCAGACTAAAGAGGCACTAAGGTGAAACTTAATGCACCATTTTGTACATTGTTTCATCTGAGTTCGTCTCAGACTCTTGTGAAATTTTTTACTCTTCCCCAGTTAGACAGACTTAGTGATGTATCGATATACGATTGTCTTGCAATATATCGGTTACCGCAGAATCACTGTATCGTGATATTATCGTGAGCCATGCATCACTGCGTGTATTTCAAATTAATAAAGAAAGTTCAGGGTCGATTTGGAGAAGAAATATCGATATTTAGCTCCATATAGTTCAAACTTTGGCCAGTTTATGGCTATTTGACAATGAAATGTGGCAGATGTGGACAAAGACTAAAGAGGCACTAAGATCAGACTTTATGCACTTTCTTGTACTTTGTGTCAAACTTACACCGAATTGCAGCCAATAACTACACAAATCCTGGTTTATACGCCTTTAGGGGTCTTTTGCATTCTTCTTCAGTTACACAGATACCGTAATGGAATATATACTGTATATATCGATTATCGCAGAATCTTTGTGAGATCATTATGGGCTGTGTATCGCACATCGTACAGTGAGTTCCCCTGCGATTGCCACCCCTAGTTGTGAGTTGTGCGGCGGAGACAGAGCTGGGGTCTATTTTTAGAGCCCAAGTCCATGAACAAACAACAGTCATGTCATGTGCCCCCCACGATCGCCACTTCCCGGAAGCAAACACGAACACCCAGAAAAAAATGAAAACAAAATATGTCGGGGTGCAAAAATAAAAAAAATAACTAAAAAGAACTAGAGACTTGTAAATAGGCAGCGGCACGAACCTTGTCAGACTTTGGTTTGTTTTGCAGGAGCTGCTCCAGGTAGAGGTCGGAGAGGGCTGTCCGCGCGCTGCTCACAGACTCCAGGATGACGGCAGGCTCGTTTTTACTGGATTTTAACGTCATCTTTCCCCCTGTTAGCCGGGAAAAAAGGGAAAGAGCAGGAACAAAAAAAAAACCCACCTATGGACCCGATGTGCCCTCCGATCAAGGTCCGCAGGAGGAAGGGCCCGGGGGATCTAATAAAAGGCTGCGGGAGAAGAAGCCGCTGATAAGCACGATGTGATAAAGTGAGTGAGAGTCCAAGGTTTGGACGAGCCGCAGGTGAGAGAGAGAAATGAGAGGACACCGCTGACAAAGCAAGTAAACATGCGACTGGCTGAAAGGGACGGCTCCTGCTGCATTCAGGGGCTGAATGTCAGCTCCGAAAAGCACACCACTCCAGCTCTACAGCGCCACCGCTTTTAACTGGTCGTATTTCCCCCCCACATGGCGAAATTGCCAGGGCCCAGATTTGGCCCACATTTACAGGTCTCGATCAGGAAAGCTGCAGCTGAAAAAAAAAAATGCTGCTGCTCGACTTCTCACTAACATCAAGAAAGTGGTTCATAGCACCACAGTTCTCAGATCACTACACGGGCCCCTTGTCTGTCAAAGAGTTTACTTCAAAATCCGGCAAAAGCATATCGTACATACCCCACAGGTCATCTGGAACAGGTCTGCTTTCTGTCCCCAGAGTCACAACTGAACAAGGAGAATCAGCGTTCAGTTTCTTTGCTCCACTTGTGGAACAAAATCCCGGAGAACTGCAGGTCCACTGCTCCTAGTTCTTTTAAATCAACGCTGAAGACGTTCCAGTTTGCCACGGCCTTTTATTCAATCAAATAATCAGTCAAGTCATTTTAACTCTTTGATTTCTTATTTCGTTTTATGTTGCTTTTACAATTTGTCATGGTGCCTTTTATATTGTACGTAAAGCACTTTGAATTGCTTCGTGGTTGAAGTGTGCACTCCAGATAAACTTGCCTTGCCTTACATCCCACATCCAACATATCGCATTCAATGATGGCACTTGGGTGGCCTGCTCCTTTTTGCCAGACCAGGGCCACAAGTAAGCCATAGCAAAACTGCATGTCGACCTAAGGTGACACCATTTAACGCATAGGCCACTTTTCGGACTACACCTTGCCTTGAGCACCCCATGTTTGCCGAAAAAGGCCCACATTTGCTTTGTGATATTTGAGTCACATTTGCTATTTTACAAGTGGGCCACTTTAGGCTCACATCTAGTATGCTATCTGGGATGCTAGCTACCTTAGTGCTGTGTGTATTATTTTATGTCTTTTTTTTTCATTGGAGATAAAGTCACTTTTCACTCAAATAACTCATGTGTGATATGGATTCCTTTATACTCCACATTCTTTATAATTATAAATAATAATATATTTCATATATTTTTTACATTTCATGATAAACATAGAGTAATTGTACATAACATATGCCTGACAATGAAACATCAGCCATATCAATAATTTGACCCTTACCACATCCACTTTAATTTCTCAATGTAATGAATGTGATGTAATGCAAGTGATGTTCAAAACAAACACAGAGCCCTAGAATCCCGACGGTTCTTGAACGCAGCATTACCGCAGCATTTTCAGCAGAGCTGCACGATCAGGCGACGAGGAAGCGAAATAACAAGAGTGACGGTGACCCAGCAGCCAAGTGAGGATGTGGCCCACACACGACGCACCCTGCTGCAGTGAGACTGTGTCAGTGCTAAAATATGAAGACATTTTGTCAATAATCACCAGGGACTACTGCATGATTTGATCCGAGCCACATGATAACAGTGCTGCAGATTTATGGGTGTGTTAGTGAGGGATTATTCGGTTAATTGATCAAAAAAAGTGGTTGGGGTCATATTCATACAATATGACCCCAGGTGGTTGGGGTCATATTCAAGCACAACGAGAACAAGAGGGCTCAGACTCATTGACATAAATAAGCTTTATACTATCTTTAATTAATACAAGACCTGCACTGGGGGGCACATGTTTGAATATTTAACAAAATGTTTTCCAGAATCTTTCAAGTCACCTTTTCTGTAGATTCCTAAATGCGTTCTCCTCACAACCTGCCATTTTTGGCAAAGAGAGATATAGTCCAGATTGTTCAGTAGCTAATGAAAGATCTCTGTCTGAAATATGTACAACATGCCCTTTTTAATTTGACTGTATGTACAAATCACTGCAGTGTATGTATAACCTCCTTTTTATACGAATGATGACTTCTTAACTAACCAGACAGACAGGGGTGAAAGGTTGTTGGTACATATTTATTCTGTTTGGAGGCTGTATAATGTGACTTGTGTTCTTTTGTTGGACTTCATGCCCTGTTTTTTGGATCTACCAGTGTGAAATAGGGCCAAGTGAGAGCTGCACAAACAGCTGAGCCCCACTGATCTCCATTATGAAACACAGGGTAATCAAGGGTGAGGGGAAACTGTTCTAGCCAGGACACGACCTCTGGTATTCGGTATAAGCTCACAGTTTCCTGAGGAGACTCCAGAGGGAGCAAGCTCGCATGTTCCATAATTCTTCTCTCATGAGAAAGGTCAACAAAACAAAATCCTGGCTTCATCGTCATCTCTACTGCTCGGGCTGAAACCCATCCTTATATATAATAGCCATCGCTTTGGAAATTACTCTTGGTCTATTTTAAAATGTAGTTCCAGGAACATTTCCTCAACAGCTAAAACAAAAGCAGATCACACACAAACAGCATGACTTGATCTGCCCTCCTCGTACTCAGTGTCATGTTGCATCCTCACGTCCACCAGGATTAGCTGCAGCATAATATCCCTGGGGTGGACTACCATGCCCAAAAACTGACATTATAACACACCTATGTTGTAGGTTAAAGCAATAACCTTTAGAGAAAAAGAGCGGACGACTGAGGCCTGAGTGGCGAGAGCGGGACACAAGACTCCCAGGAGAAGAGAGGCAGATAAAGGGAATGTCATTGCTAACTGCTAAGCTAAAGTAACCAGAAGATATGAACAGTGTGTGAATAATTGAACAGTCGATGAAGTTGCTACAATAAGACAGTGCTATAAGGTTGCTTGGATTTAAAGGTACAGCGAGGGCCTGCCTCCCCAGAAAAATAAAATCCCTAATCTACATTTGTGCGCTGTAAGATGTTTAGTGAGAAATGTGTGAATTAACAACACACAAGCATCTGGTTAGATGTGAGCTTGAATGATCCATACTGCAATCTGTGAATACAGAACACCTTCTATGTTCCATCATTTCGTCCTGTTGGATTTGAATCATAGAACATTTTCTCAAACGATAAATCAACATAAGGAAAAGTTATTTGATGTAATATCATATTTGCACCACACAACCACATTGTGACACTAATCAAGCTACAGGTTTGTGTTGTTGTTGTTAAACTGAGCCTATAGGTTTCACTGTAGTTACCAAAGAACATCTGTATCTAAGGTAATCAGGCCTACATTGTTTGAATGTGATCAGGTCAATCTATTGTCATGATCAAAGACCCACTGAGTTCAACAAAGGTTTTGTGGCAACTTCAAGATCATTCACTCCACCCACAAACAAACAGCACTGTAGAGTTATTTCTATTTTTAATGCCAGTCAAAGTTACTCATTACACGGACTAAGTAGAGGACAACGGTGAAGTTGGAAAGATAATCACAGACTCAAACTTCAAATATAAACTAGGGCTACGTTGTAGCACTGACGGGCCCGAGCACACGCATTTCGAAGCCTGTTGCGGTCGGTGATCAATGACCAAGCGCACGTCTCCGCGTTGCATGCGTTTTGCGCACTGCGGCAAGGATAAATGCCCTGGGACAAGTTCATCAAAGTAAAAATGTGAAAAATGGCCAAAATGGCCACTAAAGTCAAAATGGCGGGCTTCCTGTTTGGTCTAGCATATCTATCCAAGAGACTTATTTGTTTGTTATGAAAAGACACATGTCCCTATCGATTTTTGTCGGCCAATCGTAGTGCCGGGGCTGCACTTTAGGGGGCGCTAGTCAGTTATTTTGCCACGCCCATTCCTTAAAACCATCTGAATGTCTGCAGGGGGGGGCTGTTGTTACACAAATGTAGTTTGAGGGAGGTTGAACCTCCAACACCGAAGTTATAGTAATTTCGTGTGTCACGGCGAGTTGATGAACTTTGACGCCACGCCACTATTATGGCGTTTGACGAAAAGTCACAGTAATCTTATGCCTACATTATCAATGTCTTGAGACCCATTTGATACAGTTTGACATGGCTGCGGGCAGTGGGTGAGGAGGAATACCTCCAAGTGTAAGACGTTCCAAAAACAAGACATTTCCTGTTGCCACAAGGGGGCGCTGTGATTTTAAGTCATGATTTCTGTGCAGATGTCATCAGGCCGGGACTCTTGTCTTACATGTCTAGTTTGGACTCGATTGGACCATGTATGTCCAAGATGCAGAACCTCGTGTTTTGATGGCGTGTAATCAAACTTTGACGACATGCCACGGTCACACCATGTGACGAAAAATCGATCTTTGAGTTAGTTTTTATCTCCGTCTTGTTGTGATGACACTCATCTCAATTTGAAGTTGATCTGATGAAAGCCCTGGGACAAGTTCGTCAAAGTAAAAATGTGGAATATGGCCAAAATGGCCACGAAATGCAAAATGGCGAGCTTCCTGTTGCATTTTTCACAATGCACCACTAGACCTTTTTGTGCGTCTGGTCATGATACACAGGTGTCCCGATTTTTGTGAAGATCGGTGAAAGCTAACTGAGGGGCTTTTCCTTAGATGGCGCTGTTGAGCCATTTTGCCACGCCCATTTCAAATTACTCCAGAATACAATTACTTTTTGGGGTTTTGAATTCCCTGCAAACTTTGGTAACAATTTGAGCATGTCTAGGCCGTGAAAAAGCCCCAAAAGGGAAATACAAATCCTTCGAAATACAATAGGGCCTCCCACCGGAGGTGCTCGGGCCCTAATAACTCATAAGCGAAATGTTGAATCACAAAGAAAGCCAGCAAACAGGTTTTGGTATGATTTTAAGGATCTATACTCTGAGCTGGAGAGACAGGTTTCTGTGCAGCAGGCTGTGCCCAGGGACCGTCTACAAAGTGCAATACAAAAAAGAAATGCTACAATAACTACTCTCATACAGTGTGATGTCCCCAAAATCCACTAACGTAAACAAAACAAAAAAAGCATAGCCGCTGTTTGAATTTTAAGATTGGGGTTATTAATGGCTAACTGTTATTCTGAAAAAATATATTTCCCCACTGGCATTTTTGGCTTTTGACACTGGAGGGTTCAGAGAGCTGAAGCAACACAAACTGCGTCTGCTGAATAGGAGGCGCTGTTCAATCCTCGTAATAATATTCATCCTGAGGGATTTAAACAGAAGTAGTAAGCTCTGAGTACAGGTGTTCAAACTGCATTTAGGACACATTTGAAATCCAATCACTCAGATAGGAGGTGGCCACATTCATTTAGCTTTGTGAACCCTAATGCATGCTGGGCCATATTGAAGGAGTTCCCACCACACACACACACACACACACACACACACACACACACACACACACACACACACACACACACACACACACACACACACACACACAGGACACATCTGTAAACTCAGAATTGGTAAAACCAACCATTGTGGTTTTTGTGAAAATAAATGTATTTGTATGTGTTTGCATACAGAGCGGTTCACCGCTGCATTTTATTGGCAATTTTTGGGAAATTACTCTTGATCTATTTTAAAATGTAGTTCCAGGAACATTTCCTCAACAGCTAAAATAAAAGCAGATCACACACAAACAGCATGACTTGATCTGCCCTCCTCGTACTCAGTGTCATGTTGCATTCTCACGTCCACCAGGCTTAGCTGCAGCATAATATCCCTGGGGTGGACTACTATGCCCAAAAACGGACATTATAACACACCTATGTTGTAGGATAAAGCAATAACCTTTAGAGAAAAAGAGCGGACGACTGAGGCCTGAGTGGCGAGAGCGGGACACAAGACTCCCAGGAGAAGAGAGGCAGATAAAGGGAATGTCATTGCTAACTGCTAAGCTAAAGTAACCAGAAGATATGAACAGTGTGTGAATAATTGAACAATCGATGAAGTTGCTACAATAAGACAGTGCTATAAATAAGGTTGCTTGGATTTAAAGGTACAGCGAGGGCCTGCCTCCCCAGAAAAATAAAATCCCTAATCTACATTTGTGCGCTGTAAGATGTTTAGTGAGAATGTTCAGGTGTGAACAGCGCTGTCCACTTGTGAGCAGGTCTCTTAGGACAGTTGTTACCAGCCAGTGTGAACAGGGCTGTGGAGACACACTCCATTATCTGGTGTGAACTCATGAACTGAGCTGTCCATCTATGATTGGATCACCTGAGGTGGATCAATACAGGGAAAATGACACTACAAAAACGTTGCTACAAACAACTAGAGAGAATAGATTCAGGAACTTTTGTTATTAGGCAAGCCCAACAAAATTATGAAAAGTGTCATCCTCAAATCACGTTGTGGCTGTTATAAAGATTTCCAAAGGAAATCTACGAATATGAAAACTAAGCGACTGTAAATTTAAAAAGAATTAAATACAGTTCTTCAATTTAATATCAGTTGACATAAGTCGTGGGTACTCCTGTATCCTAAATTTCCCTTGTGGTCAATAAAGTATCTATCTGTCTGTCTGTCTATCTATCTATCTATCATTTACGGTGTTGCACTTTGTGGACGGTCCCTGCGCAACTCGGGTCACAGTTGAACATGAAGGCATCTCAGTCTCTGCAGCTCTGAGGAAGGTTCGTGACTGAGAAAGAAAGTTATCCTCAAGAACTTCTCTTCTTTACTCTAATCGAAAGGAGTTGTACCAACACCAAAGAAGAGAGGCACCTTCTCTCTATCGTCAAGAGGAGGAGGGGATCCACACGCGCGTAAAACTGCTCCACCGGTGCCCCAGACGGTCCGAGCTGTCATCAAACCGCCTCACAGGAGGAACTGTGCAGAGTTCAGCGGTCAATCTCAGTTCATGATGTAACAAGCTGAGAGGCTGCACTGAAGCCTGGAGAGCAAATACAACTTTTCCTTGGAACGATCGTTTCCGCGTCCGCAGGTTGAATCTGGAGTATATTCTCTGATCCTCTGTGCTATATTCTCTGTGTGTGCACAGTTCTGTACTCGGGATGTTCGTGTGGCTGCAGAGGAAGCTGCAGACTCAGCTGCTGTCTGCTCTCAGAAACACACGGGCGCCATTGAGGCTCAAGCTGCAGACCCGCGCCTGTGCAGCGACCTCCTCAGCTCTTCACTTGCACAGCGACCACCTCGGTGAGTGTGGTGTCCTTGTTTTAAGGCTTGCTAGATATAAACGTGCACGTGAGGCCAACTTTGCACAAACAAATTCGTGTTAACACCTTTTGTACGGGTCCGCCAGTGGTCAGCTATGAGGGCACCCGGATGCGACTGAACTTCGTGTGGCTGCGGGACCACTGCCGCTCCGCCTCGTCCTACAACTCCAAAACCAACCAGAGGAACCTGGACACCGGCAGCATAGAGCTCAACATCCGCCCTGACACTACAGCAGTGGAGGGGGGTGACCTCGTCCTCACGTGTAAGTCTGAGGGGAGCTGGAAAGCACAAGGGCTGCAAAGCTTTGTCAAGTTAAAGATTATTCAAAATAAATCCATTGTAATGAGACACAGTTATAAATTCACGACAAACGTCTGGGTGACAAAGCAAGATACCTTGGCCCAAGAGACCCCGGGGTCACTGCATGTCACTGGGTGGATTTTTGATCCCTTGCATTTGTTGACGAAGTATCCCATCATAATTTAAGGTGGATCCTGCATCATTGCATTATCCTTTAGACTGACTCTGCATTCCAGACTATTGTGTGCTGACATGGCGCATGCTTTCAAATAAATCCTGTTTCATCAAATATCCCCAAACTAAGAAAACAGAAACCACGGGGCCGCTTGGTGTGTTTGGCTAACACAGTTTTAATATTTGAACTAATCTGACACTGCATTTGCAACACTATCAATAAGTGTCTTTGAAAAACGACGTGACATTTACGTCATATTGCATCTGACAGGAGTGAGCAGGGGCCGTATGTACACTTGTACTACTCCTGAAGATACTATGACCTACACTGTAAAAGGTGTGACTGGGGTTAAATAATATTTACTGAATAACTTTTACATGATGAAACAGAGTGTGTAGTTTTGACTGACATTTAGCTTTTTCTCATTGTGATCTGTTGACCAAACTTAAGTTAACTGTTGCACTAAAAAGGCACGATATTGAGTTAGCTCTAAATAAATTGAGGCCACACAGAGACATCTAATAATAATGAGTACATTTAAAACTGAAATTCAAAGTGTTGAATGTAGAAATAAATAAGAATATCACTGTAATTGTGCTGAACTAAGCAACCATATGCTAAAATACAAGTTAGAATAAGGACTTTAGTCAATCCAAATCCATTTCACCCAGATTAGTAGTGACTCTAAATTAACTTCTTGCAGATAATTGTCAAATCTAAATGAAATTCACCCATTTAGTCGGTAAATCTAAATTAATTTCACGTGGATAAATGGTCAATCTAAAGTAAGTTCACCCAAAATATGAGTAAATCTAAATTAATAGGACTCTAAATAACTAATGCTCAGATAATTAGTAAATGTAAATATGCTTTCCTTGTGAAATTCATTGTGATTTACCTAATCTTACAAATGTTTTGGTTTAGATTTAGTTAATTTACTTATATTTATAATACTTTTTAATTAAATTTGTAGCATTTAAAATCAATTATATTACGTCATTTTGTTGCTATCATTTTTTTAAGTAACCAATGGTTGCAATTTTTACAGTGTAAATTGTGAAGTGAAGCGGAATTTTCCTCCAGGTCCTGATGACATTTTACTGTGCGAAGATTCACTGTGTTGGCAGGTGATCCTTTGGGTGTTGTCAGTGTTGTCAGTAACCATAACACCATGATTCACACTTTTATGTAATGTGTGATTATCGACCTTTATCCACAACTAGACAATTGAAACACCTTAAAATGGCTTCGTGCAAGTTTCAACTATTGCTACACAGCCAAGGTTAATATTAACAAATCTTTAGTGACCAATGTAGCAGAAAATAGAAAGGTTGGCATCCAACTTCATTCCTATCCTCACCGAGAACTAGCGTCAGAGGTGGTTAGTAACACCAGTGTTAATTATTTTCTTCTATGAAGTTTGCATGCTAACCAGCAAGCATCAGCCTGAGTGGCCCGTCTTGTCACTTTGATAGTCGGTCACTATAATGTCCACTCTGCTCTGAACAAGTAGTGCTGCTCAGAGGACGTATTATAGCTGGCTCTCTTGTAAATGAAATGATGGCTCAAGTTCTTTGCCAGCTTCCCCTCGACAAGAAACAGGCAGGGTAACCTGACATATAGGCACTTTTAACAGGCAAAGCCAGCAGCTATACAATACTTGTATTCTTTTTAAGTTGAAGTATAGGGTATTTGATGTTTGATGTTGGGTGCACCTGTGATTCTCAGGGCTAATTGTATGAACAAGGTTATAATAGGACCTGTGAAGACAATGGCTTCCTCTGTTTTGGCCTGCGTTGTGCCTAATGCAACATTGTCACATGGTAAGGAGCTACCTGAACGAGTAAGAAACCAGAATGTGAGGCTTAACAAAGATCGGAGGGGGGTCAAGGACATCAGTAGACTTAAGTCCTTGCACACATGGCTATACCATAAACAAACAAGAATCAGCTGGAGGCAAGAGACTGAACAGGTCTGTCTTTAAAATGAGAGTGGGATTGTACTGATATGGGCCTTCCATGGGTGTAAAAGGTGATCCCAAGAAGCATTTATGACCTATAGCCTAGTATGTCCCTTGAATTGGATCCAACAGAAAACCTATGGACTGTTTTAAAGTGGAAGCTCAAGCAACAAAAACAAAAACCCCATCTGCTGAAAAGAATTATTTGAGAAGAAAGACAGAACGTCTCCCTTCAGATTTCTGCAAGACCGGAGTCATCCATGCCCTGAAGCATCAGACTGGAATATCATTTATGAAGTGTGGACTTACTTTTATTGCAAAATAATTGTTTTACAACGTTTAAATAGGCAAACATCCCAGATTCTTTTTAGATAAATTGGCTTCATCATTTTACAGATGTTGACTTAGGGTGTACTCACTTTTGCTATATACTGTACATGCTGCTCATTTAATGTATTCTATTCTTAATTAGACTTTCTATCGTACACAAAGAAAACTGTTTTTTTAATTTCTTGTGGCATTGTGTCCATTAACACTGCTTAATTCATAATATTTAGGGACACAGCCTAACCCCACCCAAGTAGTGTCTGAAAAGGCAGATTAATGGTTCTCTTGGGTCTGAGCTACTGTTGTAGCCCAGGTGACAGAAGCTGCAGGATTCTCCTTTCAAATGATAACATGTGCTACACACGATGCAGCACAGCACCCCCCCCCCCCCTCCCTTAATCACCCAGATGGTGCAGACACCCAAAGCTCCTGAGCTGTTCCCCCAAGAGGCCCCAGCAGACAGAGTTGAACTAGCTTAAGTACAAAATAGCTGGAGCCATCCCTTATTCTGTCTCCACCAGGAGCCTGCTGCGGCACACGGAGGCAAAGCAGCCATGAGGGATTTAGCTGCCGCCTTTCAAAGTAAGAGGAGTAAATGGTCCCTCAGCAGCCAGGTGTGGAAAAGGAAACAGGTGCCGCAGTGTTCCTTGCCAGTGAATTTAAGTTGCTTCTCACTAAGCGCTCACTCTCACACTTGCCCTGCCCTGTGACCCCTCAGTTTTTAAACTGTGTGACCCCTCCACCGAGCTGGGTCAGCCCCGACATGAGCAGGAAGATATAGTGCTGGAACATTCTGAAAATGAGAAGCGCTACATAGGAAGTAATATACTCATTATCACAAGTTTAGGGTTAGGGTTGATACCATATGAGCGCATTCAGAGTCAGACAGCTTTGGAAAGTCCATGCTTTTGGTCCATGGGCACCAGTTTGGCTTATATATTCATCATCGGGCTCTATGAATTATTCTCTGAAAAGTCAACAAACATGTAAAAAAAAAAAAAGTTTAAGAAAGTGGGGGGAAAATTCAAGCATCTGCACAAACATTTAATGTGTTCTCCCTTGACCAGTACTACATCCTTCCACCAAGTTTTGTGATAATCCATCTGGTAGTTTGTGTTATCTTGCTAATGAACAAACACAAACAAACAAAGGTTAAAAAACACATGTCCTGTGTGTCCCTGGTGGTCTGGTCTGGTAGTGCAGTGCAGTTGCCTGCTCTGCCACGTTGGGGATGCAATCTTGCTCGGTAACATTGGTTTTCGCTGTGCTCCAGCTTCCTCCCACAGTCCAAAGACATGTTAGTTGGGATTAGCTTGAATGGAGATTCTAAATTGCTCATTGGTGTGAATGTGGGCGTGAATGGTTGTCTCTGGCGACCTGTCCAGGATGTACCTCAGTCAACTGGGATTGGCTCCGGCCCCCGTTTCAAAAAAACTGTATGTTGACTAGCACATTGTGATTCTGCTTTAAACTTCCATTAAAAAAAACTAATGAAGACCAGTCGAAAGCACAGTTTTTACTGCAACTAATATTTTCCATGTCTGTTTCCCAGGGCGTGATGGTCATGTGTCCAAGTACAGCCTGAGCTGGTTAGCTCAGAACAGCTATGAGAGGAAGAAGCAGAGCACTGTCCAGCCTCGCATCCTTTGGAACTCAGACGTCTACAAAAACAAAAACGTACCATCAGCCAAGTGGGAGAAGTTTATGAGCTGTGATGACGAACTGAAGAAGTTTCTTCAGAACTATCTTCTGTACGGGATCGCGTTTGTAGATGATGTCCCAGCCACAGTGGAGGCCACGGAGGCTGTTTCCAAGAGGGTCAGTCTTATCAGGTATGCAATGCCTCTTTCTGCCTCTGCTACAGTGAAGCTCTTTCACCTGCAAAAGACATTCAGCATTAGCCAAACGCAGCATTTACAGGGTTGTACACTTATTCCTTAAACAGAGAGACCACGTATGGAGGAATGTGGAGCTTTACTTCTGACCATTCCAGAGGAGACAGCGCCTACAGCCAGCTGGCCCTGGATCGCCACACTGACACCTCCTATTTTCAGGAGCCATGCGGGTAAGTGCACAAGTGATGGACTGATGTGGGGTCTCAAAACAGCCTCAAGTAAAAGGTTTTTTTTCGTGATGCACTGACATTTGAACCAAAAAAGGTTCATCTTTCACTAGTTTTTAAGACTCCTCGTTTATTCATCGTTTTTGCAGAATACAGGTTTTCCACTGCCTAAAGCACGAGGGCACTGGAGGAAGGACACTACTTGTAGATGGGTTCTACGCTGCGGAGAAATTACGGCAGCAGTCGCCTGAAAACTTTGAGCTGCTTTCCCGTGTGCCTATCGAACACGAGTACATTGAAAACACTGACAACCACCGAAACCACATGAACGGCATCGGCCCTGTGCTAAACGTCTATCCTTGGAACGATGAAGTTTACCTGATCAGGTATGTCTGTGTTTAAATGTGATGTCATACTCACATTTGAGCAGTAGCAAATTATCAGACATTGTATTACAAGATTCATGTTTGTCTTCAAATCCCACCTAATTAGCAAGTAAAGCACATTTGTCCTCTTTTTTTATTCAGTGTAGTATTTCTTTTTTTCCACCATTTTATCCACATTTGTAACTTACCATGACATTGTATTTCTTTTCAAAATTGTGTCTTCTTGGTTACAAATATGTGGCTGTTTGCATTCGGGGGACATTTTCTCCAACCTAGAAAAACCCATCTAGTTTTTTTCTTTTTTTTTACAATATTCAAGTCGGTTAGATTTAGACAACAAAACAACTTTGGTTTAATAAAAAGATGGTTTGCGTAAATCTGATCTTTTCAAAATGTTAGAACTACCAGTTGTTAACTATTTGTGCCAGAATCTCATGTGACTCATGGATGTTTTCCAGGAGAGGCTAAAATCTGGGAGCAAACAGCTTCTGCCTTAAAAGTTATGTGGCTTCATTAACTGTGGCCATGCAACAAGTATGAGATTATCACACGAGATTTAAATAATATTACTTTTGATCTTTAGAAGTCTCCTCATTTAGTTATTGCATTGCTTTCCTGAAATATATAAATTTGGTTTGGAAACTTTGTAATGACTTTCTTTCTCATTTAGTTTTTTTAAAGGAATATTCAGTAATTAAGGATTTAAACTTTTCTTTTGGCAGATACAACAACTATGACCGTTCAGTGATTAACACAGTCCCCCATGAGGTTGTCCAGAGATGGTATGTTGCACATCGAGAGTTGACAACAGAACTAAGGCGGCCAGAGAACGAGCTGTGGGTGAAACTGACTCCAGGGAAAGTAAGAAAGTCACATTATATTAAATTCCGTCTTAAAAAAAAAAAAAACTGTCAGTCTCACTCATTAAATATGGAGTTTAAGGACTTTGGAGTGTAAACAGAGAGATATAAATTGAAATGCAATTCACTCTAATCTGATAATCGCACCCTCTCTCTTCTTGATTAGGTGGTTTTCATAGACAACTGGCGAGTCATGCATGGGAGGGAGTCATTCACCGGCTTGAGGCAGCTGTGTGGGTGTTATCTGACCAGGGATGATGTCCTCAGTGCAGCACGTGGCTTTGACCTGCAGGCCTGATCCTGGACATGATCGTTGCTTCACTTCTGTGCCTTGTTGTTTTGCTTTTTTAATATAAGATTACTCAGGTCTGCACTTCAGAGAAATCACAACAGTCTAAGTCTGTCCGATTGGGCAAAGGGTATGATATGTAAGGTAATGTAAATTTTGTGCAGGAACGAGGAATGACCCTGAGAAGAGCCCATTCAGTTTCAATTCCGAATCTGACCAGGGAGCAGATCCAGGAATAGTTTTTCATTTTCTCCAACATTGTGTGAGTTAAGGCATTTGTTGATTTTGTTAAGACTAAAATCTATGTTTTTCTTTGTGTGTGTGTCTGTGAAGATGGCAATGAAACTGAACTCTAAACAAATGCAGTATGTTAGACAGGGGTGGGGGCAGGGGCAGTTTGGGCTGAATATGTGGGAGAATGTGTGGCCTTCACATAGTGACTTTTAGTAGCCGTTGCTGGCTGGTTTTAATCTTGAAGTTGGTTAGTGTGTGTGTGTGTGTGCGTCACATCGCAGTTCAGTCTCGCACCTGTCTGATAATGCCTGTTGTGGAGACTGTACATCTGTGGCATACAATACACTGTACTTTAACTTGTTCTCATACCTAACTTACTATATTACAGCCTAAACTCCATTAGCTTTATTCAAACATCACACATACATGAATGCACTGTTTTCATAATAAACTGTGACCTACCCTTAGAAAGAATTCAAGCAGCTGCCACTAGGTTCTGAAGGACAGATAGGAAAGGCGTTGTTTTGTCTAGAAAATGCGCATTCTTACGCACACAGAACATACAGCCGATAACGCAGGAACAAGGTTTCTCACTCCAATGAACAGCAACACCATATCTGCAAAAATACTGAAGACCCACAAGGCTTCAGCAGAAGGCCTGTCTGTAAAACATGAAACCAAACACTGTCAGAATGTGAAGGTTTTATGTGCACATAGCTATGCTGTACCTTTTCATTGCTTCTGAATAAATACTTGTTGAACCAAACCGAGACCGGCTCTTCTCATATCTTGGGATAAAAGAACACGACACCGGGCCGATTTATTTGAATGGACATTTTGTAATTTGTGGTGCTGTGTAACTCCACTGGGTTATACCGAGAGGGGTTCCTAATATTTTGCCACACAGTCATCATGTTACCCACTCTAAACGTCCGCCGCTCTGCTTTTCTATACATTTGTCCTTCAGCTGTTGAAGCTCCCACATCTTCCACTTCTCCCACACAACGTATACATCTCATTGTGGAAGAGTTCATACTGTTTCACAAAGTACTTCAACTGGACATGGTTGAGTTTCTTGAAGATGTTTCCCCTCTCATCCAAGAGGCTTCTTCAGGTCTAACTGACTGTTGGGAGTCTCAGGTAATTAACTTGTAGGGTCGTTAGTCAGTCGTTACCTGAGAGGCCGGACCCGCCCTGATGTTGGTTTCACTGGGAGTCGTTAGCGGGTCGTTGAGATAAACATCAGCTCCAGTGTCACGTGTTTCAGTTTTTATCAGATGTTTCTTCACCATCACCTACAAAATGTGACTCGCATTCAAACGTCTCTCACTGCTTAGACTGTAGTTTGCTTTTTGTTTTTCCTACTGTTCAGAATCAGAATCAGAATCAGAATTCTTTTTATTGCCAAGTATATTTACATATACAGGAAATTGCCTTGGTGTGGTTGGTGCCTTTGGACATAACGTTAATACTACTTCTACGACTTCATACAAATTCAAGGCAGCAGCTTCTGCAGGATTCAGAAATCCCACCACTGTTTCTTCAGCGAATGCATTTTGTAGTCACAGATAATGTAACTGCACAGTGTTGAGTGATTGGCAGGTAGCTGTATAGTTAAATCAATGCTAAGCTTTCAGGCTAATGCGAAGATAACTAAGTGGAATAATGGCCCACAGATGCTTGCTCTGTAAATCTCTGTAAATTGTGATATCATACCATGTTCACTGTAGTGTGTCAGCATGCAGACATTTGCTATCAGCACCAAAGTAGCATTTAACTTTTTCAGTGTTTGGGCCAAGTTGTAGATCAACCTGTGGACTGATGTTGGCAATGAAAGTTATAGCTACATTATTGTTTTATGACAGAAAGCTGAACCTGAGAGTCCAAGGTTGCAAGTAACATTAAGGACCACGTGTTTTACAGCAGTGAAGTGTGCACGTAACAATACCTGTGATTAGTGAGTCGTGGCTGTCAGTATAAATGCAAACCTTTAACTCCATAACTGCCTGCAGATAATCACATATAGAGACTTTGTCTGCAAATTCATTTAGGTGTCGTTAAATGTGCAGACTAAAAATCACTTATTTTAGAAATGTCACATCTATTTGCCAAAAAATAGAGCCAATTATTGCTCACTTACAGTCATTAGAGACCTATAACTTTTCAGAATTTTCGTAGTGCATCTTCTCATCTCCACGTCTTTATCATAAAACCACCATCGAAGACGAGCCCATGTCCCTTATGACAAAGTGCTATTAGATCGTCCACTGCGCTGATTTCTTGCTATGGTGATGACGTGATTGTCCCACTGTGTCAGTGTGAAACTGTCCCTACATTCTGCCAAACACGCTGTTAACAGCCTTTGTTTTATGGACCACAGCTGTGGTGCAATATGCTGTTTAATACCAGTCTAAATTAGGTTGGCAATGGCTGAGGTGGAGCCTGCGTGAGTCCGATTTAAATGAAGGTGGTGGAACCAGAGTCACCATTTGGGTCCATGAAGATATCAAGCAGCAGTTAAAGGAAACAACATACTGAAGGTGTTATTTTGTTGTTGCAGTTTGGCTGATTTGCATAAAATCAATGGATTTGGTTGTGCCACAGAAAAGGCTGTTTAATATTTGCTTTTACAAATAGGGATATAAACAAGGTTGGAAGGACCCTGTATAATAATCTGCAGCTGTTAATATACTGTCGTTTATGCCAGAGCAAGTGATTTTCTTTTTAGCCATTTATAATTGACCAAAGTGAAAATGGTGAAAAAGAATCTGAACAGTACATCTATTCTTGACATGTTATTAGTATACTGAACTTCACAATCCCTGCAGTTTTCTTGTTCCTTTAACTGTAAGTAGCCACACAGCTCAGCCGTAAAATAAATAAAATAACACTCGATGTCATTCAACCCAGAGCAAATGTGACAAATCCTCACAGAGTTCTGAGGGACACTACCCTGACTGTGTGATTTACAGTGTGAGGCTCCACTGCAACTCTGCTGCCCCCTATAGATGACACAGCGGGGGAGTTACGTGACACAGTGACTCAGAAAACACAACATTTTATTTCCATCAAAATCTGTAAATCTTAATGCACAAAAACATTCACTTACAGTTGCTCGATAATTTGTGTCACTAAACATCAATTAATCAAAGACTAGGATCCCATTCATCCTTCCCTTCAGGGAATTAGTTTGTGATATCTATCAACTGTAAAATATTGCATTGTGATTCTAACTTTGGATATTTTATCATTTGAAAACCTATATTTTTATATTTTTGTTTCTGGGTTGAAACCCACAGATGTGTTTAAGATATGTAAAAGAAAGACTAAAACATACAGTGAGTCTGTTGCAGACTGCTGCAGTTATTTGAGCGACAGCACCAATCAACCTGCAATTTGCACAATGCAGACTCCAACTCTGACCTCATCACATCAGCATTGTAAGACAAAATGTATTTATGTAGTGATTCATGAAATAAATTCAAAGATTGGTTACGATACAGTATAGCCTAAAGCATATTTAAAAACAGATGCAACGATTGTCACACTTTGAAAACAAAAAAAAACGATGACAAGAAGACATGGTGTAAAGATGCTGTCCGTTAAAAGATCCGCATCTGTGCTCCTGCAAAGGGTTGAGAGTGAAAACAAATGGTAAAAGTGAAACAGCAGTAAAAGACCTTACGGTCAATACACAGGATGCAATGTCATGTATGGTATTTATTGAATCTGAGAATGACGCATGTTCAGGCCTGAACTTCCTGGACACCCTGCTGTTCAAATTAGTGACGTCGCTCCAGTTGTTCTCAGCAGGTCTTATTCTAGGCCTCTGGCTCATCTCCCCCAACATGGATGTTTCCGGCTGCGGTTGCCGTGGGAACGCTCTCAGTGGCTTCCAGGGCTGGGCGAGAGCTCCTCCTAGTGGACAGAGAGAGAGTTGACGTGACTCTTTTCAATTAATCACAGGGTGAAATGCAACACGATGACGCTCAGGTCTTACTTCATCTCGCTGGCCTCTTGTGCCTTCACTGCTTTGTATCTATGCTTCTTCACCGTGTGAGCGATGAACCACACGACCAGGATGATGAGGAGGCACCCGAGCAACGCGCCAATCACTGCACCAGCAATCACACCATCTCCCACTTCTGCTCAGGAATTACACAAGTTGTTACGTCCAAGATGCATTTTTGTATTCTAAATATATTTAAAAAAATCAAACAAACCAAAAATGTGATCGTACCGGCAGCCAGCTCTATGCTGCAGGTAGTAAAACCTGCTACATTTGTGGCGTTGCACTGGTACTCCCCAAATTGAAACTGGGAAATGTTTGTGATTTTCAATATTCCAGTCGGGTTTGCTGAGGGAACAAGAGCACATATGTTTGTTTACAAATAGATGAATGTGATGCCATTTACTATATATCACAAATACACTTAGACTGTACTCACTTTGTCCCAGAACAGGCATCCTGGTCTTAGCCTGGTCCAGTTTGGTCCAGGTGTACGTAGGTGTCGGGCTTCCAAGCTCACTGTGGCAGGTCAGAGTGACCAGGTGACCCGACTCAACGTCCCCGTGGACGGCGCAGTAAGGAGGAGAGGGCCTCTCTGACAGACAGTAAGAAAGAGGCAAGGATTTATTAGGTGATTTAACATTTATTTTTCTAAATGTTTATATTTTTATGGTGTTGGTCATTTGTTTTTTCCAATATACTGAATATTCTCCCACTTTCTTTTCACACGCTATACTCCACCACTTTACTTGATAGCAACATAACGTGTCACACTTGTGCAGAACTGAGTCTGATCAGAGTTGAATTAGTGGTCAGTTTATAAAATAGCAGCAGCCAAAATGGATGTAAACCACTGGTTTTGACAATGCACTGAAATTACTGATGGAGAGGGACCATCTACAGAGAAAAGAAAGAAGAGGGGATGACGTCAGCAGAGAGACGAGGAGTGGCTGCCATCCTCAGAGGACACTGACAGTGATCATGTGAAATTACAGCTGGGAGTGGATCATTAGTTGACAGATTACACCAGGGTTGTATTAAATTGATTCGTTATTACATGGACCCACTTGGGTGTTGGTATAAGTCTGAATAGAGTTCAGTTATAGTGCTAGCTATTTGTGTAGTTTTTGTAATATCTGCCTCGGAGATTTTGCATTTACGCCAGCGCAATAAAGGGGATTGAAATTTCATCTTTGGTGCTCACCACACCACGAAACCACACAGCACACTACAGGCACTGTTATAAGGGATGATTTCTTCTCTCTCAAGCGCCTCCCACTTGTGGAAAGAAAGTGAAAAGGTGTTTATACCAATTTGTGAACTGCTCCCGTAATTAAAGGTTTTCCATGAAGGTGGCAGATTTGAGATGATTTGTGTCTTGTTATGTACGTGAGATAACTGTGTTGTCCTCATTTGTGCCTGTTACTGCCAAGCAAACCTATGTTTTTCCTCATCTGTAAAGAGCAGCAGCGACGTTCCTCACATCGGTGGTAGAAAAAAATATGGGTTGGTTTGTGTAGCTGAATTTGAGGCCAAGTACAAAGACGAGAATCAGGACAGGATCTGTGTGTGCTGGCTACTGCATGAGATTGAACACACACACACACACACACACACACACACACACACACACACACACACGCGCACAGTCGTTTCTCCATGACTTCAAAGGACATTCATTGAATTGCATTTCTGTCCTGGAGACGTACTCTAACCTTAACCATCACTATTATACTATTATACGTAAAATTCAATCATTTACATTATGGGGACTTGCTTTTTGTCCCCAAAGGGAGGCACAAGTCCCCATAATGTGACTGTGTAAACTGATTCTGATCCCCATAACATTAGTAACACTTGGACAACACATATACCCACTGACCGGGGCAAAAGCAATACCCTGCTTCTGACCATGGCGGCGTGCGGGGTAATGAACCATGGAGGTACATGGAGGTCATCTGGGCGTGTCCCATCCAAGGCAATTGGAAAAAATGGAATTTGTTTTGCTTGTTGTTAAACATTAGACG
Source organism: Hippoglossus stenolepis (assembly GCF_022539355.2). Classification (NCBI taxonomy): domain Eukaryota; kingdom Metazoa; phylum Chordata; class Actinopteri; order Pleuronectiformes; family Pleuronectidae; genus Hippoglossus; species Hippoglossus stenolepis. Next base: position 7,451,544 of record NC_061497.1, on the reverse strand, counting down.
TCGGGAGGAAGGAAGTGTGTTGGGCGTGGTCTCACTCTCTGTTCCTACTACTATATATATTCAATGGTGTCGGCCCTACTGATTATAAGGTTTTTAGCGAACTGATTGGACAGTTCTGCTAAAACTTATTTTAATTGACATGAATTCCCATGTGATATCAGTAACAGTATTAACATACACAGCAGGGGGTAACGCTTGTTTGTAAATTATGATGGACTGCTCACTCTCGTTAAAAATACGACCATAATTCTCCATAATTAGCTGAGATGAAAATCATCTTTGACTGAATGACAATCAGCACGAGGACGAGCCATCCATATTCATACAGCACTTAAGTGTGCGTCACAGTCAGGGTGGAGAAACCAACCTGCAAACATTTTCACAAAGGCAGACGTCAGGAAATACAAGACGTGTGGTTAGCACACAGTGGATATATGTTCTGTATGCAGTCACAGTCCCACTCTAATTTCCAACGCTGACAATGAGGAGACTGCTACAGTAACCATGGAAACTAGTGAGGATACTGAGGCCTGAGAGGTTGTCGTGGTAACTCGGTGAATGAGAGGATTCAAACCGAATGCAATTCCCGTACCACGCTATTCAGGGCCAGTGCTTTAATGAATTTGTTAATGCTACTGCGCTGATAATAGATATGGTAATCTCAGATGTGGGAAGGGAACTAAAACACTTATGATGTGAAAATATTCTCACTTCAGTTAAATTTGGCCTGATGTAATTCACACTGGGATTTTAGGTTTAAAAAAGACCACAGGCATAATTAATATATAACTTTACTTTTCCATGAGGATTATAGAGAAACACAAAAAGATAAATGAGTAAGATCAATGCAATGGGTTAAAAAAAGTCAAACATATAACTTGAAACCAAAAATAAAACTGGATGGGACGTTATTTTCATTCTTATATATGAATAACTGCACTTTCTCCCTCCTCATGCAGTCTCACCCATTCTCAGCTCAGGTCCAGGTGTGAACACAAAAAACGTCTTCTTCTTCTTCTGCTATCGTTAACTGAAATATTCAACTGACAGGGAAGTACACAAAAAAGGAACCATTTTCAAAGTAGCTTCCTTTAAATCATGAGGGTTAAAACGTACTTTGATAGAGTATAGTATTGTGTTCCCCCCCCGATTTTACCAAATTTTAGTTGTGTTATTGTAATGTAATGCCTGCGTTTTATTGTTTTTCTCCTTATATTTATTCTATTATGGCTATTTTTATTTGTTTTTATGTATTCTTACTTGTATGTCTTTTATTTGTGAAGCACTTTGTGACATGCAACATAAATAAAGTCATTATTATTATTATTATTATTATTTATTATTATTATTATTTAGTAGTAGTAGTAGTAGTAGTGGCCCTATTTTTACTGATCGTGATTGATTGGCTGATTCTCTCTTCTCCCCTCAGATCTTCCTTGGTGTTTTTCCCATCGATGCTGCGAGTTTAACTAACATCACAAAAGGTCATGAGAGGTCATGAAACTTACCATGAACGTTCACACCGATATTGGCCTGAGACTTTCCGTTCACATCGGGGAAGTTGTGAACCTCACAGCTGTAGACTCCACTGTCTGATGGCTGCATGTTGCGTATTGTTATCGAGGCGTTTTTGGTCGTGCCTGGCGAGGAGGGAGGCTGGATTCTGCCCTCATACGGTTTGGCAATGACGTCCTTTCCTGACTGATAGTAATAGATCTGAGGGAAAACAGTGACAAAACAGAATAACTGACTCAATACAGACGCTTATTTCCCTGTATTGATAATTTTAGACCAAGGAAAAAGTCTTATTGGCATATGATTGGATTGTTCAGGACTGTTTGATGCTCTAATCAACTGAATCTGTGTTTCAACATCAGCAGATTAAAGTGACAGTGATGCAGCTCTTAGACAAACATACAAATTCAGAGATCTGGGATTTTCTTTTCTTTACCTTATTCTTTTAGTTGCACATAATTAAGGGAATGGCAGATAAATAAAATTGGTATTACCCAAACAGAAGTTTGTCCCTTATCAATAAAGCAAGTTTTAAAAAGTGGTAATATGCATATTCTCAGCTATTTACATGCTTAGTAATAACATTCAAAAGGTACAAAGCTTAATTCCATCAAGCAGATGGGACTGTTTTGTTTGAAATGTAAGTGGACTGGGATTCAGAACGTTAGTCACTAGTAGTAATGTTACAATAATTCAAAACCAGCCCTTATCTGATTTCTGCTATAGTTTTGTTGTCTTAACAAGGTGTGCCTCCTGACTGTTGGAGAAGAAAGGTGCACAATCGTTTCTGAAGATAATTCAATCTTTTGAAATAAATATGAGTAACGAAATGGTGAATATCTTGCAAAATAACAATATATTATCTTAAGTTGTAAAGCACGTCTCAAAACATAGTTACAAATTTCTATACAAATAAAAAACACACAGGAAAGAATAAATAAGAGAATAAAAACACTAAATGTGTGTCAGGAATTTAAGCATGATCTTCCATTACAATGATAAAAACTAGAATGAGGTTAAATCAGGGAATGCTGTAAGATAATGAGTTTTCAGATGAGAGTCCCCCCAGTGTACATCCAACTGGACTGAATGGCACTCAGTGCATACCTCCACCTACAATTCAATTGAGCTGCACCAATTGCACACACTCATCGATATCAGTTCTCCACATGCGCCTGATTATTTCATGCTTTATTTTCTGGGAAATCAGGGAAAATGACACAAAAGTTCTATCTCCCAAAGTTAAAGTAAGTGAAATAAAAAAAGACTCGGATGTGCTCCTTTGTTCCGATGTGCGCCAAAGGTTCATGGATCTTCCTTAGCTCCTTCCACCACGTGTCAAGAAAATCAGTTAGGTAGTTTTTGCGTAGTCATGCTAACAGGCAGAGAAAAAGCAATAAAATATTACCACCTTCACGTATGTTTAACAACAACATGCCACATTTTAGTAGAAAGCAGTGATTTTGTCCTGAACTTGTTTTTTTTATATTACTCAAAGACAAAATACAGCCATTAAGTAAACACTCTGAGCTTCTCAACTTCAACTAGATGAACAGTGGCAGGTTTTGAGTCAATATGAAATATCCTGATTACTCACCTTTTATCATTGAAGAATCTGACCAAAAACGACAGTGAAGCATCCTAAACCCTTGTTTTATGGACATGTTACATTTGAGCACATTAAACCTTCCTAATTTGATGCTACGCCCTGATCTGAGCAGCGATGTGTATCTACCTGCTTTAGGGAAGCTGGTGACACGAAGTCCCACTGGATGGTGAGGCCGGAGGTGTCAGGAATAGTCACAAACTCACACTGGAGGAGGACACTTCCACCCACTGTAACGTTGATGGATTTGAACGGCGTACTGACTGTGATCAGCTCAACCCGTCCTGCAAAACAACAAGCTCGTCAGGTTCCAGGTAAATCCAAAACCAAACCCAATTTACTGAAATGCCCTCGATCAGGAGGAAGAAGCAGAGAGGTTGTTACCTAGGATGCTTGCAAGCACCAACACGCCCAACATGGAGGACATCATCTTTCACAAAAAGTTGGAGCAAAAATTTTCTTCGGAACTGATCTTTCCGCTGTCTTCACCGCTGTATTTCAAGGCAGCACCGAAAGTGGGAATGAAAAAAACGTTACAGTATCACAGGCAAGGTTACAGCATGCGTAATGGACTGATACTGCGCGCGTTGATAACACAGTGTTTGCATATGCATGTTTGCCAGACTGGGTGTGTGTTGTTTTTCAAAAACTGTCCATTTGGCCGTTAATAATTTTGAATTTTGGGCGGTGGCGGATGAAATAATCTCACCTGTTTAGTTAGCGCAATAAATACGGTTTGTATTTTAAATCACAGCAATTGGGCGCTACAGTCAGTGCGGCCCTTGTGTGTGTGATGTTGTTGACGTAATGTGGCAGGTTAGGACCACAGTGTGTTGTGACACTGATAGTTCATTCATTTTTCAGCACTTTGGCAGCATGTTCACTCCTCCTCCCATTGTCTTGTAAGTCCTCCTGGGTCAGGGCTTCTGGCAAAGAAATTAATGCACATTTAATCTCCACCTGGCTGCTATCGCTCGCCACAAGGAAGTGTAAGCCAAAGCTCTGCAACACGCTGCTTATCACCGGGGAGTTCACTCCCTGGTGCAGCGTGCTTAATAAAGGCCGTTTCCCCTTTTGTCTTTTCTTTTCCCCTTCGCACGGCGTAGAGCACAATGCTGAAGGAGCTGAGGGAGTGAATCGCACATGATTAATTGTCTGTAATTACCAGAAGCTGACATAAGTGATTAACAATGTGTAAAATGTTGATCAGGGGTGACTGGAGGGAGGGTGGTGTGGGAAGTGGAGGGAGGCCTGTAGAGCTAATTATCCACAGGACACTTACGTGATAGGTTAGGAAGTGAGGCCATCTCGGTGTCTCAGGACTTTGCCTGAACAGAACAACATGTGTTGGCAGCTGTGGACAGAGCTGCGGAGCAGAAACAACAGAGGGCCGCACTTTAAATAAACGCCATCAACAGCATGACTCATGAGCGACTGATCAGCAGGGAAACAATTCTGAAGATTCAAGTGTGGGTAAATGAGGGATAAGAATGACGGAGAAGGAGGGTGGAAACACTGCAGGGGGTTCATGGATGACCAGAGGAAAATATTAGTGTTACTCAGTGACACGTGACCGCATATCCCAGCTGACATTGGGCGAGAGGCGGGTTACATCCTGGAGAGGTCGCCAGTTTATCCCAGGGCCAAATTACAAACAGAAACAACCATTCACCCTCACATTCACCCAAATGGATAATTAATCTGTTTTTCGTTCCTTGGACTGTGGGAGGAAGTCAGAGTACCCGGAGAAAACCACACAGACACAGAAACCAAGAAACTGCCTCCTGTGCGTCGACAGTGCACCGCCGTGCCACCCTAGATTAAAGTCAAAAGTTATAATAAAGAAAAAGTAAATCAGTAAAAAGTAAAAAGTAAGTCAATTCAAAATGTTTTTTTAAATAAATACTGCATGATTTATGTGTAAAAATGAAGTAACCGGAGTTTTCTGGATAATTATATTATCCGTTGCTTCACCTATTACTTCTAATCACTGATAACAATTGCAGGTTGGAGGCATTCATGTTTTAGGACTTCTGAAGGAATGGGGGCACACCAGAAAGAAACTGAGAACCACTGATTCCGCGGTAATTTGAGCTAATGCTAAAGTAACAAAGGCAGGTGCTATGTTCTCCATCACATCTTAGTTTAGCATTTCAACATGCTGATATTTGCTCATGAGTATTAAGAACAAAGTATGAGAATGTCATTAACTATGCGGGTATTTGGTAATACACCAAAACATTGGGCTAATCTAACTGTGACCAGATAATGGTGCTGAATCAAAAGTCAAAGGATCCAGTTGGATTGGGTACTGTGTGTAAATGTTCCAAATTCAATTAAAATCTCAATGTCATGAAAAATGATCAAAAATGTCGATCTATTGACAACAAAGAAAACATCAGGGGATCACCAGAATCATTAGGGATCATCCTCTGGGGATCATGAATGTCTGACCAAAATCTCAGACCAGTCCATCTCAGACTTCTAACACACCAGTCACTTGGCTGACAGGCTGCTCAGAATATCTATAATAAAAAAATATTATACAAATAGTTAAGTGGACTGTTGCCATTCACAAACTGAAGCACTTCTCAGCATGGGCTATATTTAATCTTAATTATATCCCAATCACATTAATGGCTCCCCGGTTTCTGCGCTGGATGTGAGTGGAGGGTCAATGACGCGCCCGCCGCACACACACACACACACAGAGAGCTGCCTCACACAGTGATGTGGAGGCTGCTGGGTGTGGAGCTGTGGCCTGCTCCAACCTCCAACCTCCAGCTGGTCTCAGTGCAATGCCTCCTCACACACAGGTTAATTCCTCCACACACAACGACCTGCGTTTCCCTGTCTGCAGACTGAGAGGAGGTGGGAACCACAGCTCTGTGTGAACCAGAGCTGGTGCACATTTGAGATGTTGTGTATTCCTTTTTTTTTTTTTCTTTTGAAAGACCTGCCTGGAGATGCATATTATCGATTATTTATCAATTGATCTTTGTAGCAATCAGTGTAGCGTAGCTGGTAGCAGTTCGGTTTGGTTTGAGATGCTGAATCTGCTGTGGCTACTGAGGAAGGCAGGGATGCAGTTCAGGAGTTGGCCAGCAGATGACAGGCCAGGCTGTCAGATGTTGTGCGTTTCTTTGTGAACGTGTTGTGTTGTCGAGGAGGCGGCCCGGTGGCACCACAGCCCAGAGCACCACACTCCAGGCTTCAGAAGACCTCGCTCCTCCTCCTCTCCATCACCCAACCGCCTCCGGAAAAATCCCATATAGGCCAGACATTTAGCACGACTTCACTTATTGTCCCTGCAGCTACCAAGCAATCACACAAACAACAAACACGCACAACTACAAGCTGTGGTGTGAAACATCATCTGACCCTGCATAAAAGAAAAGGTCTCCGTCGCATTTTCTTTTCTTTTCTTGGCACTAGAAGCCAAACACGGTGACACCGAACTCTCATCGCACGTCGACATCAAACACAAGCAGGAAACTGTGCTCTGACAAAGATTGACACAATTGTACCGACAAACCTTTGGAAGAAGGAAAAGTGGGACACGGAGTCGGAGGCAACGTCCCCTGATACTTGTTTGTATCATCTCTGAGATTCAGAGTCTGTCATTGCAGAAGGTGACCCATCACGACCCGTCTGAGGAGAAGAGCACGAGACGAGGGGCTGAGGAAGTTGACAGCGTTACATTTAAGCTTTACGTTTGCAGTAAAACAGTAAACACATACATGCAGTTGACTCTTAGCTTTGGGCTTTCCCGAGACACACAGTGTTCCCATATGTTAATGGTTCATGTAGAATTTGTCCTTCCTCCTTGTGTCTGACTTCAGTCGAGGGAAAAATGCCAAACAATAAAAACATTTAAAGATAATTTTACGTGTGTGACTTGTGATCTTTTATCCAGACACAATACCCAACAAATGTTTTGCAGGGTCCTTTCTCCTTTCTTTAGTGACGACTCTGTGACTTAGCATGAGATCTTTTGTACCGATTGATATTCATTTCATTGGATAATGTAAATGTTGGAGGGCACTGATAAGCTCAAACACAGCCAGTGTTAGCCACACTATCAATTAATAGTGAAAATTGACTTTACCACCAGTGGCATGTGTGCACACATTCTTAGTAACATTTGTCGAAGAATATCCAGTGTTCACATTGACTCTAGGAACATGTATGTGACTATAATCTCACCTTTAAATGCACCTCCTTTGCTGTACACTGGGATTCTCTAACAGACGCCCCCGGGGGGGTTGGATTTAGCAGTTCAGCCGTGGCCACATTGCACAAAAGAGATTTGTCTTAATATTTTATTAGACACATTATGTTTGCACTCTCCTTCGCCTCTTCGCTCTCTATTCAACCCCCAAACAAGAACTCCATGGCAACAAAGACGAACATCCTGTGAAAAGGAGAGTAGACGGACACACGGTGCTACAGGAGGGTCGTGGCTTGACATTTTTTATCATGCAGAGATGATGCTTATGGGACGGACGATTCTTGTTTGGGGCAAACTGCTGACAGATATAAATGTTTATTGACTGAATAATTGATGGTTTTAGTCGACATTATCTCAGTCAGTTATTGTATGTTCTGTACCTGAATCAATAGTGATGCAGCGAGTCGAAGCTTAGGTGTAGTCAACGTGAGCTTCGATGTAAATACTGGGCTGTTTTTAAGGGGTTGCATGAGCATAGCAATCATTGTTATTGACCTCTTTTTTTTATCATTTGCATAAGAACAAATATTCCTATAAAGACTGTGTGTTAATCTTAATACTTGGCTTAGAACCAGTAAAGGAAATTTATTCAGACGACTGAAAGCACAAGCAGCCATTCTGAGCCACGACGCCAAAGCAGCAGCTTTTTGACCACTTTTTTTCCCTCCACATATGGAACAGCCATCAATTTCTGACCCATGTTAATGCACCCTTTCAATATTTTATGTTTTTATATGGAGTGCTGACAATAGAACACGGAAATGGAAGGCACATTTTGCTGAGCTCCTTCACCAGCTGTGTTTCCTTCTCCTCAACGAAGCTCTGCACTCCAATGCAGAAAGAGCCAGTGATGAAAATACAGGCAAACTCACGAATGACAAATCCTTTATCCACACTGAACACAAAGCTGCTGCATTTCCAGATATAATGCACCAGTGTAATGTATACAATTTGATCCCTATCCGATAAGTTGGACACATATTGTTTATATACCTCAGCTCCTCTCAAGGTGAACTCACTTAGCGGCATAATCAACTGTCGAAGTGGCTGGAGGAGGCGGCCGAGAGTAAATTAAAAGAAATCAATTAGGAGAGACGGACCTGTGCATTAAATCTGCCTGGTATCAGAGGGAGGACACACGGGAGAGGATCATTGCACAGGTCACAGCTACGAGAGGAGGCTGCGCACGATGAAATACAACACACAACTAAAACATGTTAAGAACATGGAAGATGGAGGGTGTAGCTCTTGAGCCACTTCTTCTCGGTTAATGATTTGTGGTCGGATTTGATTAAAATACCACCACAGAGGTAGAGTAAGATATACTCACTCTGCAACACCCCGTTCGTGTAGGCACGCTACGAAGGTTATTGTTAGCATACTTGCTTCAGTACTACACGTGTTCTTGGGGGATTCCACTAGAGGGCGCACCACAGACCTCAGACTAAAGATTGTCTCTTTAATCAATGACTCAGATCAAGTATTTCTGCCGCTTCTTGATTTTGCATGCGGTAAAAAAAGATGGCGACACTGGAGGAGATCAACATTTAGCTAATGTTAGGACCAAGACAGGAAAAGCAACATTCGTAGGTGTTATGTCAGACCCAGAAATCAGACACGTCATGGAAACAGCAAGTTTACTTCTCTGCCATTGCGGTGCCGCCATTTCTGTCCTATATGAAAATGTTGAACCCAAGTGCGGCCAGATTGTACACTAACAGTAAACAGATGTGTGTTAATCTATTTCACCTCCCAACTCCGAGTTTATATTGGACATTAAAGCAGAGCAGATCACATTTTGTTTTACAGATGCTCCTTGCGATTCAGCCACAGCTCCATTATCTCTGCTGGTGATGCTGCAGTAAACTCATATTCCCAACAAGCTGCTTCACAATAACTTTTTATGACCCACTCGCCCATTACCGAAATTGATTCTGTCTGAGTATTAAGATCCCCTCGTTATCTGTCGGGCCTTTTTTCATTGTGTGCGATCAATACTCGACCTCTGACCTTGAAGCGGTCCCGTTAATATGTGTAAATTCTGGCATTAACCAGCCTCTTCAAAACTCAAGAAGAAAAGTAATTGTCGTCATTGATCAGTTGTTTGACATTGAAGATTTTCTAATAACGACTAATTAGATGTGGCACAGCCCAACACTGACGAAAGAAAAGAGAGACTTGATATGAAATTAAAAACATCAATGAACATACGTGAGCTAAAACATCTTCCAGTCTTTTCATAATAAGTAAATATGTATGTTAATACGTTAATTATGTTATTTAAAACATTTCATACGTTCGTACCATTGCTTCCATTTATAACCTCCGCCAAGGAGGTTATGTTTTTGTTTGTTTTTTTCTCAGCAGGATTATGCACAAATTACTTCATGGATTATCACAAAACTTGATGGACGGATGTGTTCAGGAAAGAACTCATTAAAATATTGTACAGATCCATATCAGGACGTGGATCCAGGAATTTTTGTCCACTTTCTTTAACATTGTGAGATAGGGTGTTTTTCAACATTTTCATTGATTTCTCATTAAATAATTCATGGATCTTGATGAAAACAATCAGGCATGTTAAAAGGTCTGATATTAGTGTGTGCAATTTGGTGCAGATCCAACTACAAATCTGGATATATTATGAATTTAAATGGAGTATCATACTGTTGGGCCTAAGAAGAGGTATGTGCTGTTCGAGTGCTCTTCTATATGAAGCAATGTATTGCATTAATTGAGCAATTAGTTGAGCAATTCTCTATGTATACTCATAATTTATATAAATATGTGTCCCATGAAAGTAAGGTTAGATTAAAAAAAAAAAACCCATTAAATTTGTATTTCTAACTCAACATTAATGTTTGTATCAGAATTTATCACTTTAGAGTGTATTTGTATTTTTCTGTGAACTATCCCTTTAACCCTAACAATTAAAATACCATCAAGCTGACTTAATGATGTATCTGTTTTAATGTTACATTTTTGTGTCTAAATATAATCACCTTCATGTTGGGTTAGGGTTAGTTAGTCCTCTGACTCCACATTTACTGTAAAGTACAGTGGAACATACTACAGTATGTAGCTACTGTACACCCTGGACATTTAGAGAATGATTCTTCTCTCTCTTAACTGTGCTGCTGCATGTGCCTTTTCTTACCCGCATTCATTATTTATAGTAAAACAGCTATGTCTCAAAAAAGAACTGATATGGAGCAGAAAAAGGGAAGTAGGGAAAAACAAGTACGATGTAGCTATTAGTTTAATGGTTGCTAAGATGCTGTTTTGCATCTCAGAGGTGGAGTCTACAACTGCTGCCCATTACAGTGATAGCTTAACTAAAAATGTCTTCCTTTTGCTATATGATTTGTATAAAAATACTTTATAAAAAAAGATTTCGATGTAAAATTATTAATACAAATTTAGATTTAGATTTCTCAAACTTGAACTGAAAGCATATGACTTTTATTCTTGGTAGCAATATCATTTGGCAGTTTGAGTCAAATCAAAAATGTAATGCTGTCTGAGGATCACAACAAACGTCATCACCCCATTGACCACAGGCTGCTCCAGTGGGTGAGAGGTGGAGTACAACCCCCGGCAGGTCTCCAACGTATCACAGCTGGGCCTAAACATGGAGACCAACCACCGTGTACACAGTTACAAAGTCACAACCACAAGCAATTTGGAGTCACTAATTAACCTGCATGTCTTTGGAATGTGGGAGGTTGCCGGAGAACCCAGAGGAAACACATACAGGCCCTAGGGGAACATGCAAATTCCATAATAAGGATCAGCTGTGCCAGAGGTAGTTTTATCTTTATTCCTTGCGCGAGTTTAAAAAAACAAACTGAACAATATTATTCATGACCCAATCAACCTTTTTTAACAGAAAACATTTCGACTGGATTCCATTTAGCTGTTTTGACTTCCACGTCCTGACACAGTTCGAGCCGCCTCAGTGTCGTCGCTCTCAGGAACACTTTAGCACAGAGGCAGTAAAACCTGGGATTTTCCTTCTGTAACAAGTCAAAGCTTCCTGTGTAGAACAGGCCTATTGGCTGACAGCACAGTTGTATGATGTATCCTGATGAGCCTTAGCGTCAGGTCCAAGCTGCCATTTGTCCAATAATGTGACTAATGACTAAATACCTGCAAACTAATGACATTCTAATCGTGCAATTTAGTAAAAGTTAGCATGTTTACGTGAGAAAATAAGAAAATTAACATGGTAAACATTCTAGTGGCTAAACATCAACATGTTAGCATTTGCATTTATTTCAAAGAACTGCTGTAACTAAGGGAAATTAAGTCTCATTTGGATACTACTCTAAATTAACTGTATTGAATCAATGATTTTAAAATACTTCTGTAACACAAATATTTGATTTTACCATTTGAAGTTTGCTGTGTAATAACACCAGCTAGTTATGCATCCCCATAACCCACAACCAAGTCTTCTCCCACATCTGCATGCTCATGATATAATAATAATAATAATAATAATAATAATAACTTTATTTGTCTAGCACTCATCTAAACAAGGTTACAAAGTGCTTCACAAAAAAATCCATGGCAAAATGATTTCCTTATAATAAATGGTATTCAATTCAGTTCAATTTTAAGGGCCAAATCATAACATAATAAGGTCAAGATCTTAAAATTTATATGAGAAAAAAACTCCCTCATTAACTGGGAGAAACCTCTGGCTGAACCTTGGTGTGGGCGGCCATCTGCCTTGACCGGTTGGGTTGAGCGGGGAAAAATGTGGAAGAGAGGAGAGGTGGGTGGCAAAGAGGGGAGAGAAGAGAGAGATATAGAGAGGGAGGGGGGGACCAGGAACAGTTGTGCAACCATCACATTTGAGCTCTGTCAGACTGGATGTTACAATGGAAATAATAATAAGAATCTTCAATTGTACCTTGGCGTCATCAGGTGTTTCAGCCTTTTAATCGCAAAAACGTTAGAAGCTGAACCTGAGGGTACGCTGAGCCTAAAGGTTAATCTGAGAGGCTACTGGCTTACTGGCTTGCACTGGCTGGCGGTGCAAATCCTAAACATTGCACAGCGGTGCACGTGTCATTTGTATGCATGTGCACTATTTACACATGAAGCCTCGGGTCGTGCTCCTGATGACAGTGAAGTATTAGTGTCAGGGGATGTCGCTGCTAAAAAATCATTAGTGGAGCTGGGAACTGATGTCTATTTAACAGTCATCAATGCACAATTAACAACACGCTCTGCTACGTGTTGAACAGGAGCTTGGTTACAGGACTTTAAAAACCCAATCAGTTATTTTTTATTACCAAATAAATTATACGTGAGCTGATATTTACATGTAGTTAAAGGGTCTGACATGTAAAGAACAGGCATCCATTCATTTTCCAGACTGCGTATCATGTAAAGGCAGGGCCTGGAATGCATCCCAGCATGCAATGCATTGGACGTGAGTCATGGACATGTGGCCACTCTATCACAGAGCTAACAAATGTGTAGACAGGCTCATTCGCACTCACATTCACACCTACAGGCAATTTAGAGTCTGCCGTGGACCTGACCTGCATGTGTTTGGAGTGTGGGAGGAAAGTGGAGCACCTGGAGGACACACACACACATAGGGAGAACATACATGCTCCACACAGAGAGGACACAGACGGTCATATGTAGTTGTCAGCTGTTACACGCCTGCTTTCCAGGAGTGTCTGTCTACATTTTATTCACGTAACCTTAAACAGCCTCCTCAGGCTGAACTGTGTGATTTGGCTGTGAAATATAAGAAATCGACAGCTTCCAGTCCTGTCTTTTAAATTCTGATGGCGATTATTTCACATTTGCCTGACCACAAATTGTGCTTTTAATCAGGGTTGACTCCAGCTTGCATCAGACAGGTCAGGCCCCTCTAACCACCTCCTGCTTTAAATCTATAAAATCAATCAAATCGAATCAATCAGCTCGTTCGGACGGCAATACATTGTTTCCCAACGCTCAGAGGTGAATGGGGAGAACAATATTTCAAACGTCTTACTGGATCGTTTCGGTTTCTCTCTGCTCCAGGTGCTGTACAGACACATTTCCAGGCCGTTCTCGTCACCTTCACCACCTGAACATACGCTTTGTTTCAAGCCCTGAGTGCATTGTGGGAATAAAAAGTACAAATGTGCTACCATATATAGCGTCATGTCCTCAACCAGAGGACAAAACGTCTCAGCCAACAGTTTTCTACTGTATTTGTCCTCCTGACAAAACAAATTAATTATCCAGTGCTTTTATAGATGCAGAATTCAACCTGCCCCAGACAGGCCGACCTGTTACATTATATCATTTTATATTTGCCAACAGTTTAAAAAAACTGTTTAATACGTCCTGAATTGAAAAAGGGGCAAATATTACACTTGTCAGCAGGAGTCACTTTGCGTCTTTATTCAGGAAATAGGGTATGAAAGGAGGTATATTCTCATAAATGCGCAATGTTTTGTACTCAAATTAAAAGAAGACACTCTCGAGTTTTCTTGAATTCTAGTTTTTTAGCTGGACTGTGTTCATATCTGACAGTCCTTATCAAAAGCAAAACACCAACTAAGAGGTGAGAGCTCCGACAACAACCTGGAATAGCAATGGTGAAATACCTGATTTTATCCTCTCATTATGCGACAACGTATGCTATTTACCTTTTGGGGACTAATATCTGAAAACAAATCAATACGAAGTCAAAGGAAACAATGTCACATATTAGTCCACAAAGGGCAAATGAAAAGACATTAGCTTTCTTTACTGTATAAGCCTTTATTTGTAAAAAGTCTGTTGTTTGAATGATAACCCTTTTTATACCACATACTTGAACACCTTGTATTTGTAAAAAACACATTTTGTTCAAACACCTAAAAAAGCTGATTGACACTATAACATTAATTTGCACTGACAAAAAAAATACAACTTCATACTACACGAAATGCTGATTCCATGAGTACTGATACCCCGAATGAAATCAAACACCTTATTAAACAACTGAATCAAATAAGCGCCCAATGTGAACAAAACAATTACAGTACAAAAAACCAAATGCATTTTTCTTCCAGTGCCAGTATATCAGATGAGTTACATTTCCTTCGTATGATAAAACAACAACAACAGTAAGAATAACAATGCATAACAAATGCAACAAATACAGTCAAATCAGAAATGAACACAGAAATTAAGAAAATCATTTACTAATTTCAACTGAACAATAAATGGGTTGTTGGTTTTGTGGGTTTCTTTCTTTCTTTTTCGTTCAATTCAATTTGTTTGTCTTTAAAAAGCGTTGGGATGTCTTTCTTTCACCTACTGGTCAAACACGAGGTCGTCTCCCTGCTCAACTCTTTCAAAGAGAAAGGAACACTGACGTGTGAGTGGGGATCAGCACAGCTTCTTGCAGGTATCATCGCACAGTAATCAACAACGGGACCATAACCAGAGGCAACTTATGAAAGAGAAAATACAGGGAACACCCACTCAGTGTGCAATCGCATGGCTTACGTTCAGATGCTACTGGTCAGCATCCTTTACATCCTTTGTAGTTGAAGGGCGACTGATGTTGACGCGTATGCTGAACCTGATAAAAGCTACAGCATGCACTCGGTGCATCTATCCCAAACTGCGTGATGTACAGTTAATACATTTGCAGACGTACATACTCGTGACTCGCGCGAATCACACCGATGTACGTTCCGCGGTTACATTTTTCCTCCAGTTTTTTTTTTTTAAACAAACAGTTTTGTTTCACAAGGTTTATAGAGCTGGCTGTAAAACAAGTGCAATTTGAGCATGTAAACACTGGATCTTTCTTTTTCCTGGCCGTGGAGATGAATCAGATGGCGTGGAGTAAAAATATAGGAAAATAAACCTTTCAAAACTCAGGTCATGCAAAACAAAACCTACAAGGTACACAGAATAATGAACGCACCAGGCAAAGTCCTTCCAACAAGTGAGGAGGCTGTTAGCTGTGTACTGGTAGTTTGGTGGATGAACTTGCTTGCATGGTTGTGGTCCACTCTTTTGATGCCTCACAGAACAGTTTTGTGTTCACAGCCCATCACGGGTTTCTTCAATTTTTTGGGGAATGGTGTAATCCTGGATGCTAAGCCCCAACGTTAAGACTGGAGACTAAGATGTGGTTCATACATTTGTGCAGTTCAGATCCCAGCCGCTAATTATGGCAAAATGAGGAACAGCATCCAACATGGTGTGTTCCACAGAAAGAAAGTTAGGCCACTGAAACACGCTACAATACTGGGTTTAATTTAGTTGCACAGAACCAAAGAACATTTGTGGGACAGTTCTTTGCATTTACCCAGGGAAATATTTTTCTCGCAATACACTCACACACAGGGAGCTACGCATATTTACTTCTGGGACCTGGTCTGCACAAGTTTCTGTTGTCAGAAGCTGCACTTGGTAACGTGGTCAAGGGCACACATGCATGACTGTCTTAATGAGGAACAGGAAAAAACATCCCCTTCGCCTTCTTAAGGCAACCCTGCTCCTCTAGCCTCTGTAAGCCAGCTAGTCAAACATGCCCTTTGATTTGTTTGTAGATTAACGGACAACTGTGTGATTCATTGATAGCTGAGGTAAACGCTGCGGGTATGCCGCGCTGAAATCCTTATGGTTGGTTCAGACGTGAAAAACGGAAAACGCTCAACAAGAGGATTTGATCCAAGATGGCACCATTCCCGTTCGCTGAGAGTGAACCAAGGCGATACTGTACTTCCCGCGAATCATCAGCTGCAATAGCCTGTTAGCCTTATACGAGCCACCAGGGACTCCTTCACCTCGGGAGGACTTTGCGTTGACTTCTCCATTACTCTGCTCACACCGTGTATTTCTTGTGTCTCATTTTTTAGGTTTCGTTTGCAGAAGTATGCCAATGCTAGAGAAGCTGTCCATGCCATTAGCAGTGAGGCTAGCTGGTATTACGAACTGCCATGTTTTTGTTCATGCATTAAGAACTATTTAAGTGAAAGATATCATATTTACAGTACAATTCACATGTAATTACACATATACACTAGAGGCAAGAAAATTCACATTGAAATCAGTTCAACACTTTTTTTCCCCTCCTCTTCCTCTTCTCCTCAAAACACGTGTGTCAATAAAGGAAATGTAATTTTCACTCTCGTATATAAGCAAAGATCCGAAAGTAAAAGTGTAGAACGGAACATCCTCACAGCTTTTTGGGATGAATGTGCTGATTTCATGTCCAGAAAGCAGGTAAATACATGTTCTGAGTGAAATGAGTGGTGGATTCATTTACTGCGAGCATGCAAGAGCTGCTAATGATTCTCCTCTGTGTGTGTGTCTGGAGTTCATTTAAGATATGCATCAACTATTTCAAAAGAAATAGATCAATAAATATATAAATTAAATTAAAAAAAAGGCATTTTGTATCAATTACTGGGAATAAACCAACCTCAATGAGAACTTGAACCTTGCATTAGTTTACGTAATAAAATAAGTACTGCAAGTGCATTTCACTGAAAGCACAGAGTAGATGGATTAGACTTCTTTCTAGCTCAACACCTATTTTGCCTTAAGTCCCACATTTTTGTGCTTTTCCTGCACCGGAGCTGATGGTATCATATCCTCATTGTCTGACAGATCCATCATATTTCCTCTAAACAGTTGGACGAGCTGTTGGTACGCAAACCTGCATGAAATTATCAAAAAAACAAAAAAAGAATAACTTTGTAAAGTGTGTTATTTCGATAAACTTGCATTCATCATCCGCTAACTCTCGCCACCTTTCTTTTTTTTAATTTCTTTACAAAAATTTTAAAGGACAATGCTACCTGAAACATGAATGTGAATGGATCACCACCCAAACAGCCTGAATGCCCCTGACTCAGGTGCTACAATCTAACAAAATACACCTTTAACCAGAAATGGAGAAATGGAAGCTGTTCCTTTGTCTGATCACAAGAACAAACAGCCGATCGTGTCTCGTTGTGATGTCACTGGAGCTTCTCACATTTGAAATTTTTTTGGGGGAATTGCAGCATACGTATCCCAGTGATGTATAATGATATGAGTTAAAGGGGAACTCCGCACACATTTCACACATCAAAGTCTGTCCACAGGAGATCGAATAAAACTCCCTCGAGTGATGTCGCTTGAGTCAGCGTTGGCTGAAGTCTACAAGTCTGACAATGAGAAAAAAGAAAAGCAATCCCTGGGGGGGGGGTGGACTCAGTCAAACAAAGTGAGTTTACTGGGCCCCTGGAGCCCACTCCTCATCCCTTGCTTGAGGCTACATTAGCCACCTATAGCATAACAAACCTCGACTGAAGTGTGGGTGGTCAAGTTGGATTGTGGGTACTAAAGGCAACAGATTTTTGACATAAAAGGACACGTGGAATAATAGAAAATAGAGAATATCTCTTGATCATTTTCGTTTTAAATGATCCACTTCAAATCAAAGGAGATCTCTTTTTGAAACAAGGTGCAAACGACTGCATGTTGAAACTACTGATGCTATGGTTTTTTAGGTTCATTGCATTTCAGCCTTAACTCACTTCCATTTGGCCACTTTAGAACAACTCGCCTACAGCATAATTCTGAATATGTATTTTCTACGTAAAAACCCAGGAGCCATTTTCTCACAAGATCTGCTTCGGATTGAGCTGATTGTGGCTCGTTTTGACTCGCCGTTACTTTCCCCATGAATAACAACAGATTCTTCACATTTCGGACAAATCACTACGTTTTGGTCATAAGTTTGGACTCACAGTCGACTGAGAGACAAACAGTGGATTGTTCAGCTGCAGACATAAACATGATATTCAGCTCAGTATGTCTTTCTCCTACTTTCACCATCTCCCCTGCTTATTGTATGGATTACGCCGTGATGTGTTTTTTCTTCTTTTTTCCTTTTTTTTTTTCATTTGCTTCTACGGAATATGACCATGATGCATAAAATAGAAAAACAAAAAGAAATACTAAACTCGGATCACAGCTTGGGCCACGTCACTGTACAAACTTCACCACGACTTACGGAGACAAATTGGTTTCTGATCATTATTCCTTCTCGAAGACGTCTTATGCATACTGCACCCAGAAGGAGGGAGGGGGGGTATTTCTCATGATAAATTGATACTCCTGCTTCGCCATCTTCAAGTCGTTACCCGAGGCCTCTTCCATCTTCCTCTTGTCTCTACGCGTTTGTATACAGTACATACGCCAATTTTCCCTCTTGTCTTTTTTCTTTTGCATATTTCCTGGCCGCCGCACTGCGCTCGTCTTCTAATGAGTCAATCACTTTGCCGCTGGAGGAATCGACACTTGATTTGGTTGTGTAGGTTCCTGCTCGGGGACAGTTGCTCCCAGCAGAGCCCGTTTGCACCTGAAGTGGAGATGACACCGAGGAAGATGCTGATCTGCACTTCAGCTGGAGCTAAACGGGCAGGGGAGGATCTTATTTATATTTATTTATTTAGCTCTTTCCTATCGTCCTTACATTGTCCCTCTGCCGCAGCCGTCTTGTGTTTATAACTTTAGTGGGTGGCTGTATCCAATCTGATTTAATAATAAAGGAATACTAAAATCAAAGTGTACTCATTTCCCTTTGCAAATGAACCTGAGCATTAAAAATGTGTGTGTGTGTGTGTTTGAGAGCGAAACAAAACAATAATACGTATGGATTATAGGCCTCCAGGTCGACATTTGAATTCATGGCTATTTATCACTTTTTTCCCCCCCAAGGATCACTGCATCATTCCTGATCAGGCTGATGTTTCTGATCCTCGGGCTTCAGAGCGTTTGCGGGGTGGCACTGACTGAATTTGAGTGCGAGACGTCGAATCCTTCCTCCCCCACGTCTTCTGCCCGTCACTAACCTCGATCAAACAACAATTGCCTTCTGAAACTGTGACTCCAACACTGAGGAAATGCTCGACGAACAAATAAATACTCTATACTGGCCAAACTGTGGGCAGATATTTTGACACTTTTTTGAATATACACGTTCTCACATCGTCACTGTGGAATAATCTCAAACGAATCACAAAAGCAATTCCCCCATGTCCCTTTTAGAGCAAACACAAAGCAGAATATGACATCGATGAACTTGGCATCTAAAGAGCATGTGAATCAATCAATAGGAGGAAAGAAACAGTACAAGTATACTTTCATGAGAATACTGAATGATAAAATGTACAGAATATGTAATTTTTTTTCTTCAAACAATCAAAATGAGTAATGCATACCTTAGACTCTTTTATCTCATAATGCCCTAGCTCTAGAACATGTTCCGATACTCTCTGAAATCACAGTATTTTTCAAGACAAAATCATATCTACAATAATCAGCAATTGTTTTTAACCATAATGAAAAAAAGGACCCGCAGCCCCCCCAACCCCCGAGGACATGTTTCTAAAAATAACATGAGAAGAGAAAGGAATACAAGTTTGCGTTGACTCTGGGCCCTCCAACGGAGACCATTAGGCCAGAGCTGATGTCTGATAAAGAGAACGATACCACTTCAAAAAACCCAAGGAACAACACACAATCCAAACAAGGTTGCTGTACATAGTAGAACCGGAGATTTCCGTGCATGTTATCCATGGGTGATGGGAGGGGTCTTGTGTGTGTGTGTGTGTGTGTGTGTGTGTGTGTGTGTGTGTGAGGGGGGTGGGCGGGGTGTGAGTTGAGTGAGAGCGGCGATGTCGGGCAGGGCGGCAGGAGTGCGGTGTCAAGGACCTCACTCAGCTGATGCCTGCGCGGACGAGCCACCACTGATTTCATGAGCTGCAGAAGAGGATTCCCGATGACAATAAGTTTTCAATAAAAAGTCGATGGGACTCTGAGACATCTTTTCTCTCTCTAGAGCGTTCACTTTCTCTTTTTTCCTGTTTTCTTTTTTAGCAAAAATATCATGCAGTCTTTAGTTCCAAAAACCCCTGGGGGGGGGATCTCGTGTTTGTTTGTTTGTTTGTTTGTTTGTTCGTCTGTTTGTTTGTTTGTTTCAGGAGGAAAAAGAAACTCAAAGCCTTGAAATTCTTCAGTCACAATTATTCTTAAACATTCAAGTCATCCTATTAATATTTTGTACAGCAGAAAGGTCCTTCAGATTTCACACGTGTATATATAAATATAATATATAGAAATATGCATATACATATGTTCAATTTGTATATGTGTATACATATTTTGGAACTGTATCAAAGCCAATTTAATGTGCTCTCAAAATATGGCCCATGATTCCTAGTGGGATGCACATCAATTCACATAGTACAACCAGTAGATTAGGTTGAAAAATCCAAAGGTGATGGGGAAAATGACCCGGGACCACTTGTCAATGGTGCTAACATCTGACAGGTTGGGGATTTTCAACTTGAGCTTGGAGGAGCGTCGTCGTAGCCGACAGTTGGCCCGGCTCCGCATGGCGCTCCGGTCCAGCGAGTGGTGGCTAAAGCCATCTCTGGGCGTCATGGGCTTCCTGAATTGGACCCCGGAGCTGTCGAAGGACATGACCGAATTCCGAGAGTCACTGACGCTGCTCCCCACGTCAGAAGGCATCACCTCGTTGTTCATCTCCAGCGTGGTGAGGAGGATGTTTCCGTAAGCATCCACCTGCGAGGAGAGTGGAGGGGGGGACACGGAGAGTCAGCGGGGCGGAAATGTCGAGCAGCAGCCCCCAGAATCCCCTCAGCTATAAGATTTACACTAACCCCCACCCATCCTACAAGCTGTCAAGCTAAAGCAAAATGCAGGGATGATATGGAATGTCATTTCTTGCATGCAACAAAAACAGTTAACTTACTTTAACAGATAACTATTAGTGAGTTTTCAAATAAGTGGCACAAATAATTAAATTAAATTAAATTCTATTTCATCTGGCTATATTGTGAGACCCTGGCCTACAGCTGATATGATTTCTAAATAGATGTACCCCAACTTTTCTTTGTTCCTCGAGATACAGATTTCTTCGCTGTGTAAATGACCTGAAGGTGTTGGTTTGAAACGGCACGGAAATGGAGTCCTTGCAATGTGAAAGAAAAATGAAGAGAACATTAAAACGGCTATGCAACACCGGCAAGTAAGCACATTTTCTAAGAATTTACTCAAATGCATAGGACATAAAGTTAACAGGAGCAGGTTTGATAAAAAGCATTTAGCACTTCACACACAAAAACAACTGAGTGGGGGGCTTCATTCAGTCCGACTGCTTCAGCATCTGCCACGGGACAAATTGTTAAATCACCAAATTCACGTCCTGCATTTCCAGGTCTCGTCTAATTTTGTTTTGACACATGTTAAACCACAAGGAGGAAGAGAGGGAGTGAATGAAGCCTACAGCATAAACACAGACAACAACCTAAATAAGAAATGAGAATGTTTACACCACTGTTGAGTTCGATGAATCGCTATCTCAATGAAAAGGGGTATGCTCGGTAAAAAGCCTTTAGTGCTTGAGGGAGAAGCAATGGGTAATGGCTGGTGAATGCATATTGGGCTGTGGTGGCATCAGTATGCTCCTGGAAGATTACTGCAGGGAAATAACTGTGTGAATGTCTTTGGTCAAAGTGACTACTTCGAGAAATCTTATGTGCACAACACTGTTGTTTTCTACTTGAACCCTGACTGACACACACAAGCAGTAGTGAAAGAGAGGCAGTAGACGGGGTTGCAAACCTGTTCCCTCAGGCGCTTCTCTTCGTATCTTGTGCGCTCGTTGTTGGCTTTGTTCAGCCGCTCATTGATTTTCTTCTGTTGCGCAGGGCCCCGGCCAAAGAACACGTAATTTACAAAGGCATATTCAAGCAGGGCCAGGAACACAAACACAAAACAGCCCATGAGGTAGACGTCGATGGCTTTCACATACGGAATCTTTGGGAGAGTCTCCCTAAGGTGGGTGTTAATTGTTGTCATGGTAAGCACCGTTGTCACACCTGAGCACAGCAGCACACACACAAACAAAGGATTTAGCATCAGAGAGAAATTGCATTGTATTCATACTTTTACATTTACACATCTGATCAACATGAATGTGGTTCAGTGATAGAGGAAGACTTCAGTTCGTCTATTTAAGTAAGAGTCACAATGCTACAACCGAGCATTAGGGGCACGTAAAAGAAAAATGAATATTAGATTTCGAGAATAATATTCTTAGGGAAAAGTCTCAGGCTATGTGTCATTCTAGAGGGGCAATATCCGAAGATCATACTGTCGCCTGTGTTAAAATGAGGAATGTGGAGAATCTTCTTAAGTTATACTTTGGCATAAGTTTCACAAATCATAAAATACTTCCATCTGACTTTCCATCAGAACTAAGTATCAGGACAAAGTATCAGGAAACGTTTTTTGTGTATTATAAGTGTATTCTGAAGAAGTACAGACTAAGACTTAAAGGAAAGTTTCTCTTTCATTATGGAGGAAATGTTTGGTAGTTGTCGACTGTGTATTGTTTGTTAAATCTGCGTGATATTTTATAGTTTCACAAGGAGATTGGTTCAAGATTTTGGATTCAGAAGGAGGAAAACTCTGGCAAGCACGGGCTCTTCTTACTACTTTCTTTTCTCTTTTCTTTTCTCTTAACTTTAAGAGTTTCTTCTCAATTATGACTTTAATCTCATAATATCTAATCTCATAACAACTTTATACTCGTAATCTCAGTTGTTTTTCCTTATCAATGGCCCCAATACTTTGTCGTACATGCTGCTCTGTAACATTGTACTACATTAAATGTTAAGTCTTGCATTGAGGTACAGAAGCATAACCATGCATATGGCCCATGCTTGTTTTTATCATAAGTCTTACAATTAGATAATTACTCCTGATTTATTTGCATGTAATTTTGAATTTGTATTTAGCTTTATTTCAGACTCTTAGGTCCATAACAGTATAAAAATGAAATTCCATAATAAGGAATAACAGAACAATATAGTTAATCATCACGCTTTAAATACTGTCGTATCTATAACAACTTTGTTTGTAATAGCATACAAAACCTGAAACTGTAGAGTAAGTAGTACCCAAAGGTGGGATATGCAACGTATGAATTGCTAGAAATTGGTCAAATTTGCACTTAAATACCGTCCCTGAGTAAATGTACTCAGTTACTGTATGTTCCACCTCTGCTGTAAAGGTGTATTATGTCATTTAATAATTTTCTGTGTTATTTATATTGATGTTTATTGTTTGATGATTTACTGTCCAAGTCCACTGTATTATCAAATAAACAAAAATATATGAAGAAGTCAAAAAGTAAATGTGGTCAGTGTGAAGTCTAAAAACACAGCGGTGGATGTATCTTACCCAGGGCCACCCGAGCTGCAGAGGCATCATAATTGATCCAGAAGGAGACCCAGGAGAGAATGGTGATCAGGATGGAGGGCATGTACGTCTGCAGGATGAAATATCCAATGTTCCTCTTAATCCTGAAACTTAGCGAAAGCCTTGGATATGAACCTGGAAGGAGAAACGATGGAGTGATAGATTAGAAAAGAGCAGCACACGGGATACGTTAGCCGTCAGAAATCCTTTACAGGTGGTTAACCAAGCAGTTTTGTTGCCCAAACTTTTGCCAGGAAGGTTCTCAGCCACAAAGTCCTGAAGGCAAATGTCTCCCAATAGCAGGGCAGGAGTGAAAACATCAGGGAGAAAGGGGAAACGTTGGCACAACATAAGAGTTCCAAAGTCTGCACTTTGACAACGCGCAGGGGTAGTCATTTCTCCATTTGTTCAGATGGAGCACTTAATTTCCCCAAAGCGATGGATTCCTTTCCAGGGACAAGTTCGATTCCAATTAAACATGGCAGAAAGTCGCAAACACGGCAGATTTTTCTGCAACCCCCTATCTCAGCAGGCAGCTCCAGCATCCCTCCGAGAATTGTCACAGAGAGCTGCTCTGCTTCCCTTTTTGCACTTTCTCTGTCCTCTACACATTAGACCAAAAGCGCATGTTTAGAGGGGCATAATTGCAACACATGCTGTTACACTACAACAGGGAGGAAAACACGCGGTATGTGGTGGTGGTGGTGGTGGTGGAGGTATTCTACTGCGCAGGAATACATCAGCTGGTTGTGCCAAAGCATTAATTAGTCTTTTGTTTGCACTTTAATTAAAACAATCACAACAATGCAATGCTGATGCAAAAAAGCAATATAAACATCAAGGCTGGGCCGCTCCCCTACAGCTACACTAAGATATTTATGAGGTTGGAAACTATACAAATTGCTCTAAATAATAGTTAAATTCTATTTTGTGTATTCTAGCCACAGTTTTACCTACAATTTGTCACCTAAGGAAAAAAGGGTTGAGATAAGTGTGATGGTTTTAATCTAAAAGGCTATTTGCTATGGGGAACACACAATGATGAATGACCTCATCATCTCCAGGTTCCTGTAAATCTTTTAATGAATCAATACCTTAGCATACATACTTCATCAAGTCCCAGACAAACGCCTTGGATCACCCAAGTACTTTGCAGAATAATGGCTGCCACACATGGTCACAAACACGGGGATCACACCTAAATTTGACTTTTGCCTCGTTTTAAAGGCTTTAAATATCTACCATTTATTCTGAGTTGATCTAAAGTTAAAAGTGTTGAAAATAACATGTTCTTTCTGAAACTTAGATGAGATGATCGAGACCAATCTCCTTTGAATGCGCTAAATAGGAAGCAGCCGACAGAGTTAGCTTAGCTTAACATGAGAACTGGAGAATTAGCTCCCATGTAGAGTATAACTCAGGAAAGATGTAGTAGAGCCGATGATCACACTGCTCTCCGGTATGAGATGGAGTAAAGCAGAAAATATATAAATGTAGAAATGTGAAAATAAATACACAAATAAATATAGAAACAAACAAATGAATGAAAACATTTAGAAATGAATAAATAATTAAATGTAGAAATCAAGAGATAAATGTGTAGAAATACAAACATAGCCTTTTTCATTGGAGATTGTAATAATTTGTTTCATTTATCTACTTATGTATTATAAATTAATTTATACTTAATTTATTCTAAATGTTTTGTCCATCGTAGGTCAAATCACATATAATTGTATTACAATAAATCATGTTGGTGTTGGCATGTTAAGTTGAAGTAAGTCAGTTTGCTCCGTATGTGAGGTGGAGTCATACTTGCACAAATTACAAGAACACAGTGAAGCAGCAGCAGTGCAAACCCAATTCCTCTAATTTGTTCTGTTATATTTTCCGAGCTGTCGTAGTTCTAACTCTCATAGAAACACTGACGATGAAATAAACATATCAGCGAACAAACTCTGTGACTGAATGAAGACAAGCTTGTGAGTCAGCGTCTGGTACTTAAGTTGCACTCCGTTTTTTTAACAAATATATGGAAACGGCCACCTACAATCTGCTGCACGGAGAAAGGAAACTGTCTTTCCACATGACCCAAATATAATCACATTCCCCACAGTGACGATGACGTGCTTACTGGGGCCCACAGCCACAGCGGGGACGCGGACGCATAGGTGTTTTATGCACAGTGGTAGAGTCATTTTGAAAACTTTCAGCCTAATTACAGCAGTTCAGAAATGTTGCATGACAGTCTTACCTGTAATGAACCGCACCTCCCTGGACACCAGGCGGAGTTCTACAATGGAGAATTGAGGTAACTCTAACTTGTCGACACCCGTCACAGCGGTGTCTCCTCCTTGCCAGAAGAACACGATGTCATCTGTGGTGTATCCATCTGTGTCGGAGTCAGGGCACATTCAGAGGAGAGAGCAGAATAACACGTGGAGCGTCAGAGTGGAGAAGAAAACCACTAAAGTTTCTATTTTAAGTCTGTTGCTAGAGTTTGGATAATGAGTGGAGGTCGCTCTGACACATCAAATACATGTTTCTCTCTAAAGCCAACTTGCATTACAGTCATTCAACCCAGCATATTTGTACATTGATTTCCAGAGGCTTCTTGCATTGCAACAATCTGTGAGTACACAGAACATGTTTTCATGTAGATTTTCCCTGTAAAAAGAAAAGAAAAACGTAAAAAAAAAAGTTTTCTTCCTTAGGGTGCAAATAGAAAAAATATATTTTTACAGCCGCCATTTTAGTTTTTTCTGGCCCATGCTCATTACTCGAAGCGACTCTCCGTTTGACATGCACACATGGATACAAAGAGTCCAGAGATTTTGTAAATCTGTACTTCACATTTAATTGAATGAAAATGCCGTTTGCGTGTGGACTAGGGGCTCAAATACAGAGGAAAAAGTAAATTAAAAAAAACATATACACATTAGTCTAGACAGGGCATAAAAGTGCCCTTTTAAAAATCTGCATGCCCTTTGGGTTAAAGAACCAGAACTGTGTTTTCGAGATAGGTTGGTCGTGTATAACTGACTAAAGCTTATTTTTCTAAATGATATCACAGCTCAAAATATGCAATGCCACTGCTATCATGCATTTTAATGCAACCAACACGTGAAGCTACGCATTCATATACTATAATTTGTCATAGCTTTGATTTAATCTCTGTACTTCATTAGATTAAATTTCATATTTATCAAATGAAAGTTGCATTAGATCGTGTGAAGAGAAAAATATTGAGGTAGAAATGTTTGGAGGGAATGAGTCTGTTGTTTCCAGGAGGAGTGCAATCCTGCCAAGGACTTCAATCTGTCTGCTCTCTCTTCCTGCAATCACATGCTCCACTGTCCAGCCTCCTACGGAGCCACAGTATATCACTACATGCATTACTTACAGCATGAATATTCATTAACATGTGTCAGTTTGTGAGGTGCTCCCACACATTCTCAGCTGGCAGTGCAATTGAAAGTGACCACGGCAGCAGATTTATGCCAACAGGCCAGTGTGCATTCACTGCAGAGCGATCCCTCAGTCCGGGGAGTGTTACTACATTTCACATTCTGCGAGCGCATGTCCAGACCTGGATGGCATTAAACTCACTAAGGGACCAGGATTCATTACCATTAAATCTCTCCAGGAGGTTATAGGGTAAGGAAATGTGACATTGTCCATGACATTGAAACAACTGCCGGCCTAATCTATCACACTGATGGCTAATGTGCACACGACTCCCACCGGTGCAGAGCGTCCCCGAACATAAACAGCAGATATTCTTGCAACTTTCTAATTCAATGTGCATCCATATTTCATTGCTTGCTAACATCCCTGAGGTTAAACACGCTACAGTTTTATCCTGAACAGCAACAACCACAAATATCTGGTGTATTGAGCAAGTGGGTTGATTGATGAGGCAGTCAATGAAAATGATCAAGCAAATACAATTTTTAATTACACCACTAGCACCTTTTTCCTCCTGGATAATGATTTATCTAAATTAAAGCATTTGGGGAAAAAAAATAGATTTGTGAAACAACTGTCAATTAAATTAAATTATAAAAAATGTAAAGTCTGCGTTTTGCCACATTTGTTTACAACCCATAATGAGCTCGGAGACGACTCCGGTGGCTCTGGGGGGGAGATTTTTTTAATATGAGAGAAAAAGCCTAATGATGTCATCAGGGATATGTTAGCTTGGGATAATGGATTACACATTTATGACAGAAAGCTTGTGCTACAAACTGAAGGTGCGGCGTTTAAAACATGTGGCATTTACCAGGTGTCTCAGGGTCTCAGAAAAGAATGCACTGTGGGAAACGTAGAAGCCACTGTTTCTGAAGCTTGTCCCATACTTGAGACTATAACGCCCTGTCCACACAAACGGTGTGGACACAAACCTCTGGTTGGGAAATGATCCTTACTTTGATCATGCCCATTGTAGCTTTTTGGAATGAGCATGCCCCAGAAACAACAATAACAATGGCAGTTAAATACCGATGTCCCTATGTTTGGTTAGCACTGCTAGGTGTTATTACAAGTTAGCTGCTGACTTGTAATAACCTAACCTGTCCCATTTTAAAGGTTCCTTCAAATACGGCCAACAGATACAAATTCCTCCTTTCATCCCTGAGAAATGAAAGCTCCAACAGTTGGATCCTTCCCAGACCAACCTATCCCAGGATTCATTGCACTTCAGTGACAAACAGTTTTTCAAAGGTGATGAGACGTCTGATGCTTGAGTATCATGCTTCAACTTAACTGAACAGACATGTTAAAAAACCAAGGGGTACCAAGGTGTCCAACTTCAGCTCTGTTGCTAGGCAACAGCAATAAGGGCGGTACAAGCTGCCAATCACGGAAAGCCTCTGTAGACCAGATCGTCTCATTTCGGTTTGGCTCGTCATCCTAAGGATGCAGCCCCTGAATTGGCCACAGTGTTCCACTCTGGTATTCGACGGATCGTTGATATAGGCTTTATCGCCACCTACTGGCCAGGGGAACTTGTTCGAGCGTTTGTAGTCATTTTTGTGTTCTAGATGGAGTTATTTTGTAAAACAAAGGTTGTGTGGACAGAAACCTTTTTTTAATGGAGGTGAAAATATCTGTTTAGCTGTAGTGTATATTCATTCAGGATATCTTGGCCTCTGAAGCCTCTGTATTTTAGATCAAACTGCTTGATATTATCTTATTAAACTGTGGATACTCTCATACTGACTACTTCTTTTAAATTTCCGATGTAATTATAAATGTTGTCATAAATAACAAGGTATGTGATATTTAAGTGCCAGTTATGAATGATTCATTAAAGTGATGATTGTGGATTGTGGTGGGTGTAACCTAATATCACATTAAACATATTCAGACAATGCATCACCACTGTGATCCAGGAGTTAAGAGCCATATTGAAGGTCAAGCGAGGTTACTAGTAATAATGGTATCAGTTTGTCTTCACTATTCAAAGATCCAGTGGTGGGTCTGTCACACTGAGGGTGTGGCAATCAATGCACATCATCAAGCACTATATGATTTATTGTCATCAAGTACAGAGGCAAAATATCTGATAAATGTCTCACTAAGGAAAACATTAATTACATGTCATGTTTAATGGTGATTTTAAGGTATTGATCAAATACTGTAACAGTAATCAGCTTTCTGCCAATTGTGCTTTTTTTTTAATTTGAAGGTTGCTTGAAGTTCAGTATAATGTGTCTTTTCAATAGGTCAAATAAATAAATATACAACGCAGGTTCTTCTGAATTACTCACAGCTTTCAATTTCCAGGGTGCAGTTCTGTTCATCAAGAGGGTACCTCCTCAGGTCCATCATGCAGGCAGCAGTAGTGGTTATTCTGAGAACAGAAAACAGAACAGAGACTTAGATGATATCACAAGAACACAAATACCACATGTAATTGTTCTTTACTGAAATGAATGAGAAGCTTAAGAGAGAGGGACATGATATGCAACAGACGATATGACACAATATGGTCAACCATCGTGTCCATTACTCATGCAACACTTGAGAAGTTTTTTATCCTGCGGCCGTTCACTGGAAACATTAAAATGTTGCCACAGTTCAATGAGTCACTGGGAGTTTTTAAGCTTATATCACAGTGAAGACATTTTGTCAATACCACATGTATCTCGGTGCACATCCATCCTCTTTAACCTCTCACACTTTTTAACTTTCCAAGGGTCACAGTAGCTGGAGACTCTCCCTCGTGCTCATGTGGCCGACGGCAGAGAGACATAAACCACTGCTCCCTTATTTTAAAAGATTTGGCTTTTTAGGTCGACTTTTAATATTTCTTTTCCCTGAGACTCTTAGACATGTTTTATTATCATTCCTTGCTCTGGAGACGTCATTTCTTTTTATGCAGATCACTAAATGCTCAGCCGCCGTGTGCGATTTTGTCAATGCAGGTTGGTTTATTGCGAGTTCTGAGATGTGCATTTCTGCCAGGTAGCTTGTATGCATAGCAGTTTATTATTGCCGATAAATCCAGTCGCCCGGCAAACGGCTTTAGCTACAAATTATACATGTACGGGTCTTTGGCATTTCACTTGCATATTTACCAGTGCAGCACATTTTAGTAATTACATTTCTGTGGTTCATACCAGCTGCTATGTGTTCATCACACCAGCTCTCATTCACCCACTGCCTTCCTGTGTGAATGAAACGGATACATTCATTTCCAGCTCATCATCCATGTTGTCAGAATGTACACCCGGAAAGTTTGATGTGCACGGTGTGTGCACGTTAGAGCAAGTTTTACCCTTTCCCAGCGTATTTCACAGTTTGGATAGATTATTAATCATGTTTTGGTCAAAGACACAATAACACAGCCATCTACACTACCTAGAATTAGTATAATAAGCCTTGGAAATGTACTGCATGAACACAGAGTTTGTAAATTGGTCATGGTGGACTGAACAGAGTGCTGTCGCTGGGTAATTGGAAAACAAAATATGCTCTACTCAAGCTGATTGGACCAGATTAACACACAAGCGTGTGAATGGGGGGCCTCTGGGCTCGTGATAGCAGAAGGCACCAGAAGGGTAAAGAAAAATAATACATAAACAAAATGGGTGACAGGTATGTATTTATTATTCACAATGACACCGAGCTGCAATCTGCTGCACAAGCATTAAGCTGCTCTAACTGCATCCTGCTCTGCTCTGCTGTCCCGCAACTCCCTGCATGCAGTCAGTACAGCACGGCTATCACCCATACACACTGTCACACAGCACTGTGCCGAGTTACATTCATAGGAAAGGTTACACGGCAATCGGGGTTTTCAAGACAAAAAAGTTGAATGGAAAGATATGTTTTCCACAATGTGTCTTCTCTGTGCTGTATGTCCACTGTAACAGAAATAAACAAGGAACATTGTTTCGAACTTAACAATTTAGGTGATATAAAAGATTCAAATTGAGGAGTTTTCAAGATTTGAAAGGAACAAAATATTCCAGCTCACTCTTTTTTTTCTCTATCCGGTTTTCCTGGGACTCTGGAAATTCTCTCAGTAACCACATGTCCTCTAACATCCTGTTTAACTAGAAGCCAAAGAAACCCATTCTTTTACACTTTCTATTTTCACAAACTGGAATCATCAGCTGTTGTTTTTCAAGTTTGTTCACTGACTTAACATAGACGGTATATATATACGATTTTAAACAATGATTTAGAGGCCAAAAACTACTTTTTCTAATTGCATCATATTAGATAATGTATTAATTAAGTAGTTTAACACCAACTGTCATTAGAGTCTGATTCAAATTTAGCTCAATCCTGATTGCCGCATATGTATTTGTAAGATTCAAACAAATAAAGGAAAAAAAAGAAATCTCTAATAATCAAAACTGTGTCTAACAAATGTGTGTTAATGGATTATATCATTCGTATTAAGAAGCTGATTGAGAACAGGGTTTATAGAAAACAAGGTATCTTCTAATTCATTCTAACCTTAGTTTTATATTTAAGAAGAAAACTCTGGCCAACAAATTTACTTCTTATCTTAAAAACTGAAGAAATTAAAGACACTATAACATGGAGGACCATTCAATGAGCCGCTTTAAACCTTAAGCTTCCTGTGCACAAGACGATGGTGTATATCCTGTCAGGAGTTACAGTTATACCCCTGGTACAATAGCACGGTGATGGAGTCAAATCCTGGCTGAGGCAACAGCTCGGAGTAATGGACAGAAATGAATTCTTTACCCTTCTTTACCCTGGCGGGGAAAGAAAAACCTCACTACAAATAAAACTGACTTTATGTTTGACACTTAACAAGTCAGGAGAGAATCGTCATTGAGTCGGCACAAGTAGGAAACGGCTCAAGGTGAGGGTCTGGGATTTGGAAATGTCAGCAGATGTAGGTCAGCAACTTCCAGTCCCACCAGAGATGGTCAGAAGCAGCTTCAGACCTGAGCAGGCACCGCAGTGCAACACTCAGCACTGTCTTCATTTCGTGGATTTCAACATGATATGCAATACGAGTTGTTTTGTATATATTTTTTTGGGGGGGTTATCTCACTGGATTTGTCTTTATCACTAAGATCTGCATAGAGAAATTTAAATTTCAAGAAACTTTTGTGAGAGATGTTACGTTTATTGCAATGCACATAACATGCAAAACAAAGAGGAGGGGAAAACTTTTACATTTACAATGAAAGGGAAATCCATTCATTTTTACAGGCCACGCTCGGCTCCACTGACTGCGCATCATGCCAGAATAACACACAACTAAAAGCAACCTGGAGGCGGATCCCAAAGGGCCCAGCACTACAGACAGGGAGATTTTCAGATATGTGAGCAATAGTTTTGACACCTACACAGTCGACTCTGCGAGGAAGCGTGCTTACCAAACAGAGATCATTGTACTATCACAAAATAAACACTGTGGTTTAATAAATAGAGGAATATAAGAGAGCAGATTTGCAGGAACGGGAAGAGAGAAAACACCATCTGGTGAATGCTTAGCTCAAAAAAAGCCCTCAATACTCTCAGGACCCTGTGCACGACAGAATTGGATAGTCAGCTCGTGAACAGTGATTCAGCCTCTCATGTCGCTGGCAAGTTGGGAAAAACCTGCTCTATCATGCACACCAGGCTCTACACTTTCTACTGACACAGACCTTTATTGATGTTTGGAATGACTTTCTTTGTTTGCAACGCCCAAACTCTCTCCTGCACCACTCAGCATTCTTCAGAACCAGCCTCCTCCCTCCTCTCCCTCCACACAAAGAAGCACACGGTGGAAATCTAGCTACACTATATCTCACATATTCAGAAAAATTACAAGATAAGCAAGGTTTTCAAAAACAGGATTAAGTTTATGATGGTGGTTAGGTTTCCAGATTTGATTTTGGACAAAAGGTTCACACACAAGGCACTACCACACCTCCATCTTTGGATATGCACAATTTCATTGATATTTTTTTTTATTTTGTTGTTTGATATTATATTTGTACAGTTCAAAATACACACAGGTATTTGGACACCTACACATTAAACCTACAGGAGCTTGTTTGACATGCCATTCTAAATCCATAGGCATTAATATGGTGTTGGTCTTGCAACTTCCACTCTTCTGGGAAGGCTTTCTACAAGATTTTGTCAAAGTACTTTTGATAAGTGTGTTAGTGGGAATTTTTGCCAATTAATCCAGAAGAGCATTTGTGAGGTCAGACACTGATGTTGGATGAGAGGGCCTGGCAAGCAGTCTCTGTTCTAGTTCATCCCAAAGGTGTTTGATGGGGTTGAGATCAGGGCTCTTTGAGGGCCAGTCAAGATCTTCCACACCAAACTCACCCAATTGTTATGGACCTTGCTTTGTGCACTGGGGCACAGTCATTCTGGAGCAGAAAAGGGCCTTACCCAAACTGATCCCACAAAGTTGGAAGCATAGAATCGTCCAGAATGTCTTGGTAAGCTGAAGCATTATGATTTCCCTCCACTGGAACTAAGGGGCCTAGTCCAACAATGGCAATGGGATGGAATGTAACACCTGAATTTGATGATAAGGAGGTGTGTCCCAATACTTTTGTCCATATAGTATATATACTGAAAATGACAAGTCAAACTACTATGTTGATTTGTAGGCTACCCTGCTGAGTTTCTTAGTGGTAGAAACAACATTTTTTGTTCTGAACAAGAGCAGTGACTTTTGTTTCGTAGGATGCCAATGAAATCCGAAGGCATTGGTGAAGAGTGCTGTCAGTCAGGGAGCAACGAGAGCTGCTTTTTATTGAATTCCCGTGTGAAAAGCTTGATTCACATGTGTATGTTGATCCAAACAAACTGAGCACCGTGATTGCTACTTTCTTAACGTAAGTGAACTGGTGTACGTTGACATCAGCCTAAAGCTTTGCAGGCCCGCTAGTGCGAAGCTCCTGTGCCATGTTAACAGATGATTACATGTCAACAAGTATGAATTTCCCCTCGTCGATGGAAGGGAGCACTTCCTTTGCTCTGGCGGAAAAGTCCCGTCAACAATGAACGGGTCTCTGGTAAAACCCATCACCTCTGTGGGCAGAGCGAAACCATCCAATCGACAAGCAAAGTTCTCTTTCAACCTCGCAAAGAAATCTGTCATCACATCTGTGATTTGTGCCGGGGATGAGATGCAGTTGTGGAGCGTCGGAAAATGCAATGCAGTGTGTTGCATTCACAGTCTGTATTATTGTAGTAATTTCGAAACTTAGGCCATTTGAATGGGCCTGCTCTACCAGTGCACCAAAACAATTAGCCATTTCTGTGCAAGGGATCAATGTTGAGTTTTTACATTCGAGGAAATTATGTCTTTACAATCCATGCAAGGGATTTGTTTGAGAAAGTTGTTTTGGCTAAAATCAACAGTGAGTCATCATCATTACTACCATCTGACATCAGACGGCTCACCAAAAAGGAGCAGTTCCAGCTGACACATTAGACAGGTTAGTGTGACATGTTCAATAAATATGTATGGCCTGTGACAGATGTTATTAAAAATTGAAATGGCCCTTGATGGGAAAAAGGTTTCCTTCCCTGCTTTAAATAACCCTGGTCCAAAAATAAGATAATTCTAAAAAGTGGATGCAATCTGACGACTTAAGCAACAGAACAAAGAGTGCAGGTACAGAGAAGACACCTTTCAACACCCAACACGAGATCAGTGGGTAAGAACCTGAAGACACAGTTGTAAAGCAGAGACAATGCGAGCTTGTACTTAAAATGAACACAAAAATAGAATTGGTTGATCAACACCAATCAGCACGGCTCAGATCAAAATCGATGTAAGCAGCAGGAAACAAGGTAAATAAAGGCTACATAAAAAAAGACAAACACCAGCATCAGCACATTACACAGTGAGTGAATAGGTGAGAGCACATCATGAGGTGCAGCAGGGTGTGAAATGTGATTGTCCACAGTTTGCATTCTACTGTGCTCAAGTGCAGCACAGGGGATAGATTCGAACAGGCGCTCTTTACAAGGAAACGCATTTAAGACAACAAAAAACCTCGAGCAGTCATACACGAGGGGAGCACCATGGAAATGAACTGAGAATACAACATCTATTGTTAAAGTTCCATCTATTGTTCTGGAGGAAAAGGTCCACACAACCCTTGGGTAAAGTCAAACATTCCACCAAGGCGATGCAATTACATGCTTACAGGAGGCTTGTAAAGGTCCTGGAATCACCGACGCATGTGGAATTTTCACTGCTTGTAGTTACGGTTTGACGCCATCTGCCATATGCTGTCACTGCAGAGGGTGATGATAAACCTCTGTGTGGGTTTGAAGGTGAGATGGTGGAGGAATGGCCGATGCCAACGTGCAATGCATCACATCTATGGCTTTTCAGTTTCATGCAAGCACAGAGGCGAAAACACAGGTGTAATGCAATTTTCTTGCGGTCCTATGACACTCGTGCCTGCTTGGTGCTTCTGGAGCTCCAGGGAGAGCTGCGTGTGCTGAGGTCTGCCAAGTGGAGCAGCTGGGAATGTTTATTCAGATCAGGTGATGTATTGTCATAGTGGTACCACTTTGGCATGAAATGGATCCTGTTTCCTCCTGCTTCATTTGAAGGAGCCAGGCAAATGTTTGTTTTTTTTGGCCAGTACAAACACAAAAACTGGTAAATTTTTAAAGGCAGAGTTTCACTTACATGGTTTATTCTTGAAATAACATTTTCAACTGATTGTAGTTAATATGAGGTATAATACGCTTTTTCAGTTTTTCCCTTTCCTCTAGTGTGTTATAGTTTTTTGTGTTTATAAAAGGTCTGCAAAGTTTAAAAACCCAAAGTTCTAAAGTTGTGATGCCATACCCAGGGCCGTATCTCGGATTTTTCTTAATCAGGGGCCATAAGAGGGCCACAATTTACACAGAGTTGCCAATTTGCACAAGTCCTGCTTCAGCATGCTGTGCATTTAAGTCATTACTTGTTGATTTTTATCTCTATGAGCAAAGCCACACATCATTGAATATGTTTTTTAAATTGTTATTGCTACTGACAGGAAAGGGGCTCTTCAGATTTAAGCTGGGGGCAGTGCCCCTCTGGCCTCAACCCTGGATCCACCATGGTCACATGACATCTAGCTAGTCTGGCACGCCCCCTAACAAAGCAGGAACAGAGGCCGACATTTTATACATGGAAGCAGTTGACCAATCACGACAGAGTGGGTCTGCTGGCCAATCAGAGCAGACTGGGCTTTATAAGGGGGGCGGCCTTAAAGAGACAGGAGCTACAACCAAGTGTTTTAGACAGAGGCTGAGAAGAGGAGCTGCAGCAATGGACATTTTTTTCTCAGATTAGAGTATGTAAACCTTTAGAGGTAATAACCCAAATAAAATAATGAACCTGAATAAAAGCAGAATAGGTGTCATTTAAATTAATCCGAGGCATGACCTTTCTCAGGATTGCACCATGCTTCTCAAGGATTGCTCTTAGTTATCTGGTCAGCAGCTAAAATTAGTTTGCCACACCCATGTGCATTTATGACAAGAGGGTTAAAAAGAACAAATATTAAGGATTAATTTTAGTCCTCAGACATTTACAGCTTCGACAGCAGTGAGACTGCATTGTAACGGTGTTGGTAATAGTCTTCTGAAGAGTCATAAAGGGAAAGAAAAAAAAAAGTTATGCCATCAAATCTTCTTTTGTGTCAGCACCAATTCAGTAATTCAGAGTTTCTGAATACTGATCATCGCATTAATAATTCATTACCTCATATGATCTAAACACTCATTTTCTTTTATTCACAGAACAAAACACATCCCCCGCTCCTTTGCTGCCATCAAACTACTTTATTTTAATGAATTGTGATGGGAAAAAGCAGCAATGCTTTCTGAGTTTGAACAAACCTCGGGACGCGTTCTTACTTTCAGTCCCTCCGTGCACATTTACTGTTGATTGAATTGTCTAGGTTGTCACAGTCTTCTGGGACATTTAGGTGGCGGACATCTCAAACCTTTTTATAGCCTTTCTGGGTCAGTGAATGTTGGATTAAATATTCCTCACTCTCCTTCGGAATCAAACTTAGAAGTTTGTAGTGTAATAACTTCAAAAATCAAAGTTTCAAGACTGTTTATTCTTGCCAAAAATAAAAACGTCATGATTCATCATGCCAAAGAACAAAATGGCCAATAGATGAAGCGTTGATCTTGTGTTTTCGGTGTCACGTGTGATCATTAGTTATTTTTTTTAGTTGTTGTTTTACTTACTGCCAAATGACAGAGGCCAATTACAAATTCAAGAGTTGTTTAGTTAAAAGTAATCATATGAGGTCTTCAGCTGTCTCCTGCTTGGAAAACATACCCTTCCTTGTGGGAATGGCACTGTTACTCCTGGTCAAAAATCATATTTGAGTATTTGCTAGCTTTACTTGCTCTAGATTTCTAAATACTTGTATGCCATCCATTCATTTTCTCTACATACACAATCGGTTTAAGATCACAGGGTGAGAAGCATAGATGACATACTTTACTTGTATATCCCTATTTTCTATTGGTGGCATTATACATGCCTTGCATCATTAAATGATTCCAAACTTAAGATTTAAATAGACACGACAAACCCTTTCTTTCTCGAAAACTGTTCCAGATTAGAGGCAGAGAAACACACAGGACCAGTTGCCAGACAGTAGCTCCGAACAAGCATTCTCACTCACATTAACAACTTTAGAGTGTGTCTTTGGACTTCAAGAGCAAACAGGAGACATATGGAATATGAGGAAGACCATACATTTTACTGAACAGGGACTACAGCGTCCGCAACTAACAATAATGGGATAATGCTTAATACTATAATGTGCTGTGACAGTAGCACAAGTGGAGAAGAGTCATAAAGTCAGTGAACCCAGAGTTTGCATTAGCTGCCAGTTACTGGTCATATACCAGACTAAGTAAAGCTGCAGCAGCAGAAGCTGAGAGGACTGAGCTGAGCTGTGCTGCCTTTTACTGCTCCTGAACTCATCATTTGAGTTGTTAGAGGAAGAATGTATGAGTTCTTACTTAAAAAGTCCCATAAGCTGCTTTCAGGCAGGCACTGAATTCCATAGATTCTCTGCACTTTCTCCGGGTTAGGAGGTGCATGTGTGCGCAGAATCCAATGTGAGAACACAGCAGGAGTGGGGGGGTTGCTTCTAACGCGTGACGGACTAAAAAATGTAAATAACAAAAAGAAAACAAATATCTTCGGGTGAACAAGCGGTGCTACTAGAAGACACCGCCGATAAGAGCTGACAGCGGTGTCTATGTTGTAAAGACATTGTAAATCACGTTATCTCCGCAGTGAAATTAAAATGTTACTTCCTGCCTCTACCTGCTCAACCCAGCTGCCTCACTTCTCACCTGAATAATGCAGAGGATTTGTTGCTGTTGTGAACACGTTTGTGCAGAGAACCTCCCGCTGCATTGTGCATGTGTGAAAAGCAAACTGTGGGTAAAGTCTGGACCGCACTCTCCGAAACCTTTATCCGTAGGTCATGTCTGAAAACGACTGTAGTATCAATTTAAAGCTGGGGTTGGTAATCGTGGCTCCCTTGCTAACGTCTGGCTGTTGTCTCCGGTGTAGCAATGTATGTCTCTCCAGCTGAAGGCTCTGGTCATATGCAGCACTGGCAGGCAGGTTGGTTAGTAACAGACAGATTCACTGACCAATCATTCCATTCAGTCGGGATGAAATGATTGGTCGTGTTTATTACAGTCCTGCAAGAGCCACAGACACAAGCTTTTCCCCCCCAACCTTTCAGAATACTGATATATTGATGGCTTTTAGGATGTGAAGGGGATTTTAATAAAATGGATAAATAATGTTTCTGAAACAAATTACCAATCCTACCTTTAACTCACTCACCCAATTTAGAAAAAAAAGTTCAGCTGTGCACTTGAATGAACACTCAAACCTTTTCTGAACATTACTGACTTCAATGGTGCGTGTCTGAAAAGGACCTCATGTTCATGGTGTCTGGTAGAAACATGTTGAAATGGAGAAAACTAAATCAAACTGGTTTTCTGCGGGTTTAGCCACATGTTAAAATGAGAGATGCTGATGTAAACCACTGGATCAACCACACAGAGTGTAACGTCATCAATGCACATGATAGATAGATTGCAGAGTCTCTGCTGCTCTTACCTCAGCCCGTATAAGACAGTGCCATCTGGGTGCAGTCGGATCATACGGTTTTTTACTGTCACACCATGAAGAAAGGACTTCTTGTCATTAAGGAAGTAGGTGTCAGGGAGCCACAGCTGGTCTGCTACACGGTTGTCCAGAGTCAGGTTTAGGTTCAGCTCACTATAGGCCAAACGCTTATCTCGCCAGCTCTGCTGGAAATACATTGTGATGGTGTAGTCCTGGGGAGATGGGAAAACTTGTATGAAGTCACAGACAAGAAAAAACAATTTAGAAAAGAAAATGCTTTTCTATTTTGTGTTGATCCTATTGTTTCCTGCCAGTGGCTGATGAAGCTAGACACAGAGATTGACCTCTTCAAAAACAGTAAACATGGTTTATCAAACTGAGAGGAACTTATGAGCAGATCACAGGAAAAAAGAAAAGGTTTACAAATGATATCAGGCATAAAAACACAGTTAAATGATAGAACCATAAAGTATTTGGAAAACAAGAACAATGTGCAACATACAAAAAGACGACAAAATTAAAAAAAACTTGATTCAGTGCTTTACCATGAAGAAGTGGAAAAAAGAAGAAAAGGCAACTTTGATAAGACTATGTCAGCAACAAATAAATGCATCCACAACCAGCCTTTCCATGCAATAAGGGAAACTAAACTACTCAGCATTTGTGGAATAAGACATGGGCAGCAAACCAACAAATACAGCTGTACTAGTGCTCCTGCACAATACTGTATCTAACAGGAAAAGCACTCAAGTGAAGGTATAATGTCTGCAGGCTAATACATCACTGCCCCTGTAGTCAAAGCACTGGACTGTTCACAGTGCGAGTCATGAGAAGCACTTATCAGTGTCACTGACTTCATGCAAAACCTCTGCAGTTGCAAATGATGCAAAGAGATTTAAATATTGTGTCGACCAGTTTCAGGCACGCTGCCTCACACCTTCAATATAATAAAAATTAATTTATTGGCTGTCGTGCTAAATGTCGTCAGTGTTTCTCCTTTCTTTTTTTTTTATCAATTACTGACCTTGATACTTTGATGATATTGTTATTGAATTAGAAAGTCATTTTTATTTTAACAGTTCAAATGATGTGTTCAGCCACACTTCACATGTTTGAGCAGTATCAACATTATAAGACACCTTGTGTCCCTTATGTCCTGATTCATTATTAATCATACAGTGTGTTGAAATGAAAAATGTCACCTGTCAACAAATGAATGAACACCAAGCTCTTAATTAGCACTCAGCCATAATACCGATAAACAAATCAATCAACTCTGTCATCGTAGTTTTATCATTAACAATGAACTATTTCAAATACAGTAGGGGAAAGGCAAAAAAATATTCGAAAGTTGACATTTTACCTGTTTTCGTTGAATCTTTACGTGTAATTTCTAACATCTGATCTCTCATCATATTTAAAGCAAACATCAGTAGTGTGTATTGTCATTGAGAACCTAATACACTAATTAGATTCTGCTAGATTCCCACTCTGCATCTTCTGTGTATAAATGTCGGGAGAAATGTGGGAGGAGTGAGCTGCACTCTGAGTGACTGAGACGCTGAGTGAAATAAAGAGAGTGCTAATAGACAGAGTGACGTCATCGCTTTCCCTGCTGCCATATTGCCTTCCTCACTCCTCAGCCTGTATTTCTGACTGCTACCAAATCTGTGCCGCACACCAGAAGAGCATGTGCTGCATTTCTTGCAAAACAGTGAAGGGATATTGTCACTGAATTTACAATAGTTCTGGACAAAAAGAGAAAAAAACTAACAAATACACTTTTATGTTTATTGTGTGAGCCAAGGGTTTAATTTAGTAAAAACATGTGATATACTTTGCCCGCCGACAAAGATCAAAC
This sequence comes from Hippoglossus stenolepis, assembly GCF_022539355.2. Lineage (NCBI taxonomy): Eukaryota > Metazoa > Chordata > Actinopteri > Pleuronectiformes > Pleuronectidae > Hippoglossus > Hippoglossus stenolepis. The sequence goes on along the minus strand of NC_061497.1, from coordinate 7,410,389 downwards.
CAGTCTGAGCTGCTTTCAAACATGCATTGAACTCAGGATATTCTCCTGTAATTTTCTTGAGGGCCTGTATGTCAGAACGCAGATGTCCAAGTCGGTTGCTGCGGAGTTTTTCACGACAACCCCCTAGTAAAAACTCAGGATTATGTCCGAGTGAGAATACAGCAGGACGTGTTAATGATGTTTTTAACACTTGACAGAAAACTGAAAAGAATAAAAATGATAAAAAATATCTCAGGAAGTGCCTGAGAAGAGGAATCATACCACCAACAAGGTGTCTACTTGGAAAGACAACAAGATTCGAGAGCGTTTGGTGATATGAGCCAACTCAGGTGTCAATGTGCCGTAAACTACGTTATGTCCTTCAAGCTGCACCATCCCTCGCCTGAACACTCGGGAGATTGTGTTGTTGTGAACGCACTGTGCGTTGTGCGGGCATTTTCTAAAGTACATGTCTGAAAAATGGTTTGAGAAATACAACTTGCAGCGTTTGGGGATAGGGATCATATATTCGTCAGGCAAGCTGAAAGGAGGTGTGTGACGAATGCAGCACGATAGTCAGTAGTAGAGTCGGCAGAGAGAAGCCTCCAGTGTGTGGACACATTTGAGACAAAACAAATGAGGCCTATCAGTACGAAAAAAGAAAAAAAAACATGAGACCAAAACTTACCATGTTTACTTCTGAGATGGAGTCGATGCTTGCTATGTTGATGCTCATTCCTACGATGACTGGAGGACCTGAAGGAGCACACAAAAAAAACACATGTCAACACATGAGTAAAAATAGGATTAGATGTGTTGTAGTTAGAAAGCTCTTAAGTGTGCACCAAGCAAAGTAATAGAGCCGGAGTACTGATAATGGAAATTTATGTGGATTTCCCTTGCAACTGGTCAAAATTTAATGACAGGTTTAATAAATCAGCTCATTTTAATGTCTTAAAGACGACGCTGAACATCTGCGGAGAGAAAAAAGGCAGAGGGAGGAGAAAAACAAAACCGGAGGGAATATAGGGAAGCAGAATAGAGAAGATATAGCCTGAAATTAGAATGAGTAAAGTGATGTTAACTGCTTAAAAGCTGATGCAAGCATCGCGGGGCACAGCTAATGTGTCGTTTATCAGAAGAGTGGTGATAGTTTAATTTCAAAAGACTGGGACTGTGTGAAGAAAAAAAAAGAACAATTTGATTGCAGTGACTGTCGAGTGAGTTCTCTTAGTTGGGATTACACTTTGTGCCTTGGTTGAAAAGAACAGTGAGGGTCAGACAAGAATAACTGCAAACTGGATATGAGCATAAACTGAAGATAACACACATGCCCTGTAGGATAGGAGCAACTGAAGATAACACGTATGCAGGTGTTTTTTTTAATGGCTGATCTCTACAAGAGAACAACTGAGACTGAGTGTCAGTGGGTGGATACCAAACCGCCACTACAACAGTCCCAGCAGGAGTCAATGAGCCACTCAGGGAGCTGGACGTCCCAGATCCCTTCACCTGGATTCGTTCCGTTGGGTTACACATAATCTTAAACCCGTTTCTGCTGGTTAAAAAAACACCTGCTAACATCTGGCTTTTGTCTGCGATGGAAATGGATACAATCTGCATTCACTCTCTGGTCTAATGACTCGGTTTCAATTGGCTGTAGCTCCGATCGACAGTGATGGAAACACGACACCTGGGTGAAGGTGTTATTTGGCAAAACCGTGAGGTGAGAGAGATTCTGTTTGCATGCTGTTAGCGTTTGTGACATCAAACATGAAGCACTGGCCAGAATGAACAGAAAGGCAAATTCCTCTACAGGCAATACAAAAATTAGTGGATTAGTGGATTTTCCCACATTTGGAGTCAAAGAGGAACTCAAGAAAAAAATTGGCCCCTATTGGACTTAACTGAACAAACTAAATTGGGTGTAAGTGTAGAGGAAATTTAAGAAAAAAACTACCAAATCATTTGAAATAACTTTTTTCCTCTTTGTTTACTCACGCGCTTTAGTTTTGTTTGCTTATTATCCTCCTTATAGAGCCAAGAACATAGATATATAGATATAAAGATGTATAGATAAATGATCTATTGAGTCCATCACTTAATGACCAGTGGCTACACTGCTAACTTACTTTAATTCAAACTAAATTCTTAAACACAGTAAATACAGTATTTTAAGTTCTGAACTCAGGTTTACACTTAAAATTATTTGATAATGATATATGGTGCAAGACTCAAACCTATGCATTCCGCACGTTGCTATCAGCGCTGCAATATCTCCAGTTTAAAGATGGTGCACAAGGTGCCAGTGACACAGCGGATTTAAATCTGTTTCTGCTTCTCAGACACTGTACGTGAAGCAGGAAGTTGAGATCAGTTACTCTGAGAAATTTATGAAACAACACTGAGAAAAATGCACTCATCCACACTAATTTCTGGGCTAGCGGTTCATGTAAAGGAAGGAGAAGAGCAAACCGTGCCTCATTTACATGATTACGGTACACGCTGCTTACATGTACACTAAACACTTAGCGCACTTCAATATTCAGACAACTTTAGGTTTACAAGGATTATCCATTCACAGGGCCTGAGCACTCACAGTCGCGGAAGCCGGTTTGTCAACGGCTTCAGACCATATGATGTCAACAGAGAGCGAGATAAACACGCACAAAAAATGTCTAGATTTCTCAAAAAAATTGGATTTAGCTCCAGAAAATCCTGATTTAGTGGTCTCCATTTATGTTGTGTGTTCAAGTGAGGAAAGTAGTTTGCTTCTGAGAAGTAAAAGAAAATCTGATTTAACTCAGTAGAGTACATTCTTCCAACAGTCCCTTTATGAAAACACATTTAAATTCACAAGATCCAGTTTTTGATTTGGTCCTGCAACAAATTGCACAACTTAATCAATATCAGTCCCCTAAAAATACTTGATTTTTCAAGAAAGTAAAAACAATTTCAGTCAAAATTTTACGAGTACTTCCTTGGGTCATGTCCCAGCCCTCTACAAAATTCCATGGAAATCGTTTCAGTAGTTTTTGCGTAATCCTGCTAACAAACAAACACACACAGATGACATCATAACCTCCGTGGCGGCGGTGATGAAATAAGCAGAAGCAAAATGCATACTTAACATCTGTGCGTACAATATAGTTAAAATAATTGCCATGATAAATGACCATTTACTAGGGTATTCCCTCAGCCTTGAGCTCACCCAGAGTTTATTCATTTTGTTGGTGTCAGCGCTTTTCAGATTAGGTTTTATCCAAACAAACTCTGGAATATTTTGCATCGCACTGCAACCACAGTTTCTCTCTGGCCAACACAGACGGGGAACGCTGAAGAAGCTCGATGCAGAACTGCAGGGGACTCGAGTGCTGTACACCCCAGCCGCTCACCTCGTGTCGACAATGATTCACAGTTTTTTATTATTGCAAATTCTTCTCATTCTACACAGTTTTGGTCCTTAACAGCTTCCCCATTTCCCCTTCCTCTTCAGTCAGAACTATCAGAGCAGGAAATATGAATTGCTGACGCAGAAGCAGCAGAAGCAGCAGAAACAGCTCAGTGATTGGCTCATGTGGCGGTGCTGAATCAGTACATCCACACAGTGTTCCATGGTAGTATAGTGAAAATTCCATTAGCATAAGGGTCATAAACAACACAGAAAACAGCTCCACTACAGTATGTACTTTACTGCATGTCATCAAATTCAAGAGGGACAGAACCTATGGAGCCGTGATTGCGGTGCAGTTTATGTGTATTTGAATTTTTCTTTTTTTTCCCCGTCTTCTCTCTCGGTTGCTTCGTTTCCCCGGGTCCTTTTCACTGACTTTCACAAATTAAGAATAAAACAGAAGACGCTGGGAACGATAAAAGTGCTCCAGTTAGGTTGTGCGTCCTATTTGCATTTGAACATCAGCTTATGTCACTTGTACACAGCCTCACTCCCTATACGCAACACTTTTTGTACAGCGTGACTGCCGGCATCGGTGAGGTATATCACAGAGTGCTCACAAAGCCTTACATATATTTGCGAGGTATAATTAGCACCGTGTCACACTGGAGTCAGCGTTTCTTAATTTCTGTAACAATGTGATATCGTTTGCACGATTGATGCGAAAACAGCAGGATGAGGTACAGACAGTTATGGACCACTGTGACTCACACAGGACCGGGTGATTCATTCCCACACTCAGCTGAAGCACGTACTGCACGGCATCACCAAACAGACAGAGTAATGAAAAAAAATAATTAAATCAACGTCTTCTTTAACCAGACCAGATCTGCAACTTTCAAACAGTCACAGCGATGTCCGTGGGTTGCAGACGTGCACAGTGCAGAGCCCATGGAAACTGATGAGTTATTAAAATTCCTAATATAACCCTAGTATGTCCAAATACCATCCACACCCTGAAATAAAGATGAGCTGCACTTTACCCTCACTAACTATAATGTTTATCACTGTAATAACGGCACGGATCCGCTGATCCACTAATTCATTTCATTTTCAGTGATTTAGAGCACGGAGCCCATTGTATATCCGGTTGTATAAAATGAGTAATGAGCACGATTTCAAACATTTTTCACAAGCCTGTCATCGTGCGGAGTGTATTCCCACCCTCTGAAACGGATAGAGCTGAATGGAAGCATAATAGGATGTGAGCACCTCCCCACACACAATCTGCAGTCGTAAAGCACACTGACCCGGAGCGACGGTGAAGCCAAGGTTATCGTGGAATAAGGCTCGGAACATATTTTTCAACAAACGTTTGCATACTCCAACAGGCTCCGAGCGGCCTCCTGCAGGGCGCGCTGCCAGGGTCGGATCCTGCATCGCACCCTGTGCACTCCTCAGTCTGTGTCTGCACCAGAACTATTCTCCATAAATCCCACCGCACGACATGATGAAGAGTCTCTCACCTTAAGCACCGTGCCAGTGAATGCACATTTAAAAAAAAAAACCCTCACCACACTTACATCAAACATATTAATGCATGAACCCATCTGGTAGTTATTGTGATGCAGCTTGAAAATGAAATAGTATTGGCACACACGCATGTGTTAAACACCACCTGGGCTCCAAAAAATTGTGGAATGCTTGGTAAACCCCGTGGCAGCTGTGTGATGAGCAGTTAATGCAGAGGTTAACAAATGGACACGGTGCAAGTTAGTTCTCGACAAATAAATCATTTACCACTAGTGTCCGTTCTGCCTGTTTGGAACGGGTTTAACTGCAGTGAAGATTTTTATTGTCAATGTTTTTCCTAAAATGAAACTGACTGTGTGTGGTTTATGTCAACGTTTGAATGATTTACTTAACTGGTAATATGTTTTCAAAGATCGCATGTCCAATATTTCCGAGGTCTCCCTAATTTGGCTTGATATAAAGCATGGCAGCGGAAATATTAAATGTTGTGCTTTAACCAAAATGGAGTGATTCTATGAATGTTGCTGCAGTGACAGATGTCAGTACCCGACACCCCTGAATGGTGGAATAAAAGTAATCAAATTATCGAAATGATCTGGTGGTGATTTTGACCCACGGTGTGACCCGGTTGGGGACCACTGCTGTTCATCCGAGGACTACATCCGCAGACTGAAGGCACACTGTCCCGCCCCCACTGTCACTTGTGTCCAGATCGCACCACACTCGAGACTGCTGGATCCCCTGGACTGTTAACAATACACATGTAAAGTGTGAAGTCGATAAGATTAAAGGTTTCCCGAGATACGTGTTCCACATACAGACAGACATTTGTCGGGAAATAGAAGCCAGATAAATGAGCCGACCTTTGTGAGCTTTGCTCCCAACGGAGCTGTGTACTATCCTGTGCTATCCCCATGATGCTGAGGCATTAGCGTCAGGAAATACCTCTGCAGCCTGAAGGCAGGCCGCCACGATTGTACTCATCTAAGACATCACAGAGAAATAAAGAGACGTAAAAGATTTCTACTGTAAAACTCTGTTGGAATGGACAATGACGATAACATCAGATAATGAAGAGAAACTTAAAGCTAAAATTAAATCTATTACTACTGTTTCCATAGAACCTGATTCATCTACTGTAAATGGCTCAAACATCGCTTTTTGCGATGGGTCCCTTCCCGGAGATGTTGGTTAATTGTGATGTTTCCCCTTCAAATTCTGGTGGTAAAATATTAACCACGCAGCAACCCACTTGACTGAAAAGGCCCATCTATCCTCTCTCTCTTGTATCCTGTAATCCTATTTCCCCACCCCCCACCCCCACCGCTCACACTACCACTGAACGCCCCGAAGCTTTGTCATATTCCCCGGCCCATCTCCCATCTCCTTTCTAAAAAAAAAAAGAGAAGAAAACACAGGAAAATGTAGGGCCATTTCCTATTGCACTTTGTGAAGGCAACCAGTAAAAGTTTTCCCTCGAGATGTCAAAGTACATTCGTTCACAAGATGAAAACAGAACGCACTGAACGTCTCCCTCTCGCTCTCTCCCTGCATATGTTGACCCTGCTTTAGTGATACAGGAGCACTCACCTTGTCACCACAGCGTTCTCAAAATAAAACCTGACCTGCACTCGCACTTTCAAAATCGGTGAGAAGAATGACACTTATCTAAAAACAACTTTAAATAAAACATCTTGAAATAATTCTTTCGGTGTTAAAAAAAAATAATAAAAACACATTGCTTTATTTGTATCCACTGAATAGGTTTTTTAATTTTTTTAAAACAATACTAATACTGAAGAGCAAAGGGCCTGAATACAGTCGTATAATAAACTGTAGTTTTCTAGTTTATTAAAGGTTGAATTTTGTGAAACAAAAGAAAAGAGTGAGTGAAAGACATCCCGAAGTCCTGAGGCAAATATTTTGAACATATCAATCTTTTCACTAGCTGTGGTTTGCTGTTGTGTGTATTCTGTATCTGGTGCATTAAAACAGACGAGATAAAGAAACAACATGCACTGATCTTGATTGAATTGCAGGACCCCCCCCCCCCGAAAAACAGGGGCTAGGTCATCCATCCATCCAGGTCCGACACATAGAGAAAAACCTTTTTAGAGTTTCAAATGAACCTAAGCGGCATGTCTTCTGACTTTAGGAGGAAGTCAGACTTCCCTGGAGAAAACCCACGCCATCACAGAACACGCCAACTCCACACAGAACAACCGCCTTCAGGGGGTTGCACGTATATTTTTTGTGGAGGGGTGGAGCATGACTCAAGGAAGACCCCATTGCAGTTTGGAATAAATACCCGATAAATGGGTGGATCCAGGGATTTAGTTTCTATCTGACACGATAGGGCGTTAATAAGAGAGATTATGCATCAGGTTAGAAGCTGAAACATTTCTATTTTACATTCGATCTCCCTCTTTTTCAATTTCTGCTCCACTAGGTAATTGACAATAAATAACTAGGGAGATGGTGAATGTGGTAAGAATTATCATCTACAGCACTATGGGGTTAAAGTGAGGGCAGCTGTGGTGTCGGAATGAATGCCGAGTCTTCTGGGTTGATATGGGCCTAGCTCCTCTCATTTTAATGGGAAATACCCCCTTATTAATATTTACATACCTGCACAGTGAGACTAAATGCTGGAACATTTACATGATATGGTGCCTCAGTGGTGCTGCCCGTCTGATGATCCCTGGGAAAGCTCCTCGTGATTACATCATTCTCACAACACCTCGGCTGTGTGTGAACTGTTGGCCTGGATCGCGGCTCAAGGAATTATTAGCAATCACGATCGCTGCTGTGTTGAAAAAGCAGCCGGTCATGCATCTCGCCGCGCTTATCATTTTCTCACTCCTTGTTGACAGTTTCTTTTTTTTCCTATTCAGCCGAGCTGTCCCCCTCCTTTACTTATTATCTGTGTATATGCCGTCCTCTCAGCTCCAACAATGTGTCGCCACGTTCGGCTTCCAGTCTGACGGTCTTATCTCGCCTCGGGGCAAACAAGCTAAACTGATTTAGAGGGCGGCGAGGCTGCTCTATTTAATGTTTTCTTTGGTAATGGCATTTCATTTCAAAACAATATACGTCCGGTGCAGGGGAACGGTCGTAAGTTTTAAAGACGTATCCTGACTTCCAGGGAGGGTGGATGTGTCACTGAGGGTGCAGCCTCTGGCAGCACGGGAGCAGCTGACTCGTAATAGGGGTTTTCTAAGGGCACGGTCACACATACGCGAAAAAGTCAAAGTTCACCAAAGTTGAGAAGACATGCTGCGATTCGCCTCGCCACGGGGAAGCCAATGTTTTATTCGCCTCCTTGCTCGCACTGATTGGAAGTGAACAGGAGGGGAAGGTTCAACGCTAAAACATTCCCGTATGTGTGACCCGACCTTAATTTGGGCTGACCTGTTACAAGTCTGGACATTAGATATTCAACATCTTCAAATCACAAGGCACGTGTGAGTGTTGCAGAAATTTATAAAAGCGCTTAAGGAACCATTCGATGTTTGACTGTAAACAGAATTCACTGCCTTTAAAGACAACATCAGTCGTAGGCACCAGCGCTGCCAGATGTTTGATAATTATAGTATTTGTAGAATCTTTTTGCCTTTGTATGATGTACAATCAATAGGCTAATACCAAAATGAATAATAATTAAAAATTATTTAATCTTTTAGTGACAGTGGTAGGAGTTTCAGCAATCAGCATTGTAAAAATATTGACCCTATGTCTGAGTTTATGCTTTTTTTACTTATCGTGTGACGTCCTTCCATTCATCTAAACATTTGCTTTGTATTTGATGAAAGTATTATTTATTTATCGATAGTTGACATATTGTCTACGTATTGTTTTCTTGGAATTTCCCTCCAAAATAAGAGAATTTTAAACCTCTGGTACGATAAGAATGTTACACTGGGTTGTCGTACTAATGTTGATCTCCATAGTCCGTCACTTAGTTTTTTTTTCTGCATCAGGTTGATGCAAAATGTAATTGAATGCACTAAGGCCTACCAAAAAAACAAACATTGATAGCTGCAACTTGTTCAAAATTGAAAAGCTAGAATTTTACTTTCTTTACTGGCATTAGCATCAATTCTCTGGTTTCCAGGTAGATTTTAAATACTTGTTTTTAAAGCCACAAATGGACTGGCAGCATCTTATCTTTCAGGTTTTCTATCGGGTTCTTCTGCTCGCTGAGGTCAGTGAACAAACCCGATCAAACTGCAAAAAATACAGTGAAGAAGGTTTCTGTACTTATAGACACCAAAAAAGTCTCCTGTTGACTCGTTTGAAAAACGGTTTGAACCTTATATTTATAATCTTGCTTTAATAAACTCAAGCATGTCTTTTGATTTAGTGTTATATTTGTTTAACCCTTTTTCTCATACGTTTTATTGTTAAACATCGTACGTAAAGCACTTTGAGCTGCATTTGATTCAATAACATAAATAAAGTTTATTAGTTTATAACATATTAATATTAACACTGTTACCACCAGCCTTGTGAAATGTAATCTGCATTTTGGATACTTGCTTGTGATGTGAGTATGGGTATCTATGTACCAGGGACTGTTCAAAAGAGTAGGAACAAAGAAACTCAGGTTTGCGTAAATCCTCCATCAGACGATGAATGTTAAATATATTACATCGACATAAAGCGTACGTGTGCATGTGACTGAGGCTCAGAGGGACACGGAGACAGCACGCAGAGAGAGGGAGACCTTTTCAACACACCCGTTAACCCCACGGCACGTCTGTAAACCAAATAAATGTGCATTGCAAAAGAAATAAAAAAGAACAAAGAACAAAGAACAAAACAAAAAGGATTGATCAGTCTGATATCTGAACGCGACCACAAGAGGGCAACATAAGGATGCCCACCCCCCCACAATCTCCATTCTCCACTGCTTATAAATTGGATATTTTAATAAATGAGGCAGAATAAATTACCAGCCAACAGGTGCTGAGATTAGGAGCCGAGTTAACTCTTCTGGCAGATCTGGGTTGATTCTGTACTGTTGCCAAGGAAAATGAGTTTCCAGCTGATGAGTCGACGTCTCGGTGCACAGCGCACAGCGTCGTCACAGGAAATCTGATTAAAGAGGCCCCTTAAGGAGGCTCCACAGTCAAACATATGGTTTGTATAGGAGTGTGCATAGAAAAGAGAGGCACCGTGCGTTTTCCGCGCAACGGTGAAATCTTTCATGATGTTTGTATCTCATGTAAATGTGGAGTTTAAATATTCATCATGCCACACCTTACAGTCCAGAGAGGACACACATCAAACTGGAAACATTTCATTAAAATCCAGGATAGCGTTGTCATACTAATCCACAGATCCTGTCAGTCGCAAAGCCCCTGAAAAACAAATTTTCAGGACAGCAAAGAAAATACCACTCTGCCTCTTATATAAAAACTCAGATAATCAACCCATTGCCTAGCAACAGAGGGTTCCATAGCAACTGTGCAGCATTTTCCCTACAGTACTGCAAGAGAAGCATGATGATTTATCCAGTCGAGTCTGTGTTTGGTTTTGCTTTCAATGGCCACCGCGCTCACGAAGCCCCTTTCGCAAAAATAAATGTTAAAAAAAAGGAACAATACGTCGGGTCGCGCTGAAATTCTTTCCTCCGTGTTTAACACAAAAGTATCATTAATTATTTCCATCTTGGCAGAGAGCAGCAGAATCAAGGGTGGAAAATCCTCACAAAGCCAAAGCTAATGAGACCGAAACGTATGATCGACATCGACTGTGAACGAGTACAGGAGGAGCCGGGATGACACCTTCAAATTCAACAAACAGTGTTTGTGGCAGGCCAAACGAATTCAACACCAGCATTGTTCTGCTGTTGGGGTTATCACGTCTGAGTTTTGTGATCACTCATAACAACGCAGCTACCTTTGTCTCGGATGAAGTGATTCTAAAGTTTAGAGGGGGGTTTGGTGCAGTCAAAAACAAACATAAATAACAATAAAACAGCTTGCAAATTACACTTTGCTGCATATGTACTGATGAAATCCTTACAAAACTAAATAGGCCATGTTTGTTGTCAGGATGTTATTAACATTCATTAGGTACATGAACACAGCATACCCCAACATAGGGCGGGCTAATGCTGTAGCCTACATAAAACAAGGCATTCACCGTAATAATGAATATATTTCATCTAAAGGCTGGTGGAATAAAATAGAACTCGTGATTACCACTGTCTCATCAGTAATATCTGTCTAAAAGTATGTAAAGCTTCTGAACTATATTAAAGGAACTCGTTGGAGAACACTGAGAGGGAGGCGGGTCTACAGTTCTGATGCTTTATTATGCCACAAGGTAGTGAACGTGGATGTTGCTTTTATGAATGAATCTATTTAGGTCACTACGGGGAACTACTGTGTTGGCCGAATTTATTCATGCTGCACCCTCAAGACCTGAAACATCCCCACGTTCTCACAAAACCAGAGTAGGGAACTGCACGATTCAGAAATTCGCAAAACACACTTTGATATCAACTTCACCTTTAAAATAACAAACAATAGGTTTAATGGCAGTTTCGGGCCATTACCACGGATGCACAGTGATGAATGTGGTTCGCTGTGACCTGAGACAACTGGCAATTTATAATATAATACATTTTCTATAGGTTACATGCCCCTGCTCAAGGTTGTGGGCAGCTGGAGCCTATATCCCAGCATGCATTGGGTGCAGTGGACAGGCCGCTCGTCTATCACAGGGATAACTCACGTACAGACAGGCAATTTAGAGTTTCCATGATTACCTATGGCCTAACGTCTTTGGACTGTGGGAGGAAACTGGAGCACTCAGGGGAAACTCACACGGACATGAACATGCAAACTCCAAAAAGGAAGATTCCACTTTGGAACAGATTGGAGCCCAGACCTTCTTGCCAAACACTGAGCCACCATGCTCATACATAACATACAAGAAGTGTTTAAAAAAAAAGTTGAATAAGTTGCCTTCAACAAACAACACTTCTTTAGGCTGATACATTACGTCTCCGCTCATCTTTAACTTTTGGAAACCACTTTCAAAATTCTTGCTTTGTATGTGGTACTGATGTTAATAGCCAAAATAAAGTATTTCAAACAAAATGCAGCTATAGAAAAAAACCTATTCTGCTCATGATGAACAACAATATATTCACTAAGGTTTTAGATCCACTAATTTTAGCACTCCCTGTGTGTCAAAATGGAAGACACCATGCACAAAAGACCTTGTATGCTTTTTATTTAATCATGCAATTTGATGTGTGTCTATTGGAGACAACAAAAAACAGGCAAGTTAATTAATCAGGTGACTGTTCGATTGCTGAGGCCAGGCAACATAATTTAGATTGCTATAATTCAAGATCACAGAAAGTGCAACTTAACTTAAATGTGTCAAATTAGCCGTGCGTATTGTGTGCTGCATGCAGCGCGACATTGTCCTACATGAATGTGTTAATTAATGCAGGACAATGTGTCTTTTAACTAATGACTAGCTGGCATTAGCTGAAATAACCATGTTAGCTAACCATAGAATAGGTGTGAGGCTGTGTATAAAGATGGACGAGATGATTTCTCCCAAAAAGTGAAGCTTAATTGTCTCACTCACCACCTGGTGGCTGACTGCAGATCATGTTATTAACACTTGCCTTTTCCATGTTAGTGGATGGGACATGGACCAAACCAAAAAGTCAAAGTGTATGTTCAATTTACTTTTCTTTTGAGTTAATTATTTCAATTACTTATTGAATGTTAACGAAAACAACAATATTTCAGTCCTGTCTGTCTCCACCTTCAACACTCATTTCTCATTTTGTTTATACCTGTGTGTTACGTTTAATTAAAACTTGACCATATCAATAACATATTAATTACATCTGCCAAGGAGGTTATATTTTCACCCCTGTCCCTTTGTTTTTTGTTTGTTAGCTTAATATCGGCAGGATTGCGAAAAAACACTACATCGCAGATTCCCACTAAACTTGGTGGAAGGATGGGACTCGGGCCGAGAAAGAACCCATTACATTTTGGGGTAGATCTGGACAAAAGGGCAGATCCGGGATTTTATAAAATTGCAAGATTATTGACATATTCCTGATTTCCCTGCATGGATCTAATAAATGGTAATCAAAATTTGTATTGGGATTATGATAGATCTGTGTTGTTTTGTTGGCTTTGCTATACGACTTGGTTACATTTATAAGGACTGTTGGGCCTTGGCATACGTGCTCTGAATGCCATTCTAGTTTACAGTGTTACAGATATTTACTGCACACAGCCACTGACTTTATTGTGATAATGTTTTTTGTTGTAATTGTATGTTGATCATTAAACAGTACTTTGCTGATTATCTTCTATTCTCTAATGTATATTATGATATTTATACCCTTGTATTTTTTTTTATTACGTCTTCATGGCCCCCTCAAAATGAAATCTCAGTCACACTGGGATTCTCCTGATTAAATAAAGGTCACATGGCATCACTGCAGCGTTCGCTATTGTCAGAGAATAATAATTTATCTGAGAAATTGCTCGCACAAACTCTGCCGAGCTGCCGGGAAAATACAGTTTGCTGTTTAGGCAACTACGGATAAAGAAACATCACGGTAAGATCGCTGTTTGCTGGTAAATAAAGGGAAATCATTAAAGCAGCTCCGGCAAATAGAAGGAAAAAGGGACAGAAGAGGAGGCAAAAGAAAATGATGAGGTAAAGCAGGAGAGCAGAGGCAGTACATCACAGGAAGTCAGAGAGACAGGGGATAAAGTAAAGGTGGCCTCATCTTATCGTCCTATCCTGTCACAAACCTCGGACCTGATATATGAAGCCTAATTAGATTCCACACTAAAAGCTGCACATGAACAATGCCTCCTACCTACATACACAGACTTTGTCAGTGAATTATGAAACACCGCACATATTACCAGTGGACTTTCCGACTCATAAATCACAATCCCGAGAGGAACATTATTAAAGGGGCTCCAAAAGGATGAAGAGTGAATTAGAAGCTTTAGTTTAATCTAAAAACCTTAATCAGTTTTAGTAGATTTTAGTTCAATTGCATGCTCTTAGAATTAAATACTGTTGAAAATGTATAAAGTTGATGAAATTGTCATGTTTAAGATGTAAAATAATCAGTCCGTTCTCTCTATGGAAATATCTAGACAAGGAAGTGAATCAAAAACGTGTTTTTAGGTCAAACAGTAGCTTCAACCTGCAAGTTCCTTGCTGAGGATGGCAAGATTTAGAAAAATTCAAAATGATGCTCTATTATGTCAAGAGACATATAGAGCTGGATTTGGATTTGACAGGCATGTAGAGTATTGATATAGCACACACAAGATGACGTGTGGGATGCATTCTGTGTTAAACTATGATTTTAAAAGAAAAGAAATAGAGACTCTTTAAAGTTGTTTTTAATCTATAATTATAATAAAGTATAGCCCCACCCTTATGGAGTTTTGGGAGTTAATGGCGATGCCGATATTAGGGACATGAAAAAATAAGATACCGTTTTATTAGACAATATATATATATATATTATTTAAAAAATTGCCATGATTCCTAAGATTCCTTTATCAAACCCTTATGACAAAGAAACCATTGATATTTTACAGTTTAACCATAAACTGTATTATGAATAACTGTAAATAAAAAGATAACGCCAATACAACCAGATATATGGAATTTGTATCAAGCCAATAAACATGAAATATAAACATAAATGCATATCTTTCTGCATTTTTCATTTTGTAAAATAAAGGCTTTCTATTGTCGCATATCAACAAAAACATTAATGCTTATACCGATTAAAATCAGTCGATACTATCAGCCAAACGATATATCAGTCAGGCTCTAACAAAAAGGCAGCCTGAAAATAAATGCCACTTGAGGACAAAGTGTACCCAGTGCAAGATTTTATCCTGCAGCCATTAGGAAACTATTGGCTAAAGAAGTGTATGATTCATTTAATAGTCCTTTTATGCTCCAACTTATAATTTATTCACTTTTTGGCCTAATTTATTCAGCAAGTCACAGATTGACAGTGTTAATTATTGCCGTTATGACCGTGAGCTTTATGAATCTTGAAGTGAACATTTGTGGGGAGGAAAAAAACTCAACTGCACAGGTAGAAAAGCTAAAGATGTTTGCGGATGCTGTTCTTTTTTCTTCTGGCAAAGGAGACGTCTTTATCTCTTTTAACCGATGCCGTGTCCGAGCTAATCTCCTGAGTAACCTTACATGTGCAGTAAATCTTCGGTGGCACGCCGTGTATTCCTACATCCTGCTGAAGCTGCCTGCATAATTATATTAACCTATGGTAATTATGTGTAGATCTCCCTCAATGATCATGGCTAATACGTCTCAGGAGAGTAGGACAGTAGGACATATGAATTATCTCATGAATTAGCTCTTTATTAGTACATTAATATATGAATTTGTGACCAATACACAAGCTTCAGTTTTGTTCAAGCTGTTGGGACCAATGCAGCAACTAAAGCATGTTTTCAGAATAAAGACAACCAGACCTTGCAATGTGAAAGAGTGGAGTGCCCTAAAAGCTTAAGGCAGCGACATATGGCTGAAGACCTCTCCATGTCATACCCCATCTCTTTCCCCTCATTTCCTGTCACCCGATAAATGTTGGCTATCAGATAAAGGCCCACTGGAAATCAAAAGATATTATAAAACAGAATTTTCTGTGTTTATTTAACAAGAATTGCCCAAAAAAAAGGCAAATGAATCAGCTCAAGTGATGCCGTCATCACTGCACATGAAGTACACGAGAGTTATGAGAAAGTTGTATGCAGAAACCCCAAAAATTGTTCTTCACCTCTTAGACCTTTTTATTTCCTTCCCATATTAATCTCACTACTTAATACCCTTTGCTTCTCCTGCACTGCCATCTAGAGTTTAGAGTTCATTTATTTGCACATGAAATGATGATACAACAAAGAAGGAGAGAAAGTCACATCGTCGCGAGGAGGCAAAAAAAAAAGAGGCAGAAAAACATCTCACCTCAAACGGAACAAAGCAAAGGCAACGAGACGAACAAAAGTCATAAATGACAGACTCAAAAACAGGGGGGAAAACAGCATATCAAAAACAAAACGCATAAATGTAAAGCTGGGAAAAGAAAACGCACTCGCGCAGAGCCAATGAGAAAAAAAAAAAAGTGGAATCAGACAGAACAGTGACAGTGTGGGTTCAAAAGACTCAAAAGAAGAAGGACGGAGATGGAGAGACATAGAGGTGTGTTGTGCTACTACAGGAAAACATCCGTGAGTTATCCGGACGTCTGTATTTGAACTGTAGAGGTTTGAGACCATGGAGACAAAATGGACGGATCTGTTTCATGGACTTGTCAGCGTTTAATGGAGAGCGGACAGTATAAATGAGCACTTTGCAGGCTGTAAATGAAGGAAGTCCAGCAGACCTTCCAGTTCATAAATGAATATACACTACAGGTATACTGTAAAGAGGATTGAATGTCTGAATATTTGGAGACGATCTGATTATGAACCACTTCACACTACGTTTAAAAGTCATAACTCAATGAGAGAACAACTAAAGACAGCCACCTCCTTTACTTCTTGGGATAAGTACGTTAAGCTTTGTGCAAGTTGTAAGTTAACATCTAGACCATCTGTTAATGCAATGTACAGTGGTTACCGGGAATAGATAATAAGTGCACAATACATAGGATCTATGCACACATATTCTCTGAGAAATCAATGACAATGTTGAAAAAGGCCTTATCTCATAAAATCAAAGACAGTATAAAGAATTCTGGATTTTTGCTGATGCAGATCTGCTCCAAAGTTTAATAGGTTCGTTCCTGACCCGTACTCTGAGATAAATATGAGGTTATATTCTGAAATTTAAATGTTTTAATTCAATAAAAAGGTTTTGCATGACTTAAACTAAGTTTTGAGGACTTGCAAATTGTTTTGTTTGGCTGAAAAGAAAAGGTCGTTGAGTTTTCCTTCATAAAAGCTTCAGAACTCTTTTCATAGTGTTCCTCTGACAAGTTTTCGTGTTTTAAATTAGTCACTGTTCTCTCAGTGCATCTGTTTGGTGCACGTACGATGAAAAAACTATGTTCTAAAATGTCAAAACTTGAGTTTTGAAATGGCGAATAGGTATTTAGAAACATTGCGGAGGTTATTTGAGAGTTGAGTTTACAACAACCCACTTTTCAGAGATTTGCCCACACGTTTGCAAGCCTGCGAGTCACATGAATTTTGGCAGCGTTGTTCTGCAGCTCTGATCGGAAACTCCAAAACTGATGGTTTGAAAAAAAAACACAGGATCCTGGAGGAAGGGGCTTTTTCTTCTAACCTGTTGTTTGCTCTCTCCAGTCAGATGTGGAATACAAGGTTATACAATATAATTAATGGAAGGTCTCTTATACATCAAACAACTAAAGTTTGACTGAAGTTTTACCACTAAAACCACTTCGACTTGAACACCACTGATTTCCTGCACTGACACACTGTGCACTGAGTTAAGTTATTAAGCTGGTAAGTAATTGAATTAGTTAGTTATTAAGTTATTGTACTTTAACGAAGATGCAAACAGTTGCATGAAAGTAATAAAAACACAAAATGGTTTTCAGGTTATTTTCTCACCCAGATCACCTCGGAGCGCAGTATCGTGATCGTATCACGGCTTATACAGATGCCAAAGTGCAGTTGTCATGGTAACCTGTCCTCAAGGAGTAACTTAACTGCTGACTAGAACATCGACACTACCGTTGGTCTGACTTGAATGGGTATCTGTGGATATCTTCCAGAACAGATTTTTACGTCTGGGTTAAAGACTGGGTTAAATTATCAAGGCAAAAAAAAACAACACAAAAACGTTACTGTATATTTTAGACATGACTCCACATGTATTAAAATGACTGAAAGCACCTTTTCATAATATAAAAAAAAGGTTGTTAATGGCGAGACATCTGATTGTATACAGCAGTACAGTCGTAGATATAGCAACACATAATATTCAACATCAGTTACTATAATAAAATAGTGAATAATACTAATAAAAAAGCTCTGATTTTAAACATACAACTACAGCGTAAGCCTAGAATACATATTATAGTTTTATTGTTAGTCTCATATTGTTGATTACAATATCTACACTATACCAACTTGTTTTTGTTTTTTTCCTTTGGCCCCATATGATGCTCACATCATCTTTGTGTGGAAACGTGTTTTCATGTAGCTGACTGTTGGTGTTTGGTAATGAGACGGGCTTTCAAGCCCACCTCCCGGTAGCGAGGGGCGGCCGCATCTATCTCCTGATTCTGTAAATGACATTTCTTTCCTTGTTTATCTATATGAAATAATTGGATAGCCACTGCGTTTTGCCCTTGGCCCGCCTCTCCCGGCCCTGTCAAGGACACGCCTCCCATCAATCACCGCAGGTTCAAAAAGTGAGTCACCGGGGATCTTTAAGAGGAGAAGGGGAAGAAATTGGGGGGAGAAAAGAAAAAAAGCCCCGTGTGCAGGATGCCTCACCAGCCTCTGACCTGGGGTTTCTGTGCTTTTCAGTCCACTGCGATGCATTCTGCTGCAATTCTCTCAGCATTTTTCCCCTTCATTTCAAAGTTGCTGAAAACAACACTTTGAATGGGAAGATGAAGTATGTCCCTTCTGCTGCATGCTATCTCTCAGCACCCTTGCCCCCTCCTCTGTCTGCCTACATGCACACCTCATTTAATTCAAATAGAAAATCTAAGTGAAGGGAAAGGAGGAGGGGGGGGAGCGCGCAGCTCGAGCATTTTTTCCTGTGTTTGCTCCGTAATAAATCACCGGGCGTTCTCTCTTCATCAGGATAGATATCACTTGTACATGCCCCAACATCCATCCCGGGATTCTGACAACGCACTCCTGCTTGTGCTGAATGGGCATTACTTTGAGACTGAATTACGATGGCCTGCACTATCAGCCCCTATGCAAAGCAGCCCGCCATTTGACATGTGGCAGCACACGGGACTAAGAGATTGTCCTCCGTATTGCAAAAGTGTCCACCGGTCCTGATAGAACTGCTGTCATATATCATCGAATAGCTGCGGCTGGCAAACGCAGGCTGCAGCTGATCTCCTGCGCACATCACTCAGCAGGCATGTTCACAGAGGGTAAAAGCGCCGCGCGAAGGAAGAGGGCCCCGCAAACAGCTGCACGCGAGCGGCGCGTGCACAGCATTGAGTCTCAGTTATCTCACAGGACACAAATGATATTATAGGATCAATTACACTTGCGTTACATACAGTGTAATACATTGGAAACTGGATATAAAGTGCTGCGGCTACCGCGTTTGCAGCACATGCTCCCCCACTCGTTCATATTCGGTCAATTAAGTATCTATTCTGCTCACCGGTCTCACCGCAACTGATCTGCAGTTTCGCGGCTGCATTTACTGCTTTTCCGTTACAAACAAGATCAGGCTGCAGCTGGGACTCATTTGGGTCAATGGAAAATGAGATCAGTTAAACGCAGGCGGTGTAAACAGCAGACAGAGACAGGTGACCACTCTTTGATGACATGGCTGCAGGCTGAACTGGCACCCGAGCTGCATCAGACTGGTGAACGTGAATGCAGCCGGTAGCCATGAGATCAGGTGATTACAGTTATGGCCACACGCTGCCGTACAGATAGAGTCTGACCTGCGTTCCTGTGGTCCTGGCACCGATTTGGCTTTTTTTAGTGGTTGGCATTGTTAAACAGCAAAATGTACAGTAACGCTCCTTCAGTTGGAATCATCGACGGCTCACGACAGATTACTTCATAGTTCACTGTGATAAATACACAGCCCGGCCATGACTGGGCTTTGAAAGACAGAGGTCCATGACTTTTAGCATCCTGCCCCACTATCTGCACATTAGCTGAGGTTACCAACGTATATAGATGGACATTTTAATACTTGCCTATTTACAAAGGAATTTATGTTTTCATCCGTGTCCGCTTGTTTGTTTGTAAGCAAGATTGCACATTTTCCTTGATTTCTCAAAGAATAATTGATGGAACTTGACTTTTAGGGAACTGATACATATGAGTGTGTGCAATTTGGTGCAGATCCGAATAAAAATATGAATTTAGTGAATTTAAATGTGGTCTCATTAGGGGACTATTGGACCTTGGTGGAGGTATGCACTCTAGTGTCATTGTAGGTATATCAGATTTCCGTTTATTTCTCAGTGGGAACCTATGTTCTTCATTGGAACGCACACAATTAATGTAAATCCCCTAAACAGAATTTTCTGGAGGTAAATTACTTTTCTTTTCTCACATAATCACTTAACATAAAATTCAAATTCATTTTGGGAAAGTGCCATGTTTAATTTGTCTTTGTTTTGGGGCTAAACAATCAAACACAGTATCTTGACAGTGTAATGACATCAAAACCAACACATTTCTAAAGGAGACGAGCTCAATGGCTGCCTGTACAAGCAGCTTATTATGACCCATAGTTAAGTTTTACTGTTGGGTACAATCTAGCATGACAGCAACAGAAGGAGGGAAGTTGGGTTATCCAAGAGCCTTTTTTTTTTGCCTAAACCAAAACTGATGTCTTGATCAACTAACAATAGACCGGACTTCAGAGACATAGAGGATATTTACATTAAACTTTTGTGACCAAAATAATAGGGGTGAAAACAAAAGAATCTATCCATCAACCCCAGTAAAGCTATCAGGGACTCTAACACTCACCTCGTCAATCTTTTTTGTTTTATTCTCATACAACTGCAATGTCACATTGCTGTGGCGTTACAGTTCTGGGAAAGGACGTGTTCTTCTCTGTCCTTTCTCTAAAAAAAGGTTACCCAGGTGAACATTCATCATTACAGCACGTAGAGAAACATCCTCTGTATCCACATGCACCTCATTTGAAGTTATCCAAAATAATCACTGAGATTATCACGCGCAATTCTGAACAGTCACACGGGTTTCTAACTTCTGCAGGGCCAGCTACAGCGATAGGCAACACTTCAGAAGTTTACCCAGTGCAGCACCTTCTGTTAGACCTTTCCAGGCTCTCCAGTTTCTCTGCCGTCCTGTTTATGCACATATACAGCGTGCTCGGCAAAAGTAATTTTCTCCCCACTGCACAATTGACAATATACCATTTAAGACACACTAAGCCCGTATCACTGTTTATTGCATCAGACAAGGAAAAAATAGGGAATGAGAGTAGCTGAGGAAGGCATCACAGAACTGTATTTGTGCTGATAATCTAAATTATGCTCCATGTGCAGTGTAGGAAGGAGAGAAAGACAAAGTAAATGCTGAGATAATCAACAACCACTGCAAATAAGCTGAATAGCATGAAACGGACCAATACAGATGCAGCTACCGCAGTGTGTGAAAACACTGATATACACAACTTCCTGGATAGAACATTATCATTGACTGCATATTAATAACTAGTAATTCACTTCAGTCCACTTAATCTTCCAATCTGTCTTGGGAGAATAATTACATAACAAAAAACAGTTTTTTATGCTTTTTCAAACTTTTACTGAGATTACGAGAATAAAGTTGTAATATAACGTGTAAAAAGTCATTTTAGGCGACGTGTCATTTCAGAAGGGGAACATCAAAAGATGAGCCTGTCGCCTGCCTTAAAATGAGGAATGAGCGTCTTTTTAAGTTATACATTTGAATATGTTTCACAAAAGACCTAATGCTTAATATTTTGGCACATCAGCACCAAATTATCATAAGTATATTCAAAAGGGTTTCATAGATTCAAAATGAGATTGGTTCACGATTTTGGATCTAGAGGGAGTAAAACTCAGTATTTCAACATTATTCTTATAAAATTACAGAAATGGAAATCTCCATCTCTACAGTTTCTCAAATTTTGTACATATTTCATTGCATGTGAATCACTTGTCTATTAATCCTTGTCTGATTCAAGAATATACAATGCACTGGGTTGGTTATTAAAAAAAAAGATTCTCTCTATCCCTACAAGCTCATCCAAGAGTCATAATTTGAAGTGCTTGCCTCAGATTACCCCCTGGACTTAACTCGACTCTCTCCATTACCACCCCTTATTACACATATTTTGTAATGCTAGCAACCAAACATGTAGTACTTACTTGCATAAAAGTATCATACAAAGTTCCCAGCACGGCACATTTATTTTGTATGTATTCATAACAATCTGCAGTGCAGAGTGTGCACCAAGCCGATTTTAACACGTTTGTGGTCCCTGCACTCGGGGGCTCAGCGGGGAGACTGGCATGTTCACAGCATTTGTGATCTGTCACCCTTCATGCTTTGTTAATGGGGGAAGCTGAGACCATAAAACCTATTCCTGTGATGATGACAGCTTGATTTGAAATATGTCCTCCAGAAGGACAAATGTGTGAATGAGGTGAGAGCTGAGCTGGGTCCTTTTATCTCTTCCAACTGACTGGACATCACATTTGTTTTCTGATTTTTCTCGGCTCAACACAGTGAGTTTCTTTGGCTAGAATTCTGAGCAAGTCTGCACACTGGTGATTCACTATTCAACATGTCTGCAGTTTGCGTGTACAGATCAGTAAAGGTGAGACAAGTAGTGTCAGACCACCCTTCCCTTTTTCCAGACCGACAGCACAACCCTACTCAGCTCAGTCCAACCCTCTGGTGGGAATATACAGGCAAGTAAATAATCCCTTTCTAGATCACATAAAAGGAATACATTTAAAATGGATCCAACCAATCATTTTAAATATTATGTTACAGATAATACTTAAAGTGGCATAGGTTTGGTGTTGGGTGTGATTATGCCAAAGCAGCACATCTGTCTCAAACTAAATTACTTGATAATCACACAAGTTGATGCTTGTAAGTGGGATATTTGTAAATATATTGAGGATAATTATTAATTAAATGGGCATCTTGTGAAACTGATTTAGCCAAGTCATAAACTTCATTACTCTACCTAATAAAAGTATCCAGATACATTTAATGGGTCATCACTTTCATGTGAGCTACTTCATCATACAGCAGAGCATCATGTATGTACCAGGGACATGTTACGGAGAAATGGGAGTTATTCTCCGAACAAACATGCACATCTAAACCAAAGTGGTGTATTCCTCTCCCTGTGTCATGAGACTGTCCTCGGTGGATAAATGGGTTTAAAGACCACAGGACTTGTAACAATGACGCCACCTAACCATAAAAAAGTACTAACCCAAGCTGCTTTTTATAAATGGTTCCATGGTTCATTTATTTCATTTTGCATGTTGCCTATGTTATCCTCGTAAATACTCCCTTCTGAGTAGATATTAGTCAATAAACCTCATACTTTTGTACCTTTGTGTTATTTTGAAGTAGAGAACGTAATCTGTGAGACTTCTGGTTTGAGATTGATCAGTGATTAAACTATCTGAATATTCTCTGATAGGAGCTGGTGCAAATTCATCATATGGCTCCAGAATAGATATAACTTATAAGGTTATGCAGGTTGAGGACTTGTTTGTGTAACATACTGCCAAACCTGGTTTATGTGAGATCATGGAAAATACATATTTCTAGTTCTGGTATTTCTGTTTTTTATTAATGTGAAAACAAAAGCCCTATTTAAGTAATATATGTGCATATCAGAGAAAAAACATTAATGATGACATTTCAGGCATATTGCAGCCCAGAGTCTGCTGGCATGGGGTGTGGCAGCATTGTGGTTTTGAAGTCACAGTGTACTTTATCTATGCTGAAACTTACCACAATCTTTCCCAAACCTTAACCAAGTGCTCTTCATGCCTAAGCCTGACCACAGACACAACTCTGGATGTAAACCCTGGTCTCTGGTGGGACACCAGTGTGGTTTGTATATCCGCCCCAACCTCACAACTCTGCTATCATTAATAAATGTAGCACTCCAAAAATACATTGACTCTGCATGTTGAAAAATGATGCAAAATGGATACCCAGTGTTGAAAGGTGACGCCAAGGGGACCTGACCATTTATCCGGACATGACAAGTTGTGCTGTGAGAATCTGTTGTGACAGAATGAGCCACCAACCAACACCAGACATAAATTAACAATAATGCCCCTTTTCCAAGGGTCCAAAAAACCAACTAACACCAACGAACATCCAGCGTTTGTCTGTAATGGGAATAGATACAATCGCCATTCACTCCCAAGTCAAATGACTCAGCAGTAGACATGGCTCTTTGTTGGCTCCGGCTCCGATTAGCAGTGATGGAAACAAGCCACCCTGGTGAAGGTGCTGATTTGTCCTTCATCTGTATTTTGGCAGATTGAGTCTTGGGCGTTTAACAGCTTTCCCCTACCTATCATGCAAGATGCATGCCACTCCCAAAGTCCCAAAGGTTTCCGGCATGTTTGTGACGTCAAACATGAATCATTGGGGGAACGGAAAACTCCTCTTCTGCCAATGGTAAAGGATTCTATCACCTTTGTTTTTAGAATAAGCTACATTTCCCCGCTAATGTTGGTTTCAAAGAGGTATGAGACATGGTTAACTCAACAGCAGGAGATTTACAGGTGAGACCAGTGTAGAATGTCCAGTGTAACAGAAAACCTGGCAGATGCTGGAGGCTGAAATGATTAGTGTTGATTTTTATAAAAGTTCTTATGAGCATGAACTATCTGCCTCTGGTCTCCTGGAAAGACCTTCACCTTCTTACGCCCTCTGTCACTGTTTGAGCTCATTTCTGAAACATCAGGCGCATGGTAAAAAGGAGCAATGTGCACGTAATGAAATACGGACATGTTATAGCTTGTTGTCACGGGGCCATCAAACCACTTTGTGTGAACAGTTACAATTCCAGGGACGGATGAGGAATAGCTCAGTCCAGAGGCAGTTTAGCACCTTCAAAGCATGTGAAGGTGGTTCTGGAGAATTTCTTTGATTTGCGTTTGAGAGCAGGATTCTACTGTTTTATTTTTCTATGTCAGGCCACCAGACGCGGACCAACAGACAGGCAAGGGTTTTCATCAGAGAGGTACCCAGATGATTATCATGCATTTTATCCACGATCTGTGATCAGGTGGAAGGGGGACACAACCAATTCTGGTCTCTTACATCTTTCAGACCATCTTTGTGGCAACAGAGGACACATAAAACCGGATGCAATTCTTCTCTATCCGCCGTCTAACCATGTTCAGTTTCTGACAGAGTTCATGAGGCAGACCTAATGGGTTTTCCGTGCCAGCCATCCTTTTTGAAAGAGCTGCATTGACATCATAGTGGGAAGCATTGCAGTAATAGCCTATCTCCATGTTGGCGTCATAATTAACGGGCATCTGAGTTGACTTGAAGACCATCGTTACTTTAAATTCCCTTCACAGTTCACATTGGCTGTAGTACTCCTACATCCCAAAGTGAAGTAGGTAGTACTACCGTAAAATAATGCATTAAAATTAAATGCAAGCTAAAAAAAGACAGGAGGCTTTAGACAGGTGGCCTCTTTTGACTGCTCTGATTTTATCTTTCACTCGGCACAGGCCAACTGAAATTATTGGAAGCATGTGACAGTAGGTTTCTTTCCTCCTATCACAGCACATCTTTCATTTGAGGTACTTAATTGAGTATTAGAAACAGCAGTAGAATCAGTTTAAATTTCAAACTTTTCATATCGAATGACTCCCACATCAAAAATGACTGTAGGTACAGAGTAGCCTATTATATGATTTGTGATTTACGGTCGAATTGTTCACTCACTGTCTTCCAAAAACCCGGGTTGCATCACAAAGGGCATCCAGTATAAAAAAAACTATGCCAAATCAAACGTTGGCACTAACCTAAAAAGAAATACTCTCTTAACCAGTTTTGCAATGCTCTGGTTACCTTGCTGAATCTAAATTTACGTAATGCATCATTCAGGTCATGTGGGGGTTGTGGTGTATGATTCAGCTCACTGACCATGAGCAACTTGTTACTAGGTTTCAACCCATGGTTATAATCTAGGAAGAGGAAAAAACAGATCCACCATTCATTACTGTTGCATTAATGGAGAAAAAAAATTCACAAAGCCACAAGTTTCTCTGTATTTTTTTTTACAAAACACAGGTGGTAAGGACACCACACATCAGTGGCCACCTTTTTCTCACCATTCCATTTCAACCACAGGATTTTCCCACTGGTGTACACCACTGACAAATGCGGGGTGCTGGCCAGGCGGTTATGGGAGCACAGTCAGAGTCCAGCATTGTGGTAAATTAAAACCCTCTTTGTTGAATCTCGAGAGCTGAAGGTCGTCAGCAGTTGTGTCACGACAGAAGTAGCTGACTGATGTAGGAAATATCAAGGCATGATGGACTACAGCTCTCTGGCCTGAGGGTAAAGCACAGCTACTCTCTGCCTGGGACACTCACTCTATAAAACTTGCTCTACCCACTCCGGTGCATTCAAAGGCTGCTACACAACAGTGGCTTATACAGCATTGTACATATTAATACAAATTTTTATCAAGAACCAGATATAAAATAAGTCAATTTACAGCAATTTAAGTGATACAGGTAGAAGATTTGTTTTTTTTCCCATTCGTTGTTAGATGTGATACTTACGATTCTGTGTCTTTCTCTGTCTTGTCTCCATATTCACAAATATATACTATCTAGGCATCCTTTACCCAAGTTTATATATATAATTAATGCATACTTTAATAAATTGTGGGCAAGATGTATGTTTCTTACTGCGTTATTATATGTACAGTGGATAGGGTCATCCACTAACCGGAATGTCATTGGTTCGATCCCCAAATCCTCCAGTCTGCATCCCAAAGTGTAAAAGGCAAGATACTCAACCCAAATTGCCCCTGACCGCTGTGCTGACAGTGTATGAAGAGCATTTATATAGGAGCGTTGTATGAATGTGTGTGTGTGTGTGTGTGTGTTTGTGACTGGGTGAATGTGATTTGGAGTGTAAAGCGCTTTGAGAAGTCAATAAAACTGAAAAAAACAACAACATTATAAGCACCGTCCATTCTCTATTCAAAGTTATTTGGATGCCGTTTTCTAAATTAAGGCCCAATTCAAAACATAAAAAAGACACACAAACAATTTTGCAGTTGCAGAATTTGGGGCTACATATAGCTACATTAATGGGGGAAAAATTATGTTGCAACATTGACTTGTTTGTTCTGCATTTGAGTTATATTTCATACTTTTTGAAAAGACAGAGTCTTACAAGCTGATATCTCTCCATTTGACAAGTCTGTAAATAGAAATGTCTTCAATGTGAAATGTTCAAAAGCACTGTTTGAGCATTAGGCTTGTTTCAGCAAACAAACAGCTCATTTCAGAAACACAGTGAACTATAGATGCACTCAGAGAGATGCTACTCCCACACTGTATGTGCTCTTAAATTCTCATATGTGCCTCATTGCTCAATGATTCCAGCACATATGTCTTTGAAGGAATCGGAAATATGGTAATTCCCTGTATTCCCCAGTCTCCCACTTTATTACTCACACCTTATAAGTTGCTTAATGTCACTGAAGAACATGTGTAACTATTTATTAATACAATCTGGAACTGAATGAATGTATGGATGTATATGTGCTTTCATTGTATTGTATACTACACATTAGCATCAGACTTAAGCTCTGAACCCATGATGTGACCTTGAACTTTGACAGATTTGAAAGAGAATCGATAGCACAGGTCCTGACCCTGCTCCCAACCAATTTAACCAAGTTAAATCTAAAATGGATTAAAACAACCCAAGTAATCGCTGTGACAATCAGACAGACAGAACAGACACACGCAATCGATTTCTATACACCGGACCGCTACCTCGTAAGACATTCCTCTGCTTGCTCTCATTTCCTCCCACTGAATCTTGAAACGACTCGGGAATGGCAGCACTCCAAAACACAGAACGACGAAGTCACCTCAACCACAACATATTTTTTACAATGGCAAACGTCAAGCTAACATGTTTTGACACATCAGCCTTCATCAGAGCATCTGTTTTTGGCAGAGCATCCAACCAGTGGAAGGTTATATGAGGAGGCGCACCTGCTATATGTTTTTCAATGCTTGCTCTCATCCTCATCAAGAATAGTGAAGACACAGGACTGACAGGCTGCTGCCTGCAGACGATTTACAAAGATACTGGTTTATAAGCAACATTTACTTTAAATCTGTCGGTTTTAATAGTGATCAGATTATGTCTACACAGTGTAAATGTATGTACTTCTACATTAATTAAATCAGCACAATTCATATTTAAACATACCGTGTTAGTTAGCAGAGATAATGCGAAGTGCCAGTGAGAATAAAGACGGGTGAAGTTCTTGATGCAACAAGTAATAACAACATGATTTTGTTTAATGTTGTCCAGGCTGTGAACACATAACCCGGCTGCATAGCATATTCAGATATTTTGGAAGTGAGTCATGCTGCATCATCCCTATGAACCATTCATCACAGTTTATATTCTCAATAAGTTGAATTTTTTCTTTGCTAGTCTTTACATTTAATCCAATCGAAACAAATGTTTCTCAAACCACATATTGAGCAATTTTAAGATTTTATGTAATCGTGGCAAAACAATGGGAGGATCGTTAATTTGCCAGCATGGGGTTTTTCAGCGTGTCGGTATATTTTCAAATACTGTAGATTTTTTGGCCATGCAGTACAACAGCAGGAGCAAATTTAAATGGCGACACTTTATTCTGGTGTTTACTCTTGTGAAATTAACATCACCCTCCGTTAACGTGCCTCGGTAGCGAAAAGCCTCCTTTGTTCTTCTTTTCCAGGCAGCAACTGTATATGTGGCCATAAGCTTTTCTGAGTGCAAAGATTTTGAACGCACGTGCACAGCAGGCACAATAAAGCTGGAGCTGAAATTAATAGGTACAACCTTGTGTACTGTACTGGATTAGAGCCGTCACTCGGGTTGTCAGTCACTGTTATGACGTTATTACTGTGTGGCCTTGCACAGGTCAAACCTCAGATGCTGTAAATCCAAACTATAAAATGGAATTATCCTATTTTTACTGATCCTATATGTTGTACAGTTATAAAACTAAATTTTTTACCCAATGTTTGATTTTACATCAGTATCCCTGTAAGTACCCATGTCGTAAACATTTTTACTATTTCTATTCTGCTTAATATGTATTGTGGTTAAACGGAACCTATTATTTTCAATTAAATCTCTTGAGAAGCTTTGCATGATTCAAGATTCAAAAAAAGTCTTTATTTATGTTAAACTGCTTGTTATTCAGCGCGTCAGCTGAGCCGCTGACTGTAACAAGTAATATTAGCTCAGGCCTCCTTAAGAGGCCTCCTATAAAGTGTACTATTCTCTGACTGGCAGAACATCCAGAAGCCTGCCGAGGGGCTTGTGAGCGCGCGGAGGTTTTGAGAACAAACTCTAAAACTAAGTTACAAGGAGTGGTAACTAATTAAAAAAACGGAACTGATTGGAAACCGCAACATCTCATGTTTGAGCCCAGATCTGATCAAGTATGTGAGAGGAGACAGTAAGAACGAACATGCACAGCAACGAAAAAATTACAGCATGGTGTCTTTGTTTGGCTAATATTATGCCCAGTTGCTGGTAAAATTTACTTTTTTAGAGAAAATTTGAAAAACTGAACATTTTAAAAAGCCTAATCGGACCAGTGCATATATATATATAGCACCTAATTGGTCCCTACTGACTAGCGTCAGTAAAACAATCAACCCAGATGACATAAACTAATGACGTCTCCCCCACGCCTTCCTTTTTTTTTTTTTTGCAATTACCAAAATACCAGTATTCTAATGAGCGGATGTAAAATATGCACAATTTCCAATAAAAGTTAATGGGGCAAAAATCCATTCCCTTTTCTAAAAATCAATACAATCACAGCCTCCGATTTGAATGTTTGACTGCTCTTCTCTTCCTGATTCTCGAGGAGCAGCCATCTCCGGCATGTGAAAAGACGCATGGTAAGGACCCGGTAGCACTAACTTCAAACCTACTCCCAATATTTTTCCACGGGAAAACTCTTCGACAGATTCCAGGGGGAGTGACTCATAAATACTGTATCGTTGTGAACAAACCTTGACTTGTAAACACCCTCGACAACAGCGCTCGAGCCCCCCCCCCCACCCACCTCAAAATAACAGATGCGCTCACAACACATACCTCCAAAATCAGGCCTCAAACGGATGTCATATCCCTTCAGCAATTTGTCCACGGTGGCCTTGGCCAGAGACATTCCGGTGCTTCCAGTGGAGGAGCTGGGGGCAGAAAGCACAAGTGTAAGAGCCATTTTAAACACATAGACATTTTGTTTTCTCTACTGCACACCTACTGTAATGATTAATGCCTGAAAAAAACAGTAGTATGGCACATTGCAGAGGAAGCCCTTACATCAACATGGCGAGGCTTAGACAAAGGGGAAGAGGACATGTGCCTCCACGCTTTCCAGTTCACGTAAAACAAGCCGTTTTGTCAAAGCTTGCACCAATTTGACATCTCTCACTCTCAGCCTTTGTCAACTTCAGTTTTAATCTTGCACTCTATGTTTTTTTCCCCACTTGACAACGATAGCACATTTTTAGTTCGTATTGGACATCCTTTTAAAAGCACACTGACTCTTGTGTTGCCATGAAAAAGGTTTAAAAATATACATTTCCCCGTGGCCCCACCTACAGTGCATCCAGATAATCAATCGAGGAGGTGTAATGATAATACACCTGTCCAGCTTATTATGGATGTCGCCCCTGACACGTGCATATATTGAAATAAGCTCAGGGTCACAGCGGAGGCCTCGCCGGTCTGAGCGTGGAGACAGACTATCCCCAGGGGGAGCGTAAAGCCCTCAATAGTCTGACTGACGCCTATAACATCGGTGCCATGACCTGCGTCACCTGACCGGCTGCAGCTCCACAGCTGAGGTTCCTTGTTACAGGGAGGGTGTCGGAGGAGAGTAAGGGGGAAGAGGTGGGTTAAAATTGCTCCCCTGATAGGAGCACTAGCCCTCGGCTCCGCCAGGGAAAGCACTGTTCAATTAGCTCACAGGCCGTGCAGCTGTTCATCAGGCTGGCCAGCGCCAGGACGTGTGGGCCTGACACCTGAGAGCATCATTACGAGAGAACACCACTGACACCTGGAACACATCACCAGATTACACCCCCCTCCCTCTTTGAATCTGTTATTGGGGAAGGGGGTAGTATGATAATGGGTTCGAAATGTCAAAAAAAAAAAAAAGAGTGCGACCCAGTCCTCGGCGAGCACTTAAATCTCATCACTGACGCCGTAGGTTACTGCAGGCGGGGATGAGCAGGCCACCGGGGCATTCATACGGTTATCAGTGGCTTCATCAGGCAAACAATAAAAGGGATTGATCAGGAGATTGTGACTGTGATGATGATCACAAAGGCTCGTGCAGTAAATCACACTGTAAACATCACAGGGGGCCCGTAGGGGGGGGGAGAGCTTATTTAGAGAAAAGGTTACATGTTGATACCCAGGCTGTCTGATGATGATAGATGATGATGATGATGATGATGATGATGATGATGATGATGGTGGTGGCATGCTGGGGGGATTTTTTGATTTTGATCATTTTATTTGGTTAATCTATAGAGTGGGCAGTCGAGATGATTACACAGATACGATTATTACTGTGCGTTTACACGTGAGGGAACATATGTGGGTTGGCTCCAGCACCGTGCAGCCGTACATCGCTGCTTCATCAATCGATAATCGAATGATTGATTCAGTCCCCTCGTCATGTCGCCTGTCTGGGGGCTGCCTTTTAAGCAGGATCTCACTGACCACCACATGCATGCATTTTGATATCGGGAGTAGGTTACGATTCACAATAGGGCTCGATGCCGTGCACGCGCATGTTTTTACGCTCGCGCGCGCCACAGCTCGGTCTAATGGGGCATATATCGGCAGTGATGCCCCTAATAAGAAGGCCCGGGTACCCCGTTAATGCGATTTGCCCGATCTCAGCCCCTTATTGAGCGCTAATCGCGTCTATTGGTGTGACAGGTTTTTCTCCATTTCTCCTCCCAGCGACGTTTTCTTACCTTTGAACAAAGCAAACGAAGGACAAAGCCGCCAGAGCAGAGAAAATTCCACATAATTGATCTTCTTGACGACCCAACATCTCCACTAATCCTTCAGATATAGTTTCTATAATCCAACCAGTCCCGTGGTTCCTCCCAGAAAATGCCCCCAAAGTAAAAACTGGCAATCAAAAAAAAAAAAAAAGGATAATTGCCTATTTAAAAAAATGTCCAACTACCCTACATCTATACGCATGCGGTGTCTTCATTGAAATAAGCTTCTTGATTTATTTGTTTTATTTTGTTATAAAAGAAAAAAAAGAAATATTCTGGTAAACTGTTCCCCCGCTGTTTTTTCCCCAGCTATGGAAATCCGTGCAGGTCACAGAGCCCCTCGACCAACACCAGAAGATCAGACATCTTGCTCAGAGAGGGGGAAAAAAGCAGCTCGCACAATAGTTTTAAAAAGTGATGACAAGTCGTCTCTCTCCTTTGAAAAAGAAAACACAAGCATGAATGAGTGAGTGAGCAGCAGCCTCCCGGTGGATCAGATCGGCGGGTGAAATTTGCCGGTCCAAATCTGCAGGAGAGGCATGGTTCCAGCGGTGCCGCGGCGCCAGTCTGTTCCACAACGTGATGCCGTTCACAGATACGTGTTTGAACTGGGAACGCTGGTCGGCTGAAGAAGAAGAAGAAGAAGGGGAGCGGTGGGTTTAAAAAAAAAAGAAAAATGAAATCTTCATTCCCTTCTTCCTTTGTTTTCCTCTTCTTCTCCCCCCACCTCCACCGATGCTGCTGCTTGCTTGCTTGCTGCCGCTGCTGCTGATGATGATGATGTAGATCAGCGCAAAGTCACTGAGGGGAAAATGCACATTGAAAAAGCACTGGGTAATATCTGATGCAGACGTCAGCGCAGGCTATATCACTCCTCTGGTGGAGAGAGAGGAAAAAAAATGAGATGCCAAAGAAATATGGATGGCCCCCTCTGATACGCAGGACGCATGTATCACAGGTTTCATATCAGAGATGCTAAGCCCGTCTGGAGGGGTCCACGCGCCTGCATGCGCTGTCCGGCATCTAAAGGGCGTTTAATGCTGTCCGCTCCTCCGCTGCTCCGAACATTGTCCAAAGAGACATGATCGGGGGAATCTCTCTCTCTATTTCTCTCCTCCTCCTCCTGTTTTTTTTCCCCCCCTTCCTGATTGTTAGTGGGAATTGAAATAGGCTGATGTTCAGTTTTGGGGGAGACGGGGTAGTGGTGGTGGGGGGGGGGGACACCTAAGGTGAATTCCTTAGCGACAGCCTGTCCATGCGCTCAATTGTCTGTCTATTCTCCATGAACACACACATTAGCATGCTGCGAGTGTGTGTCGGTGCGTTTTCATCCACTTTGGCACATCTTTTTTACGCACGCATTTTACGCACAATATTTTATCCATTCAAATGTCGAAAAATAAAGTGTAAACACATATTTGATTGCTTTTCGTTGTAAACCATAAGCATCCTTACTGGAATATTGCAAACACCCGCACGTCACACAATTCAAGAATCACACGAGCCCTGTGTTTTATACAGAGGAGGAGGTTTTCTTCAGGGATCTCTGTGCTGTCCAGTTGCTAAGCAACCCCAGCCAGCACTGATGCAGTTGTGGTGATTCGAAGGCTATGCGCAAAGGCTCATTTAAAGGAGTAGACCCGATGCTGTCACCGCCATGGTGTCAGTGGGACAAAAGCAGACATGCAGCCAAGGCACCACACAACCATTTCTGCTATGATGGCTTTACAATAAGAAGTGTTAAAAAAAAGAAGAAATGTGGCCTGTCAGGGGGCATCACGCTCTCTACTTTCTGCTTCATCATCATTGTTCTCCTCCTCCTCATCCTCCTTATCATCATCATCACCATCATTGTCAGGGCCACAAGCGCTGTGACACACCACCGAGTCAATCAGTCTATAGCCTCACTTTATGTTGAGCCCAGCAGACATTTGTTGCTATAGGATATTCTCTGCTGCCCTCCATATAAACCCAGAAATAAGAATTCAGCGTGTCCCTCCCATAGAGGTAATGTCACAGCACCTAACAAAACTAGGAAATGGCAAAACAGCAAAAAAACACATCTCTGTTTTTTTTTGGTGTCACCTTAATGTCAATATCACACAAAAAAGGAGATTAATCATATTATTGTGTTGTGGCTTGGGGCGAAACGTGGCTCATGACCCTATTAACACTGCTTTTTTTTTTTGTGCAATAATTGCGGTCACCTGCTGTCCGTCAAAGGGCAACACCAGGACTAACCGTGACCTGGCACCCAAGGGTGAGCACTTAACATCACATGACCTGTAACAGTCAGACAGGCCCACACACTTTATACTTGTTGCATCACAGGAGGGAACGGTTATACGACCCCTATATTTGAATGGCTGATGATTTTAAATGTGTGAAAAAGTTTTAGGAACTAAATCATCAATTTGAGTGCGAGAGTTTATTTCTGACCTTGGAAACGGTAGTTTGAGAAAAGAAATGGAAAAAAAAAAGAAAGAAAAGAAAGTCCACTTGGCTTCCAAAGTTCGAAGTGAACACGAAAGAACTGTCTTGGTCTTTAACTTTTGATGATATCATTTTCAAAATGTTTTTGTTTAATCCTTTTCTACTATAAAAATGAAAAATAGTTGACAATAAAAAGAGCCGTTTCTTAGTACTAAGGATTATTAAGGTGTATTTTTCCAGATACATGGGACAACATGATTGCATTACAAAGCATTATGTCAGTTTTTACAAACAGTCTTCTTTTCACTTAAGACAAAAGTTGCCTTCACTGTGAAATATAACATACCTACAGTGTAATTAAAGTATCATGAAACATTACCCCACTACAAGACATGTTCAGTACTACTCAACCTGGTCCACTAAAAAAGGTAAAGTGAAAATATTAACATAACATTACTTAATAAAGTAATGTTAATTCAGCAGTTCTGGGATGCTGGCTAACCATGACACACCAGTTGTTATGGTTACCATGATTTTGGCATAAACTTGACAGCCTACAGGTGTGTGACCTTACTGACATCTGAATGGTTTTCATGGCGCAGAATTTCCCAGACGGTGGATACCGATACAGATGGGGTACATCTGTGATTCAGGGATTTAAATGCAAATTATCCATCGGGTGATCTGAGAATAAACTGACTTAAAGGACCAACGTGTAGGATTTCTGTGGGATCTATTGGAATGAATGAAATAGAATACTCATTTTCATGAATCATCTGAAATTAAGAATCATTCAGCGTTTTTGTTAAAATGAGCCCTTCTTTGCTACATAGGAAGCATACCCTGTTTCATGTAGTCCACCATGTTGCACGGCCATGTTTCTACAGGTGCCCACAAGGGAAAAACTAAAAACTGGCTCTTGAGAGGGCCTTTTATCCTAAGCCTTCCATAACCTGAAGGCTGCTGTAGGTTCTCCTGCACGCTTGGAAAGGAAGGAGGTATTCAGTTGGTTGCCATCTGCAACTTTAGATGTCACTAAATCCTACATACTGGTGTTTTAATGTGTTCTTATTTTCTAATCAGTCTATCCCGGTGTTGGTGACGAGGCAAAAGTAAGTGTGTGCAGGCTGGAAAAAAAAACAGACCGGTCCATGAATGTATTCTTTGAAAGCTGTTCATCTCCCATAGGTAATGTTGGTGAGAGTCACACAGTCTCCATATGTATTATGGAGTTGCAACCTGTTTGATAGCATGGTACGATGATCCTGGGCACGCTCTGTCTCCAGTTTCCTCTATATGGTTGGATGCACTCGCAATACTGTTCCCATTCACAGGATTCCCTGATTACTGCAATTAAATCTAATTGGCATCTATGACAAGGAGATCCAAGCCCCAGAGATGTACATGTACCATGCTCTTTTCTTTTTTTTTTTGCTCCATTCATATGTTGCATAACACATGTGAGTTACTGGGTCACCCTTGCTCCTCTGATATAAATAGTATCACATGGTTAATGCATTGGTGCCTTCCAGTCACTCTCTTGCTGTTCATATCTGTCAAATACCCCTCGGCTCGAGGTAACAGATGACACGTTTAACAGATTTAACTGAGATTTTTCAACCTTTTTTATCCTTTTTTTCATGTAACTTCACTGTCAATCTCTAACTTAAGTGAATTTACAGTATGTGTTTTTTTGTTTTTAAAAAGGGGGATGTTGACTTAATGAGCGTTCACTTAACATTAACGTGCTGTGGGATTTCATGCGCTCCCTCTGATTAGAGAAGACTATCAAGGCTTCTCATGAAGACGTTCAGTTTCATTTACAGCAGCGTGGTCTGAAACAAGGAGGTGAGGTGACAGTTTAAGTTCACGTTTGGTCAGTCCCACTGGGAAAGGTTGCTCTTCTTTACTAGTTCAGTTTGCTCACATCGGTTTCACCACTGTCTCACAGTTTGTGGAGAGAACTCCCTGGAGAGGCCGTGATGGAAATGTTGGCCTGATTCATGTCTGATCTCTGTCTCTTACTGTATTTCCTTTTTTACTTATACAGACTCAGACTAGGTGGGAGGAGTGGGTGACCTCACCAATACAATGTAAACCATTCAGGGCCTCTGGCATGCTGCTTCTACGGCAAGACTGCCCCACTCCTTCGGATGCAGGATTCAATTAATAGGTAAACGTCTTCTCCTGGAAGTCGATGAAGATAGCTGGAAGAAATAATGATTAATAATTAAAAAAATATCACAGAAGAAACCAAAACAGAGGCAGTGAGGCGCATAATCTGCCATCAGACTCGTGGATTCATTCAGACTGACTTGTAAAAGCCTTAAAAACTCAGGAGTCATGTCACATTAATAAAGTTCAAACACAATTTAACTTAAATTAACAATTTACTTAAAACAGGGGTTAAAGCTGGAAAAGATTTGTGACACATGCGCTGCGCCATTTAACGACTGTTTAGTCTCCTTCTCTTGTCTCTTTCTTCTTGATACAACTCACAATGATGAGAAAGAAAAAAAAAAGGTTAACTTCCTTCAAAAGCCTTAAAGCAAAAGTAATAAACGTTTTGAAAGTGTCAGGAGTAGAAAGTACAGATAAGAAATAAATACTCAAGTACAGATACCTGAACAGTAACAAATTATTTGTACTTCATTACTGGCCACCACTGGCATTGACCAGTTTTGAGAGCAGGTGTATATATGTATGGAGCATGTATGTACTGTGGGACTTAGTGGCATGGTTATCCACTGTTCAGCGTGGTATCTTACAATGTGATCACACTGGCAGGTCAAAGCAGCACCGCCTGAGAGCTCACTTCCCCACTGTGTGACAGAGCAGCCGACGAGCTTTGAGAAAATGAAGGTTCAACTTCAATGCACATTACGCCACTCACTCACCGCAGTGATGAGATTGGAGGCTTTGAAAACACACGGATCTGAAGCACCACCTCGACGCAGGCTACCAGGCAATTGTTGCTATGCTACCGCAGCAAGCCCAATCAAAGTGCAACGTGTTGCTCGTCGAGGCTTGTTCCACATACTTGTGAGGAGCGCTGTTTCTACTCAAAGCCACAGATGGCACACAAGACATGAGGGGAGTGCAGGCG
Source organism: Hippoglossus stenolepis (assembly GCF_022539355.2). Lineage (NCBI taxonomy): Eukaryota > Metazoa > Chordata > Actinopteri > Pleuronectiformes > Pleuronectidae > Hippoglossus > Hippoglossus stenolepis. The sequence continues at coordinate 7,372,895 of NC_061497.1, read as the reverse complement.
GATGCCGCCACTTTGCTTCACCTCAGGTTTCTGCAGGGGAAATAACAATGTAAACAAGCCAGAACGATGTAGCACATGAATTATATCCACTATTGATCCTAATACTGTATGCGGTCAAGTATATATGCCACAGGAGGGCAGATGGAAATCCCTTTTTCGATTTATGACATCAGACTGGACATGCATTCATGATTATTTAACATTGTCATAAAAATGAAAGACATTCGACTTCAACATTTACTGCTGCAAGTTCATGCTTGGTTGTTCAAGTATAATGGAAAATTAATGAACACGTGCTGGCTGGCCATAAACAAGAAAAACCATGGCCCTTGGTGGAAATCAGGGGAAATGGTATATATATTTTATAAAGATCGATAACGTCGACATGAGGTGCTTATCCACAGGGGATCAGAATAATCAGCCTGAGCAATGAGATATGTCACTTTACCCTTGGTGAAATTATTCTTAGTTTTTTTTGTGCAATTATCTGTAATAGAGCTTGAAAAGTACACTTTTTTTAAAAAACATTTTCTAAATAGAGATTTTGATTATCAGCTGTAACGTAATAACCAACCCGAGGTAGACTTACAACAAGCTGCGAGATTGTGGAACCATGTTCTAAAAGCCACAAGTCTGAATGATATCAACTATGGTTTAAGAGAAACATGTTTTATTCACAATGTCAAGGAGAAGTACTATACTACCCACAATCCCCAGGTGTAATAGTAATGTCTTGGATTGGCTTTGGACCCCCAGCATGGTGACTTTTTCTTTCTCAATTTTGTTAGTTTTCTTTGCTCTGAATCAACTGTTTTATGGTCACAATTCATCTCGTGACTGGGCGTCCTGGTTCCATGTTTTAAAACTCTTTTCATAAGGATTTTCTGAAATGTCAATGGAGCAAATAAATGGGAAATTTACTCCTGGAACCAGACCTGTTCTTAAAGTGGGTGGTCACTGTAAGGTCCTATACAGAGTCTATATACAGCGAGTAACTTAACACAGAGTCTTGCCTGTTCCTCCCTCAAGGTGCTTAGAAAACTAGCTGTGACACCCAGCAGGCAAACGCACGACCAACTGACCTGAAACACTCGTCCTCCCCACCAGAGAAATGCTCACAAACATGGCACATGGCTTGCCGCCTCTGGAATTAACATGGATGAAGCGCAACACTTAATGCTAAATAGGTTCGCTACTGATGAAGGACAAACACTAATTTGAATCTGTAATTCTGGCCCTTACCTCACCCGTGTCCCTCTTCAGCTCTCGGTGCGTTTCATGTATGGGACATTTGGCGTGGTGCATATTTAACCAGCCCCCTCCCCGTGGCCTTTTATTGATACAATCCAAATGAATAATTAGGCGTTTGTAAAGGTCTGGCATGAGGTTAATCTTACCAATGGTTTATCAATATCAAAACAGCACATCTGTGTGCGTATGTCGTCCAGCCAAGTCTTCACTTAGTAACAGCATTACCTCTTCCTCCCTCTTGGGAGTGAGTGCATGTAAGTGTGTAAGTGCATCCTGTCTGCACGTGTGTCATATATTCCTCTTTGCTTTTGGCGTATTTTATTTTTCATTTATGCTTGATTTGAGCGCGCCGTTGATTTATCATATCACGACTTGAGGCTGTGAGGCAGAGGCTCCATTTGGTCATTCTGTAGTTCCTCTGGCAATGGGGTGACTCGTGTGATGCCCTTATTTGCATTCAGCGTCCTCAATTCAGTTTTCCTTACATTGAAATGTCAGAGCCCGATGCCACAGCCCGGTTGCCTTGAGAATACAGACAATGGATGTCAACACCAAAACACAAACACAGATTCCCCAGTATGCATCAGAGAACGTGTATTGTTTCATAAATAGTAGCATCTTGTCAAAAATAGCACCGTAGCATCCCTTCCTCTTTTCCTATCTGTATTCTACGTGGGATTTCTACACGGAACTCCTACGAGAAAGGGTTAATGAATTCCTCACACAGATAGATATTGCCATGGAAACAGCTGCGTGACTGCTTGCAGCTTGTATACACACAGGAAAAAAAAACAATGGTGCCAAAGGTATTTTAAAATTCAGTGAGCAGAGGCTTTCCAGTCCACATAGCTGCATTTAAGATTTTTTTTTTTTTTTTTTTAACAAGCACAGAGCCACAAAGAGTGAGGAGTGGCCACCTTGCTCCTTCACCCCATGTCCTCCTCCTCCCCTCTCTCTCTCTCTCATGGTCTCTCCCTCTCTCTCTCTCTCTTTCTCTCTCCGTCTCTCAAATTGTGATTGGCATTGGAGATGCATTTGAAATCACTACGGAGTTATTGCATTCAAAAAATATATATGGTCTGCATGTGTTGGACGGGAAATAATACTCTGCTCTGTCATTTGCTTTGGAATAACAAAATACCCCCACACACACACAGACATGAATATACACACACAAAAATAGACACACGCTCTAACACAATTTCCAGCAGAGAATAATTAATTCACAATATGATACAGACCTTAGGCAATGTGCCTTACGGTTGAGCTGAAAAAGAAGGAATAGATTAAGGGACGTGATGCAGCTTACACTCTCAAATACAGATATGTACAAATACACAAAACCATGCTTGGTTGCACACACACACACACACACACACACACACACACACACACACACACACACACACACACACACACACACACACACACACACACCACACACACACACACACAACATGCAATAATCATTTGTTGCTTTGTTTCAAAACAGGTGATGCAGCACTGGCGGGATAACCCAATCCATCTCGGCACAAAAACATTCAGACTTTCAGCGCCACTAGCCGTCCTCCCAATAGCAAGTCAATAGTCTCACACTCTCACTGCTTTATGCTTGAGTCTGCAAATATGAGTCTATAGGTTGGTTTCTGCTGCATTCACTGCCTGCACTCAGTTGCCGGAGCAAAATAACTGTATTTAGATTCATAAATATTTTGAGATGCATTGAAAAAGCTTTTAAAGTCCATACAGAGGCGCCGGCACGGTGATGCAAGGAACTGTAGGGGCAGCGGGCGCCGAGCGAGGGGTGTTCGGTAAACAAACAAACAAGAGGAGATAAACAGGGACAAGCAGAGACATTAAAAAAACACAGTTAAGCACGTCTCGTGACTTGCAGGAAACTACGGTACGTGGTGCTTTCTCTCCATGTTGGACTAAAAGGCTGTCATGCACTCAAGCTTGTTGTTTTCTTTTTTCCTCCTCCAATCAGAAACAAGAGCAGGGAGCTCTCCCAGGAACTGAACCATATTCCATCAGCATGTGTCCTGTCCATTGCGCTGGATGTTGAGTGTGTAGCACGCTCCGATTTTTTAGACAACTGCACGATATTGTACCAACAATAATCTCCGTGCTTTGTGTTAAAAGCGATTCTGTTGTGCAGGTGTGAGATAATCAAGATCTTTCGAGGGATTTTCGTTTTTTTCGTGTTGCAGTGTCACTGCACTGTGTTAAATTTCTCTACAGGAAAGGGAATTTGCTTTGAAAGGATCAGAGTGATGCTTCTTCTGTCTGTGATATTGCATTTGATAAGATGAGAATAAAAACTAAACATGAGCATGAAATCAAACGGCCACAGACAAACACAATGACACCGAGTGTTCACATGCACTCGACAAAAATGAATCTGAGCTATTTTCAGGAATCAACAAACCTCGGCTATAATTAGTCGGAAAATGTCACAGGTCGCGGCTCACGCAGGATCCGTCAGTTCATAATTTCAGCTCAGACGTGTGCATCAGCCTATTGTGTTAAGTTTTCCAGCCACGCTCACCCGGGCTAATTAAAAAGAGACGGACTTCGCCAATCCCCTCGCCGCACAGCAGGACGAACTGTGGTCAAGTGTAATTACACAGCTGAAAGCAGATCATAACTGGATAATCATTTTTTTAGCAATTCCTTTTGGGATCCAATTCTCCACTGGGAATTTTTAATTGACCAGATAGCTCACAGCTGCCAGGAGTTACAAGATTAGGTGACTATCATAGCTCATCACACGGGCACAGAGAAGTAAGTCATAACGCAAATTAGTGGGGGGCTCTGTGACTTTGTCAGGCAGGTAAAGATATTATCTGATTTGCTAAATGAGCTATGGATGGACACCATCATTTTTTATAGCTAGATGTTACACGGCAAGCTTTTATAGTGACATGCAGACATGAGACATTAAAGGCACATTTCTTAGGCCTTCAGTCTAAATTATTAATATTTCCAAGAAATCAAATTCGGAGGTCTGTGACCAGAATGTCATGTCTCTAATACAATCAGCGCTGACAGTGTGCGGAAACTCAATCTTGTATTTGAGAGAAATCTACAAAATATACCAGGATCCCTTTCTCAGACTTCTGGATCGCACTGTATATATTATGTTGTGAGTGTTTTGCAACATTTTTTGTCTCATAAAAATGTTTCGGCACAGCTATATAAATAAAAGGCAACAATAAAAATGTTGTGTAGGAAACAGGATAACGTTTTCTGTTAGCATAATGACAATATTCATTTTTTTGGTATATGTTTTTCTAATACATGAAAAGGTCACTGAAAGTATCACAGACAATGCATTTGTTTTCCAACAAAAATATTATTTGTATCTGTTATCAGTTCCACGTTGGTCTTGATTGTAGTTTTAATACAACGTGTTATTAATATGTTGAAAAAGAACTACAACACAGAGACATTGCAAATTATACATGCCGCCAAAACATTTATCTTAAAAAAGAAAACAATTTTTAAAGCCTGATAGAAGTTGCATTAAATGAATGTTATAATTAAGACCTACATAAAAGCATTTAAGACCTACTGCATAATATTTGAATCATATTTAAGACTTTTTAAGGCATAAAGCATTAAATTAGAGACTTTTAAAATGTTAAGAGCCCTGCAGAAACCCTGTGAGATGAAATGATCCATCCCACACTCGTAACAGGGCACTTTTTTTATCTCCAAGTGAGGAAGTAGAAAAAAAGAATATTCACAGGTCATATACTCCAATCACCACTGAAGTGTACGTCATGCAGGAGAGCCAATAAGAACAAATGGAATGGTTTAAGCTGTTATATCGATATTTAAGGTTTATTGATTGATTCACAATCCGAGCCAGTACATTCAGGAATGCGCATGAAAATATTCCATCTCAAAGGTTGCTGGTAGCAGTTGAACGTCAACACATTTAATCACTTTTTCTATTTAGATAACAACACCATCTTAAAAAACTTGATCAGCAAACTAATGGTTTGATCAATGATTTGTAAATTGTCCGACATATTTACCTCTGACTTGCAGATCTTGCATGTTTGAATATCTTCTCTAATCCATGACTTGAATTCTAGCTCTACCTGCAGATGGCTTGCTATGGAGGACATTGCTCTCTTGGAAATTATTACACTGGACATTATAGCAGTTGCCAAAACATACAATTCACATGTATCACCGTTGCTGTGTGCTTTACATTTTCTCTAAACTGACTGGAACTTTCAAATCTCAATTAAAATGCTCGAGATGCATCAATAATCTGATATTCTGTTTATTTATCCGCATCAAAAAGGAAAAACACATATCAAACTTCCCATGTTCATCACTGAAACAATAGCTATGATTAATCATTTAGGGCCCCAGATGAAATCTCAGCGTCTGGTGAGTTGTGTTGATTCACTGGTATTGATCAATAATCCTGTCAGCCCACCGCAGATATATTATATTCATTTTTTTGCGGTGGGGCAGTAAAATCTTACTTATTACCCCTTTACAGTAATGTGGAGCTGTTATTTATCGCAGACATTATTTAGCCTGATATTCAGCTTTGAATCAGCTGTGGTTGTAAACTGAGCCTCTGTGTTATCACCACACTTCATTATTATGTCTGCACATGTGTCACACAATCCTGAAAGAAAACAAGTTAAAATACATTTAACTTTTCCACAAAACTTGTGTTCTTAAAATGAATACAGATAAAGAGTTTAAATGTCCCACTGAAGTGAAATGGCACTGAAATTGATGGGTTGTAAAAGCTATCTACAATTTTTTATCTAGCTGGTCAGCAGCAAATGGAAGGAAAAGTGCTGTCTCCAGGTTTTTGAATGTGAACCTAGTGAAACAGTCAGTATATTTATTGTGTTTAAAGGATACCTCTAATAAATTTGTGTGTGAACAATACTTTGTGGAGTTATTATCTACATTATTAAATAATAAATACATACAGTGCAATACAGCACATTTGATCATCATGGGATTTCCTAGGAAAAGCACATTGAAGCAGATGAATGTGGAGTTAGACAGATGTACCAGTTTGTCTTCATCCTTGAAGAATTGAATTTCATTTAAAGAGATACTTCACATTCAAATATGTTTTTTGAGCTGTTAACTAAATTATATGAAGCTATGTTCTTTCTTCTTTCTGATGAAATAAGCTAATGCCGTTTTTAAAATCACGTTTATTACCAAATTATTTAAATTAAAAACAATGCTTATGTCAACTGTTAGGACATCTCTACGTCATGATATTTATATATATTTGACAATTCTGTTGAAGTGTGTCTGTTGCTTTTGGGGTCGTTGCTCTTAGCTAGCTAACCTAGATATCTTAGCGTTAGCAAGCTACATGGCATGTCGTGTGTGGGGGGGTAGGTGGGCGTGTCTTAGCCCTGCCTCCCAGCACTGGATTCTCAAGGCATTTTCTGAATTTCCAGGTAGAGACTGGTCAACTAAGACTTTGGGGTGAAGTTCCACTTAAACTGAAAAATACTGTTTAAAAATACTTCCAATAAAGCATAAATCTGACCTTTGTGCCAATTGTTGCAGTTTGTTTTGTGGTGTTGACTTGTTTCCCCTTGTGGCTGTTTGGGGGTGAAAACAGACCCACAACAACTTTAGTTTTCACCATCCGACAAATACTAGAGTGTATTTTTGGCTTCCTGACCTCAGAGGATAATAATAGCCCATTATGGCTTGATGCATCACAATGAAGTAAAAGATTGCACTTGAAAACGTACAAGCCACACTGAGCTTTTCTATTCGTGTTGGAGACGAGACGATCCCAAATAGAACAAAGTGCACTTCACTTACAGTACACTGCATGTGATTCAGTGTGAATCAACAACTCTAAAGCCCTCACTGAAACGTCTGCCAGTTTTTTCTTTTTTGTTATTCTTTATTCCCTTATTTGTATTAACTCATTTGTTCTTATGCATATGGATCCCATCACCTGTCATTTAAATCTATTTTCAAGAATAATACCTAAGTAAGTAAAATTAATGTTGATTTGTGGATAATTGTACTTGAAAGAAAAATCACTGAACTAGAAGAGACGGGTTGATTTTGTTTAATATTGTCAGTTCCTTTCATTATTTAAATCATTTAAAAGTGAGGTAGTAAAAGTGAGGTAGAGGTGTGACATGCTTCAGGTCGTGTCTTCAGACACAGCTGTGTGCTGACCTTTAGACCCTCACCCAGACCCAAACAGCAGATTACAGCCAATCTGTCAGCGTGCCCAATGCTGTCAACATGTCCACTCCTGTTGACACACTTACCAGCTTCTGTAAAAAGAGCCATGTTTTAGTGCTGCAGCCTTAGCTGCACACACAGAGGGAAACCACTGCAGAGGTGCATAGAGGTTCTGTAGTAAAGAAATCATTTTTGTAATTCTTAAAATCTTTAGTATAAGATATAGGCAGGTAAATGTGATTGCCTGCTGGATCTACTTGGAAAAATCCAACAAGATCTCAATTATCATCTCAGGAGCCTAAATATGTAACTTATCATGTTGCTTCAGTTCTTTTATAGCCTTCAATCTTCATTTTTATCAAAGCTGAAGTTCAGGTCCATATGAACCTCTGAATTCATATGCATTCCTGTGGACTGGCTTGCTGCTCCATTACTGCACCACTACCGACGGCTGAAAAGTGCCAAAATTGTCCCTTCTCCATTATGTCTACAATTCCTGCTTTTTCCACTAAACCCATCACTGGGTACTCCCAAGGATGCAGTTAAGCCTGTCTTGGCTGAGATGTTGATGGAGACTCTTGAATCTCCTACAGAAACTGTTCAAGCTCAGTATTTGCCCCCCTCAAGGTTGACTGTCTGGTAGCAGGCAAACCGACGCTTCTGAGGAAGGCCTTTGTAAAAACTGTACCCACTCTGCTGGACAGATAAATTACTGTGCCCACGCACTCAGAGCCAGAACAATGAGCTTAGCCGCTTGCATCCAGACTTGCTCCAGTACATTATGTTGCTGGCTGACCTGTACCAAAGGTTGGTCACAGGACAGGGACACCAAGTCCAGGACGGCCATTGTAATCCAGAACCTGTTTAAGAGAACCATCAATTTAATGGGAAAGGGAGTAACAGAGGCCAGCTGTGGGCCACAGGTTTATGTATAATGACCCACAATAACCATCAACTGTTGTGCAGTGCAGTGGAGTCCAGGGTGCCTTTCAGCCAAGCCATGGACAAAGTCCAAACCAGATATGACAGTCCAGAGGCCATCCATCCAGGTTGATTGTTAAATGAAGCACTATTAAAAGGTACTTGACCTCAGCTGTCACCGTGCACACACAGGCAGCTTCTGCAAATGTCCCTCGGTTGCGAAGCCTCTTGGCTTTTCCCAGCTACTCGTGTCTGCCAACCCGACCACCACGAACAAGCATTCATGATGGTTGTTCCAGAGCTGCCAATGGAAGCGGTCAATACTAGCATAACAAAATCATCTACTAGCGAGCTGCATTTGTAAATCCAACCAATCATGTTGATCTTTTTTCACTGTGCACATCCTATAACTCACGTGAACAGGCTCAAATTAAACCATAGATCAAATGAATATCAATGAAAATCCAATGAATATGATAAACTTGCCTTCAGCCCTCTGAAGGCAAGTTTATCATATTCATTGGATTTTTTTGACTCACACCTGGAGCTTAGTCCTCTAACCTTACAGGACGACCGGTGACCAAATACAGTCAATAAGTTGTCCAGTCATCAAGTGTTCCAGTCGATAACGTGCCATATTTCTTCACAAGCTGGATTCTAAATGGACAATTAGCCTGAAGGAAATCATCAGGAAATAAATGTCTGTCATGTTTTTTTTTTGAGCAAACCTTGTTTATCAGATCTGGAAAATCCAAGGGCCGAGTCAAACTGCCCTTAGAAAAACATTTGAATATTGGGGTCTTTTTAGGCGTCTATGCACAGGTCCATGTCTTCATTATCCATCCACAGGTATGATCTGCACCATTTATCAGCAAGTGCAATTGCTGACGTCCTGGACATCCCAGTTGTAGCCCACATGTGATGTTCAACAGAATGCTGCGTCCCTCTCATATTTCAGCCGTGTGATTCCATCAGCAGCGGGAATGGCACCGGCGTCAGTTTCAAAGAGGAAATGTCCCTGCTGGAGAAACAGATCAGAGTGGTTCTCCTGGCAGAGATACAGTGCTGGTTTTACTGCCAAACATGATTTTGTTTGGACGTCTCAGTCCTTTTAATTCTCTGAAATGATTCAGAGAATTAAATTATATTTTTTACATAAAGGGGTGATTGGTTCTTCACATACAGTTGCTGTAGGAGAGGTAATGGACAGCCTTGGTCAGTGGACCACAGCACCCTCAAAATGTAGAGGAAATCGACAGAACAGAGTGCAAATTCAAAAAGGCCACAGTTTTTTCCAGGACACATATTATTGACTTAGAAATGACCGCTCATACTCCAGAAGTGAATAATTTACAGTAATACTGTAATCCATCTAGCAGACCCAAACCGTGAGTTTATTCTCACAGTGGTTTCAAGTATTGACTCCATTTGTTTACCCCAGAAACAGCATCAGTTTTTTTTTTCACATAACCCACCAAGTGGTATTGCTGTGGGCTCTTGAGGCCCACTCCCACCGCCCATCCAATTCCCAGGCTGTGCTGTGTATTTACAGTATGTCATTCACACACACTCATCACATACCAGAAGTGCTTCAAGCTAAACTACTGCTAGCATGGCAACATGCTCACGATGACAATACTAGAATGCTAATGTTAACAAATGGGATTCACCATTCACCATTCACAATTCACCATCTTCGTTTTGTGTGTAAGCATGCCAAAACATGCTGATGGCTAATTATCATTAAACGAAGAAACAAATGTGAATATCATAGTATTTGCCGGCATTTGTTCAAAAGACAAGGAGACAAATTCAGATTTTGACGGCAAAGTTCTTGACGTTCCACCTCAGGCCAACAGGAATACTTTCAAGGCAAATATGATATGGTTTTTGATATATTTCTGTCTGAATCAAGGATAGAACAACACTGCCACACATATACCTCTTTTAAAGCAAAATTAGCGAGTATACACAGGTTTAAAAAAAAAAGAGGGGGAAACCCGCTAAAAAGGACATTGACTCTGTTCCCAATAGTAGTAGTAGAGATTTCCTTTATGTTTTTCCCCCCAGTGCATCAAGTTTGATGTCACACACGCACCATACATTCAGACACTCTCTCACCTCGTTGTCTTGCCAAATTAATGATTTTTTTAGCTGGGTGTCATGTTGAGATGTTGGAGGGTGTTAGTTGGGGTTTTTTGACCAGTGGAAACGGGCCTATAGAGTAATGATACAAGCACGGCTAGAAAAACCTTTTGATTATACAGTGCCCCTACTCTTGTCATTATTTTATATTGCTCGTATAGGCAGTGTGACTGGAAGGCTTCCATATGATTTAGATCACTGTACAAGCCAAACCACTAAAGCGTGTCGTCTGGCTCATTCAAATCCCAGTGCTTCCAGATCACCACTTAATCTCTCCTGGCATAATCAGATGATAGTGAAACAACTGAGGCTAGCATTGTCTGCCCATTTGACACCATGCTAACTACGCCAAGGGCCCTCACATTTCTCACCAACATATGCACATTTGTAGTGGCATGCTGCCACTTCCACTTCGTTTGTTGACACGTTTTATCGATTTTTTGCTGCCTTCTCATTCTCTTAATGTGCATAGATAATGAATTGGGTGTTGTCACTTCGCAGCCATTGGCCCTGCTAACAGAATTACGTTATTACTTTGAGATTGTCGCAAGATTTGTTTTGTTTTAAGTCTCTGAGTGATTTTTACTGTTAAGAATTTACATTTAAAATGCTTGGTTTCCATCCATCTACTCTATATTTCATGTATATTTAGCTTTGAAATGCAGGAAAAATTCAACACAGGGACTGTACATTCGAGGTTAAATGAGACGATATGTTCATATGTACAATGAGTAACAGAGGTATAAAATAACCTGAGGTCAACGCCATTTTAGTCATGAGCAATCAGCAAGCACTGTTCTGTTCATGGCTCATTGGCCCCACTGATTGTGATGAGATCAATATATGGATACGCCGGGTGAGGGAGAGGCTGGATGTTAAACATGTCCTTCCTTGGTCTTAAAAATTGCACCATTTGATTCAGTAATATCAGTAAGGACAATAATATAGCTCTTATTTACTAAGTATTAATCATCACAATTATTAATTATATTACTCATGGGCATGAATGCATTCAGTATATTATCAGGCCTACAGTGCATAAAGACTTTGATCAATACAAGTTAATAATTCAATATTCCTTGTCTCGCTGGCCTTTAAAGGTTTATACAACACAGTAATACATTTGAAACCTTGTCTATATTTTGTCCGTGTGACATGTTAACCCATTGTTGTGCTGTATTGTTAGGCAACCTTAACTTGGTGATTATGACTCGGTTGGTCGGACGTTAAGGTTGATGGGTACATCTGCAAGACACAGACAATTGTTCTCTCTGTGAAACTCAAAATCGTGACATATTCAAATTTCCATAAAACATATATTTACACCTCAAACAATACAACAATGATTTGATGTGTCCTTCATCCAAAACTGGGTTCCTAGATTGATGATTTGGAGCTTTTGTGACTAACGACAAAATGAGATGAGCTGACGCAGAATGCAATAAAAAAAAATAGGATGCCAACCATTTTTGAATAAAATTCAGGAAAAAAAAAAGCACAGAGACCAAAAGGATAGAGATCTAGATATTTGTGTGGCTCTGGTAAGAAGGAAAGCTTGCAGACCTGCATTTCAAGGGGCACAGATGGATGACACAAGCTGTTGATGCCTCTGCTCCTAATATACTTTTTTATATTCACATCATAGTGCGACGATTCGCCACACATCCATTGCACAGTCTGACACAGATTAGGACCGAGATTTCATCAGACCCATCTTGCACAGTGTCACATGCAATAAATGTATACAATCATTGTTTAGAGATTGAAAGGAAACATAAGATGCGTTGGGTGCACGGCCGAACACAACCCGGGTTTGTCTAGGGAATGCTTATTTTATCTAGTAATACCTTCAATCTCCTGGAATCTTTCAGGAAGATTCAGCTGATTATCATCTGCATAGCAAGAAATAACACGGTTATAACAATAATGTCTTATTTACAAATGTCCTTCTGTGAATTTTGATGATGAATTAGCGACTCGTGCAGGGGACTCCCTGCTTTCTAACAAATGAAGTTGTGATGAATCATTCCCCTTGCCATTCTCCAAACCCGCCCCAAGACTGAGCGCAGAATCTGCACCAGTAGCTTGGATAAGGTTAAGTTAACTAAACAAATATTCATTCAGTCTGCACCTCTTTTGGTGGTGTCTTCTTGACCTTTGGTATAATACATCTCTTTGGAAGATTTTTTATAAATAAGACCATGAATGATAAATAAACACCGACATTTTATTCATTATTCCATTATACCATTATTCAACTTTTTCCCCCTGGCACAAATAAATTCAATCCCTCTTTTGCATTCATTTACTCGGGATAGGAAGACTGAGAGGAGATAGTATTTTTAGAAATACTGGACTTCATTAAATCACACAGTCGCAGCAGGGAACAACCAAGTACACCCACAGTCTAATGCACTTCCTACCAGGGACCAACTCAAGGTTTAATAAATTGCCAGGAGGATCCACTGCCAGGAGCATCGCTGAAGTTATATAAATACACACGTGTCTCTTGTCTAATGGAATATATTTTGTTAGATATCTGACATTTGTGTTCATTGATATTAATTTTCCTATTTTTCCTACAATCGTGTAGACTTTGTTCTGGCCCTATAGTGATCTCCAAATCGCACACGCTCCCAACAGGAACAGCTGCGGAGCCCGCACAAGGGGAGAGGAGGTGTGTGTGTGTCTGTTTTGTGTGTGTGTGTATGTGTGTGTGTGTGCGAGTGCATGTATGTGTTTGTGTGGTTGGGTTCAGCCAAGGGACCTGAGCTGTCTCAAAACAGCTGCGCTACTCTTTTCGAGAGGTGGCCTCACCAACAGGAGATGGGAACAAATAAATCAGGCGAAACACATATTAGTTTATCATTGTCTGAAATATATAAAGGAGCTAATTTAAAGCTAGTTCTACAATGCATACAATTATTTAAATCATGCCATGTAAATTAATATTGCTTTTATCCGACTCAATCTGCTGTTTAATAATTTAATGCTATAATTGAGCACAAAATGCATTTACTATAATCACAATCAATATTACAAATGAGCACATGACAGACTGACTGCTTCCTCTCTCTGCCTCTCTGAGATGGTCAGTGTTGAATTAAGCGCACTTGAAGCCTGATTATGCATTCTTCCGTGATGTGGCCTTCAGTGGCCACTAATTTAGAAACAGAATCTTCCCCAGGGCTTCTTTCTGCTTTGCTTGGAAAGTATATATATATATATATACATATATATGCATTCCCATATAGATGATTCACCTCATACTCCGATGCCACGAGGTTGTGAACTCATGGGCTGGTCCTGCTGGGTCAGGGTTTGGACTTCCATATTTCTCCTGGCAGGCTGTGCCTTCCGCACTAAACCAACCCGAGGAAGTAGCGGTCATTACTGCAGGCAAACCGAGCCCTTCTCTTGTGGTGTCAAACCAAATGTAAACTAATCTGTCAACCTAAATGTGCACAGCTCAGTATTCTGCATGTCTTAGGGCCCCGAGGGGAGAAACTCATACACTGTACAGCATCAAGCAAAGACAAGACCAGAGCCGACTCAAGGGCCTGGAAAGCAAATGGATTGTGCAGCATGAGAGAGGGTAGAGAACCAGAGATTTGGAGGAAGTTATAAAGTGCAGCTTACGGTGTCAGGGAAAGGTTATGTGTAGCCAATAGACATTGATTTTTCCAGTCAAACTAAAAACTGTGATTTGAAAACACTAACTATATCATCCCGATAAATGTGTACTATGTTATAGCAATAATTAATTAATGTCTTATTACCTCCCCCGAACTTGGAGCATGGTTGTGGTATTGATACATTACATTTTGATGAGGATCCGGATCAGGGGGCAGATCCAGGAATAATTTTTCCCATTGCAGGATCGGGTGTTTTCCCAGTTTATAATTTATGGATCTTGATGAAAACAAATCGGGCATATTTAGGCAATTGACATCTATACGTTTGTGCAATTCCGTGCATCTTGATTGAATTTAAAGGGGCTGATGGGCCTTGGTGGAGGTGTGTGCTCTCCTGAGTGCAATTCTATTTAATCATGATCCAAAAACAGCATTGTGAGAGTGATATTCCTCTCAAGACATTTTATGTCAATTACATTTGTTTACTTTGTGGCCTACTTCTCTCATAAATACATTTTGAAATGTGTAAAGAATAGCCAGCATCACCTGTCCCTTGGGTATCTCATGTGGATGTGTGTAAAATGTGTCACATTTGTGCCTCCTGATCTCATCTGACAGAGCTGAGAAAAAATGGTGGTGGCAAAACACTGCTGATTTGTGCAGATGTGGACTGTCCTCAGGGAGCCCTTCTGCACGCGCTTCATTGATTTCCCAACTGAGGGTAACTGTGGAACCAGAGGTCAGACCCCAGTGCCCCTGCACAGACACTCACCCTTTTACAGGAATAGGATGTACAAGTGCAATATCACATTGTACACACATGTCACCACTCATGTCCACGGGCCTTTTGCTTCAGCGAATGAGCAGCGGCTTTTAATACGAGGAGGAAAATTCCAAGCAAGACACACAGCGACAGATGTAATTCCAATAAGTAACCCTTGACATCCTCTGGTTAGTCGTGTAGAAGTCCAGTAAAGCTATCGGCCTCTCCTCTTCTGGTAAAGAGAATTAGAAGACACTACATCATTCGCCCCGCGCTGTCAGCCCAGAAGTGGCGTGTGACTGTGTCCCTGCACATTCATCATGCCATTACCGCTGAGGGGTAGCAGCCAGGGCCAAGGGATGAAAGGGAAAAAAACAGACAGAAAACATGTCATTTCTAGGACATTTGTAATTGATTTTAGTCGGCAATGCTAAAACATCAAGTACTGTTCACTGGACCAGGATTTTAATAACATGGCGTATTCCATCATTGTCATTTCGCCGTTCAAAATCATCAATCTGTTTGTCAAGTTGCCTAAAAAGCTCACAGCGTAATGTTGTGTTTTCCGCGTTCAGCAACATTCCTGAAATACTGTATATGCAAAGAAAAAAACAATGACACAATCTGTTTAAAATAGATCTCTGCTGCACAGTGTAGCAGTTAAAGAATGGGGTGTTTTTTTTAAGCAGGAGTGATAATAAAAGTTGTTATCATTTCTGTTTTAGAAGATTTGTTTTTGTTTGAGAAGAAAGAAAAAAAAAAAGGCAGTGCTGACCTGCCCCCTTGTCTTACCATTGTAAGTGCTCTTGTACAATCAGGGCCTGAAAGACAGGATTGATTTATGAATCTACCTCCTTCTGCCCCGAGGTATTGATAGACCACTCGTCACACTGCATCTCATACCCGCCATTGATTGCGCTGTATTTCAGGGTGGGGGGCTGTGACCTTAGATACTGTTGTGGATTGCCTGACTGTCACTCACTTCACGTCAAGGGTCACACGCAGGCCCTCCAACAACCCATAATACCAGCGTAATACCAGCGTAACACCAGTTCCCCGACTGTGGGTGAGGAGCACTCTCTCTGATTATCAGTGCTGGACTGATATATATTCTCTCCAGGTCAAGGTAAAGAGACAGAAATAAGAAGGAAATTGTAACACAGCACAAGAACGCATCAGCCGCGCTTCTTCCAGTCTCACCTTACAAAAATAAATATGGTCAGAGATCTTTTTCAAACATACATACATCCGTTTCATACAAACAGTACTTTATAAAAAAAATACCTATTGGAAGGTCAATCACAAGTTTGTTGGAACATTTCGCTCTTACATCCTCTGTCCTTCTCTTTTTTGTGTATTTATCTATTTTTCTTGTTGTTTTGTCTTGCTGACTGTTTCTATATATGTTTAGTCTAATTGTTCTGTGATCTAACTTGTAATATGTTCTCTGTGTGTCTTTCTCAATCTTTTCCCTACTGGGGGACAGCAGAAAACCTGCTGTAAAACAGTTCCATACTGAGTCAGGCCTTTGAAGAAAAAGAAAAAGAGAAAATGATTTAAAAATGAAAATAAAAACGTGTATGTGTCAATTCTTCAATTCTTTAGAGACAGAATCTTTGAGGACTCCATTGCAGATTAAACTGACTAAATAAGATGGAAAACGTTATCACATGTTTTATATGAAAACTCCTAAAGCTGCAAAATAAATGGAATGGAGTAAAAATGTACTGTGTTTCCCTTTGGAATAGAAATGAAAAATAAAGTAAAAGTATCTTAAATTGTTCTTGAATAAATGTACTTGACTTTCCAGCGCTGCTACAGCGAGACAATATGAACAAACCGGGAACAGCTGCAAATAAATGGCTTTTGTTATGATGAAAAATGGAGCATAAGGACATACGGTGCTGCAATGAAACTAAACAATCCTTGCAAATGAAGTAAAGTGTGAAGTCCAGACAGACGGAGCAGAACGACTGTATATATAAAGATACTGTATCTTTATATATACAGTCAGTGGGCTGGCCTCAAGACACTGTCAGAGATTCAATAAGACACAGAGCTGATGGCAAAGACATCCTTTAAATGAGAACCTGCCGTCTGTGTTATATATCCAGTCTCTATGCATTCTAATCATATGCAGTACATATGTCTATTTATAACTGCCTGTGTTTACCTGTGCTGGTGTCTGTGTGTGTGTGTGTGTGCAGTGGGCTCCATATGTGTTTTCCATAATGAAACCCACTTGAAACGTCGCAGGTTTGCACTATTTGCGCCTGCATGTATGTTTGCGTTGGCATGTGTGAGTCGTCTGTGGAAGTGTGACAGGTGAGGCCTCCTCCTGGCCCCGCTGGGTCCACCTGCTCCCTCGCTGGCAGGTGACACAGAGGGGGCCGACCGTTGCCATAGGAAACGGACAGACCGGTGAAAGGGTTTCTTTTAGGGGCAATCTGGAGGACCATGGGTGAGCACTTAGTTCCTTGGGGCTGCTGGCATCTGTTGGCGCTCGTGGACTGGCACAAAAGGGCGACACGTAATTAACTTCATTATCTCACCTGGCATTGTGAGTCTGGGAGCTAGCATATTCTTTTATCCTTTAACGGCGTGCCGGCAGTACTAAATGTACTAAAAAAAGAGAGGTTGTGCATCAGTCTCAGTGGAATATTTCTTATTTATTAATGTCTCCTGCTTATGTTGGATTTGAGTTCCTCTGAGCCCCCCTTCATGTTACTGTAATATCTCCTATGACTGTCTCTCCCCCTCTGTGTGCTTTTGTGCACCTAATGCCACTGAGCAATACGTTTTCGCTGCCTGGAGGGATCCCGCACGTGCAATCAAATGCACGTCCTGTTTTTTGAATAAATGGTTGAAAATGTTTCGATGAAGAGGTGACTAATGGATGGGAAATCCAGGACGGAATTAATTGCAGATGTTGGATTGATTGCGTCGCTTCTGACAGGATTTCAAATGTGCGTCGTGGAATTTTTTTGACTGAAACAATTCAGATAATTGTTTTTTGCAAGTACAAAGTCAAAAAAAATGACACACGTTCTGTAATAATCAAATCATAACCGAAGCCCCAGTGTGTGTTTCAAAAGAGGGTGCCATACTGCAGTTATTGTCTGAGGAAGATGCCAGTAAATTTGCATTTCTCAGCAGGATCCAGTAGGGAGGGGGGGGGGGAGAAATGGGGAAACCCCCTTGAACCGAACAAAGCCCACAGAGGGTTTTCGGTCTCATGAAAGTGGGCCTCACAGTGGTAGCAAAACGAATGGCATCCAAAAGTGTGTCTCACGAGCGAGGCGTGGGTTAGCACGGAATTACTCCACAACAGCATGCCCATTGGCTCAGAGAGGAAAAGACAGCTCAATCCGCTCCTGGGGGCTGGGGGTGGACAGCGTGGAGAGATGAGGATCCACGGGAAGCAGGCGTGCAGGGGAAAGAAAGAAAAAAAAAGACCTCCACAGAGCATCCGGAGAGGAAACGGCGTGAAATATGGAGCTGAACAAATCTGATAATAAGATAAGAGCAACAAAGGTCTATCACATAGAGAGAAATATATATATATATATATTAGACATTAAAAGCTTGCAATATAGTTGCCATGGAGATGAGCAAGTCTCCCAAGCCTCGTCATTTCTCTGACTCCTCCCGTGAGCGTTGGGATAAAAATAGACATGGGCAGAGAACAAAGAGCTATTTAAAAAAAAAAAAGACAAGATGAGTGAAGAAAAGAGGTTGTGGAAAAATGTGTATAGAGGTCCATATGTGGGTTTATGTATATAGGTGTGTGTGTGTGTGTGTGTGTGTGTGTGTGCGTGTGAGTGGGTGTGTGTGTCTGTGTTTGACAATCACGGATGAAATGGTGTGAAGTCACCATGCAACCGTGTTTCTCTGTCAAATGGTGGAGCAGAGTGAGTGACAGACACACAGCCTCTTTGTGTGGGCAAGGAAATCCCATCGTTAGCATCCGGGCATCATTGTGTGAACATCACATTGTATTGTGTGAACATCACATTGTATTGTGTGACAAACATTGCATTGGATATTGAAATTAAATATGGAATCATGGCCCAGTTCCTCACGACGCAGATCTTTTTTGAGGAGCGTTTGCCTATGAAGTGTGTGAACGAGCTAAAGGTGACAAACTTAAGTAGAGTCAAAGCATGGATGGAATGGGTGCAAACTTTTTTCCCACAATGCATTGCACAGAGGAAGTCACTCTACTCATCTTACTCCGGCCTCCACACTGCGAAAGGATTACTGTCTAGTATTACTTACTGTATTTGTGTTTTATCAGCTTCATTAAAGTGAAGCTGACAAAGCAACTCATTCTGAAATATTTAACTATTATGATGCCGGTAAAGGTTAATTTGTATGATGGAGAATTAGGGTCAGTTGAAGAAAACAAATTGTTGAGATTTCAAGATAGTGTCGTAATATTACAAAAAAATAAGGCGTAAATGAGGAGGAAGTCGTAATATGTGGATAAAGAAAAAGAATCAGGAACAAGCTGCAAGGAGAACTCAAATTTACCAAAGTTCCTCTGATTCAAAATCTTGAACCAATATTGTTTCTTGAGAAACTATGAAACTCCTTTGATTATGACATAGATTTAAAAAAGCAAACCTCACAATCGACCACTATCAAACATGTCATCCTCCACTAAAGAGGCCTGTGCGGTTCTTTCTAAAGAACAGACACAGTTTGGTTTTTTATTTCCTAAAAATGAAATGAAGGCTCTGATACCTATGACAACGTGGTGCTGATGAGCCAAAAGTATTTTGTCATTAGTAAATGTTATTTCTTGTAAAATTATGACTTTATTGTCAAGTTCTCTGAATGTTTTTCCCCTGTCGATGGCTCTAGTACTCGTTGTACATGTATTTGTCATCAAACTTATGATAAACGCTACATTTCAAACGTATATTCAAACTCACTTAAGACAGACAAAACAAGCTTAATATTGAATAATATCATATAATACTTTTATGTAGATAGATCTTTTTGCTTTCAGAATAAAGACGCTTCAGACGGCAAACTGCTTGAGAGGCTTATGTTGATACAATAATATAAATGTTCCTATTAACTTATTAAATAGTTTTCTAATGTTAATAATGTGACATTTCTGAATTACAGAATAAAAAGTTCCATTAAATCCCAGCGCATTCATTACCACCACCTCCCTCACTGCTACACACCTGGGATCAGAGAATGAGACCAGGGAGTAGTCGACCACTGGTTCAAATCCCTTGGTAGAACTACAGAGAATATAATGCACATGTAGTTGTTATGAGTTCGTATGCACAGTGAGGAAACTCTACTGGTTCAGACTGGTTTAAAGGTAAAAACTGTGTGTTCAGTGTGACTGGAGGAAACCACGGTCATCAGAGATACAGATTGTAACTGGGGGTGACACCGTCATTAAGAGTGTGGTGTTGTAACTCTTTGAAAAGGAACACAAGGAAATTCTTCTGTGGTCTGCAGGAGTCAAGTGGGTTTGTTCCGGACTCAGGGGACAGGACCCGGAGAGAGAGACAGGACCCGGAGAGAGAGACAGGACCCAGAGAGTGGCAGCTGACCCTGGCTTCAACAGGACAACTGCTAATGGGACGACCCATCTGCTGCTCTTGTTTCCCTGCCCAGCGCCCGTCCTAACGCCAACCTCTGGACTTCTGTTTGGCTCCTCATCATCTCATAGCACTGTTTACACCAACATCCTCCATCCGCAATTTCTGGTGCATGAAATCAAATGGCAAATGATCAGATTAGTGGAAACCAGCAGTGGACAGTCACAAAGTACATTTTTAAAAGTATTGGTCGAGGGTTAATTTGAATTGTTTTTATCCTTGTTTAGTTTGAGGTCATATTGTTTTATTTCATTGTATCTACTGCTTCTGCTTAGTTTTTAGATTCTAGTGTTCTATTTCATTGCTGCTTACAATGACAAGAAGTCTTCTTGAATCTTCTTGAATCTTGATTTACTTGACTGCATCCATTTTTACTTTATTGTACTTACTGTAATATGGGCCTTTTCATGCTATATCAACTTAATGCTTTTATTTTGCTGACAGTTCTTCTCTGTATACCGCGAAGCATGTTCCACAGCATATAGTTCAATATGTCCAACACTATAAGCTAAACATGGACCACCACAGTGTTGTTTTCATGTCGATATATTAATAATTTAAAAGCAGAAAGACCACTGAGCACTTTTACTTTTGATCCTTAAGTACATTTTACATTTTTAAACACATGACCTTTACTTTCAATGTTTTTTTTTCTTTTTCTGTTTCTATTACTGACTTAAAATAATCCCCTGAATTGTCTTAACTTAAAGAATTCTGTATCTTTTGACATTTTAAATGAGCTGATGAATAGGACATCCGTAGAATTTACGAAAAATAAATATGAATCCTGATAATATAATATAAATAATATACATTTTAAATTTTCAACATGATCCCAGCAACCTTCCATTAATTCACCTATAGATCTGATGCTCAAACTGACGAGCAGAGGGAGAGATTGTCTGTAGTGATGATGCGGTTGTTCCATTAAGAAGTTAGGGCCACTGTCCCCTCGGACCTCTCTAATTTCCAAAGTGCAGAGCATCACTCTCGTCCACGGCGTGTATAACAGCCTCTTTTCTTTTGCACTGGATTTATAGCTGCCATCAGTTACTTGTCTGAATGCCAGACACCAGAGTTATGGTGATTACGGTGATGCGAGCGCCCTCTCCACTTCCTCATTCCTCCGTCCTGCCGCCTGGATGAGCAGCACATGGATCAAACCTGCCTTTGCAGCACCATCTGGTGACCACTGCTGTGACTCAGGAAGCCTTCTTACAGATGAATGAGGGGGGAGGAAAAATAGAAATTCAACTCCAATACTCAGTTTTCTTTGCTGTCTGCTTGTAATACCACTTTCCTCCTCTGGATGGTGTCTCAGCCCTGTGTCCTTCCTCCTCCATGATGATGTGGAGGACCTGGTAACTCGCACACAGTCGACCAAATCAAGAATTCCTCCAAGTTTCTGCTTCACAGTTTGCCCTCTTGCTCTTTAAACTATTACTCGTTCCCACATATGGATGAGCTCCTCGTGGACTGATTTGTGTTGGCCCTCGCTCGGCCCCTGTTATTATTTCCCCTCCACCCCTCAGCTCTGATTTAAGCTGCTGAGCAGGTTCATTCTGCCAAAGCTGGAGAGACTAATGTTTTCGGTCAGAAGCCACATATATAGAAATCGGTATCTACGACCTGTATATATCTTTAAATATAACGTTACTTTTGTTATCTTGTTTCAATTTGTGGTACAAAAAGAAACCCATGTTCAACAGAAGTACTTGATTTCCCTCTTTAGGTCCAGTTTATTTTTTAAATATCCAGTACTTCTACAATTGATCTTTAATTATGTACTAAATTTCAATTCCATGTTCCATGATATTATAGGGGCTGACCCTGACCTTTGACCTCTCTAGGCTGAGTAGGTATTCTTTGATTACACCCAGTATGAGTTTACCACTTTGCTAACCCAATAATAAACCAATATGTTCTGATCCTCTGTGAGTCAAGGTTTGCTCTGTTCCCTCATGATGTCAGGGACTGTACTCGTGACAACGTATTGCTTTTCATCTTTATTTTCAGCAAGATAAAATTAGCATCAGTCAGAGTCTCCTGTAACAAGCAGCACAAAGAATCCTAAAAATAAAATGAAGGTCAGGTTGGAAAAAAAACTTTGATTCTGTTCTTAGACAACAGATCGAAAAGAAAACGTCATCACTCAGAGAAAAAAATGCAGAAAGAATGCCAGTGCAATAATGTAAAAACACTCCATGACTGGTAAATGTCCTGCATTAAAAAGCCTTCTGAAGTATACTAAATACATCAGAAGAAATACTGCTCACTGAAATACATTTTTTTTAGCAGGAAATTAAATAAAATAATTGTTCTTTGATTAAACATATTAATGCTATCACATTTATGACCAGATGTATTAAAACATCTACATTAATGACTTGAACAAGGCTCATAACATCACCCAGTGTTTCAAACCGTCGTGGACCTTGCAGGACCCATGCTTACACAGAGTCAACCGTTTGGGACGTCTTAACATTACTAAGACCCTCTCGTGAAATGCGGGCGGCTTCTCAACCACCACCTCGTCTACCATTCAGAGATGTCCC
This sequence comes from Hippoglossus stenolepis, assembly GCF_022539355.2. Classification (NCBI taxonomy): domain Eukaryota; kingdom Metazoa; phylum Chordata; class Actinopteri; order Pleuronectiformes; family Pleuronectidae; genus Hippoglossus; species Hippoglossus stenolepis. The sequence goes on along the minus strand of NC_061497.1, from coordinate 7,349,785 downwards.
CCATCCTCTCCTGTCCCTCCATGTCCTCAGACACGGCTGCTTCAGCCTCAGATGTCTGAGCCTGTGCCAGTGGTTCAAACAGCTCTTGGGACAACTGTGGTGTGTGTGTGTGTGTGTGTGTGTGTGTGTGTGTGTGTGTGTGTGTGTGTGTGTGTGTGTGTGTGTGTGTGTGTGTGTGTGTGTGTGTGTGTGTGTGTGTGTGTGTGTGTGCAGTGGGCCCACTTCATTCAAAAGTTAGGGGTGAAGTTTCAAAAGCAAATATACTTCTCCAGATGAAGGGGTGAAGATCCCGCCAGAGGTCACAAGATAAATCTGAGGGGTCATAGTACAATAGAGAAATGAAAAGAGAAATACAAATTCTGCTTCACAAATTAATCAAAACTTTTAATTCTTTTTCTTCTCTTTTTTTTCCTTTGTTGGTTTTGAGAAAAATTGGATTAATATGTTTCTTGGCCTTGAACATTTTTCTCAATACCCAGTGTGATGGGTCATTATGGGCTGGACTGCTGTCAATTCATATACATCTGAAATGGATGGAGAGGCACCTTTTTGTAGCTGGAAATCACAGGTTAAATGATTGACAATGTGTTGTATTATGTGTTTTTCATCTTTCAGTATAAATAAAAAGTGAGTAATAATCTAAACAACATATTTTGGCTGCCAATTCTTACACATGAGATCTAGAGGAAGAGGAACTGTAGAGGAATGATGCCAAGAACAAATAAACTAACACTTAGCTGTTAGGACTATTTCATTCTGAGGATTGTGAATCAGAGGAAACACATGATGTAAGATACGATTAACTCCAGAAAACTTATTTTGTGCTATGACCGGAGACATAAAAGCAGAGACAATGAAAACTTCCGATTTGAATAATGATTGTGACTCATCATGACCTTAATGTGCAGAGGAGGATATAAACAAGCCTGTCGTAAAGTGTTTTTCACAGGAATCTCCTGCATAATGATGAATAAGCCCTTACTGTTGTGTAAAGGGTAAAGTTATATTTATTTGAATTCACACGTACAGGCACAGGTAAAATGTATGTTTATTTCTTGAGAAATTAATAGTTTGACAATTGTACAGTGTTTTTAACAACTAAATAAGCTTAGAGTCTAGTCAGCGGACAGTTGTTTTACTGTGAAAGCCTTCGACACAACCTGTGACTCCTTCACCTCCACTCACGTCACTGTCACTACCGATGGCGAACTAGCTAGTGCATTGAAATGGATCATATAAAGACAAGAATAGCCAGAGGTGACTACGTTCTCAGTGGCTTTGCCAAAAAGTATTAGCGCTTGATAGCCGCGAGCTAAGTACATCGTAAGTAAGTACAAGGAAAGAAATTGACGGCTGCAGGAGTACAGGAGCTGCAACAATTCACAGATACTTTTCCATGAACAAAACTCAACCACCAAAATAGGAGGACAAGGAGGAGGCCATAACCCATTTGATTTAAGCACTGTAGTATGTAGCATGTGTGTTTAATCACAGGTGACGGGTCGGGTGGGTCCGGATTTGACTTTGAGATTATAAAAAAAAACCAATATCTGTTCACACAAGCATTTGGTCTCGGTATCAGTTTCAATCCCCATCCATACGAACCCACCTGAAAACGTATATACACATGTAAACAGTTTCATCAATGTAAAATGCTGAATTTAACAGCACAAAAACTTCTAATAGATTATCCATGTTGCGTTCTACAAAGGTACCCGAGGCTAAAGCCGGTTGTTTTCTTAGCGAAGGGGGTCATGTGACGGGAGCCTGACGAATCAGCGAAGGCTACGACGGGACTGAAAAGACCCAATCAGCTAACTGTTGTGTCTACGTCATCGTTTCCAAACGTCTCCATCTCTGACCGTCCACACTAAAACACAACGCCGGAGTCCAGCAAAGCGGGTCCAGCAGCATTTGTAAAACTTTAAGCAGCTATAAAACTCCAGAGTCATGTGGACACCAGGCGTATCAGAGGTGATGCACTTGCAAACGAAAACGTAGTAATGTGGATGTAGCCTGAGTTCAGCTCTGATGTAAACTGTGCACTTTAGGCAGATACACAAAGGGCAGCAGCAGGATTATTGGTTCTTGTCTCTAGCCTACTGTCTCTGCGAGTGATTATGAACACAGAAAGAAAATGCTGCCCCCTAACCACCGACAGAATTACATTTCATGGTGAAGAGTTTGACTAAGTAACTGCGTCAATACAGCCCGATTCACGAGAACACCCTCATCTCAGAGAATGCAACTATTCGTACGTCTCCCCCAGCTTACATTGCAAAAATCCACCTCGTCGCTCCTCTCATCACTCTAATTTCCCTGGGGCCTTTATGTATGAGGACGTTTATAGAGATGGGTACAAGCTACACACATACACTGCACCCGTCCCGACACCCCGCTGCCATCATTTACTTCCTCGCGTTGCTGCCGAGTGTGTGCATCTGTGATAAAAGCCTGTCCTTTCTCTGCCGTTTGGTATTCGCAGCTGCAGCCTCACTTTGTCATGTTGGTTATGATGGCAAGTCACTTCGGAGTGCAGTCTGTGCTTGCTCTCTTTTTACGAAGGACACACACCATTAAAAAGCAGCGTGTAAACCTGTCATTCTCTCCGGAGACCTTTTCTTGGTAGGTAGATGCATTATTTGTGGCACCTTTTCTCGCACCCCAGTACTTGGGAGGTCCTCCATATTTTCTGCCATTAGCCTGCATATGGCACTCTAATCAGCTAAAGGGATGCGTGATTTACATTCACTGTCAGCGCTCCCCTTCCTCTATCACCACTCCAGACAAGGTCACTCCGCACCCGAATGCAACAGATAGCCTGTCCACTCATTCTTATGACACATCGGCTGTTAACCTGAGGGACACTTCTATTTTGTCCCGCGTCCCCAGAGACGTGCAGACATATCTTTACACATGTCATCTACCAGGGACACACTCTCCAAATGAAGCCACTAATTTTAGCAAATAGTAAACCCTTTCTAAATATAGCCACTTAGAAGCAGATCATAAAATAGTTAGCAAATATTATCAGAGGTATTCCTAATGATTGGATTTGCAGCATATTTTCTTATCATACATGTAATGACAGGTATGTGATGTTTTGCAGAGATAGCTACAACAATTAGTAACCAATGTTTCCAGTGTGATCAGAGATATGAGCTGAAGTTGGCGCCACAGTTGAGGAGCAAGACACTCGTGTCACGGATGTGAATAATACAAAGATTCAAATCTTCCACCATGAAAGTTGTATGCAACATGAACAGGTGCCAGATATTTTTAGACCGTCTGTCGTGTAAAGCCAGTCTGAGTTTTGCTCGTAGTCGAGTGCAAATCAAATAGTTTTTTATGAAAAATAACACTGAGTGACTTTAAGCCGTAGAGGTTGAATGTGACATGTAGTGTAAAGTGCTTTGAGTGGTTGTTAAGACAAAAGTACTGTCAATGCAGTGAAACCTTTCACCCATCAGGTTAACTCGTTTCCATGGTGATGATTGGTGGCAAAACCCCAAAACAGAGTGATAAATGGACTACATTTTCCAGTCTTAATGACCACTCAAAGCACTTTACAGTACAGGTCACATTCACCCATTCATAGAGCACTACTATATTCTATGCTTTTTATATCACACATCAGGGGTAATTTGGGGTTCAGTCTCTTGCCCAAGGACTCTTCAGCAGGAGGAGGGAGGGATCGAACCACCGACCTTGCAGTTAGTGGACAACCCGCTATAGCACCTGAGGCACAGCAGTAGTGTATCCTATAGTTGATAGTGTTTCTACCAAGTTTGGGGAAAAGTACAATAGAGTATTGGGGCCATATTGAAATAAATTCATTTAAAATAAATTAACGAGAAATAATGTAATGCAATGTAAATAATTTAATGAATTTTGAATAGAAATGAATCATCAAAATAGTTCAGTAAACTACTTTGTCAATTGACTGAGTGTTCCAGCTCCAAAAAGGACCATAGCGGACAATATATCACATTAATTGTGCTCACTCAAATCAGGATGCAAGGATAAATTAAGTATCCCTGGAAGCCAAGATTAATTTAATTCTTTGTACTTTTCTTAGTCTGACAAAATGTCGAAATGTCTTAAAACATGAAAACTGCGCAATGTATAAAGTTAAAACCTATTTGCACTAGTTTCCAAGGTATCGTTGAATATCCATCAGACTGTTGTCTCAAAAGCGAAAGTGATATATGGTACAAAGAGCTGCCGTCACATCAGCTGTCCAAAAGAGAGGAGGGAGCAGACTCCAGAAAAGCTGTTTCCCTAATTCATTTGGGATGTTAGGTGCTGACAGCAAAAACAATTCCTGCAGCTGCAGGCGCTGATTTCATCAAGTCCTCTGGTGCTCTATACAAGAGCCCAAATAACAAGGCAACGCAACCAAACAGCAATCACAGATTAAAGTGTCCCAATGAAAAAGCCCCTGAATGACAATCCACCTGAGTGGACCAGAGACTGTGGCACTATGGTGACTCAGAGCTTTAAGAACAAACTCACCTCTAAACAGTGTTAAATGCAAAAAGAAACTGGGTCACGACAATCCGACAAATCAACGCGAGGAAAGGAATAGAATATATAGTAGAACTGTAGCACATGGGCACAAACACACCGAACAGGCTTCGGCTTTGCCTCAGTTTTGCAGGGCGTCCCATCAAAGCTCAGCATTTAAGCCGTTTTAAATTATCATGTGTGTTAGGCCCCTGCCAGATCACTGAGGATTGTGATACTGCAATAAAGAGCAAGAAAGAGGAGCAGGATAAAGAGGGGAAAGGGAGACGTATGAAGAAGTGTGAGTCTGTACGGTAGTGTGCGAAGGAAAAATAGGCCAAGGCTAATCCTCAACATTACAGCTCAGCATATGATTTAGTGGGCGCTGGAGTAATTGCGTAACCAAGTAAAATGCCATTAAGTCATGAAAATAATATTGTTTTCCTGCTTTAATCTTTCTCATTCGGAGTTTCTAACACCTACGGACCTGTGAAATCTTTAAACATTGCCAAATCTACAGCTTACGTGAACTCCTGAAACTAATTCTTTTAACATTTCATGAATTGATAAAAACTAGACTTACAACTCAAAGTGAGGATTTTTGAAATGCGGTTTGCCATGAAACATGGCATGCAAAGTGCTTCAAAAATACACAAAACGTTGTTTTATTGTAACACTTCAGGGCATTTTCACACCTCCCTTGTTTGATACAAACATTGTTTTCAGTTTTCTGAGCTGAAAACTCAGACTGAACCAAAATAGCAGGTGTGAAAGGGCCTCAGACCACAGTCAACACCAACAGACCAAAATTTAGTCTGACCAAATGAGGTGTTCTGGTTCACGGTTCAGTTTGTTTGCAGTTTGCTATGTAATGCAAAAGTTTTGAATGTCCTCCCGAATTTGCAAACTAAACAAATCAAATGTAAACAATGTAACAAAGACATGAAACTTGGTTCTGAACATGGTCCAGACCTCAGGTGTGAAAACGCCCGAAAAGACCAGGCAACAAGCCAAGCACCATACAAAAGAAACAACCCTATTACAACTCTATCTACCTGTACTCATGGGATGGCAGTGGCTGATAACAGAACAAGTACTTTATAAGTATCATGCTCAAACACTTATGTTAACTGAATTAAAACCCTAACTTTCACCCATCCATTATTTATACCGCTTACCGGGTCGGGACTGGGCTGGAGCCAATCCCAACCGTCATTGGGCGAGAGTACACTGTGGACAGGTCGCCAGCGTATACAAAGGCCAACATACAGAGATGACCAACCATTCATACTCATATTAACACCTATACAGTCAATTTAGAGTCTTTGGACTGTTGAATAAAGCGAGAGAAAACCATCGCAGACATGATGACAACATGCAAACTCCATACAGAGGGTAAGAAACTTGACTCAAACCAATAACCTTCTTGCTGTGAGGCGACAGTGCCCACCACTTCACTGTGCCGCCTAAAAGTCTTACTTACCTAAGAGAATATTATGAATATTCTATTGTTACAATGTTTTTTTATGTAAAAGCATCGGCCCGAACTTCTTCACAGCATCACTGTTTATTTCCAGCCTCTCTCCTGGGTTCCAGCTATTGGCAAGCTGAGGGGTTGTTCCAGTTAGATAAAAAGAAAATGCCCAACATGTAGTCTTTGCAATCAGGAATGCCGCCGAGAGAGTTGTGCACGCATGGGTGGGATGATAACCCAATCTTGTGATGTAAAAGACAGGGAGGCTTGCTTTTTAAGAAAGAGCAATTTACAATATGTGATCACGTCGCCAGATACAAGACGAGGTGTCAGAATCTAAATTTGACTTGGAGCCTCGCTGCCTTATCAAGCTGTGCACTCTGTTCCTGGGAAAACACCGGAGCGTGGCTGGACTTCAGATGGGCAAGTCAGTGCTCAACGGCTCCACTGCTTATTGGAAAGTAGAAATCAAGAAGTAAATATTAGAGTGTGGCGAGTTCATACTCTGAGTTATCTGCCCTGTCTCCTGTAAATTAGATTGAGCACTCACACACTCACTGATCACACACTTTTACCCAGCTCCAGTTCATTATTTCAGTTTCCAGAGGCTATGTTATTGGAATAAATATCTGAAAAGGGTGGCAAATAACATTTTACAGTTAGGATCAATATAAGCTGTCTTTGTAATATGAAGAAATCACGTGATGACACTGGGTGTATGAATGTGATTCAAAGAGATAAAGTTGCACTTATTGAGCGGTGAACCATCCATTCATGTTGAAGGTCACGGGGGGGGGGGACTGGGGGCAGACTGGATGCGGGGTTCACCCTGGACAGGTCGCCAAAGTAAAGTATCATAGGGCCAACAATACAATCTGCATGTCTTTGAACTGCGAGAGGAGGGAGTACCCAGAGAAAACCAAAGCAGAAACAGAGTGAACACGCAAACTCCACACAGAAAGTCGAACAGAGATTCAAACCAGGAACCTTCTTGCTGTTAGGTGCTAACCACTGCACCACCGTGTCGCCTGCAGTGAACCATTCGTCGGTGTGATCAGTGAACAGAGAGGCTGACGTCACATGTGTTGATCTAAATGCATAAAACATGAGCGAGCAAAGGAAAGCTGACACGGAATACAAGATAAAACAATAAAATCACTGTTTTGAAGTAAAAGAACTGAAGAGAATCTGAAACGCTGGACTTTGCGGCCCCCCCCCGGGGTGCACACACCCTGACATTGTACACTGGCTCACAAGGAATTCAAAGGTGTAAAAATGTACTCTCTGTAGCAATGTAGCGAGGCTTACATGGGCGTTGGTTCGAAGTACAGTGGAGAGATGTTAATTGCAGAAGGTTGACTGAATTGTGGCTCATGAGCAGAGGAGAGAGTTCGAGAAATCTTGACGCGAAGAGATGAAAGCAAGATAAAGCTTTCTTTAGGTCACCGAGGGATAATCAAGGAGAATGAGAAAGACTGAGGCGCCTTCTTCACTTGATCATTAAGACAGAGATTGGACTGGGTGTCCTGGCGGCTTAGCTCACTAAAGCGAGCACTGCAGCAGCTTCGCCCGGGGTCAAACTAGTCTGGGACAATTTGCATGCTGACCTCCTCACGCCCTCTTTCCATCCTGTCACTAATGTTAGGCTCGAAAATATGAATTCATAATCATTCTTCTGAAATTAAGATTTTAAATTTTAATACACTGAAACAAGTACATTTAAACTAATGTTCAAGCAAAGGGCTGAAAGTGCTGAACACATACCCATTATAAAGGTAGATTAAATCAGCTCTTAGCTTACCAAACTAATTTTTTACAATAAATGTGTATTTTTTGGTAAAATGATGATGTATTTTCGCCTACTGTGTTCCACCTTGTATATGTGAGCACTCTCTGCTAATGAGAATACCCACATTCTACAGAAAGAAACGTAAACATGTCCGACCGCACTAATTCTGTGTGACACAATCAATGACAAGGTCACACTAGTTACTTATGTTGTATGCACTGCACCATGTCAGCCTTTTAGTCTGAATACTCAAAAAATCATTTTGTTTTTTGTGACTCAAAGAGTGATTGTGTCGTATCTATTCATTGAGCCTGCGATCTGTCGTCCATCTGTCCATCCATACATCAAACGCACTTGTCGCATTAATTAAGAGGTTCTTCAAAAGATGTTAAATCGAAACCTGATTTTTACGTTCTGACATCAATACACAATTTCATTACCTCTGCCAAGAAGGTCATGTTTTCATCCCTGTCCGTTTGTTGGTTGGTTTGTACGTGAGCAAGATTACACAAAAAACAACTGAACGGATTTCCACAGAACTTGCTGGGCCTTTTGGTGCGGATCCGGGAGCAGATGTGTATTTTTTTTTTCACTTTCTTTGACATAGCAAGACAGTGTTTGTTAACATTTTCACCATTTTACCAGAAAAATATTCATTTATCTCGTAAAAAAAAAAAAGGGTTAGGGTTAGGGCAACTGAATATAAGTGTGTGAAATGTGGTGCAGCTTGAGCCTTGGCAAAGGTGTGTGCTCTACTGAGTGACAGTCTCGGCATTTTATAATGAATCATAGTCAAACAAAACACATAAGCTAATTCGCTCACATTGGTAAATGGTATATATTCTGCATTTTTAAATAGCGCTTTAGTCTTGATGACCACTCAAAGGGTTTTACGGTCCGGTTTTGCCATTCACACACACACACACATTCCTACAGTGCATCTATGTGCGGCACTTTCTCAATCACACATCAATCACAAAGCCGTCTGGGGCAATTTGAGGTTCAATGTCTTGCCCAAGGACACTTTGGTATGCAGAATGGAGGAGACAGGGATCGAACCAAATTGCTTAGTGGACGACCCGCTGTAACTCATGAGCCACAGCCCACAAACAATGACAATGCTAACCTGCTGATATTAACAGGCATACTGTTGATACCATGTTCGGCGCCTGAGACAGAAAGCACAGCTGAGGGTGATGGGATTGTCAGTAGTTCTGCAGGTATTTGGTGTCACCCATGTTTTTACAATTATTTCCGAGAGGGGCAGTACTATCTGTAACATATCACAATCCACTCGACAGTTATTTAGGTATTTCAGTCTGGATCAGGTCGATGCACAGAAGAACATTCAAATATGAACATGGTAACCAACGGCACCTGGTTATAACTCTGGTAACTGCAGCCTGTCCATTGCATCTTGTGATTTTCAAGTAAAACTGTGATCACAAATCTTATTCGAAGTGACACGCAAACTGCATTTGAACTGAGTGGGAGGAGAGCAGCACACTGGGGGCATCCACCACCTCAAACTTGACTTACTGATGTTGTGTATATATAGACACAGTATATACACTTACAGCAATTCCTCCTTTTCTGTTTCCAGTGTGGGGTTAATAAGACCAGTCTTGACTGCGTGAGTGCATGCCACGGGGAACACTCCCCACTGTGATACCTCTAAGCCTGTGTTACTCATTCCCTCCTCCACATATGTTTTCCAAGAAAATCTGATCATTAGTAGGAGATGTCTTCGAGGTCCAAGTCTGCATTTCTCACCTCGACGTTACGTCTCCGCGGCCCAGCGGTGGAGGATGAAATTTATGGCAAACTAGCTCGCTACACTGTTCCTCTCCCACTCTGTGCCCAGAGCAAACACGGGTTATTTTCTTCAATCTTGAATGTGCTATTCAAAATTGAGTCCAGCTGTGTGACGGCACAGCCACCTCATTATAAATGTGTACATTCATCAGATTCAGAGGAGGGAGTCCTTAAATGTCGGCCATGTGTACAGTATCAACTAAGTAACTGTGAAAACCTGACACTGTTTGCTGATAATTGTCCCTTCTGGGATTGTATAAAGAGAAATAATGGCTCTCGTGTGCTTTGTTGGACCCAGACAGTGTCATTAGCTAAAAGCTCTCTCCACAGTCAACAGAAGATCTCCACGCTGTGAAGTACCACAATCAGAGAGATTAAAACATTGTGATCTACTAAAACAAAAGAAGGAGCCGGATCAAACTGCAGTCTGTAAAACTGCAGCGGCGACATGAGGTGTTGTATAATTCTGCAGCTTCAGATCGCGTTTCTTTAAAACAGATCCTCAAACGCAGAAACCAACAGAGGCAGAGCTGAAAAATAGGCTTTTTGATTTCCTCCTTGTCGAAAATAAGATGACATTCAATAAATCCTGGTTTTGTGAAGCTTCTATTTGATGAAGTAGTTGATCAACAACAAAAAGGTAGTTTTCAAAAATGGATTAATCATTTGTCAGATAAGATAAGGATGTATCCTTATTGATCCTCCATAGAGGAAATAAAAAAATTGGCACAGCAGCACAAAGAAGTGACAGCTCTGAATTAATATGAAAGAAATAAAAATACTACAAAGGACATTAGACTATATAGTATAAATACAATATTATTAATGTTTTTGTCAGTGATTGTGTCCAGTGAGTCAATCCTATTTAGTCATTTATGAAGCTGTATATTTACTGTACCGTGTTGTATTGGACTGAATTGTTCTGTATTTTTTTTAAAACAAAATCAAACTTCTCTGTAAAACAAACAAAAAAAATATATTAAAAACACAAAGAGAAAAGACAAACCCAGACGTGGCTGCAGAGCACCGAGGTGTGAGAGAATTATTTTGAGTGACGGCGACCACTGTTCACAAGCAGAGCAGTGTTTTCGGTTCTGATAGAAACTGCAGGATGACTAAGACCCACCACAGAGCTGGCGTTTGTTGATTTAATATGCTTCACTGGAGGCACCGCGACTGTCTTGGCTGCACATGGTCACACTAGCTACTGTCAAACCTACGCATACCTCTGTGACACACACACACACGTTGTTCTTTTGTACGTGTGCGTTGAAAAGGACAGAAACCATGGTCTGTGTTCTGCAGGCTCTGTCCTTTAGGATGTGTCAGGGCTGCGCTGATGCGCTTTGAGTTGTGACATTTGAATTGGGGCTTAAAGTCACACAAACCCCGTCGGTGTTGATGATTGCACTGTTTCCTTTGGCAGCTCCGACAGATTTAGGCGACTACAGAAGACTTAAGGTGACGGACAACACGAGGGACATATTGGTCCATTGATCATACGGAGGATCCTCGAGCCCACGGGATAATTGCTTCAGGGCCTTTCACTACCATACCCCCCTCCTTTGACTGCAAAGGTCGCGACCCTTCCAGCATTTCCCCCCTCTGCCTCCGTGTTGATCAATCGAAATTGCCACACGCCTTTTATTGATCCTCAGAAAATGGGTGATTTTGTTTTTTGTCTCAGGAACCAAAGATCCACTTGTGATTCATGTGAACTTGTCATTCTGACTTAAAGCTTAGGAACGCCCACAACAAAATGAAAATAGCCGGCTCGGACTTTCCTGCATTAATTTAATAACTGCAACCTGCCACGGCTGTATATCGCAGAAGCCACAGATCCCGTGAGATGAATTTTTCGACTTGAGGCCCCAGATACAGTGAAGTCGTTTCTCTCGCAGCACATCCACCCGCTGCTCATTTTTTATCCGCCTCTGAAGACGCCTTTGGCTGTTGATGAAAGCCTCGGCCACTTTTTTTTTTCTTTCTTCAAGCTGTAAACTGTTCACAGTTCCGCCTTGGCTGCAGGCTCAGAGTGTTCCTGCTGTATTTATGCTTTTTACTTTCTATGGCTATTTACTTCCTATATCCCTATATCTTCCAACGGCACAGCGAGTTCTCCCGAGTAAACACAGAGCTGAATGATGGAGCTTTATAGAAGGTCAGGCCTTATAGGTTTGTTTTCTTTTCCATGACAGCAAGTTATATTTTTGGATGTTTGCATTTGCCCTTCCCTGAATACCCACACTGACCTAACTTGCGCCTGCTCAATAATTCTTTCTTATTGCTATTTTCCACTTAAATTGCCATAATGATGTATGGGTGTCTCTCACAACACATCAATAATTAATTTCTGTTGGTTAACTTTGAATTACTTCTCCCATGCGCTGCAGAAAAAGCTCAAGCAGTTGGTTCGAACCGTATCGACGGGGAAGACTCACTCTGCAGAGTCCCTGGTCTTTCTAGATAAGCTGCTCTCGCTTGTCGTTCTCTCAGTTCAGTTTCTCTAGTTAAATCTAGAAGTCTTTTCCACAACAAGGGTTTGACAAAGTACAAGTGATCGGCCTTACTCGTGGTGTTTTACAACAAATTAATTGGGGATTTCAAATCTCGGTTTAATTTGTGGATCCTCGTCTGTATGACTGCTTCAAGGAAATGCTTTCCGGCCAGTCTTTTTGTTTGTTTGTTTGTTTACAGTATTCTCCAACCTGAAAATGATTAGAGCATAGTGTCTGCTTCATAAAATCCACATCACAGTTACAAACCCTTGAAGCCTTATAGAGCTGAATAAAAGCCTTATAGAGCTGACTGTCAGACAGGAGGGTTTTTTGTGCACTTAAACCCACCATGGCGAAGAAAGAAAAAGGAGAAAAATATTCTATATGAAAGTTTTTCCATTTTTAACTTAATAATGATAATGATTAATAACTAATAGTCAACTACAAGCACTGCTGATGCTGTTGTCTTTGCTGTAATGAAGTTCAATTCTGCATTTTACAATGATACAACTGCTCGGATGTATACAAACAAGCTATTATTCGAGTAATTCCTGTATACACTAGCATGCACATTCCCAGTGTATGTGAACGGTCATGTGATATGGATTTTCAGGCGTGTTAGTATGGTCGTTAAAAAAACGCTGTTTTCAAATTAAAATAATAGCATTATAGATGTCGTCTAAATGCTAAGCAGTCAACTACTTGAATAGACTTGTAAACCATTTGCAATGTAAATGTGTTTTACCCTCAAGACATGGAAAGTAACTTTTCTCAGCATCCTCCTCCTGATCCTCTCTGACTGCTTTCATCTGTGTTATGAATTAAAAACAATAAGCATGAATTCAAAATCTTTTCCCATCACCCCACTGGTCTAAATTCACATTATAAGAATATGAGGAATGTGTCTCTCTTACATTTAAAAAAGGGCATTTATAATGTAGCTCTTCGTCCAACATTATTAGAATTTTATGAGCGCTATCAATAGGCTCTGTCACTGTTTTACTATTACCATAGCATTCTTACAGAATGGAGCTTTTGCTGAATTTCTTTGAATTAATATTAACGTTAAATATGCATTATTTATAATGTCCTTATTATTCTATTTAGCATCAGCAGCTTAAACTGAGAGCTAAGATTGATGTAATGACACAGAAAGAGCTCTGAGAGTATTGTGCCGTTTCAGCCCCAGGGACCCTTTTCTACAGTTTCCTAACATTTGATGCTTTGAGTTAAAGTTTAGAAAATTCCTTAGCTATGATGCTGTCAAAGAAATTCCACATTCCACAAGACCACGTGTCTCTGCCAAGGTCCAACAGTCCCATACACTCATGAATATCAGTCCCCTAAACGTTTTTCATCATTCGATCCATGAATTATTCCCAGAGAAATCAACTAAAATGTGGAAACACGTCCTTTCTCACAATGTAGCCACCTGATCAGGATCCACACCAAAATATAATGGGTACTTTCCTGACCTCCGTCCAGTAGTTTTAGCATAATCCTGCTAACAGTCAGACAAACAAACATAAAAAACACACAACCTCCTAGCCTGGCTGAAAAGGAGTGCTTAGGGGAGTCTGTACCTCCTCCAAGGATAACGGCCCATCTCGCCAATTTGAAGAAAGAGAAGTTTTGACGAATATTTGCTGATATTTTTAGTCAATATTGTGCGTAGCTGTGACTGAATATAGTAAAACAATAGAAGTTGAACATAATGAGCGTGAGCAGCAGAAATGTCCAGTCATGTGCCACGTGGAGGACTGATCAGTGAACACAGTGACCTGGGTAGTCTGAGTTGATGGCTGTTTCCGTGCTACATGGCAGATGACTGACTATACAACATGTAGAATATGACTGTTTGAATTAACCTTTATTTTACCAGACATCTTCTTATATCAAACATTGTATGTGTGTTTATGTGCAACCCTGTCTCCCATGACAATGAGATTCTCTTGCTTACTTTTTGCCAAATATTATTGATATGACTGCACAATTTACTGATACTGATGCTGTAAAAACTGTGAGTGACACAGTTTTTATATGCAATCAAAATTATGTGTTGTCTAATACCACAGTGACATTTGAGGGAAGGAATTGTTCATATTAAAATATAGTGTGTTGGGATCAACAGCTAAATGACACACAGTAGATCAGTATCCAGACATATGTATCGGTGGTATTTACTCAATACAGTATGCTTGTATGAGCTGACTGTAAATAGAAACAGGTGTATATTTTTGTTGAGTGCAAGGGTTGAGGGGATATTAAATATTATGCAGTAAAAAGTATTTTATCCGAAAAAGTTGTCTTTCGAGAAATAAACAGCACAAATACACAACTGGGAACTGAAGTCAGTGTCTGATCCAACAGCACAAAACTGTGTTATCTCTGGAGAACCATTTTAGAAAACGAATGTAAACTTCAGTTGGATGCTCAGGAGCCGAACGGGCTTCTGGGACGAGCAGTGCTCGAGCAGTCTCCAGAGGCTGACTGCATGGACCCCGTGTGTACATCTGGGGACGAGCGTGGAGGGGGCTCAGTTTAAATATATTGCTCTTTTCAGCCATCTAATCAAGGACTAATTAAGGACCAGGATACTGAGAAAATGCAATGAGCCTCAATTAACAAGGTGATGGGATAGAAAACTAGCTGTGCCCCCCCCGGTGCCAAGAACCAGGATTGAGAGGCATCGCTGCAGGCCGACACGTTTGGCGATGAGCACCTCTCGTCCAGAGAGCGGCTACACATCCTGTGTGGAAAATGCCAGAGTCCCATCTGGGATTATTTTGAGCAATATGGCATGAATTCAGAACGGTGCTCAGTGTTTCCCATTCACGCAGCGGGAAACCACTTGGCAGTCATTCACTCATTATACATTTTAATATCACCAATAAAAAATGAAATAAATGATAAATTAAACACTACAATAAAATATAAATCTAGAAAACAAATGAATTTACAACTCAACATTACTGCATCATCTGTGCTCACCAGAGAGTAGTGTCACGCTCAAATTTATACCGACACCAAAGAGGTTGTGTTTTTGTGTTTGTGCAAACACTACTGGACAGAAAACAAAAAAAGTGATATGGTTCAGGGAAGCCATTCAATTTTGGTGCGGATCAAGGATTTTTTTTTTTCACTTTTGTTAACATTGTGAGAAAGGGGTTATGTAACATTTTCCGTGATCCCTCAGAGAACAATTCGTGGATCTTGATGACAAAAAAAAATCAGGCATGTTTTAGGGACTGATATTTATGAGGGAGTGCAATTTGGCGCAGATCCAAATAAAAATCTGGATCTATAAATTTAAACGTGGTTTCATTGGGGTACTGTTGGGCCTGGGTGGAGATATGTGCCATTCTAGATTTAATTGTTTTTTATCCAAAGAAACACAAAAATCCAAACAAATACACATACACAAAATATACTAAGAGGAAAATAATCACCAAGAAAAAACTCCATCCTATGGATCTAGGTCACCGATCCCTACAGGGCATCACTACAAGAGATCCTTGAGGTTCATTAAAAGTGAATACCGAGGCTCTAAAGCCGATTCCTTGTCTCCTAGGACTCCAGCAGTCGACAACTCCAAGTACACAATGTCCAGGTGCCTCAGAACCCAAGCACGAGGAGAGAGGGGGAGCTGGGAGCCTTTCCAATGCAACGCAACCAATTTTTTCACCAGCTCGTTTTTAATTAAAAGAAAGGCCCAACTTTGACAAGTCATTCAGAATGAGTGTAATGCGCGAGCAGGGCAACTCGGGGAGGTGGTGCCACCCGCACAAAGTCAATTTCTGGGAGAACATTCTCTACAGAAACACTCAACACTGGCTTTATCATTCATATGATTCTGATCAGGACATAAAAACTCTGGGTCATTTTGGAGTGCACCCACAAACTCCCTATTTGTCATTTTGTTTACTGTAGGTATAAGAGTGTGGGAGACAGGGAAACAGTTACAGGATGATGGATGGAGTGAGGACTTGTTAACAAGCAGCGATATTTTTCAAAAGCAATTACTGTACCATCGAGCTCCTTTTTTGGACCATGACAAACAGTGTTTACGTGTCCGATCCCAAAGCATTTTGGTGATTAATTACAGGGCTGACAGTGATTTGTGTAGCTTCATTTTTATGTGATGATCACAGCACTTCCTCTTCTGAATGCCTTCTAAAGCAATATGCAGCGTATAAATGCAAAGTCTGGCTGTGGGATAAATGTGCACATTACATCAGAGAAAAAAAAAAACATCATTGTGAAAGTGTTTACTCAGTTGTATTTGCCAAAAGGGATTCTGCTCTCTGTGGTTCCTTTTTTCCCCCGCAGCTCAAGATCGAATAGGCCCCAGTGGCATAGCGACTAGAGTCCTGAAAATGCACACGGCTGAGATGTGGACTGCACGTCATAATGAGGGACAAAACCTGCAGCGACATGCCACTGCGAGTGGATTTGATTACTAGGGAACGAGGAAAGGAAGTGGCCGGGGCTGGTTAAATGAGTAGCGATGAGTAGCGTGGCAGAACCACTGAATGACAGGGCAGCTGATGGCTCAAATGAAGAGCTGACAGCATCAGTGAACTGCCTGGCACTAAGTGCTGAGAGTAATTAGTGCTAATTAGGATCAGTGGATGGCGAGCTGATGTGGCGAACATAACTGGTGTTCCCCGCCTGAATTTGTGCGAAGCTTCATCTGTAAAATCTGTATATTTTGTCATATTCATGATGCGAACAACATTGTTGAATGGAAGTGATAATTTGATGCAGCAGCTACTTAGTGCTGCCACAAGGGGGGACGCTCATTGGTTGAAGCCCATCACAACAGGCCGCGCGCATCTGTAAGAATCAAACAGCTGCTCAGTCTTCATGAAAGACGAGGCATCGAGTCCTCGAATCACCTCGTGTTTATTTTATCAGCTCCGACAACCCCTGCACCTGTGGCTCTCACACACACACACACACACACACACACACACACAGAACAACAAGAGCACAAGCCCCTTGGTTGGATTTTCAATACGGGATAATGAATGTAGAGAAAACTGAAGCCAAATGACTCATTTTCAGGGATATGAAATGTCGAAAAGGTCGCGCTCATTAGGTGCAGAAGAAAAGAGGAGAAAACAAAAAGGAATTAGATGAATGTAACAATAAGACGTTTACCGACTTCACATTGAGATACATGCGTTCACGCCTTGAAGCTACAGGGTGCAACCTCTTGAGGTTTAGGTGTGTCGCTCAGAGTCACCACCATCCCCCCCCCGACCAGAAGTAGCAGTTATCAAGTGATAAGACTGTCGCATTCTTATCCAAACTGAGCTGGTGTTGGTTTTGACAACCTCTGAGTGCGAAGCCTGCTTCTCGAACAATGAGCCTGTGAGGATTACAGTGCTCTGTGTGCTCAGAACCGTGCAGCAGAGGTCAGAGAAAGATCCAGACGCTGCGAGGCATTTGGCATCTGAATTTGAAATGAAACTTTCTCAAATAGTCTGTTGTAAACAATATTTGTCAAGACCATTTTTAAATAAAGGCTTGCACTTTCCCCGCGTCCATTTCCGAGAGAAGCCAACATGTTTTTGTCCACGAGCTGGGACTAATTAATAAAAGCAGCCGAGACAGGCACACATCTCAGTGTCAGTTTTTCCGGAGTTTATAATTATTAGCCGGAGGACACGATTATGCCGGCGAAAGGATTTTTTTCATGAAAGGAAGCTACAGTAAATGCTAGGCGTGCTGTGAGTGCAGACAGTGTGGAAATGGCACATTGTGCTTGATTCATTCAGCCACTTCTGCTCCGCCACATCTTTTAAAAGGTAAGGATGGAACAAGTTGTGATATCGATGTAAAACCTCATGTTTCACGCCGGTGGTAGATTCTCATATACTGAGGTTATACATAAAACAAGTCAAGGAAGAGATTAAAGAATCTATCTCGGCAGGAGGGATTGATGATATAGGCAGAAACGTTGAAGATTTTCCCCCTCAAATCTTCAAAAACTGCAGATGCTCAAACTCTCTCGCTTCATGGCTCACAAGCTGAACTGGCCGACACCTCTCCCTCTCTCTCTCTCTCGCTCTCTTTCTCCTCTTCCATGGGAGCTCACAGCTAATCAAGTTTATTTCCGCCTCCAGTTATAATTACAGTCTCAAAGGCCTTTGCAACAAAACAATAAATGAAAAGGATAAATGAAAATGCCAACCCCCAACCTTAGACCCCCAGCGAGAACAAGGGGAGAAGCCTTCCGTGGAAAACTTAATTAGGGAGAAGATGCTGGAAACCTCAGGGTGGACCTCACAGAGTGGAATCCCGCTGTCCCGCCCTCACCTTCCCCTCCTCAAAAGCTGCGAGAGGTGATGAAAGTTTAAAAAGCCTGCAGGTTTAAAAAAAAAAAATGGATTAAGTGTTGCAGAGATTCCCATTCCTGGCACAGATGTATAGGAAACAAACAGTTTATAAACCGTGACGGAAAGCGTGATTCATGAATTTGTTTTATCCTGTGCTGTACCATGAGCGTTCTGTTTTCCAAGTGGGAAGTTCATCATCATAATGTGCTCACAGGTAGCACAGCCCCGCTGAGTGAGGTTACAGCAGAAGAGTGCAATAAACAGGCTGTTATATATGATAGGAAATAAAAGTTTAAACCAGATCTGCCTCAAAAAGCAGTGAAATCGTCATCGTCTATCTCGCTAAATGGTTTCCAATACAAAGGGTTGCATAAAAAAACAGTGGTTACCAAACTTGAAGTAGAGAACCCCACCAGTGGGTCGTAAGACCCTAAGAGGGGGGGTATTTTAGCATTTATTATTACAACAGATTAATAAAATTGTATTTTTGAAACTAGAATTCCTTTTAATTAGTTTTGTCCCTTCTTAATAATAATAATAACTTCATTTGTATCGCAATTATCTAAACAAGGTTACAAAGCACTTCAAAAAATCCATGGCAAATAATTAATGAACTAAAATAAAAGCTATTCAATTCAGTTAAATCTTAAACGCCAAATAACTTGACCCCCGATGACAGATCAGCAACAGCATCAGTTCCAGCAGGACAGTTGGCAGCACGGAACACGGCAACGTGTGCAGGTAAATATCTGTGTATGTTGGGGGGTCACACGCTCTGGCACTTTTATTTTGGGGGGGGGTCAGAGGCTGAGAAACTTGGGAACCCCTGCACTAAAAGATACCTATAGGTTCAGATCTTATAGGTTTGAGATGATATGATATCTTGAACATCAGAGGGTTTGGCTGCAGGAGCTGCTCATGTATTACTCATGACCGCTAAGCGTTTGTTTGGTTTGCCGCTCGCCGCAGTCGTCTGACGGCACGAGCTTCCAGCACATTAACATGACTACCACCGTCTATCCTACAAATACTGCACGTAACATTTAGCAGTGATGTAAGGTCAGTTGATACTTTCAGCACTTCTGCAACATGTTCGAAATTATAATATGTTAAGAGGAATAGAAGAGGACATTGCTCAGCATGCTTGTGTCCTGCAGTCACACTGAGGGAGGCAGCTTTTATTTGAGATTTGCGTGCATGTCTCAGAACCATTCAGTCAAATAAAACACGTGAGTAACATGTGTGTTATCTAATACCTCTTATTCACCCAAATTTCTTTAAATCCACAAAAAAAAGGTGACTTAAGCCTTTCTCGTCCATTAGTGGATTTTTTCTGTTCTGTTTCATTCTGTTTGAGTCATGTTCCACAACACAAACTCACCGGAAACAGAGTTATCTCAACTGTCCAGGGTTGCATCTTTGCTAGATACGAGAAAAAAAAAATGCTGTTGCACGTTATTTCCGAGATGTTCAAAATGTGTGGCTGTCTACGCGCCTGAAAGTTCAATGCACATCATAAAGTCAAGCAGAAAAACAGCAGCGTCAGCATCCGAGCCGATAAAAACCTGTCTACTGCAAAGCCATTTGACCAGGGAGTGGTTGTATCCATTCCCATTGCAGAAATAACAGATGTTAGTGGATATCGGTGGCCAAGAGAGCTCGACGCACTGCAAATTAAGAAAACCCATGCAAATAGAAAAAAACACGTGCAAATTAAGAAAACAACTTCATTAATTTCACGACACATGAGCTGCAAAAAGTCACAACACGTGGAAATACAGAAACACACTGCAATTAACGGAAACGATACTGGGAACGATTTTCAGGGGCGCCGAAAAAGTGGAGAACCTGGCTGAAGTTCAATCCTTTGTGAAGTTATTGAAGTCTGCTATTTGTCAGTGGTGATGGAACCCGGCTGTAGTTCCATGTGTCGTCAAATTGAGGAAGTTGTTTTCTTAATGAAAACAAAGTTTAGGGGGGGAGGAGCAAACAAGACAGAAACTGCTGGCAGTGTGCTTTCTGAATCAGGCTTTACACTGAATCCAAAGTGTAAAAAAACTGACGGCAGCAATTTTTCAAATGCAACAAATTGATTCAAATTGAAGGTGAAAATCCAACTCATAGGTCACTTGTGTCAGGTGGAGCTAATTCCACTGCATTTGATCTTGCACATTGAATGGGAGAGAACAGAAGCAGGTCGGGCACACACATTCCCACCAACACACCTGGGAGTTGACACAGTGCATGCACAGTCTTGTAGTTATTTGCTGCTGCATGAGCAGGGGTTAGAGGTGACTTGCATAAGGGCACCTTGAGCACCTCCGGAGATGTCTCATTTTTTCCTTACCCAGATTATTCCCCCCTGCTCATTTCTCTGATGAGACCACCCCAAGGTCACAGAATGGAGGGTGGGGGAGAAAAAAAGATCTGCTCCCATTTCCTACTCCCGCAGTGACTCACATGAGACTGCTTTATCACTGTCAATAGCAGCTCACAGGGGCTTGGCATCGCTTGTCAGCCGTGCTGGGACCTTGGGCACCTGCGTCAGTGCTCAGAGCCCCCCCGCTGAAGAAGTGGGCCCACTCGCTGCTGCTGCTGCCTGGGAGGCTGCTGTGCAATAACGCACAAGGAAGAGGAGGAGGAGGAGGAGGAATAAGAGGGGGGTGAAGAGTCCCTTCCAGCTGTCGGGAGCATCACTGACAAGCTGCTTGGTCCTCCCCGAAAAACGTGCGCGTGTGTGACAGATCACCGCTTCCCGAACCAGCCCTCGGGTTCAGGGTTTGCCGCTCCTGGCCAGCGCCAATCTGAGGTGGGTATAAGGAGGGGGCGGGAAGGTTAGTTTGAAGAGGGCAGAGCTTTGCGAGAGGCCCCCCTCTCTTATATTATTTCACCGCTGGTGAGGAAAAAGAGAAAAGAAAAAAAAAAACAGTGGAGAATAAGAGCTGAGGGAGAAATCAGTCGGACCCATCGTCAGAAGCTCATTAACTCGGAGAGAAGAGGAGGAGAGAGGAGGAAGAACACGCCGCTGATACACTGCTGCTGGTGAGAGGATGCTTATTCTTTTTTTTAACATGCTTGTCATTAACCTGCGCTATGTGTGTGTGTGTGTGTGTGTGTGTGTGTGTGTGTGTGTTCCGTGTGACGCGGGGAGGGTTTGTCAGGTTTTACGCACATGTCCGCGGCATGGGCACGGTTCGCCAATGCGCGCAGTGGCACCGTTTCATGCACATGCAACAACTGCTGTTTGTGTTATGTACCGCAGTGTAATTGATGGTTTAACAGGTCTCCCCCTGTATGCTGCTGCTGCTGCTGCTGCTGCTGCTGCTGATGTGGATGCGGTGCTGCGCGTCGTTCACACACTGGAGCCTGGTATGATGATAAAATAAAATAAAGAAAAACACTTCGCTTGGGAATTAAGTAGTGTTTTCTTTTCTTTCTCTTTCTTTTCTGTTATTGTGGGGACGCAGTTCAGGCAATGGCGCTGTTAAATGTGTTTTGACTTGACTTGTGTGGACTGGTGGACACAAGGCGACACAATGCGACACACGGCGGCGGCTCCAGATGGAAATTGTTACTTTCCCGTTAATGGGCAATTACAGGACGGCGCGCGTCGTGCGTCCTGCACCGGTTTTTTTTTTTTTGTTCTTTCAAATTCCTGCCTCCTGCTCCTCTGACCCTGATCAGTGGACATCCTGTCAGAAAGAAGGAAAAAAAACAACAAACATCCGCAACCAGTGACAGAGGCTAACTTAACCTTGGAACAAAGCCCCCCAACACCACCACCCTAACAGCGCAGGGGTCTGGCAGCTGTCTGCGCCCACCACCCCCAGTCCACAGCACAACAACACTGCCAGGAAAATTCATACCGGTGTCTTTGTTTGTCTTATAACATTAGAGACTTTACTTGAGAGCCGAGGGGAAACAACACATATTTATATAAAATGTTAATTTCTCTTAATGGTTGAAGCTAAATAGATGTGAGAGACACAATCCTGCCTCTCTCTCTCTCTCTCTCTCTCTCTCTCTCTCTCTCTCTCTCTCTCTCTCTCTCTCTCTCTCTTTCTCTGCTTATCCCTCTCCCACTTTATCTCTTTATCTCCTCACCCCTCCTCTCAGCCACCGACTACATTTACCATTATTCCAACTATTGACCATTTTCAGAATGAGACATTATTTTGATTATGGTGTTTACAGAAGGGCAGCATGGTGATGGTTAGCGCTGTTGTCTCACAGCAAGACGGTCCCTGGTTCTAATCCAAGTTTGGCCGAGGTCTTTCTGTTTGCTTGGGTTTTCTCTGGGTACTGAATTGACCGTAGGAGTGAATGTCATGGTTGTTTGTCTCTGTCGGCCCTGTGTGATACAGTGGACACCTGTCCAGCGTGTACTCCGCCTCTCGCCCATTGTCAGCTGGGATTGCTGCCCCTACTCCCCCCTACTCCCCTAGGAGGTTGGCTAAGCAGTGTAGATAATGAATGGTATGCATGATTACATGAGTTGATAATATAGAATATCCCATTCATATTCCTGTTCACGTGTCACACAGCATGGTCTGATCATGGCCCATCATTACGTACAGTATGTCCAACATTCCAACGACCTTCTTGTAAATGTCACAAATGCAATGTTAGCACACATCCAAACCCTTCATAATATCCATTTCCCCTCAAAAGCACAGGATAACTATGGTTTCTCCCTCACTCAAGAAATGTGACTTCTTCATAGCACCATCCCCTGCACAGGCATCATCAAGTATGTATGTTGATGTTGCAAAATACAGTGAAAACTCCAATAGGACGTTATAATGCAGTTAAGACGTATAAATGTCTACATAATGAGACTAAGTTCAGAATCCTCCCCATGTCTTAATTTGATGGTTGCTTATGACCTTATTCAGGTTAAGGTCCTCGGAAAAATGCAGTTTACATGGCAGTGTCTTATTCAGAGTATCGCTGGGTTTATATCAGAACATTGGCAACCATGTTCACAGTAGTGTGTCAATGGCCTCGTAAGATTTTGCCAACATCCAATGTGTGGAGGGCAGGCTCTTTATCATCACACCCAAACAGCTTAAATAATTCAAATAACATCAAACCCTCTGCAGAGGCCCATGCAACTGTCTTCTTAAAAAATCGTGTGGAGTCGTGTCAACAGAGACCACATGAGCACGACCCGCTCAGAATTACTATGGCATTGTTGTTTTCCTTGTTTTTTTGCCGCCCCCCAAAAGGGAACGGGGTGGCACATGAAGGCAACAAATGGTTTTAGCTGTGGAGAAAGGATTGGCTGGAGTCCCCTGACTGACTGACTAAGCACCTATATGCTCTTCAAGGTGATTTGAATGATGCATGTGCGTGGGAAGCGTGGTGATCGGTGGCCCTTCTCCAGACAAGATGGGCGTAACAAACAATCCTGCTGGTTCTGCATATTTAAAAAGTACTGAGGTGAAAAATGTGTGCACACAGGCTTGACACGCAGATATTTCACATGAGAAGGGGCAATGATGTAGCGGTTATTTGCTTAATCTTTTTCCTGCTTCTCAAGCAGCCGGTGTCAGAGGCCATGGTCTGGGTTTAATTAGTGGCCATCATCCAGGTCAAGGTTAAAAGCTGTCATTCACTCGGAGGATCATTTCCCACCCTCTGCTCCGTCTGTTGCCGGCCAGTTGCCACATTAGCAGGAGACCTTTCCCTTCACATCTCATATTTCAGTTTTTTGACCGCACCTCACATTTGATGTCATGCACAGTCATCTGTGGCAGCCTACCCCCTCAAGCCATCTCTCAGTCTGCGCTCTACACGCTTCATAATGCAACGACTCCCCAGACTCGTGAGTGTGACCACAAGTAAATGACTTTTCCCAGCCAGTTTCTTCATCTGTCGAGACATACGGAGCAGTGAGGCCCCCCGTCTCACAGTAAATGGCTGCATGGTGGAAGGGAAGCGACATCAAACTTATCGGGGATGTGTCAGGGAGAGCAGATTTTGTTTGAAGGAGAAGGTGTTATCTTTTCCCGGGGAGGTACATTATAGATACGCCGTGCTCCTGCATCTGAAGTGGCGTGATTAGAGGATTTGTTTGTAATTGCTAATCTTCGGGTTCTGCATGCAAACGCAGGGCAAATTGAACGCATGGCGAAGAAGACAGAGGCAGATTGTTGCAGGGATTAGCATTTCTATATATTGTTCCTCCAGGCACAGTATAAGGGATGACGCAGTAAAAAGCAAAGTATCTCAAATTATTTGGGAATGAATGGGAGGAATATCTTCCAGAGTGTTAGGGGAAAGTCCACGTTAATGTATGCATCATGCTTTGGAAACTAATCAGTAAACACACACACACACACACACACGCACAGTGAGAAGCTTGTTTTCGAGATGTCAGTGTGTGCTGAGATCAGCCACACAGCTCAAGTGGAGATGGGACCACAGCGTAAAGCGACTGGCTGATGCTGATAATGATACCGGCTGACGGGTGGTAAAATCACGAGAGCCCTCTAAGTATGTTGGACGACTGCGATCATGTCAGTCATGACCAAGAAGCTCTGAGGGGAAATTTAGAGCTCGGCTCCACACGGGCAAAGATGATGAGAAGCGGAACAAAGCAGGACAATGAGGAGGCTGCGTTAATACAGTCAGGGGAGAGATGCAGACACACGAACACCTCGCTGCTCCAGCACAACCAAACATAATTTGCAGTGAAGCAATTGAATATTTTAAGGTGTGCGGAGGACTTCTGCATTACTCCGAATCTCTCAACATATACTCACTGCCTGCAAGAATTTCACTTACCTCCTTCATTACCTCATTATTTCCCCATTTATGTGCAGGAGAGGAGTAAGATTAATCACTGGAGCTCCATTCACACAGGAATAATGTTACCTCTAAACACCCACTGATTTATGATCCTTTATGTCACTGGCCTTGAGCCTTTACACATTTTCTGCCAAATCTGTGATTTGAGTGAAAAAAATCCTCAATCCGACGACTTGCATTACTGATGCTGGCAGAGACAGAGGAGTCGTGACAACAATGTTCCCATGCAAATGTACATCCCCGTCATTTAGGGACTAAAAATCCGCTTGGCAAGACTGCATGAAACGTTTTCAACAACTACATTAGGACCACAGAAAATCATCGACTATTGTTTGATGAACGACCGCGAGAGCCTGTGCAACAGTTGCGTGGTTACCACGTTCACATTGTTCACGGTAGATAATCGGTCAGATCAAATTTGTCATTTTTAAAATATAATTTTGCATTGTACTTCAGTAGCTGTAGTATACTTGCCAAAAAACAGATTTTCAGGTAGAGAATTTATTTGTTTGTGGAACATTGTTGTGGTTCAGTCAGCTTTTCTCCAAATGAATCCGTGAACTGTTCCATTATCACTACAGATTTTAACCTTTTGTATCTCACTCTCTGTTTGTGCAGCGTAGGAAGGAAAACAGCAGAAAATCGCTGTTACAGAATCACATCCTAAAAACAAAAACAAATATCAGATATTTAAGTGAAGCTTTTCAGATTGGAGCAACTGGAACCTGCATTTGTGTTGGAATTGATGTCTCTGTATTGTATTGTATATAAGACAAGTGCAGTGCTCATTTTAAACCTGCCTGTTCGGGAATGGGCTGTTTGCTTGGTCTTTGGTGATGGTGGAGTTTTCTTTCTGAAACTGTTAAAGTGACCTGCAGTAATTCAGTCAAGGCAAGTAAAGACCTGCTGCAGGACTCGGTCCACAGACAGTCAGAGACGTATTCCCACATAGGTGACTAAAGGTCGTACAATGCCAGCTTGATCGCTCTTATTTCCCCCCACTCTCCGAAACCACATGTCTGTCTGTGCTGTGAACTTTAAAGGTGACAGGTTAGTTAAACCTGATAGTCAAAATCTCTCCAGTGCCAGAAGGGCCCAGGAGCCTGGAGCCTCTGGACTGACAATAATGGAGAGGTAGAACGACTGCAGGTCCTCAGAAACCCCTGACGCACATTCAAGACCTGAAATGTTTTTTGATGACGGAAGATAAACGCGGCGTTTAAAACTGTAAAAACCTTCTTAAATCAGTCCAATCACCCATTAATGTGATGGACCGGCATTGAAAAGGAATTAAAGCATTTAATATTGGACATTTGATTGAAGCTGGCAGAAGACTAAAAGGTATTTTAAAGTCAAAGACAGTGAGCGGTCAGGTTTTTGTGCCTGGTCCAGATTAGTTGAGAAATGTTGCTGGCAAAGACGGTGGGTAATAATTTTGTCAAGAGAGGTTGTGTGGCACAAACTGCAGTTAAGTGTGCTGTGACGTGTTTGTGATCGCAGAGGCACAGACAGTCAGAGGATTAAACCTTTTACATGGCTGCTAACCTCCTCTACATGATGCCTGGCGTTGATATGGAGAGAGGTGCCGAGTGGTTTCTGGGATTTGAAAAATGAGAGAAAAGCTATAATTGTCTTAGAAATATTTTTCTAATGGACCTGTGTCACCATTGTCCCGAGGGTGTCATAATCTCCGACACCAATTATTTCTTTACTGCATCGACAAGGAAACTTGCCTCGTGGAATGTCAAGACATTACCAATCAGTATGAGGCGCTCAGGAGCACGTATATGGTTTTCTGGTTCTTTTTGCAGCAGCCTGGTGTTCACTACACAATATTTAATCAAGAAAAACAATTCACATGTGATTCTGCGTTTGCAGCCCACAATGAATCTTTCCAAAATTAATTTGCAGTCCTGACATATTCCCTACCGAGTGGCCATCTGCTCCCATCAAAGTGCAGAATCATAAAAACTAAATAATCAACACCAGCATGGAGAGAGCATGGACCAAATCTGACAATGCACGTAGATGGCACCTCTTGGGTTGGTGCTGTTGCCTGATTTGGCTTCCTTTCATCCTTTAAAGGGATAGTTCACAAATGAAAATTCACTCATCATCTACTCACCACTATGCCGATGGAGGGGTGGGTGAAGTGTTTGAGTCCACACAACACTTCTGGAGTGTCAGAAGTAAACTTTGTAGCAGCCCAATCCGATACAATTGAAGTCAATGGTGGCCGACACTTCAGAGGTAATAAAACCACAGAAACAACATAACATGCCTCCATACTGCTCGTGTGGTGGGATCCATGTGTCCGCAAGCCCCAACATTCATATTCCACTCGAAACGAGGTCATTTACACTGTGTTTTAAGCCTAAAAGTCCACTGGAAGTGGCTCAAAAAGCGGAAGTAGTGTGTCCGAGAATGCACCTCAGAAGATATCAGCTGACATTTAGGCTGAAAACAAACTGTGAATGACCTCGTTTCAAGTCGAATATGAACGTCGGGGCTTGCGGACACTTGGATGACACCACACGAGCAGTATGGAGGCATGTTGTGTTTTTCCTGTTGTTTTATTACGTCTGAAGTGTAGGTCACCATTGACTTCAATTGTATCAGATGCAGCTTCTACAAAGTTTACTTCTAAGACTCCAAACGAGAAGAGTTTCCATAGTCCATTTTCCGATGAACTATCCCTTTAAGACGTTTGATCTCACTGGTGAAAGCAGTAGCCTTAAGATAACACAGCTTTGATCATTTAAAAAGGTCCAGTGTGAAGGGTTTTTCGTGGCACCTTGCAGTGACATGGCAGCTGCAACCATAGACTGTATACGAAGATGGACAACATGTCTCCGCTCCCCTCTATGCAGAGATAAAGCCATATGAACGCTGTCATCTTGCACCGAAGACGCCATTTGGAGTCAGAGACTGCACAGAAACGTTCAGGGGATGCAGGGTTGCAGAGCCGTCATGTCGTCCATCTTTATACACAGTGTCTGGTCGCAACTAACTGAATATCCCTCCACTCATCCTTCTCCTTCCAAGCAGAGTAAAGAATGAAAAATTAGCGGTGCAACATGGCAGATTTCCGTGGAAGAGGGCTCACGATGTAGCTGTAAAAAGCTCATTAAGAGCAAATGAAAGCATAACAATTCTTAGTGTCAGGTGATTATACACTAATGAAAACACAACTGTGAATATTATATATCTAATTTCAGCAAATACATCTCCCTCAATCCTGCACACCGGATCTTTTAAGCAGACTTTTTCCAGAATAAATTACCAAACACTCATGAGTCCCAGGTTCTCGCTTGTGCGGATTTACCGCTTTTATTTCTCATATATGATAATAAATGGAAAATGTTCCGGTCGGGGACTGTTAGCCAGAAAAACAAGCAATTTGAGGATGTCACCTTGGGATTTAGGAAATTATGACACACATTTTTAAGTATTTTTCTGAAGTATTTAGGACTGAACAATTAATCAAGAGAATACTCAGCAGATAAAGAGCTAATAAAAGTAATAGAGTAAGAAGGTAATAAAAGTTTGCAGCAGCTCCAGTGGACAATAAAGTCAGAGCCTACCTTTTACAGGTTCAGGTTTGAGCCATGTAAAAAGAGACTTCATCACAATGTCAAGCAGTCAGTTTTATGACATAGTCTATGCAAAGGACTCTAATATTTCTATGGTAATTCAAAGTATTTCTGTACAGAACACAACAGAGACCATAAGTCTCAGCCTCATCTTTATGCCATACTCTAATATGGTGTAGGTTTGATGATATCTGTGGAATTATTAGTGTTAAATGCATAAGGGGACGTCACAGTTTAAATTATCAAATAAATAGTTCATCTAAATAGTTCAACGATCTGATCGTCGGCATTTACCACAGTAAATCTGTGAGTCAAGGTTATGATGACTGACGAACCTAAATGCCTCAATAAACAGAAGAATCCATGGGAATATGGAATCCAAAACCCTGAGATCAGACATGGCAGCAGGGATGGCCAAATAAACAGAGATGATAAAAAAAGAAGGTCTTAATTCCGACGTCAGTGTGCTGGAGGCTCCCTCATAAGCTCAGCACAGAAACGGCATGGTCACCGTTCAGCTTTAACCTTGACATGGAAACTGTCTGGAGGCTCCTGTATGAGGATTTGGGGCCGGCCGTGCAGGAATCTCAACTTCACAGACAAGCTGTGGCCGGGTCAGTCTACGAGAACATAAACATTAGCAGCTCCTGAAATCGATGATGAAACAGTGAGAGGTGAGAAGATGCCAAAGGAGGGAAGGCGTGATCCTCACTCGCTGCTTTCAAAGCCTCACTGCAGCATTTTCCAGCGGTGCTGTGCTCACACTGTAGCAGTGTATGCTGTCGTCATTGTAAGCGCTTCAAATAGAAATGTTGTGGCTTCTGGAGATAATGTTTCTATCTGAGCTATTAAATATTCAAAGTAGGCTTATAATAGGGATAACATGGTCCGGGATAGGTTAAAACACAGCACTCTGGTTAAGTGCCAAGGGGGTTAAGAAAATGCATTATAAATGTCATGTAAATTATTCTTTAAAAGGCTAAATCTGGTCAATAGGTAAAAATTGTTGAAGTACCTACAACTCAGGTTGGGCAGAGGAGCATTGATTTTTACCTCCACCAAGGAGGTAATATATTTTTTTGTTTGTCTGTCTGCTAGATGGCAGAATTACTCAAAACCTACTGGATGGATGACCAGGAAACTTGGTGGAAGGATGCGTTATGGGTCAGGAGGAAGGAACCCATAACATTTTGGTGTGGATCAGAATAAATGGGCAGTTTCTTTCTGTGCAGTGTTTACCACAAATTAATTGAATCTATGGCGGTTGCGCTCGTGCATCACTCTCACTAAAGAGTTAAAGACAAGTTCTCGTGTGAGAGAGAGAAAACTGCATTGCATGTCACTTGTGGTGACGCGCACAACTGCAGCTGAAACTGTCTCAAGATCTTAAGTTTCACCTGGCTGGCACCAGGCTGCCAGAGGAGTGTTTATGGATGTTATGTTGTATCCTGCGTCAAAAATACAAACTACACATGAGCTGCAGTTTTTTAAATGCACTAAAAACACCAGAATAAGACCTTTAGCGCAGCCATGGGGCCAACTTCTGAATTCTGATCCAAGGTAATCGTTAATGGGGCTACACTTAAACTCTCTTACAGGCCCAGCTGTGTCCTGCACACAAACAGCATTCCTGTCAGAGCAGTATCACTTTGATCTTGTATCTGCTCAAGAGTGCATGTTCAGGATGGTCTTTAAAAGCAAAAACAAAACTGATCTTTGAGTCTGTAACTGAGTATTTTGAGGTGCACAAATGCAAAAATCTATTGAAGGCACAAATACCAGTCAGACAAAAGGCAGGACGAAAGTACACGCTCGGCAATCAGCAGGGATGCCACCCTGATGTCGCTGAGCTGGACAGCCAGACCTTGGTTTTGCCTTGATGCATATCCATGGACATCACAGACACACGAGCGGACAAGTCTGTCGCGCGCCGACACCCACCTTGAACAAGTTTGACTGCATGCCAAGAATGTGAACACACTTATCTGTGAGGACAGGATGACTTGCAGCAGTGACCGCCCCCCCCCTGTCACAGGTTAACGTGGCCTTTTCCAGTTCTCCTTCAGACGGACAGAAACTCGATAATGTGATGCGTTTCTGTGACACATAATTCTGTTGTGTAAAGTCTCAACAAATAATTATAACGAGAAGAGTTTTCAACCATATTCCAGGCTAGGATTCACCCATTGCTTCCTGCGTCGAGTCAGTAACTTACCAGCCCTTTTCCAAAAGGTGGCAATAACTGCTGTCTATTTCAAGCCAACCTTGGAGCCCATTGGCTACTGTCTAATGACTAATTTGCCTTTTGGGTAGGGCTGGGCAATTAACCCAACATTTTTCAAAACCGACATTTATAACCTCTAACCGACCTAATTTTGCTCATGTCGGTTAATTTGGTTGATATCTACCCCAAAGCGTGCATTCACGAACTGTGTGGTTTCCGCTACGGTCCGTGCTGTGTCGCCCTGCTGCATGTCCTCCCTCCTCGCTCCCCCGCTGACCTGCACTCACATTACACATTCATAATAAACACCAACACTAATCAGAATTTATAAGGACACGTAGGCTTCAGGACTTGAAGTTTATTTTGTGTTTGACGAATCACTTATTTAAAAACAGGAGAGGAGTTCCTCCTGCAGATTATGACGCAACGAGTTGTTTTAACTTCATTGTTGGAGAAGAAGAGGTGCAGAATTGCTTGTTGACCGAAACTGAGCAATGCACCGAGGGAAGCTTCCCATGGGGGGGTTATAAAATAATCGTTCAGTAATCGTAATAGAGGTCAAAGTTTGAAGTAATTGTGATATTGATTTGAAGTCGTATTGCCCAGCCGTACTTTCGGGCTTTCATGGGGATTCCATTGTAGACAGCCAAACCAAGACTTCTGTTTGCCATACACTGTTTACATTCCCATGAGTCCATACAAGTTGCACATTTCTCACATCGCACAAAACACTACACAACAGCAATACTTTTTGTTGGTGTTTTAGGTCCAGATGACATTTTGGCTAATCTCTATTAATAGCAATTTGCTTATGAAATTAATTTGAATGCAGAATGCTAATAGATTGCTTTCCAATTTCAAGCACTTCCTTTGAGGTCAGTTTTAATAATTAATTAACCTTTTTGTTTAATGAGATCCCAGCAACGTTTTTACCTTTCTAGTAACCGTGTACTGGCCTAATTCAAATTCACTGGAATACAAAGCTTAATCATCATAAAAGCAAAATTCAAATGTGGAGTTATTTTTCCTCCCTCGGTTTTATAACAACCTTTTTTTTATGTTTTTACTCCTACTTTCAGTGTAACAAACCTGATTTTACTTGATTTTTATTTTACCAATAAGGCGCGCGCACACACACACACACACACACACACCCATTAAAGTGAAACGAGTAGGCCCTGTTTAGTGTTGTGTATGAGTAACGCTCAGGGTTTTTGAGAAGGAAGTTTGTCACTTTTCAATAATGGATGAGGAAAGAAAGGCACACAAATTTGGTTCGAAGCTGTTGTTGGAGTTTTGAAGTCCTATTATTGGACTATTGAAATAAATAGTTTGTACCGTTGGCGATACTGGCCAATATTTAACAGAATGACAGAAACTATTAATCAGTTTGCCAGAAAAACTTTCATTTTACAATCTCGCCAGTATTGACTGTATCCACTGAAGCAGGAGTAAGAGTGTGAGTCTTTCCATTGTATTAAAACAGTGCCAACAGTTATTGGACAGGACAAGGGCACTCTGTTTATAATCATCAATACCTTTCAAAGGGCGTTTGCATTTATCAAGTGCCACACAGGTCACAAATACATGTTTTACATACAGATCAAAGATACTATAAACAGATTAATCCACAATGTGTAAGAATCAATCATAAATAAGTACAAATAGCTGAAATAGCTATTTTTTTTAATAATTTCCATGTAAACACCTATGTCATGTTGGATTATCCGGCTCGTCGAATCTTTTCAGACCAGCAGTGTCTGGTATTTGTTCAGTCTGACAGTGATTGTGTTTTTTCGAGTCGATAAGCATCTTGTCTGAAGACACTGGTGACAGAAATAGATTCACAGTTCCCCGAGCTTGTTTAAAAACTAGTTTGTCACTTATCTTACACATCTATTGTTAAGATTGAAGGCAGGATTGAATGATGTAACACAGCAGTGTCAGTGGTGTGATGATGAGTGTGGTGAGTCTGATCTGTGCTCTGCTGACTGTGATGGAACACTGAGTCCTCGGCAGATGCCGGCAGGTGTGGGAGTCAGCGGCTGAATTCAGTTATCACTTTCACTGATAAATGCCCTTTAGAAAGCCCAGGATTCTACATATTGTAGGCCTGCACGTTATGTATCTATACCTGTGTTTCCCATTAAATATCTTGCCTGCCATATTCACAGTTTCATAATGAACCAAAAACACTTACTTACGATAATAATAACGAGATAAAAGAGATCTTTAAATAGGTGTGTGCAGTGCTATTTGCCGTGTGGTTCATACCGTTTTTACTGTTCAAGCAGATAATCAGACTTCATAGTTTCAATTTAAGCTGTGCCATTCATCACAGTTCTTTCCCTCAAGCTAGAACTCACTCTTTAGTCTGTGTACCTGTCACTTGGACTCTGTTCCATGTGGGATGGACCTTTGTGCGTGTGCACTCCTGTTACTAAATTAGATTAAATTGATTCTGTATACTCTTAATTATCCATATTATAGGAAAACCAAGGAGTTATTATCACTGATAAAGTCTAGTTTGTCACAGTCATATTTTCCTCTGACTGCAAAGAATTTAAATTGTGTGAGGCTGCCCAGATTAGAAACCAGAGAAACACTCATCAGTGTGTGTGTGTGTGTGCAGATTGCAGGAGCACTGGAGCTTATTGGCCCCACACTCCAGTCGTAGCTTGAAACAGAGTGGCATGAACGCAGCTTAACTGAATCCTGCTCAGCCCAGCTGCAGTCAGTCACACTTGTTGTAGTTGTGTTCATCACAGTCTCTGCCCAACCAGCAAACTCCACCAGAGTGATACGTTTCTGCACCAGCAGTCAAAGCTGCTTTGATCACCAGAATCACTCTCACCAGTGTGTCAGCCTGTGCAGCAGCAGCGGCAGCAGCAGCAGCGGCAGCAGCGGCCCACACAGAGCACACACAATCACGCTCGTCACAGATACTCTGTCACACTCACATGACGCAGCCGCGGTCCAAGCAGCCGGCTGCACTCTCTGTCTGCCGCGATTGGCCATAGCTGCAGCCAGAGTCGAACTCACCCTTGCTGCGTTCAGCATCGCTGTCGCCAGAAACGTGCTTACCTCAGCCACAATCAGTCATGCTCACTGGAGTGCTGCACAGCCTGAGCAGCTGGCGCTGTACGCTACATGAGACCAAGCAGCCATAGTTGGAGTCACACTTGCCAGAGGCGCCCTCACAGCTGCCATCATTCACACTAAGTGGGATCTTACTGGCCCCACAAAGAGCCCCAGTAAATATCTCATCCACAAAGACTCACAGCAGGACCCAAAGCTGATCACAAGCTTGTTCAAAGTCACACTCACCTCATCCCAGTGGAAGAAAAGTGATTTTCATCGAGGCCGAGGAAAAGATATCTGAGAACGGTGGAGGATAATGGAAAAGCTATGAATTTATTTACGTGCATGTACTGACATTCACAGATAAAAATTTGAATATATCTTCCATCATCTGCGTGGTGTAATGAGAGGGTAATGAAATTTGATGTGCGTCTCTGGATTTGTGGGATCCACATTTGCAGTGTAAGGTCTTCTGCACAGTCCCTGCTCTCGAGATAAGATTAGATTTTTCTTGCAAGCTTAATGTATTTCAGGCAAGACCACCACCGTTGCCTGTGGCCAACACACCGACATATCTGGCTGAGTGTTGATAAGTTAAAAGATGAATTGCCTGTTCAGTCAAGTGATTTGTTTGATATACATGTTATCTATAATAACATCTATGACACTGACACACCCGCATTTTACGCGGATTCCCTATATTTCAATGAATTTCAATGAATTTCATTCCAATGTCCAAATAGATCACATTTTTGGCATGTATTAAAAAATTGAAAACATGCTGTGTTTTTCACCCTTACACTGTTTAAATATTTACAGTGTTTCAGTCAAGCGTTCAGTCACTTTTACCAATGTTTTGATGCCCTCCGTAAAATCTGTGACACATTCAGATTTTTGTTTTGCCATCATCTGTCTGTTTCATGCAGGAAGCTGGAGCTTTACCTCAGCCACAGATTCAAAATTTATATCCAGAAATAAAAAAAAAAGGCTGTTGCTGCCGTCATCCTAAACATTTACACCATATCCATGTGGTTGTAATACACATCCTTCACTCTTTACAGTATTGGCCTGAATGAAAAAAAAACAAGAAAACATATTGAACACAATTTCTGGCTAAGTGCTGAAGACAATCCTATAGAGCTTCAAGGTGAACCGCAGCGTAGATGTTTGATTTATGGTTTAAATTATTCTGCAGGACCAGTCTAGTGCATGTGCCGAACTCTGCTGCTCTATGTATGGTTATTACAAGAGAGTGAAACCTTGCATTCCAATTACACGTGGGCTATATAGCTGTCATTTATGTTAGTAATGACCAAAGCTTCTCCTGCCACTGAATTACCAGGCTGCCTGTGAATACTTTGCCTGTTAGTGTGATCGATAGCTTCTGATCAAGCCACTTCAGGTTCTTAAGTTGGATAGATTCAGTGACGTCGTGTAAAGGTCTAAGAATACATAAGCAGGGTGTAGTGTGTAAACAAACTGCGGCTGTGCATTTTCTAAATTGATTTTCTAATGTACTTACCAGTCTTTATCAACATTTACCTTGAGCTACACACCAAGATGTGTTTGACCAATGACCCACAGCAAAATCCATCTGATTGTGTAGATTGTACAGTAGCTTTACTCTACAGCTCGGCTCGGTACTGCTGGAGAAGCCAGCAAGAGATCACGCTACACTTTTGAAAAAAATGCAACCGATGCATTCCACCTCCACCCATTGTCCCTCTTGTCAAAGAATGAAATTGGTCGTGTTTATCACAGTCCTGCGAGGCCCACAGACACAAGCTTTTTTTCCCAAACAACTTTATTAGTGATGGTAATTGGGCTGTGAAGAGGATCTCAACAAACCCTGAAACAACTTGCCAACCCTACCTTTAAGTTTAGAATTGATACCTTAGCAATATCAATAAAATCCATGTAACTAGATACTTGTGTACTGCAGTGGTTGGCTGTCTACAATATGTTGAACTTGCTGAAAATTCTCAACCGAGTTTGGTTTGAGTGGAAAAAGTCAGGGGATGACTTCATGACAATTCACCCCGAGGGGGGATATGAATGTCTGTTCCAAATGTCATGGGAATCCATCTCATAGCTGCTCAGACATTTCACTCAAAATTGCAAATGTCAACCCCTTGGTGGCACTGTAGGAAATGTTAGGAGATCACCGAAATCATTCGGGTTTATCATCTGGGGCACATGAACGTCTATGCGAAATTCTCTGCCGGTCTGTCTAATCGATGTTGAGATATTACACTGGATAAGTGAAAACTGTGACATGCTGGGGCTCTGGAGCAAACCGTCAGAGGCTTAATCTTTTGTCTGAGCTAAATTTAAAGGCAAACCGGGCCAATTTTTTATGGGACATTTCAGCCCTGGACCAAAGTGGCAGAGTGACTCAACATGGCTCTCCATTAGTTCACGCTGCAAGCACGGACAAATTGCTGCACAATCAGGAGCGACAGCGAATAAATGTCGGGAGAGCAGCTGACATGTTCATGCACAGATCATCTTTGTTCCAATAGTGATACGAAGTGATGTGGGAAGCATTTGATTGATGGCAGTGACATGGAAGTCCCATCGGAGGATAAACAGCCCATCTCATGTTCTCGCAGTGGTGCGTCTTTACTCGGAGAGACACCACAGGACCCGGCAGACATGATGAAGTCAGACGGATGTTTGCACTGTGCGCCCTCTTTATGTTGCTTTCCCTGTTTCTCTGGTGACTTTGGAGGATTATCTGCCAGTCTTGTGAATGGACTTGCTGAATTGAAATATTTATGCTGTTACATTTTTCAGACTCACTCTATGACCTAGATATGGCTTTGATTTGAGTCAGGGTGGACTAGGCTAAAGGATCACCAATTAAATGGTGCTGGAGATAGATTACATTTTTTTCATTTATGGCACAAATGATTTCTTTACAATTTCCATTTCTATACGCTACGTTTTACCTTTTTGGATCAACCAGGCAGATGATACCCTTCAGACTTAAAACCGCTACTGACTATTGGCTGCACAAAGGACCACAAACTGAGACCTCCTGTGCTTGAGATGTCTGAGTTTATCGGTATATTAAATAAATGGTTCATTACAAGATGGAGATTTCAGAGAAGATCGGTGATGCAGTCGGAAAACTTATTTAGTAATAATGAATGTATTTTCGTTCAATAGATGACTTTAATGGCAGATACTTAGTCTGAGTACATAATGTCATTATTTGAAAGATAGCATTTTGTTGATAGCGTTTTACTTCTTATTTTAGGTTCTGGATATTACTTTTCCAATTAGTCAGCGTTCTCATGGCCTATACAGCTTATTATTTTTGGTTTTTACGATTAAGATTTTAGTCTGAATTTCATATCAAGGACTCAAAATCACATTGGCTCTAACGTCCACACTCAAACTCAACAATGAGGAGCTGTACGGGGCCGGCAGACCCCCTCGGGTCCAAAGCAGCCCACCAAGCAAAAACTGAACAATCGCACACTGGTGAGATCCAACGATTTTTGAAAATGAATTAGGTGACCAGTCAGCAGGTTAATGAAGAAACAATTATTGCCACCGCAAACAAGTGGAACCTGCTGTTACCCATGAATAATACCGGAACCCTCAGGGTCAATTAGCGCGGGGCATCATCAATTCACATGTGATTTCACAGGTTTCCAGCAGGCGGAACAATATCGTTTTGAACAGGGGTCCACTGTGGCCCGGCTCCAAGAGGCTTTCAACCTCATTGTTCATTTTCACCTGTGAGTTCAATCTGCCTGCGGGTACTGTGTCATCTCATGCAGTATGCCCGCTCTGCCTTCCAAATGCATATCTCAGTACTCCATCTCAATTCCTTCCCACTGCCATTTATCCACTGCGATGTTATTGCTTGCTGTATCTATTAGATGCATTTTCTCGACACCCTCATTTGTATTCCCATTGCATCGTTGCAGCAGTAGGTTACCATGCTGACCCGCGATATAATTCCCAGCGCCGAACCAGGCTGAGTCAACGTCACTGTGAACTAATTGGCTAAATATGTGACTAGGCAGAGGACAGGAGAGGAGAGTCATTTTTAAGAGTCTGACAATGTTCTGCTCGGGTTATTTTGCCTTAAAGCTTCTGTATAATGTAGGAGTCACTGTCTTATTAAGTGTAATCCAACTCCAATATCCCCATTCGTACTTTTATCTAAGATACGAGTCTTGTTTCCTTTGCTTAAATCCTGCGTGATAATTAACTGTAAATGGAAAACTCAAATGCTTCCTTCTCTGAGAATGTTTTGTTCGTGGAGGCAGCTGCAGGAACGTTAACAGCCACAGATGTTGCCATGCAGCCAACTCCCACTGAAATAAAACAGTTTTTTTACATTTTTTTGCAAGTGGATCAGTTTTAAATTTTGCATGGATGAGAGGAAGGAAAGACAAATGCGGCAGATGTGAACTTTTTACTCTTACAGCTGCAGGTAACATTTACTCACTGCAGAGTGCGCAAACCTAACATCCCAAGCAAGACATGCATGCTCCCCTTTATTCTCTGTTACATGGAAACATGCTTGTGCTGCACAAAGTCACAGGTTTTGTTCAAGGTTGTGTGTTTTTCACAGCACAGGTCTCCACCCTAATGGAAATGCACCATGAGCACTGGGCCAGTGTATCTTTCTTCCCATTCCCTTCCTTCTCACTGTAAGCCAGCTTGGTTACCCCTGCTAATGGGCAAAGACTTTGTTCCAGCTGTAATCATAATCCATTGAGGAGATGCAGAACTTGTCACAGTCTGAACGGAGATATTAATTTCCGCTCCATGTGGGACCCCGCTCTGCCGGCCATGTAATGCTATCAGCTTTGAAGGAATCTTGTCTGGTTAAGCCTCATACAAATGTGATTCTGACATTCATTTTCTTGCTAAGAAGTGCTGGGAGGAAATGTCTTTTCAGAATAAAATTCTGGCAGTATCTTTGGGTTACTTTTGATGCAAATTATTAATCAACAAAATTAAATTGACTAATAATTGCAAAAATGTCCGTATGTGGATGGTATATCTTGAGAACCATTCCTCTCATTGGCTTCGCACTTGGCATGTGTATTGCTAAGGGTCCAAGGAAGTGCGGTATTGAATTTGGTGTAACTTTGACATACGATACTTTCAAAATCAATAAACTATGAATAAACAGGTGAACGGCTTTTTGTGCTGCAGTGGTGGTGCAGCTTCAGGGTTCTGTGGACTGAGTCCTACAGTCGGTCTGTACTTTACCGCGGTCCAATCACTTTTACGGTTTCAGAAAGAAAGCTGCAACCAGCATCACCACAGACCAATCAAACAGTCTATGCAGGCATGTTCAGAATGGGTACTGCATTAGTAGTCTTTAAAGAAATGTTGACTTATTATTCTACCTGTACTTAATAATCTAAAAATCATAATAACTGTTGAGTATTTAAACGCCAAGGAATCAAATGCTGCATTCACAGTATCAGTCACTGTGCACTTACAATGGCAATAGATTAGTCTTATGTTATTATTTATCATTTTTAGGTAACTGTTGATTGCACAGTGTCTGTTTATAGAATAATGGCACCATGAGCTTTTAGATCGATTCACTCTTAGCGTGCACTGTATCTTAGTGTTAGAACAAGTGCTGATTATGTTATTGTTCTTTTTTTCTTTTTATTTAATAATGCTTGATGATTTTACTCAAATTCGCATTTGTGGCATTTGCACCATTAACCTTACAATAGGCTCTTAAACTGTTAACAGGATGTGTATTTCTTACAGTTATTGCTCACATGTGGCTGATTTACTCTGCTGCCATTATGTGGAACGCTGCTATCTGAGAGGAGAACATAAAGATGTACCAACTTGGCCATTGGGAGTATGCTAAAGGTTAAAACAGTGCAAGGTCTGCAGTCAGCACTGTTGGTTGAGTTTCAAACAGTGGAACAAGACCTGAGGTGATACGCGTGCACAGGTGGTGAGTGCTAGAGAAGGTATTGCTCTCCACCAAGAATCCCTGATGAACTCTGACGGATTTTGCCCACGAGGCAGGAGCCCTGTCCCAGGTTTCAGCCGCTTTCCAGTGTGTTTTTTTTCATTTCGTAGCTGTAGTGACTTGTGTGCACATGAGCAGCTGTTTGGTCTTCTCTGTGTCTGCTTGTAGAAGTCACACTGATTTACATTATCCCTCGGATAAGATCTCTTCCTCCCAGTAGCGAAATGGGTTTTATGGCTGGCAAAATCACCCCATTAAGTTCATAATTATGTCGCATTCTAGTCTGGAAACAAAGCTTAGGTATTTTTCTCAGTTCCACTCTTCAAATTAGAATTATTTTAAGAATAAGAACTGATTGGAACCTGTGAATTATTAATGGAAAAATATTGCGTGACTAATGGTTTGCGCTCTATGGAATATGGACTGTCTTTAATCATCAGGATTATTGTGTCAACACTGTTCATCGAGCTCTGCTGGTATCAGTGACTGAGAAAGCACTCCAGTCGTTTCTGTGTTGTATACTTTGCAGATTTGATAAATGGTTATCAAATATTGTAGATTCAGCAGTATCTATAGAGAATAGCCCAGCTGTGCACGGTGTGTGCAAACATGCTCAACTGGGTAAACGTACAGATCTTATTCATTTGGAGCTTGACATGTGTGTGCTGTTGACGGCTGTGGTGGCAGTTTCTGTTTAATAATGATACTCTATTGTATAATAATACACACATAACATTGTCTCTCGGAAAGTTCAATTCTAACACCTGCAGGTGGGCTCACCCCACACAGCCACCTATTGTAACGTGTATAGAATGAGCACAGAGCATAGGAGAATCACTTCACTTATACAATCAGAAGCCCCTCCCTGCGAGGAGCCAAAAGGTATTCTTCAGCCTCTTGATGTCTGACCAGGTTGGGCAGAGTTCCTGTCTCAGATCTCCGTCCCAGACCCCTGGTGTGACCTCTGGTGTGAGACAATCTGTCTCCGAGATCCTCTATCTTCATTTACAACATCAAAAGACCCCAGTCCTGTATACAATGCAGAGTTCCCCTCACCCATCTCTATCAGACACACTAAATAACCCCCTGCAGTGAAGCAATTGCTAAGACACACATGTGGGAGCCATAAACACTTATAGTCCCCTCTGCAACTTTTGTAAGTCACAGAAACACATTTGTTATCTACTTCTTCTAAATACATATCTGTTCTTATATTAAACATTACACAAATGCAAAATCTGCCATTACACGGCTTATAGCGATATTGAATCGAGGTGTTTAACAAATCTTTTTCATTCAGACACAGAAGGGACTGGGTTCTGCTCCCCCACTTTTACATGGGAAATACGAATGAACCTGAATGTCCCTCAGTGGCGCGCATGCCTTCGCCAAGGTCCAACAGTCCTCTGATTTCAATCAAGCTGCAGCAAACTGCAAACACTCATAGAAAAATCCTATGAAAAATCTAAAAATGGTCTTGCAGTGTTAAAGAAAGTGATACAATAAAATCTGCTTCCGTTCCCTAAATGTGTCATAATGTTTTTTCATTAGGATTCATGCATAATTCCCTGTCTCGCAATATTATAGAGAGTGAAAAATAATTCCTGGATCTGCCTCCTCATCAGGATCCTAAACGACATCCTTCCACCAAGGTCCCGTGCCAATCCGCTCTGTTGGTTTTGTGCAATCTTGCCTCAAATCAAACCAACCACGAGGAAAATGGACAGGGGTGAAAACATAACCTCATTACTGGAGGTAAAAATGGGTGAAATAGATCATGCGGTCCAGGGAGCACTGGGGACTTTGCCCCGGCAGTGAGATATCATGATGATATGGGAACCGAGTTGACATGTGGATGGGTTTAAACATCCCAGGACCTGCAGGAGCTTGCTCTTCTCTGCCGTCTCTGTTACTGTTCCATCACTCGTCTCCATTCTGCTGCTGCCCAGCCATGATGAGAGGTTAAGCCCCCGAACGTCTCGTCTTGTCAAGTATCAAGTCGTCGTCACCGTCACCCACAAGC
This sequence comes from Hippoglossus stenolepis, assembly GCF_022539355.2. Lineage (NCBI taxonomy): Eukaryota > Metazoa > Chordata > Actinopteri > Pleuronectiformes > Pleuronectidae > Hippoglossus > Hippoglossus stenolepis. The sequence goes on along the minus strand of NC_061497.1, from coordinate 7,307,651 downwards.
ACGCTTGGAACACATTTTTGTGTTTGAGTTTCATTTTACTTTTTGAAATAAAAAGGGTCTGAGCTTCTTGCTAATATCAAAATATAACAGTTTACAGTGCTGTGACAGTGTTTTGCTTTTAACCACTTTGGCCTCCTTTCGGAAAACCACATTTCTGTTGTTCCTGCTCCACTGTTATGTAAATTTACACACACACACACACACACACACACACACACACACACACACACACACACACACACACACACACACACACACACACACACACACAGCAAGAAAAGTCCAAATCTGTCACTGTAAAAATAACTCCATCTGGTATGTTTTTTTATTAATTTCGTTATGCTAATAAACAGCTCCTGTGCGTCGACAAGTTTAGCACAGTTTTTCACCCCTGAATGTGCAGCCAGTGGAGACTGAGCTTCAAAGTAGCCTAGATCTCGGCCGAACCAGCCAGTGAGGTTCGACTGCCAAGTTTAGGACTTATAAAAACATTTATCAAGTCACTTCACCTTAAATTCAGAGGAGATCAAATATGTTTAGCTTTGATTAAACTGGACCATCAGGGCCACTTGGGCTTTTTCAGTCTAGTTTTATAGTTATTTCCAGTCCTTTGTTTGTAGACTCGCTCCGAACATTAATTAGCTAAGCCTTGGCACAGCAAGAGGAAATTGACAGCATGAGATTTATCTTTCCCCTGCCCCAAAAACAGCAACAGCTTATTGTCATGTAGTGCCGAGTTCATAATGGATCCTCGGTACTTTCATTACATGTCTGTGAGGAACAAACCGGAAATCTTGACAAATTATCACCGCACTAATACAACCGTGATGGGCCCCAGTGGAAACAGTTTTGCCCGGCAGCCCGGTGGATTGATTAGCTGGTAGTGATGCAGCGTATAATGATCATAACAACGTACATGTCCACAGTCACAAAACAGAGAGGAAGTGTGTCCTCGCTCATTACTGGTCCACCTGTGGTCCCTGTGCAGAGCATCGTCGAACAACTGTGCTTCCCAACCTGTTTGGCCAGACACACATATCCAATCACGTTGATTACCTCGGCCAAAGAGGTTATGTTTTCACCCCCGTCCGTTTGCTTGTCTGGAAGCAAGGTTTCGCAAAACCTACTGGACGGATTACCACTTCCAATCCTGGAAGAATGCAGGATCGAGACATGTATTGACATTTTCACTGATTTCCCAGGGAATTATTCATGGATCTTGATTAGAAAGGCACATTTATGGAACTGAAATCTATGAGTGTGTGAAATTTGGTGCAGCTTGATGGAATTTAAGGGGATTTCTGGGCCGCGGCAGAGATATGTGCTCTACTTTGTGCCGTTCTGATGTTACACTACTAATTGTGTCAAACTGGATCAGTCAAAGTCATTGATACACTTGGCCAATCAGTGCTATAAGTTTGTATACTTTTTCTTGAGAAGCTTGACATTGTAAGTACAACTGCAACCATCTATCCATACAGTGAGTCCAATAATAAAGCTGTTTCTTTAAGAAAGGCTAACCTTTTATCCTTTTATCCAACTATTTTAACCAATAGTCCGTCAACCTTATTTTTAGTCATCTGTTTCATTGCCTTACTTTCAGCTACGTTATTTCAATTGTTTATCCATTTGCTTTATTTTGAGACATTTCAATTATTTATCCATTACTTTTAACAATTTCATCATCAAATTTTTAGTTGTTTATTTCATTCATAATAAAGCCAAGCTAAATATTTTTTATTCATTACCCACTGTTAACTCTTTCAGCTGTTTATCTACAACCTTTTTGAATCCCCGGTTGGGAGCGACTGATCTCCAGTCACTTTTCAACTGAACTCCACTGTATTTGTGAGACACATTTAAGCGTCAGTGTCAGTACGGCAACATAAAACTTGTTGAAATAGAAATGACTGAACTTCTACATACAAAGATAAACTGGATTACACCAATATTTCAAATGAAACGTGAGATCATTTTTGAAATCCTGTTTATGCATTTAGTTGAACAATGAACTGCAAAGATCACTGTGTCGACGCACAGAGCATGACCGTCACATCAAACAGTAGTGACGGGATTTAGGTCTATTTTTAGTTAACAGCCACTTGGATTACATGGCTATAGAGCTGTGTCCTAAATTCAACAATCACTCCAGTCGACAGTGTTTATTGGCTGATGAGGTCCCTTCCTTGACATTCTGGGGTGCACATTAAACGCAGGAGTGGGACTCGTGTTTGTTCCACGGAGCTGTATGATATTACAGTTTGAGATTGCATCTGCTGTCTCCAGTAGGGAACTGCCACGTCTTGTTTAAACACATTGTTCAGGAGCATAGTTGTCCAGTCAGATTACTCAGCTAATTTGAAATTTGAAAGGTATTTGAAGCCTTTTAATTCTGTCAAGTGATAGCGTTACTCATCGCATATGCTTTTTTTCCCCCCCAGACAAAAAAACGAACTGACAGTAGAACGGAAAACAAATGTTGGAAGAGCAGGAAATGGAGAGCTCTTTAGGTCTACTGTCACCTTAGGCGAGCTATTTTTAATTTGCCAACAAAAGCGCGTCTATTCCTATTTGTCATTCATTCTAGTTCCCGTGTTTGAAGCACAATCTGAGCCCCGGGGACTGCTGAGCCCCTGGTTTGTGTGACAGGTACTGGTGAGTCGGGTGCAGAATTGTAGACAGCGGCCGGCAGCCAGTAATTGAATGCCTGTTTGTCTTATTTTTATGGAAAGAATTTGTCGGCACTTGTAAATATGCTTTCCTGATGATTTTTCAATCTGGCCCTAATTGGTGCTTGTGTTGAAGAAACACGAACGGAACCGAGCAGAGATGATGTAGATGAAGTTTATAGACTGAGTAATCAGAATAATTAGATCTTTACTTTTTTCTCTTTAGTCCTTTGAAACTTAACTGTTTGTGTTTACTGAGCACATCATTACACCAGTTTGTGCTGTGTCTCTTTAATGAGAACTCATCCTCCCTTCCAACTACAACAAAGTACCATAACTAGCAGTGGTGAAACAACTCGGTTTTAACCTGAGGGCAAAGAACAATCAAAGTATTTTAAAAGATGTGCTCATACTGGACATTCAGCGTCTTAAAAATGACACAATAACGATCCCCATCTAAGTGGAAATTACTAAAATCGGAGGCAATCTATCCGGAAATTAGTAAGGCAATTTGCAGACAGACACTATAATAACAGGAAATGATACCTCCATCTCCAGAGGGCATCCTGCAGTTTGTAATAGGGAACATAAAGTCCTCAGATAATGAATAACAATTCAGAATTAATTCAAGCCAGTTTACAAAACGTAGAGAAAGAATTATAGTTGCAAACACTGATGCCTAATATGACACAGGGTTCCCACTACACTCATTTTGCAATAGCACGCCCGCCACTGCTAAATTATTGCCACAGTTGCTTCAGGATTAGGGCAGACACACATTATAGGCCCGGTATCTTCGTACTGCGTCGTATTACCCTGCGGTCTGTTCTCCCTCCACACTCCCCCGCTGACCTGCGCTCACTTAACACATTAACAATAAACACCAACACTAATCAGAAGTTATTAGGACCCGTATATTACTTGTACTGTTTACTTTTGGTTCGGTTTAATTTGATTCGCTCTACAGTTTATGAGACGCGTATTTACACACATTGTCCAAAGACCAATATTTGTGCGCACGCAGTTCATCTGCCACACACATCACGATTATGCAGACACTCAGGACGTCAGGGTTAAAGTGACCGGTGCAATCTGGATTCATGATAAGATACCATCGATTAATCAGTAAATAAATGTGTCACGGCGTTTGTGAAGCGACGCCCCCGCTGATCCAGCAACATGAATATTAGCACAAAAGGTTTTTATAAAGATCAGCTCAAAGTGTGAGTGATTAGAAAAGAGCAGAGGAGCAGAATCACATGTTGACCAGCGCAGAGTAATGTGCCTCAAGGCAGTGGCGCAGCCAAAGGGGGCCAGGTGGAGCCACCCTGATAGAGTGAAGGCTGTAATCAGAGTTATTCCCTTGAAGGCTGCCCCTGGTGCTGAAAGAATCCTGGAAGAAACACTGACATGTGCAAAAAGAAAAACAAGCTGTTGGAACAGCAGTATGTTTCTGTTTCCCAGCTTTTATTGAGCCTGGGAAGATTGGTTTAATTTAACACAGTCTGGAACTTGGCCTGCCCTTGAGCATGAGACATCTGGTCATAAGGAGATTCTGCTCTAAATGTGGCCACTGGTCCATTTTTTTACAGGGTGTTGGGTGAATGCATGTAGAACAACTTGGGTATTCTCGATTTCTGGTTGAGATATCCAGGTCAGGTTACCTAGCTGGAAAATGTTTGCTTGTGTGGGACCGTCATTATTTCTGTTTCATGTTACAAAAGCAACCCACAGTAGTTATTGTCAGTCAAAGACAGAAGATGGATGGATGGATCTTTTATTTACGGCCAGAAGGACTCAAGTCAAAGGTCAACAGAGATGACTGTAAACATCTGTCTGTGCGTCAATAACACCTTGTGGCTCTTGGATTTACGATGCAAAATGACAATACATATTGACTCTTGTCATGTACCTTGTTAGTGTTAGTGTACATATTAAGTGAAGTCAACGCCTCTTGATCTCCACCTGGAGGCTAGCTGCAGAATAGGTTATAAACTGACATGTTAGTGCAAAGGACATGCACCAAACTAAAAAGTCAAAGTACACGTCAAAGACATTTTTTGTTACAGTAGTTCTTATCACACTGATGTATGGTCAAGTGCTAGTTGAAGCTATAAAAAACGGTGTGAAATGTCGCGATTGACAACTGAGACCGACTCGTGATTGGTTGAGTGGGTGTATCGCACTACTTTCTTTGCTACAGCAGCGACTCTGGCTCCACGATGTGTGCACGTTGACAACATTTGTATCTAGAATCTTTTGGCACATTTCATTTCAGTGGGAGGAAGTGGTCAAAATAGTTCAGCCATTTTGGCATTGCAGCTTTTTTGTTACATCGGATGCCTACGCAGAAAGCAAGGCTTGTACCGATGATCATGTTATTCATCGAAGCTTAGTTTTTACCTTTTGTTGCACCCCACAAGAATCCAAAATGCAAACCGCAAGAAACTCTGCAGCCCTGGGTCTTCACACGTAACAAATAATGGTCCGCTAAGTCAGAAGCCTTTGGCTCACACTACTCGCTGCCAGGATCAAGACTTATGTTCTTCATTTAACTCGGCGTTGAGCTACAATCAATATTAAGATGGCTTTTGCGCGGCGTTTTCATCTCGGAGCGTTCACAACTGTGCCGTACGTGAATGGTCACAGGCTGGGGCGCTATTACGGCAGCTTTTATATTCCAACATTAGGCTGAAGTGCGTCTTTATGTCCGTTCATTTGTTTACTCCTCGTGCGATGATCTGTGTTGTGCAGGAACACAGGGAGCACACTGTTTTCGCCCCAAGGGAAGTGTTTGATCTCGTCTCTGTATGGTGCAGCAAAGCAGGGGTGAGTCTCACAAAAGCACAATGAAAGCCCTTCAAGTGCGACACAGCTGCTACACGCGTGTCGTATGCTCGAGTGGCCACGTAAACGCCGTCCCTCAGTCATTTGCAGATGTTTGGCTTCCTCTCCCTCATCTTGCCGGGTTTTCTTTATTTTCTTTACTCTTCTTTTTTTCAGGCAGCGTTCAATAGCAGACGTGCCGATTTCTGCGTGCATGTATTTTTAATGAGAGGTAATTTAGTCCTTCTGTAAACTGCCAGACTGCAACCTCCTCATAACAATTACCAATAATTACAGTGTGTCAGAAATATGCAACATCCAGAGAGTGACAATATAGAGGAGGGGATCTACATGTGTACAGCTGTATAATGTTTGTTTCAGAGCTTTATATTTATTCACTTGGTTTTGGTTTGGGGATATTTAGATGGGTTGTTTAATATTGAATGTATTCAGTTTGTGTAGCACTACGGACATTGCTTATCCTCATGCCTGTGAGGGTAATAGGTATAGATAAGCTAAAGGGCTGATATGAAAAAAACATGGTTATGATGCTGGCTGTGCGTCACAGTATGTTTAAAAAAACTGTTTTTGGACCCTCTCCTACACTCATGGGAAAAAAGTGCAATATCCTGCAATGTTGAAGGGGAAACAACGAACCCGTATAGAACTGCCTTGAAAAAAACTACTAAAATAGGAAATCAGTGAAGGGTTTCTGATGTTGTAACCACATATCTTAATAAAAACTGATTTCATCACACAATAACACATTGGAGATAAAATAAGGAACTGCATTGAATTTACCAAATATTCCACCCACTCTTGTTTCTGAATCAAGAGCTGCTGACTGAACAGACCTCATTTCAAAATTTTAGATTTAACAAAAGCAGATATAGAAGAATCATTAAAGAATCCTCATTAATCAGTATATTAGAAGTCAGAAGTGAGACAGCAGCACCGTGGGGACTAACTAAGGCTTAATCCCCGTCCGGCACATTCATAATGAAACTGAATATGAATCCGGTCTGATGTCCTGCTTAATGTCGGAATAGTTGTTTGACTATCACAAATAAAACAATATATATGAGTTTTGACACCAGACCTGTTAACCAGACTTGTTTAGGATCAGCAGCTGGAGACTGAGAGAGACACCGAGCACCGGGAAAAACATTATAAGCAAAGCTAATTACTGTCAGAAAATGATGCAGGTCTACTGCTCAGTGAGACAACAGCTGTGTTTGCGGCTGCTCTATCCATAAGCTCTAGTTTTCCATATGAGGTGATATGGGTTTATGCGCAAAGTGATCCATATAAATGAAGCTCTGAGTGCCTCTAGTTACTGTGGAGGTGCTGATGATGTAGTCTGTGTTCCAGCATCGTGACTGAATTAAATATATGTACAGGCCATAATATTTAGAGATACCTGCATCAGAAATGCCCAAAATGAAGGGTCAGGCATCAGCAATCTCATAAAACACTATTTATTTTTTTATACTGTTACTGTATGGTTTAACACTTAAAATATCTTTATCTTTATAAACTGTGGCAGCTCTTTAACAGCTTCTTAAAGAAACCTATAGTTGTGTATTCCTAGATTCATATATTTGTGTTGTTTTTCAGTTATGACTGTGAGATTAATTAATAAAAGAAGTTCTATTATATAATGGCTGTATTTGTTTTTCAAAGGGGTTTAACCTGAGCCAGAACAAACAACGATAGCAATCATCACTTAATACAGGGTTAGCGGCACAAAGATGTTAAATTACATTATATAATTGTCTTTTTTTTAAATGCACTGGTATTGCATCCAAGTCCAGGTATCTGAATCGATATCTAACTTCTCTAATATAAACAGAAGCAATCAACATGTAACTACAGATAGTCATGTATAAGACAAGTAATCAATAATTATTGTGTTGTGCTTCTAACGACTTGTGTGATTGTGATGAGAACGATAAAACCTCTATGCACATCCAAGTCTTGCCCGTGGCCAAAAAACTAAGAGCACCTTCATAAAACAACTCTTCTCGTTTTATGCGAGCCACGTTTAATTTTACAAATAGATCTTTTCTCAGAAATGTTTTAAACATTTTGTAGACATAATCCAAACCAAATGAATCAATCAAAGATATGAACCAGACAAAGCAGGGTTGAATTTGAAATGAACAATTAGAATGAAAGCATCTGCAATGTGTCGGTCATTTGATGTCCATCACCTCTGTGATTATCTGTCACTATAAACATATCGCGATCAATTGAGTCAATCCACTGAGTATAGCTGTTGCTCTTATTTCCACAGGGGTCTTCTGTTTATACTGATATGGCTGCTGCACTTTGGAAGACCAAATCTCTGGACTTGGGCTTGTGGATCTGTCTCCTGCTCCTCAACCTCCTTCCTCACGCCAGGTACCGCCACACACTGCTGTCTCTCCACCTCTGCTGGATGTTTACCACCTCCCCTCCCCTCTACCCGTTTCCTTCCCTCATCTCCGCCTCTGCTGTTGATGTTCTCGTGATGTGTTTTGTATTATCCACCTTCATTAATCAGGCTCACTGCTGCGGCAGACACTGCGATCATACCATTAGAAGCGAAAGTTCATCTATATTGCAAGGAGAGGAAAAGCACGACTTGTTTTTGTTATTTTGCACGGTGAGAAGGTCCCAGCTGTGACTGTCAGTCTGTCGGAAGAAATAACCACACCTTGAAAACGGTCTTGGTCAATGAAATAAAATAAAATAAAGTGCAGGATTGCAAGGAAAATCTTTATCATTGACCTGAGAAGTAAAGAGCATTCTTTGTGTTTTCTCCTACGATCTCAAGGACTTCCTGGACAGCACTGTGGCTTTCACATTTTTCAGATATTTTGGACAGGGATTAAAATAGAGCCCATGCCACCTTGTCCTACATAAGGTCTGGGGGAAAAAACAGCATCACGGCAAAATAAAGTGAACATATCCACCCATCGTATCTGCACCAGTCTCAATTTCACTGACTGGTGAATTAATTTGCATTGTGCAGCAGACCACAGCCGTGATTCTCCATTCCCAGCATTTTTAACTCCTGCGTCCTGTGCACATTTTTTCCAGTCGGTGTGTTAAAGTCAGCAAAAAAGAAGAAGCTCCAGCTTGTGCAAGTCATTCTAAACTCACCGCTCGTGAGTTCAAATGCAGAGATCGCACAGGTTGCCGTGTTAGCATTGTTGATAAGGTAAGGTGTTGTGGCAGGGAGCATGCAGCGGCGTGAAAAATCACTTTACGATTTTTGCACGCAATAGGAAAAGGCTCCCTGCGCCAGGTAGAAAGCCGACCGGGGAAGGAAATCGGAACGGTATGACAGGGATTAGCCCAGTTTGCCTTGTCATGGTGCCACTTGGCTCTCTGTGCTTATTAGGAGCACACAGCGCTTGTAATTACATATATTAAATAGAAATGTGGAGCCAGGGGAAGGTGCAGGCCAAACCTGGCAAGAGCTTATGAAATTATTTTTTTGCATGTTAAGTTTGTGCCTTACTCTTTGTTCTTTTTCACTAATGAACATAGTAGTTCACCTGAACCACTGAGCTGCTGTTTGACAGCTTCATCCACATAAATATATCTAGAATATCATCGGTGTGGGGTGACTTGACTGAGCCTTGACCTTAAAACCTTCCAACACTTTTGGGATGAAATGAGCTCATACAAATTACTTTGAATGATCTGCTGCAGTTGTACAATGTACATTTAATGTAAATAATATATAATTGTAAGCAAATATAGCAAAATAAGTGTCAGCCCTGGGAGCAGAGCCCTGCAGCCACATCCCCCAACGTTTTGTGGGAAATGTTCCCAGAAGAGTAGAGCCTATCGTCGTAGTTTTGATGGAATGAGGTTCAAGGCTTAGGTGTTCACGTTACGTGACAGGAGAGAAGGGAAATATTGTTATCAGGCATCAAAATTTGTATCATATCTGAACACACAAACACACACAATACACAGGTTTATTGATTCAATGCAACTTGTATTTTCCAAGCATAGAAAACAAATTCCCTTTGGGCACTCTTGAGACATCAGGTTCACGAGGCAAAACATGTGCTTCGTGAGAGGAGGGCGCAGTGACCTTGACGTTTGACAACCACATTCTCATCAGTTCATCCTTGAGTCCAAGTGAACATTTGTATAACATTTGAAGTGTTCTTGAGATATCATGTTAACAAGAATGGGATGGAACCGACAACTCCAAAATAAAAGGTGCCAGTTTGCCACAACAGCAACCAAAATATTTTAAAATTCTGTCGCCAAGCTGACTCACTGCAGACTCTGATCTAGATAAACACAGCGTAAAAGGTCATACTTCTATAATCTACAGATAATATGTAACCACAGGAAATATAAAACATGCTCATTCAACCACTGCCCAAACTCTTACTGCTACCTTGTCAAATAAAACACAGTTATTTAATATATTCAGTGTTGAAACGTGACCTTGGTTTGACTATTCAACATGACGCCATAAAGAAGATTGACGATTGAATTATTGGCATCAGTGCCCCGGCTATTAATGAAAGAAAAAATGGAAAATCAATAGATGTGATGAGAGCAGCAGTTAATAATAGAAATGTATGAAGTCTTGACACATACAGGAACGAGAAACTGTCACCGCGCTCTTTTCAGCAGGGCTCAATTCATTATGCATGGGCCTAACACAGCAAGTGACAAGGATTTTTTGCAAATGTTAATCTTTCTGCTTAAACATGATGTTGTGCACATATGCAATCCTTGCACAGCAGGCTTTACTTAGCACTTTATACTCAGCTGAACTTGTGCTGCTGTAAATCAGGCTTCACGTTGGTTCATTTGAGGAAAACATTTGTGTTTGCTGCCTCTGAATAAATTCAAAAAACAAAAGATGAAATTTGCATCCGAAAGGTGACAGGCCATCAAAAATACAAGTTGCTGAAGTTTAGAAATGAGAACGTTAGCATGCACAAGCTCCCCAGAATATATCGAAATATCAGCGGAGCCGTCTCTCTCTGAGACCTGCTCCCTCCCTGATGCCGGCTGATGCTATCAGCAGCCTCTAAATCGGCTTTACGACAGTTGAGGAAGGAGACTTTCCTAATGGATTCAGGTGTAACAGACAAATCCTCTATATAAGGGTCTGTCATTCTGCACGTCACCAAATTTTCTCATTTCCCGCACACTGGGAGACGAGGCACGATTAAGCTATTATGCCCAAGAATCCATGTATTACATGTAAATGAGGAGAAAGTGTTTATCTTCACCTAGTGAACGTCTTTCATTCCGTCAGCTCGCCTTCCCCCCAGCCCCCGCTACTCCGGTCGACACTTAACAAGCTCGGACAGTCGGGCCATCTTGTTGTCTATTGTGTTTGTAATCTTTTGCCAGGCTGCCGGCTGACGTGGCACGTAATCAATAGCTATACGAGTGCTATATGTTCACTTTGCCAATGGATTGGCTCTGAAGTTGCCCAGCCTCGACTCGCCTTCTCACCCCGTCTCGCATGAATTATTCACAGCGTGGCAGAGAGGGGCATCACTTTGAGATGTGACCCGGTCAACAGATAACATTCTGTTTCTGTTGCGTTGTCAAGGTTAATGTGTCACAGGTCCAGACAAGGGTAATGTATTCATGGCTGAGCCACTTTGCTGATTGAATGAGCAAGCAAATTGTTTCTTCTTGGAATGGAGAGAAAGGAAAAGTCAAAGGTTCACTGGGCGTGACGAATGTTAAATTATCGGTCAATATATGCCTTCTGCTTTTAATTACTGACAACGAAACAGCAGTCGCCCGATATGCTTTTAATGAAAATTGTTTCAAATTAAGTGGCCAGTCAGGTGTTTTACTCACCAGGTTAACTGGTGAGGGTTACAGTGCAGCAGAATCATCATCTGTCTACCAATTCCAGAAATCTATCTGTCTGTGGTTCGCATATCCCAAGAACCACTCATCAGCTTCACACTTGACATGGGTATAGTTTTACGGGCCCAAGGCAGTGCACTATCAAATTCAATTGGTAGAATTAGAATGAACAGCTCTTCTTTGCAGCTTCGGGGGTTCTGTGGACTGAGTCCTGTCTTTACTTACCGCGGCTCGAATACTGCAGGTCACATTTAGTTTCAGAAAGTAAAGCTGTAATCAGCATCAAGCAAACAGCCCGTTCCAAACAGGCAGGTATAGAACAGGCGCTGCACCAGTGTCTACAATTGGGCAAAGAATCTGTTGAGCCTGTCTGGTTCCCTGTATCTCAATTATAACTCATGGCTGACTTCTTAATTCTTTTCATTGATCTGTTTTCTAATTATAGTATTTAACAATAGTTTTTGTCAAATCCATATATATTAACTGGTAAGTCTGATAAGAAACCACCCCACAGCTGGATTTCTTAAAGAAAGTGCAGACTATATGTCAACAACTGGGGAGATGTTGCTCAGTGGTGCCATGTGAATCCAGCGTCCATCCACCAACTGAAATTTCTTTAAACCTTTTCATTGATCTGTGCTCTAATTAGTTTTGATTTTCAGTCAATTTCCTATTGACATAGCAAAGTCTGTGGCCAATGATCTTCAAAGTTACCATTAGTGGACATCCCCAGCATGCGTGAATCAGACTGAAACAGGAATGGATTTCCCAGGAGGTGTCCACACAGCTGTACACTGAACGCAGACCACTCAGCTCTGGAAATCCTCCAATACTAAGCGGATGTCTGATGTCTCCTGGAATGAATCACTCCATGAAATGATTAAATCAAAGTGTGTTTTCTGTTGTTTTAAGATAGCTCACAAGTTGTATCTCCGTGTTTTTTTATGTTGGTTATTTCTTGTTTTTCCTCCGGGAAACGGCTCTGATTCACTTCACATTGAGCATTGTCTCTGAAACACAATCGTTTCAGCGCATCCCGTATTCTTTGCCACCAGCAACATCCACCCCCGACTCCCTCTCTGAAGAAGAATCCGAGTCTGAAGCAAAGCTGTGGATAAACACGCCGCTCAATACAGATTAAAATCCCTAAACCTACAGTAACTGCGCCTTTGAATGTGTTGCACAAACTGACTCAGAGTCTTGTAAACAGGGTTTTTCCAGAGAAAATGTGAAAGTACAATGACACAAGAGAAATAAATGTACTTTTCTTTCTGATTTACAGCAACATTTGGCCCCTAAATTGTTATTTCATTAAGTGATACGGATAAAACTATCATGGAAGTATAAACCAACAGTTGCCAAAACACAAAGTCACTAAAGATGTGCAGTAATAAGGAATTCAACATCACACAAGCCAGCTGTATTGCATATTTTAACAACCAAAAGAAATGTGTCAGACTTCTTTGGCGGTTTATCAAACAGCATTATGGGGGCAACAGACAATTTAATCATTCCTGCAGGGAAGCTGGTTACGATTCTCCAGCCTGTGCTTTCAGAAACCAAGTGTTTGGCAGAGTCGAGATAGTCGCTTCTTTTTGAGAAACTAAATCACAGCTCAGCAGCTGTTGATCTACTGACTGAATATCCACTTATTATATCGATGCTGCTAGAATGGTAATGACGGTAAGTGATGAGTAATTACCCTTTGATGACTCCATTAGTTCTTGTTGTTGTGCTGCTCGTCCTCCCCACTTACAACTCACCAATGTTTGGTTTGGGGCTCAAGTATGAATGCGGCTTGTGCTCACAGCAGCTCAAGAGGGAAACATGGAAACACAGTGTGGAGTGAGATGAACGCACACTGGGCAGGAGGCTGAAGTAGGCCCGATGAAGTAGTATCGAGACCCAGCCAGATTTCACCAGTTTGCTCGAAGTATGAGCGAACACACAAGTCTAAAGCGACACGTCAGTAGTTGTTAGGAGTTTTGAGCCATTGGCAAAAGTCCAGATTGTGTAGTCTGGAATAATCTAAATGAGTCCAAACAGTCAGATGGTGTCTCAGACTGACATTGCACCCAGCATTCTGTCTTTGGTTTAGACAAATGTGTTTTTGACAGATGGTCGGACTTAAACATGAAATCCAACCATCTGCCAAAAAGACATTGTGCTTTTTGCTATAACTCTGATAAAACATTAAAAAAAAACAAACTAGAATAGCACTTAGTAGAGCGTGTACCTCTGCCAAGGCCCAACAGTCCCTTTACAATTCAATCAAGCTGCAGCAAATTTCACACACTAATAGATATAAGTTCCCTAAATGTTCCTGACTTTTGGGTTTATCAAGATCGCTGAATTTCCCTCTAGGAAAACTCTGAAAATGGTCTTGCAATGTTAAAGAAACTAATGTTTTCTTCCCTGACCCATTTCGCATCCTTCCACCAAGTATAATGGAAAACCAATCTGTAGTTTTTGTGTTATCTTGCTTACAACGAACCGACCAATACACAAACGGACAGGAGTGAAAACGTAACCTCCTTCATGGAGATAACCAGAGAACAAGAAGGGTTGTTTAACTTCAAAATCACTTTGTCAGTTGTTGAAGACAATTACTTGTCAACTTTTATGTCAAATACCTAGTAGACAGAAAGACTATTTGATTGTCTATATAAAATTATTTGGATTGTTGTTCATTGTGTGTTAAACATGAGCAAACAGTATTAATTGAAACATACACTGCAATATATTTGAAATCTAATTAAATGTTCTTTAAAAAAAATAGATCCATTCTTCAGGGCACCAGCAGAGTCCAGACCCTCAAGGTATTTATTTGTTGTCCCGGTAACATGAAAAAGGACTGCACTACATCCCACAAAAGAAAACGAATAATGCGTCCGAATTGGTCATATAACGCTTATCTTTATCCAGCTAGCTTGTCTTTCAAGGGACGCTTGGGCGACATAAAAGAAAGTCAATTATGGTTTTATTTTATTGACAGTTTTGCTGCCTTGTCAGGTTAACCAGTGGCAGTAACGTTTATTGACGTCGTATTACCATAATGGTGCAACACGAGCAGGGAAACATTTACTATGAGCGTCTGGGACGGTCGGCAGCTTTAACTCGTCGACCAAGGACAAAAGATTGTGCAACAGACATGAAATATGGGCGCTTGAGTCATTCTTGTCCCGGCTCTGGCCGTCGTCCAACAATTAGCTATGTGTGATGACTTCTAGTCTGGTATTGATTACTTTTAAAATGACTTACACATTTATAAGTTGTCAAGATATAGAGTTTTATCTGCATACAGGCACAGGGTATTCACTTCGGTCAATTGTGTTAATATACACTTAACTCTCAAGTATTGATTGTGATATTGAAGCTGTCCGATAGGAAGACATTTCTCTTTCTGATAAAGAAGAATACAAATGAGTGGCTAATAGATGCCAACAGTGCTGCTGATAGATGACACTGTGATAGCGGCCGATTCCTTCACAGTTCATGTTCTATCTGTTGCGCTACCACCTCCTCACAAGTGGAGGTGTGATGTTTGCCACCAGTTTGTCATATAGCGATTACAATCTAGCCCTTAAGCTTCTGACGGCATCTCAGGTGTGCGGGATCGCTAATATGTCAATTTATCCTGGTTTCCAGTCCACTGGGCCCATTCACAAATTCCCTTGCCTCATTAATCCAGCTCAGCTACCTGCAACTTTCAGATGTGACATGAAGTGCGTTTCCTTCCATTAATGCCCCGGTAAAGAGAGCAGAAACTCTGGAAGTTAAAGAATTTATACATGGCCGAGATAGAAAAGTTAATGTGTGGTGAGAAAAGCAAAATAGAACAAAGTGCAGAAGAAATAGACTTAATCATGACACACATCCAACATGTGACTTAGCTGTACATTGAAACTTCTGCTTCATTGAGACAAAACATTATGACCAATAACAACATCGGATGTGTGTGGAGGTGCCAGGTTTCCACTCTGATGTATCCAACCCCTATTATTTGTCTAACACAGATTGATGGGAAAATAGATCCATTTGCATTTTCTTTTCTTTTCCACATTTCTGGAAATTTGGTTCAAATACGAGTGACACTAGGATGAAAACGGATGATGTTCTCATTCTTTCTCACGTCAGAAACATCTTCAAAGCCATAGTTTTGCTGTCAAAAGGACTGAATTTCACCATCATATAAACATGAATTTATATACCATGTCTGCAGGTTTCAGCTATAACAATCCAATTGATTGGAAAATAGTTCAACTCCTAACTTCATTAAATTCAAAACAACATTGTTTGACCCATTTGCCAAAATTCCAGCTCCTTTTGAGAGGATTCACTGCTGTTCTTTGTGCCATGTGATACTAAACTCAAAGGCAAATTTAGATGTTTCGTGATTAAGAAATGTCAGTATTTGTAGATATTTTACAGATCAATTAATTAATAGGTTATTTGATATATCTATATTGACATCGATGGTGTTTTGTTACATGTTGTAATGATCATATTTCCAGTTTCTACGGTGGTGGGGCTGCAGCTGTGTGGCTCTGCGGCTCGAAGGTCATCTGAATGTCCTGAATGTCGCAGTGTGGTTGTGCTGCACAGCCCGCTGTGACTGACATAGGTTGCTACGCACGTGCGCTCACTGCAGTTGTAACAACACCTTACAATGAATGATGAAATATTTCAAGTAAACTAGTAAATGTCACTGTGAAAAACTGAACATTTAGGTTTTGTTATGTATTCACTGAGGAAAACACCTTTATTCTAAAGTGTGACAGCATACCTGTGATTAATATGTAGGAGTAGAATTAGTAAACATACACATCCTTAGCTCAGCAAACAAAACAAACGAAAGAGAGAAATGAAAGTGAAAGGAGCAGATCATTCATAGATGAGGAGAGAGCACACGTGCTAGAGAGATGGAAACCGATGAACGGGATAACACCGCTTGTCAAGGATGCGATTAATGAGAAACAGGAGCTTGAGTATTTTTAGCTTTTGTGCCACCGAGGACCAAACACTGACATACGCTGCCCGGACAGATGGGGATACATATGTTAGCTGTAGAACCTGCTGTATGTGCCCTTTACCTGTGGCTTCAGCATCACTAAATCAAGAATGTATAGGCGCTATAAAGAAGATACACACCAGCACTCAATGGTCTGCAATTTCATGGAGCGTTGAATGTAACGACTGGATTTATGTGTCAACATGTTACAATAAACTGATTCATTGGATTCTGTTTAGCCCTCCTCCTCTGGATGAAATAACTCTGTATTCCTAGCATTTTAATCAGATTTTGAATTTGGGGGGGGGGTTGGCCTCAAGATCATCAGCTCTTGATTTGTTTTTAAACTACTTTTCCTGAGGCTCTATAGGAAATGATTTGCCGTTTGAACTCGTCGACCGGTCCTGCCATATACCGGAAAAAATAAGCACATTTTTAAAGAGTCAGCTTTTACAGTTATAAACGATCTCTTCACTGCTGCTGATGCTGGAGATTGTGTTTCTGTGATTCCTACCAGTGCTGTATGCGACACTGTGGCTTTTATTCTCGAAAGTAGGTGGGTGTCACAGACGTTCAAATATTGATCTGTATATAAGACGATTCCCTGTTGCTGTAACGAGGGCGTTGTTCAATCGAGCATATTTCATTTGTGGCATTCAAAGTAACACACCTACTTTATGTCTTGTAGATGTCTTTATTATACCTTTATTTTTGTCACTGTTACATTTTATTTAAACAGATGACCTTGAAATTATTGTTTAAAATGTAATGCCAGGAAAACTGGACATAGCCAACGTAGCTGTCACTATGTTTTGAAATAAAATGTTGGCAGTTTTTCATTTCGTGTGAACCTAAACCTCTCAGAGGACCAATGAGGATCCTGTGTGTGGCCTGAATAGACACTGGGGAGACAGTTCTCTGCCCTACCTGGGACTTTGGTTGTCATGGCAGTGGATTAAAGCTAGTTAAAGATCAAGGACAACAAGACGGAGGAAAATTGTTAAAAATCCAAGATCAAGTCAGGCAGAGGCTTTTACAGCGATGGATTGGGGAATTTAGACTGTGTGGGAGCAGTAGACAGGATGTATGTGCGCTGAATGAGAAGAGGAGATGAGGAGACGATGGACCAGACCTGTTAGACTAAAGACAGGAACAAATGATGCTCTACAGTTAAAAAACGATTCTGCATTTGAGTAGATTTATCTCACTTATCAGAAATCTCATCGTACACAAACTGTAAACACACTTTTCTGTAACTTCACCAAATATAAACTTCTGAGCCGCTACAAGCAATTATTGAGTCATCTTCCACAAAGACAGCATCCGTTTTCTGAACACCATCAACTGCTGGGTATAGAACAGCAGTGTTGGGCTGTTTGTTGGTGGTACCAGCTGGAAATTAACATTTTTTTCCAATAGATTTTTACTTTCCTCCCTTTGTTTCACTGTCTGAACAGACTGTGCTTGTTAAACACAAGTTCCCAACGTTTGCTTTCCAATGGTGATCAATGGGCCAAGGAGTCCCTCAAATTGGCTTCCACGTCTTGCTTTAAATGGAGGTGTTAAACAGATGCTGGGGAGGAAGTGCTGGCCGTCTCTGTCAATGGGCCATTGAACTTCTATTGAAAAAACCTTTTCCCTGAGTTGAAACAGTTTTAGTGTCCTCTGCACTGAGCAAGACTCTTTGGAAATCTCTCGGCAATGTATGAGATTTTTTTCAAGTCAATACAGAGGGTAAAAGTCAGCGCTCTGAAGAGAGCTTCCCTCAGGACACATAGGCTAACTTGGCGTACAGTGCAAACACACATTACAAAGTGTGTCCGGTGGACGTGTTACAGGCATTTTCTGAAAATGTCCCCAAGGTTCCTGCCTAACAAAGTGTTCCACGCGCAGCCAACTGGGAAAAAACCTTGGGGGGCGATCCAAAACAAGCAGCCCAGCTGGTATGAGGACCTGGGGGCCCCACAGGAGAAGCTGGGGGAAGTTTGTGGGAGGAATGCATTGATCATTGAGCATTGTAGGTCAACAGCTCTACAGTGGATGTAGAGTGAAAAGTGTATTGATGGGATATTTAACAAAACCAAGAGTCTAAAAGTCACGTATAAATGCAGAGCTGCACCCAATTGCCACCGTATAAAAACAAGTAGTGCAGGGAAAATACTTAATCTAAAAAAATAGCTAGCAAATATAACTCTGGACCTAAAACTCATGTAACTAAGCACACGATCCGACCAAGGAGACAGGAGAGCAGAGAGATTAAATACATAAGGGAGGTAGGGATACTTGGGCACAGGCGAGACTCTATGTGGCAGGGCAGACAATCACAACAGCAACAGGAACAGATAAATTAAACAATGTAACAACTACAAAACAAGTCTATAGACTACATGTGTCCAAAAATAAATCAAAAGTCCACAAAGTCCCTTTAAATCCTTCACCCGGAGCAGAAGGTTGATACAAAATCCTTTGTGCATTTCTCTGTACAGTGAGTTCTTATGTTCTGAAGTATTTTTGAGATATTGTAGGCGTGGTCAAATGCTCACACGTGGTAATTCACCATGTTAGTTAAGCATGTGAGTATGCCAGATGGAAAGTTATTATTATTATTGTTATTACTATTACAATACATCCTGGAGGGGGTAAATGGTGACAGTGTGTAACTTTCATGGCTATGCATCCAAAAGTTGCATTTAGGTCGAAACAAAAGAAAGCACCCATATGGTGGCACAACAGGAAAAGTAATGGAAACACCAGAAACATTAGGATTAATCTTCTGGGGACCATGAATATCTGCATGCTAATCCATTCAGTAGTTGCAGAGAAATTCCATTCTGGACAAAAGTATGGATCGACCAATCCCTACAGCTTCACTGCTAGCATGGCTAAGAAATGCCTTTTTTTGCATTATGAGAGTCTGCTGCAGTAAAGATATGATAAAACCTATTTATATGAAAAAAATTAAGTTCCCCTTCTACAAATTCTTAAAAAATTTTAATATATACCATTTTAGGGCTCCCTTTAAATGCTGAAACCAAAGTGGATAAAAGAAGTAACATGACAAATGTTGTCCTCGATGAACGACTGTAGATACGGCAGTTCTCCCTGGAGTCGGCCTCAGCCACTGTATGTGAGCTGATAATAGATTCCACCCTTCAGCTTCTCTTGTACATATTATCTGCTCGAAACAGGCAAGTGAAAGAAAGGAAGCAACCCGAGACAAACCCTATATTTAAAGGAAACAAGGCATCCATTGGTAACAGACAATATGCTGCATAATGTGCTGCTGCATAACATTATTAGTTTATTGTTGGTAGACATGAGGCAATGTGAGTGGGAGGATCTGGCAGGGAAGATTAGTTATGTTGTGAAGGTTAACTCATGCATGAATTCAAGTTTGGAATTTACTATTTATTACATAATCAAGAATGTGCTAATTAGACGTCCTCCTCCCCCATGCCTTTTTCTGCACATTGAAGGATTTAGTTGACAGGAGGATGGAATTAAATATTGGTTGCCACATACCATACACAATAAATAAAACAGTGCCTCCATAACTGCAGCGAGGGAAAAAAAATCATCCGCTTCCAATATATCCTTTCCACAAGGCTCACTAATCCCCTCCATTCGATTTTGGTCGCCTCCAGCACTCAGCAACAAGATAATTCAGTGAGTGCGTCCGGGCACTTTAAGCAGTGGAAGGATATCAGGATTCTTATCAGTCATCCATGGCACACCCGTCACTCCATAGGGGGCGACGCACCCTCGAAGAGAGGGATGGTGTAGTTGGATGAAGACGTTGAGGCATATTTCCTAAGGTGCTCACTCTGAATTCAGGATGCATGAGCAGCAACAACAGCTGCTGCCAATTTTTTATAGATGAAAAGCTTGTTGGTATGACAGTGACAGAGGCAGAGACAAAGAGGCTGTTTGTTTTAATCCTCTCTTATGCTCTTATCAGAAAACGACAATATCCACCTTTCTCTGCCATTGACATCAAAGGACTTCACCCATTTAGCGCAGCACTCCTATAACGTTGTCATACTGAAGATGGATGGAGCAGAACTAGAGATGTTGTCTGTCTTTGTTTCGAGCGTTCATGTTACAAAATAGTCCACCAGGACTGGGTGCTTGCGTGTGTTTGACTATTCAAAGCAGCACTTTGCCAGATGTCTCGTCGGTCCAACCCTGCGCTTTCGTGCCAGAGCGCTCCAAACTGGCACCTCTGCAGTGATGCTGGGCTGCCCTCATTCAAATTCATGAGCTGGCTGATGATTTTTCCATCATCATCAGTTTTGACCTCATGATGTACTAGTAGGTGCGACTTAAAAGTCCAGCCAAGAAACTCTTCACAAACATTTTTACAATCTGACCTTTCTGACTCCTCCATCTATCAAAGGAAACCGCCTGAGTCCATTCGCTTATACTCACAAAGCCAGATCCCTCGCTGTCCTTTGGTTCGTTCGAAAATTCTCCTTTTAATGGAGATACATCAGATTAAGGAAGTAAAAACACCTCATGGGACCTTTTCATTGACTGTAGCTACACTGTGCATAGGAGGGAGGAGAACACTGACCAAACACTCAGGTCTATCGCGGTCAAGTTTCCTTCTGGCCTCTCCTCCGCCTCCTCTGAGCTCTTGTCTTTGGTAGATAATGAAATGCACGCCCTGCCACGTGCGCAGAGCCGATTTACAAAAATAGTTTCACACTCTTTCAAATATTCAACATCCAGCAGCTGTAGGATGAAATAACTGACCTCGCGAGTCAAATCAGTCACAGAGTGAAACGTCTGCACACAACCGCACGCTTGAACTGCAACTCGGACAATTACTCCTCCGTCACTCCGTCAGCATCTTCCGCTCGTACTGCCACCCCCAGCGGCTCTCATTACTGCTCACTTCCCTCCAGGGTTCACCCACTCGCTCCACGCCCCCTGTCTGGCAGCAGGCACCCGTGTGCCCTGGGAGACCACTGCTACATCTCTTCCCTGGCCAAAGCCTGTAATCCCTCACCTGTCAGGCTGGTTCAGTGCACTAACCTTGGGTCCGCGCCAGCCCACTCACTCGGCTCTCGCCCGTTCCACTAACTCAGCGGGTTCGGCCCACACGCGCTTTTCTCCCACCAGCTCGCAAGTCTCGGACCACACAATCTCATGTCAGAGAGGATACAGGGCCATCTGTGACCGTTGATAAACACCATCGCAGTCTAAATTGTTTCAAGTAAACCGGAGTTAAACAGTTCAACAATATACGGGCACTTTTTTATTGTTGGCGTTCGGGACGTTATGTGCGGAGCTTTTTATAAACAGTCTCTGTTGCAGAGTGAAGTTAGAAAACTTCAGAGTTCATCCTACCAGGTTTATCTGTGAAGCCGATGAGATGAACAACTCAATATGTGTTCCACATACAGACAGACAGACATTTGTGGAATTAGGAGGTCGGTGTAAACTACTGTGCACTAATAAATGGTACATATTTGCATATCGGAACATTATATTTTTCATTTCTTCTCCACCATTGAGCTTTGAGGGAGGAAAAAGAAAAAGCACCTGCGCTTAATTTCAACCGAGGTCCACTGCAAATTCAGTGCCTATAAGAAATGGGACTGAGCAATAATTAAAGACATGATTTCTACGGAGCATAGCCAATTAAGAAACTTTTTTTTTTACAGGGTTACATTTTAATGCAGTCTGTCTCTTCTGAGAGAGACTGCACTACAATGAAAGTTCAAAGCCTGTTTGCAGACACAGTATAAAGTTGTTTAATTGTCCGTGTGCTCCAAGATATATAATCCCTGACTTAATATTTCTCTATGTTCTATCTAATTAAATCTCACTACTGTTGGAGCGCTGAATGTGCCCCTGCTTTATACTGCGATGGATACCCCTACTAACAAGGTACCTTTCCTATGTAATGACAATGGCTCAATATGAACTCATCAACATACATGCTGCATGGAAATAAATCAGACGACAGTATTTTTTATCTAAAGCCATTCAGTGTGTTCAGCTGAATGATGAATAACTGATTTAATAGCGTTTAACATGCCAACAAAAATCCATTGTAGCTTTTCGTTCCAGTCCAACCAGCCTCAGGTGAACATTGTGCAGCACTCACTGCTCCATTAAGCCCGTGTTGGATGCAGCAGTGGTTTTCTTGTCACAAATAGTGAAGCATGACTTCTGAATCTTGCTACTTTTGGAAAATGTCACACTTGTCAGTTTCTGTTACCGTGTGTTGTTGCTGCAAATGGGGTAGTGTTGTCGCAAATCGAACACGGCCGCTGTGCATTCACCGTAAATGACGGTCGCAACGTTTGACTGCAAATGTCGGCCGATGCAACATAACTGCCGGCTACTTTGCTCACTTGGAAATGATAGCTTAATTTCTTGTATGTGCTGACTGTTTTTCACGACATGGAAATTACAACACCATCTTTTCTCCAACGACGTGTCCTTCTCCCTCTGCCGCCATTTTCACATGCTTGGAAACGTGCCGGTGGTCCCTCCCCTTCCCCCACATATCCAGAATGGTGACTTTTTGACAGTATTGAGTGCACCACCCAGGTGCATGTTAACATACTTGTCAGTGTAAACACACTCGTGCGCTCAAAAGGGCAATTGTGGGTATGGAGGTACACAAGTTTAGACACAGCACCTTTACTAAAGGACATTTTTATCCAGCTGTCATTTTGTCTCGTCATATCAGCAAAAAAAACAGACATAATTATTGACATTATTGATTAACCTTCATTTACAGTAATTGTCTTAGTGAAGTCACCATGCACAATAACACGACCTTGGCAGGGAATTAGTTACACTAATGCCTAAATGTCAGTAAAAACTAAAAACAAATCTATGACCATTATAATAATCTATACATGCAGGTTGCCAAAATTAGCATCTATCCATCCATCTTCCTACTAATTCCAGAAATCTCTCACCAAGACCTGTTCACCTTATCGGCTTCACACTTTGCATGTGTATTGTTAAGGGCTAAATGAAGTACACTATTAAATTTGGTGCAATTTGAACACCAGCGACCAGCAGCTACTGAGACTCATCAATGAGAGTGATGCAGTTGATTACGACAACAGAGCCTTAATGACAACAGCAACGACAACTGATTCTCCAGTTCTGGGTTCTTCTTATTGGGTCAGGCTGCACCGAACTTTGGATAAACAGGTGAACACCTCTTTGTGCAGCAGGGGGTGCGCTTCAGGGTTCTTGGACTCCTGAATCTTTCCTTTGTTTTGCAGTCCCTAGGACCAGCCTGACCAAAGAACCAGACTGATGTAGCCTCTCAATATCCTTATAAATAATTGGGTTGTGTGTGTGTGTGTGTGTGTGTGTGTGTGTGTGTGTGTGTGTGTGTGTGTGTGTGTGTGTGTGTCTGCATGACAGAGTACGAGTGCTTTGGTGAAACACGCAGATGGGACACACCACACGAGTACTTTGTTTTTCTGAAGTGGATATTTTAGTGAGGAGAATGGTTTCTTAGGGACCAAAGGTTTCTCATTAAATTTTGAATTTCCACTGGTGCAAGCAGAGAAGCCTTTTTGTTTGATATATGATTCATGTTAAGCGAGATATTACCTTTTCGCAGTCAAACTAGTCCCAGCCATTTCCCAAAGCTTTTTGTATTCGGTGTTTTTGTGTGTCTGAGCCGCCTCGGACATGCACGCCTGTCACTTTTTGATAAGGGGCCTGATTGAAAAGCCAGAAATGTGTATTGCATTCAAATATTCATCATATTCTAACCCATTTTTTGGTTCAGCTTAATTATACAGTGAGGTGCCCGTTTGACAACCAGAATATATCAAACTGTGACCCATTCAATAAGGTTAAAAGGCTCAGGCTCAGTGGACTGCACAGTGGAGATACTGAGCTTTAAGTGTCTGGCATCATCTGGCTAATAATTAGAATGTTCCTCTTAGCATTGTTATCCGCAAGGTTTCATCCTGGTTTGTTTTTCATCAGCCACGTCACCTTGGTAACAGGCAAGAGCAATTTAACAGGACAGCAAACACTCATCGAACTGATCTGCATTTTTAATGATTGTGATTTTCCTGTGGCTTCTTCACAATAAACCCTGTTATTTCACCTGATGGATGCTTTATACTTTATATTTTATAATGTAGATTATAGATGTATAGCTTTTGTCCTAATTTTCCAAGAAATCCTGTTTATTTTCTCTCTTTCTCTTTCTTTTGGGGGTTCAGAAATCCTTATGCATCATACTGTAAACAACGTGAACCATTTAGGAAGTGATCTGTGGAACATGAGGGAGCCCTGATGCCTAATTGTTATCTATTTATAGCTCACACATAATAGCCACTTAGCGAGACTGGAACCATTTGCCCAAACGTCTCAAAATTAGGATGTGCATATTTTGCATGTATTGAAAGTGACCTTTACCTAATGAGTGTTTTAATGAAAGGGGTTGTGGCTCCGATGGACTCTTTATGTTGAGTTGTACTTACAGGAGAGATTAAGCCACAGAAAGCCATTCGAGCAAAGACATATATTATAGTTTAAAGAAAAATTCGGGTTTCCCTTTAAGCCCTCAATTTGTTCAAGCCCCGTCCCCCTACCAGTGTAATGCTGTGCATATGAGAGAGCATGCACATGGAGTGGTTGTTGATGGGGGTTACGTGGATATTACAGGTCAGTTCCTCAGGGGGATTCTAGTTTAATCAAAGACGGTGCTGATTAACTCATCAGTGCTCCACCTACAGTATAGTGGCCTTTTCATCTCCCCTACAATATTGTTCTGCAGGGGATTGTGGGCCAAGTAAATTAATAACCAGTGGCTGATAGCGTGTGATGTATCCTCTCGCAAAACGCTGCCGAGTGTTTAATATTTGGGAAAGAATTCATTATCAGTTATCTTTGCATGTTTGTTTGTTTTGTTGGTTAAAATATTGTGATTCCAGCCTGTTAAGACAAATACAGCAACACAAACACAACCAGACAGTTATTATACAAATATTGATCAAAGCCCAAGGCTGATCAGTGATATCAGATTTTCACTGTGAGAGAAATATTAAACAGGCAGGAGAAATCAGACCGAATTTCTTATTAGAAAAACGTCAAAACTGAATCAAATTAAATATGTTGTGTACTATACTTAGATTATATTCAAAATAACTTATTTAGTTATTAATTATAAGTCCTGCCTTGGATCACGTTTCATATTTAGAACAAAGTGTTCTCACAACATGTATTTTTACTGAAAGCTGGTATACAGTATGCAATGTTTTAATTAATAAATTATTGATGTATCCATCTGTGCGACGGAGTGTCACAACACATAAAGCCCATAAAACTGTGTAGTAACTGTGAGAATATAGATTGCATTAAGTACCAAACACCAGGCTTTCGCACCACTGTACACTGAAGGCATGTTGATCCCAGTGCTTCGCTAATGGAGCCATGTATCAACGCTTTTATTACACAGAGTGTGTTTTCATGCTTTTGAATCCATCTTCCTCTCCTGCATTTCTCCCTACAGGGCAGTAGTTGGACACAGAGAGCCGCTGCCTGATGATAGCAAAGACAATATCACCATTTTCACCCGGATCCTAGACAGGCTGCTGGATGGATACGACAACAGGCTACGTCCTGGGCTGGGAGGTAAGCAACCGTAGATGTTCGATAAATCAGAGACTTCTGCAGAGAGGAGGCTTTCAGGCTGCTTCACTGAGCCTCTGTTTTATGACACAGATAACTGGGGTAAAAATGCAAATCAGCACGTACATCCTCTTTTCTCATTATAAAGATGTTGTTATTATGTTTTAAGTCAGTTTACATATTGTTTTTTATAGTGGTGACATAAACAAAAACTAAAATAAGTATTTTGTTCAGATGCAAGCAGCTTGTTTAATATTGGTCTCCTTCAGTTTTTTATTCACCACGCTGATCACTACACATATAAATTAATAATAATTTATCCGAAACATAACTCACTCGTTTTCTCATTGCAGATGTAGCTACGTTGAGAGTCATGGTAACAATCTTGCACTGACGTCAGCTTTTCATTTTGTGCAGCACTGTAATAGAAATCTGCCTTCCCCTGGGTGAAGCCTTTGTTCAATCATGCCCAAATGGCAAATAAGCACATATGTCAGTGCAAATCCCTCTAATTGGTGCTTTTTCTATCTAAATATTTGCCCCCGGAGGACGAGAAACCTAACAGCAAGCCCACATGCTCCAGCAGGCGTTGCCATTTCTAAGGCAGCCAGCTGGAATGGTCACTTCTGCTCTAATGCTCGCTGCTGAAGACACGAGCGTGGCTACCAGGGCTTCGGCGCCACCAGGCCGGATGACCTGGACTCTGTGGCAGCGCCCAGCGAGAAGAACCAGGCACAAGATGTTAATGTCATATTGTGCCTCTGCTCACGTCTTCAAGGGCAATGGGATGGCGAGGCTCGCACCAGTCATGGCTCACAGTCATGGAGATTTCCTCATGTAGAGCCCTGACTGAGTCCTTTTGTGGAGCAGTGAAAGCAAACAGGCTATTCCTGGAATAACGGCACAGTGGATAATTTTGTGTTGCAGATAAATGAATCTAATATATCGGAAAATATTATGACATTACAGGACGTTGGAGTAACTTTGCAGATTATATTTTCCCTGAGCACGATTCAAAGACCTTGGTTTAGAGTTTAAACCAATTGGGGCCCTGCTCAGTGTAGCCAGCATGCTCATTCAAAGTCAAGGTCATCTGTCTGCAGACGGACAAGACGACCAGTCCTGTCCTGTCGGCCGCCCCCACGCCCCACCAGTCACGTGGCTCCGTCTCAGACCAGACAGAGGCTGGAGAGCACCATTTCATTTCATTTTCCGAGGCATCTATTAGCTCTGCCCTATGCCCTGGTGCCTTGTTGTAAACAGCAACGGGGCAACTCATTCAGTTTCCCCCCGCCAAGGCCTGCCACGCAAACTGCTGACTCGGTGTTGTGATAATCACGTATTTGCGAGAGCTATTTCTGTCGCAGGGTTGATTAATGTGAAAGTGGATCTCCTCTCTCAGGGGGGCCCTTTGCCAGAGGACTGGAGACTTCACCTGTGGGTGGTCGCCGAGATCTGGGAGACAGTTAGAGCCATGGATCCATTCACTTTTGGAGAGAGGCCTCATCACTCTCTAGTTGTTGCACCACTGGGAGCAGCTATTTGTCTCGCCAATAGCTCAAAAGGCTGCTTTACACATTTGCCCCAGAGGAGCTGATTCAGCCCACGCTGAGGAGGGCACAATTTGATCTGTCACGACTTTCATATCATGCCCTGCTTAATGTTTTATTAAAGTCATTTCAGTCATTCCACATCTCTGAATTAATGTCTCATTTAAAAGTCTTGAGCAACCTACTGCATAATATTTATTATATTTGATCATTGTTGGCGCATCAAGAATCATCTTTAAACCATTGTGACACAACAGAAGCAATTAATGGGCTTGTAAATGTTAAGTGCAACGACACATGTAATTATAATTACAAGAAATATACGGAAAAGCCTCATAACAGTCATGCCAGATTCATACTACAATAGGCTACATCATGTTTAATGTGATTATAATGTGTGTATAGAATGGCCTATTATTTAAAAAAGAAAAGAAACACACACACACACACACACACACACACACAAACACACTATAAAGGCTGAGCTGCTTCATTTTATTCCCGAGCCAGTCGTCCCTTAGGGACTGTTAAATGTTTTTGGGGCAGGCTAACTCAAATTATTTTGGGTCAAAAGGGATGTCTCCTCCACAGATATACACTCAGGCCTGGCTCAAAGCCGATTTTATGCTGTAGTGGACAAAAATAGCTTCAGCAAAACAAATGGTGGTTTCAGTGAACAAAAGACTTCATACAGAATGTAAAGGCAATATTTATGCCTCTGAAATGAGGTTGAAAACAACGCTCTGGGGGTCAAACAGTTGGGAGTGCTTTCCAACAATGCATGAGTCTACATTTCAGAAACATCATCTAATGCTGTTAGTCTGGTGTTACGCCCCTTAAACCCTCAATCTGTGGGAAAACTACGGCATAGTTTGGACAAAATGATGCACAAAGACCTTAAGATTTCAGGTGCTGATCCGTCCTGAGGGAAACAAATCACTTTAATCCTCAGTTCTTCCACAGTTTGAAGAGATCCTCTCACCCTTGATTACGACTGAATCTCTGTGTGAAGCAGCTTAGTTTAATGCCAGCAGGCAAACTTTGCCTTCGTGTACACAAACAACCAGCTTTACAGAGACTGTAGCAGAGCTTTTCGTATGCGGACGACACTGTGATGGGTTCTGTTCCTTGTTGTCTCTTTCCTCAGAGAGTGTGACAGAAGTGAGGACAAACATCTACGTGACGAGTTTCGGGCCGGTGTCAGACACAGACATGGTGAGTTATTTTCTCCTCTCTGCGCCTCTGCTGTAATCAGCACCGTGAGTCATCAAATCTAAGCAGGTTATTAGGCTTTATTCTGCTCTATTTAAGTTGAACAAAAGTACTTTTGTCGTTTTGGATTCGGCAACCTCGTGAGATTTCCCCCGGCAGAATAATAGAATTTCATTTCAGTCAGGATTTCACACACTGGGAGTTAACAACCATCGAGTTGGAGGAGTTGGAGGATTTATTTAGATCATTCCAGCTTCAGCAGATACATTTGTATGAGATGATTCTAAGAGGAAAACATATAAAGTTACAGCATATATCAGGAATAGATATTTATCCGTAGATGGTTATGAAAACACAAAATATGTATATCTCAGGTGCAATAAAAATCTAATTGTTTTCAAAACAAACACTTCCATCAGGCAGGAAAAGGCTGAATTGTATAGCAAGCAACCAACCTCATGTTTTTCCATGTTTTCTCTGTGGCCACAGTGTGACAGACGACAGCTATTTCAGACCAACGTTCCTGCTGTACACTGCTCTCTGCATGTGGTGTTCTACCTGTCTGCTCGATGTTTCTCCTGCACATTTCCTTCATGACAAATCGGTTTTTGTATTTTTATTTTTTACACAGTTTTCTGGCTACCGGCCCATTTTGTTTTACGTCATGCACTTCAGCTGGAAAACCAAGTCGACTATTGATGGAGAACTAAAGATGAGAAGGTCTGAAAATTCCATCACAGAAAACGTCTCATCCTGAGAATCTACCTGAAGTACTAGATATATATATATATTTTACAATATTATTAACTTGTGATATGATTCTATTGCAGCTGATGGGCATGCACATTTCATTGTTAAGTTACTACTCAGCTGGTGTCAAAAAAACAATGGTGTGAAGTTCTTCAAAAGCAGAAAAGACAGCATTTAAAACACTAGTCTCTTACAACAGCCAAAAACCATTCAAGGAAATTACATTTCAAATCAAGGAGACATATTGTAAATGGCTTTATTGGAGAAGTTCTATCAGAGGCGCCGGATGACTCCTTTTAACAGCAGATGCTGGGGATGGTTTGCAGTTAGTCTTGGGACCTTATGCAGCATTTGACAGACTTGATCGTGCAGCTCTAATTGACCGCCGTGAGCACTGGGTGGTTTTCTCTGGCTCGGTTCGGAGCTTGCTCGTCAGCCTGTATGACATAGCAAGATTAGCGCCTGTTGGAGAGCTGAGTTGAGTTTTTGTGGTCTCACCAGGGGGGTTTTCACATCAACGTCTCCGGAGCAGCTTACTTTAAGACTGCAAGACTCAAACTTTACATAAGTTGGCAAGTGAGGATCTCTAGAGATCTGATGGACATCTGTAAAGACCATTACAGTGGATCATAAAAGAACTCCCTTTTTCCAGTGATGCTGTATTGTAACGGCGATATGAAGCCGATTGCTGGAGCCATTTGTTCTAGAGATGTTCCAATGCAGGCATCGGAAATGCCTCCAGTACAGTTAAAAAAAAAATGCTGGGGTGATCGTTGGCAAGTGCGCAAATATATGTACCGATCCAGTACCTAATCTCAAAAGCATATTAGTTTCACCCAGATCAAACTGTAATTTCCTTTTCCCAGAAATCCCTTCTTCTTCGCTGCTCCCTAACAGCAGTTGCGCTGTTTTTAGAGCAGCGAAAAGGAAGTGATTTGAAGTAGCGTGGACCGAGCACCAAACTTTGAAGATCACATTCATACAATTGTGATCAATACCGTACTGCTTTTCAGCCATTGGCACAATAATTAACCATTGCACATGAAATATACTGAACCTATTGAGATTCAGCTGGTCTTTACACATATTTTTATCAACACAGTTTCAACTTCTTTTCCTATAAAAACGATATTTTGAAATTAAATTAAATCAAAAAACTAAATCCTGGGTTTGGACACGCCTTCTGCCTTGTTGAGACCACCCCTGCCATTGCAAAGATCCACTGTGCTGACCACAGTATGCTGAGCTTGCTTTGTGGGAGACTGTTCACGCTTTTACTTTATCACAATAGACAGTGCTTTATCTTTTGCAGCAGATATCACCTTTGGGGTCTCTCAGGGCTCAATTCGAGCCCCAATCTTTTATTCTCTTCACATGCTCCACTTGGCAACATCATGAATCAGTGGCAAACAGCACAGAGGACAGTCCGTAGCAAATGTGACGGCTGCGCGGGCACCACAAACCCACTTGTGGTGTTGTTTTGTAAACAGGGCCACAGTTAGTGTGGACACAGCAAGGGTTTTCTGTGTCCTGTCAAAGGCAAAATAGTGGTTACACACTCCCGCTTAGACCTTCATCTCGTAATCAATGTATGAATTGTGGGTGCCAAGGTTTTATCTGTTCCCAGATGTGGACACGTAGCATCAACATATTGATTTTTTTTTCATTTTTGCATTGCAGTTTTAGATTTGAGATCAGGATTATGCTGATCATTACGCAGGCGAGGCTCATTCTGGCCTGGGGCTACGCTGCATTTTCTTGCTCTATGTGCAGTGTATGTGTGCGTCTGTGAATACAAGGCTTCTGTAAGTCTTCTGTTAATACATGCAAAGATCACCCATTTGTTTTTAATTCATAGGACACTGGTGCAGTGCCCGTTCTAACCTTGCCTGTTTGCTTGGCCTGCGTTAATGCTCCGGAGCCTACTTCAAAATGATTCATTGTCAAGTTGATGTGACGCCGATTTTGACCCGCGGTTTGACCCAGTTGCTGACCACCGCTGTAAAGTTCATCTGAGGACGTAGAAGAAGACATGGTCAACTCGATCCGCAGACTGACTGCTAGCACACAGCCCCGCCCCCCACTGACTGCTACAGATACAGACGTGCCCAGTGCGAAGTCGATAGGACGAACGGTTGGCGAGATATGTGTTCCACATACAGACAGATCGACAGATAGTCAGAGACATTTGTGGCATTAGTAGGTGGATGTGAATATTTGTAGTGTGAATAACGAACCCTTTTACTTTGTCTTACCTGTCAATGCTTTTTGTCAGTATCTGTTTACTACTCTATCCACATGGTTGTTGGCACAGCACAGAGTTCTCACCAGATGTCCCAAAATGTGTGCACTTTTTGTCCTATAAAATTGGGGAAGATGTATTCACGTAACTCAGATGAACAATTATGGAGATGCACTACTCATTTCCCTTACACCGCAGTGAGTTCCTCAGCTGCAGAGCTGTTGTGTGGGACTGCAGGTCGACACTAGGAGCTCTGGGGCCCTTCAAGCGGAAGAGGAGGAAATGAGGGGACAAGACCAACAGTGACACAGTATAATGACCAAATGTTGATATTACGCTGCACTGGGGGCTTGACCCCTGGACTTGAACAATGAATGGTCTGAATTCCACAAATTTGTGCCCATTTCCAAAAGGGAGGGCGGGGAGTAGCTGGGCGGACGGCTCAGTTTTATTTTTGAGTTGAGAGAATAACAAAGGCTGTTGCACTCGGCAAGCAGAGAGCTGGACCAGGTTTATAGAATGGGTCGTTGTGTGATGTACTGAGGGGCGAGGTGTTTTCATGACTTTTTTAAAAGCGTATTTGTGCTTTGAAGACAGCCTACAGGGCTGGTGCTCGGAGCCGATGAAGGCAAATCTGCAGTAGGTCAGGGTCGTGCGATCGTGTTTTCTGGTTCATGGGTTTCCAGGCTAATGAGTTCAGAATGAGTCGGATGTTTTATTCGAGTGTCTAGCAGGACAGCCTCGGTGTATTGAGCATTGCAGTAAACAGATCGGGGAAACATAGGCATGGAACAGTTTTCTAGGTCAGTTAAAAGAAGAGGAAATAACTAATCCTGGAGGTATTTCAGAGGTGGAGGGAAGCTTTTTATGTGTTCACCAAAGAAAAGTCCTGTTTTGGAGACAATTCACCAGAGTTTAGTAGATTAATTTGGGGCATTTATCGAATCATTAAAATAAAGAGAGGTAAATCAGCTGTATCCTGCTAAGGACATAAAACAAAAAAAAAAATCTTTTAACTTTGTCTAAACCTTGTTATCATGTTGTTACTGTGTCATTATTTTGTCACAGCTAGTTGTTTTCTTCTAGATTCCTTTAATGACTTATGTAATGAACCTCATTAACACTTTAATAAGCTTTAAATTGATAGTGCTCCATCTCAGACTAAAATACCACCTATAAATACCCCTGCTTTGGATGCAATGCAGGAAACTGAGCCCTAGATCACCCCTGCTGGTTCAATATCTGTGGGCTCACTCACTCACACAGGCGGAAACAGAAAACCTATCAAATGAGAAAATGAAAGTATGTGAAGTCAGAAACATTTTTATCCTGGTTGATTCTTGTAATTAATTACCTTGGAGCTGCAAAAAGACATGAAGAAATGTATTTAAGGCTTATGTTTTACGTATTTAAGAATCAGACAAGATACCTTTACCTTGGTGATCAGCATAACCGTAACATATGAGATAGAGGAGGGCACAGTGAGTCCAAGAGGCTGAGATCACTTCAGATTTTTAGATTGGGTCTAGATTGTTCTATCCGATAACTGATGTTTATATTTGATGTGTGCGGTTTAGTTGTGTTCCTGAAACAAGATTTAGGCTCAAACTAGACACTTCAATTTTAGAAAATGTGTTAGATTTCCACTCACAATCATGAATGTTCTCCAATTGTTCAGCCATGACCAGAAGGCTCACACAGCGTGTACATGCCCTTCACTCAGACCAGCCTAGCTTCTATGGTTTTTGTCTATAGGACACATTGTGTCATCATGTCCTGGTTTCACCTTCACTGAGTTTGTTTCAACGTGCACAAGCACAGTGTGTCAATTTGGCAAGAAGCTGGCAATGGCAGAGCACAACTTCTGACATGACAGCTCCTGGCTCACCCCTGTGCACTACACAACAAAGCTGGAATTTGGTCTGACTGAAACATGAGTCATGCATCCCAGAAATTGAGTCAAAAAATGCCTCAAGTTGTAGAGGTTCTGTGTGAAATCTAACATTTACATGCAAACTCGATCATGGAGACAATGCGAGCATACTGATATTGTCCATTTTGGTTTTTACTGGTAACATGAAACAAAAGTAAAGCAGAGGCTCCATTTTTTCAATACTTTTTGTTGACTACAATGTTTTTCTGAGTGGGACATCAATGTGCCAAATTTCATGGCAGTCCAACCAGTCATTACTGGGACTTTACAACTGCAAATGTCATACTCATGAAGTAAAGTGAGGACAAGGCAGGGAAACACAACAGTCAGTAAGATACACTTTTTTGGGCACCATGAAAGTACCAAATCATCTTGTGGTTGCACAGACATTTCACTGGATAAGTGAACATGTTCTCTTGTTGGTGGCACTAGACAAGAAATTATCAGTTATTAGGACCCTCCTCTGGGACAATGAATGGTTGCACCAAGCATGGCACTCACTTCAATAGTTTAAGTGTGGAGCAAAGTGCTGACTGACTGGCATTGCCATTTCTAAAGTCATTTTACAAGCCTGGCTGAGATGTGGAGCAATAAAATGCTTGAAGAAACTGTTACAACTGAAATCTTCCTAGACAGAGCACACTCTATTCCCCAGGCATCTCATAGTTTATGTTGCGTACAGCCAGTGGTCCAATTACCCATCTCTGCAGCATCAAGTGTCCCAGAAATGACCGCTTCTCACTCAGCCTGAGGGTCAGTTGTTCAGCCTTCACTCAGACCCCAATACGCCACATCTGCCGTTAGTGCGCCACTATAACAACAGGAGGGAAGCTAACTGTATAATTGGAGTGAAACTGGAATATTAGGCCAATAACAAAGCTAACCCTCTTCAGAGTTGTGTCTGGCCAAGGCAGATTCCTGCAGTGAGTCACACCGAGACCCAGAATGTGGGTTGTGGGTTGCTATCTTGATGCTGATCTCTGGTAAGTATAGGTGGGTGTGTATCTCTACCTCAAACCTCCCTCTTCTCACATTGTCATGTTGATTGTTCTTAGTCTTTTGTTTCCATTTGCCTCCCTCCCTGTCAGGGAGTCTATGTTGTCCCATCTCTCCGATGTATGCGGCATCATGGCACATTCACCTGTCTCCAGGTTTGACAGGTCTGTTCTGAGGAACTGGAAGCGGTTTAGGCTGTCACTGGTACTGTGCTGAAGTTTGCTTTGACAATGTCAGTGACAGCTTGATATCAGTAAGGGATGCACGATCTCTGGGGGTAAACATTTCTGGAATATTTGAGATATTCAGCACACAGCCGTTTGCCTAAAATTCAAGTCCAACTTTAAGCAGTTCAAGGTCTTCTGGAAATAACAGATGGAGGTTTGTGTTGCTAAAAGTTTAAAGGTGAACTCCTGGATTCTGCATCAATCACATTGTCCTTGTTCAAAGACATGCAAACCCAATTAAGCCCATTTTCACGAGAACACACTGAATTTTAAATAAGTATTAGAATTCCAGCACGAAAAAAAACCTGTAGTCTTAAAATAGGGCTTAACTTTTTCCTCCCACCATACAGGTCATGATGTTCCCCACTGTTACAATATGATTCATGTGCAGGTCAGGAACAACTTGAAAGCAGAGCACATACAGTCTCATGGCACCATATTTTTTGTGAAAATGCCAGCCACAGGTAAAAGGACCTTTGAAGACCTTTGAAGACTCAAGCAGGGTCCCAGTTTTTTTTCAGCAATAGGAGTAAGCTATTGTATTACACCTAGATTTACATGTTCATTTTCTGAGCATTGAGAAAATGACCCAACTGCAGTCACACCCAAGATGACAGTGTCAAATCAGGTCATGTCTTCGTGATTCTTTGCCGTATGCTGTGCTATCGGAAAAAGCCTCTTGAAATATCTGAACTGAACTTTTGTGCTTCTCATTCGTAGCCCATCACTATATTGTTTGACATTGTTCTTGCATCGGTGGTAAAAAAAGAGGTTAGTAGTGGTTGAGTCTGTTGTGTCAAACGGGATACAGGATAATTAGCTAACTATTTTTTAGTTTGTCTTGGTTTTTTTTTTAGTTGCACAAAATGCAAATGTTCTCTAAATGACAAACGTCCAAAACATTGCTGTAAAGACTGATTTGTGACACAACAAAATAAACCACCCCTCCACAACTTTGGTGTAGCACAAGAACACAGCATTTAGTGGAATTATGGATTACGTACCCTCGTGACAGCACCTGTACAACAAAAGACGTGTAAACTCAACATTTGCAGAGCCCTGTCTTGGATCTTTAACGCTCTCTGCCACTGCCAACCAAGTCGAGCCAAACATAACGCGCCCCCGCCATCTCCATACATTGTCTAAGTTGACAAATTCTGTTGTTTTTACCCAGTCTGAGTTTACACATGTGTCCGATGACACTGTTTGTGTATGTGTCTGGCTGGCTGAGTGTCAGCGAGAGAGTAGTGAGCAGCGGAGTCACTGTGTGTGTGTGTGTGTGTGTGTGTGTGTGTGTGTGTGTGTGTGTGTGTGTGTGTGTGTGTGTGTGTGTGTGTGTGTGTGTGTGTGTGTGTGTGTGTGTGTGTGTGTGTGTGTGTGTGTGTGTGTGTGTCGTTAACTTTCCCTCAAGACTATCAAACAGAATCTACACATTTTGTTTGTAGTAATCAACTGCTTACAGTGATCAATTTGGCCCCGGAAAAACGTGATCACTATAAGCAGTTTCCACTGAAACAGAATGTTGTCAGGAGGCAATCTCGTGGTGCCCTTGAAGGTGTGTGTAGATTTAAGATGATGCCACCTTTATCACACAAAGTTACACAGATTTGGCTAATTAATGTTATCGGGTTCCCTTTTGGCATTCAGATTAAATCTGAAATGTTATCAAACAGGCATTTTTGGTTGTGGCTTTCACACCAAATCCCCCACCATTGTCTTGTTGGTCACTTTTATTCTTGTCACGGGATCGTCAACTTTATACTCTGTACATGAACATTCTGCTACAAACACACTTGCCACTGCACAAAAATGAAGGCAATTTTGCGCTGGTCATTTAGAGCCAGAGTCTGGACAGCGGTGATTTATGGTATCAAATAACTGAACCAATAAAACCAAACTACTGGAAAAATGAACCCTTGAACGTACATCATCGTGATAAGAACGACCTAAAATGACATAAACTGTCATGTATTTGGCATGTACTTTGACATTTTTGGTTTAGTTTGGTCCATGTCCCATCTGTTAGCATTGAGGAGGTGGGGTTTAAGTCCCATACTGCAGCCAGCTATCCAGCTTCACTTTTGAAGAGCTGTCATGTCGTGCATCTTTATAGACTTTCAGCTCAGAACTGTGACATCCGACTTAAGTATTGGTGATTAGTATTTTGGGTGAAGTTTTTCTTTGATGAATGCGCCACCACTAATACACATAAATGAAAGACGGTGTGGGCAGCTATGTGCCTGTAACACCGGTAACAAACTACCGCACTAATATACAATTAAACACAACTGTTACAAAATGTCTCTGTCATTTCCCTCTTGAATGTGAAACCACTTGAGTTTTTGTTTCTGAGAACAGTTCCACATAGCTCAATAATTCCCTGTTTTTGCTGGCTTATGTTATTGCATAAACACATTCACTGCGACATATTCTTAATTTGTTTGCCACCATTTAATTCCAGGGCTGATTACATCTGTGGAACAAAATGTTAGTGTCTGAAGTGGAACACAATTAACTGCAAAAGCCTGTTTATGCCTCAGAGCTGCAGAGGCCGGAAAGCACCGAAGATAATTGGAGTTGGTGTGGGATTCACAGCTCATTGAAAGTCTCGCACAGGTTACACCTCCAGCTGGGAAAGGTGGATGGCACACAAAATGCGAAGCGAGGAAGAATAATTGACAACAGGAGAGCAAGAAAGGCCCAGTAATTAAGACATTAATCAAATCTTTGAGTAATCCTTCCAATGCCCAGAGTGTGAAGTTCACCGGAGCCGGGTCAAATTGATACGCTGCCGCCAGGAAGTGGTCTGTCTCATTACCATGCCGGCTAATCGCAATGCTATCTCTGATTGCTGTCAAAAACTAGTCTTCATGACATATATCAAATGTAATTTTTTTTTTCTTAATCAATTGGGGAAAGAGCCCGCTCGCACAGTGTAATATTTCGTCAGGGCAGGGGCACTAAATCAAACCTGTCAAACCAGTCGGCTAATGTAGATAAACAAAATGCGCATGTCAAGAACATTGGACAACAAGTTTCTCTCAGGGAAATATCAATTTCCTGGAAATTAGCAACTTGTTCGGGTCCCTGCCGCTTCAGAGATATCCAGTTGTTCTTTATGTAACATATTACATTAAGCAAAATTTAATTAGTTGCGAGATTACCCAGATAAAGAGTCAAATCTGCATAGATGACCAGATCTGTTACGTAAAACCAAATTAAGACTAAAATGTGATGGAATAACTAAATGTTTAGGATTTAATGAACTCATTAATTTAAGATAAAAGGCCGCATCCATATTTTATCAGATATTAGACACACCCTTCCTGCCATTATCATAGAAGCAGACGTTGTCATTTTTTAACGTCAAGGCTCATTTACCCAAGTCTACTGTACATCCTACCTCAACTGCCAATTTATCAGAGGCTCTGTTTCCTCATTTCCTTCACATCATTCTCTCGGCGCTGCAGCCCTGCTGTTAGCTGGTTCCCTGCAATGCTCTTTGTGTTCCTGACATGCCTCTTCTCTCGCTTGTGTTATATCCCCCCCACTCTTATCGGTTTCCTTTTCTGCAAAGCAATGCTTCCTTATTTACTGTGTTCAGTACTTAACCCCTGAGTTGAACATGTTGTAGACCCATTTAGTTATATAGCATACAAGACAGGGACTGTAAAACAAATCCATATAAACACATAACTACTGGCACTGCATCCAAAGAAAGACCGGGTTAATGAGGATCCTAAACTGTACAAGAATATTGTAATAATTAGTTGTCTCTTTTTCAGGTATTTCTACACAACAGCTAATTGGACTCTATTAGATTTAACCTGATTTGACCAATTTAAACCTCTCCACCTGAGATACAGTGGAGGCTGACATACATGAAAGCCTAGTGTTTGCACTTTGAAGTTCACAGTATGTGTAGGCCTGCTGCGAGTGGGTCTGCAGCGAGCGAAAGAGACAGCACCATCGAAATCACGAAAAGTCATTCTTTCAGCACGTCTGGCAGCCAAGTGCTTGAAGTGTTACCTTTGTTGGTCTTTTGTCATATGTTTCCATCTCTGTGTTTCCTGTTTCTCACTGTAGTCAATAGATGCAAAAAAGAAAATAATCTTAAAGGAGAAGATTGATTTTTAGATTTGAAAGGGCTGCAGTCAGTTTAGGATTAACCAAATTTTTAAATAAGCCGAGCTGTGAAGGACCTGTATTGTGAAATGATTAGTCCATCGATAGAATATGAATAGATGAAAGTTTGATGTCTAAATAAATCCTTCTTCATGAGATAGATATCTGCCTCTTAAGCCTCTAAACGCTCCACGATGTTCAACAGCTATGTGTGTTAACTCTGGCAGGTAGCTTACGGAAGGTTTATCAGAGCTTTGTAGCCGTACAAGCTGCCGAGTCAGGGGATAATTCTCGGTGGGTCTGACCCCTTTCACAGCACACACTTTCTTTTGATCAGTTGTTAATCTAAAATCATTGATTTCAGCAGCTTGAAAGTCATTTATCAAGCAAGAAAAAGCAAAAACATTTGCTTGTCCTGGCTTTTCAAACACGGATCTGCTGCTTTACTCAGTTTTATATCACTGTCAACAGCCAGGCTTTACTTTGAGACTGTTGTCTGGCCAACAGTCTCCGAAGGAAACCGCACTGAAATTCACTCGATCCAGATTTTTATTTTGATCTGCACCAAATTGCACAAACTCATAAATATCACTCCCCTAAACATGCCGGATTTATTTACATCAAGATCTATGAAACATTATCGGAGAAATCAACCCTGATTTGGATCCTCGCCAAAGTTATAAAAGTTCTTTCTTGCCACACACCTCCACAAAATGTTATTGAAATTGTTTTGCATAATTCTGCTAAAAAATAAACCAACAACCATCGGATAGGGGTGAAGACATAACCTCATTGGCAGAGGTAATGATGAACTGGGGCTCTGGAAACAAATCATGGCCATTCTGCCCTTTTTAAAAGTTATGTTTACATCATTGGTTAATTCTAGGAACATAAATATGAATAGTTAATTAATAGATTCTGGTTAAATATAAATGTTTTACAGTTGTAGAGTTGTTGGAACTTTATTTAGGAGTGCCTCGGTGACCCAGTACTCGCAGACACATAAAACTTGTCTGCAATGTCCCACTTTCGATCCATCCAGGGACAGCTGTGGCATGTCATCCCCCTTTCTCTCTCTCCCCTCCATCCTCTGCTTTCCAATAAAGGCACGCTGCCAAAAACATAGCATATAGGCATATAAAAGGGATCTGTTTGTGTATTCATAAATCTGTTTGTAACCCTGCCATCCAGGTGCCATAAATGTGTTTTAAAATGTCATTTCAAATTACAGTTGCTTGCTATACAGTAAATCCATCCGGGACCATAAAAGAGAAATCTGAAATCTAGTTTTGGGCCGAAGTTCCACTCTGTCAAGGAGAAATCAATCACTCTGTCCCTGGAGGAACGCGAGCTGGCATCCGAACTGATTGTGCCATTTTGCCTTACATGGAAATCGACAATGCTTTTTCCACATCCCGGTCTTTCAATTCAAATTAATTCCCAGTGTTTACAGGGGATTTCTGTTCAGAAGGAAAACAAATGATTGCTCCGCCCAGCTGGGCCCAGCACACTGTTGTCTCTTTATTCATCGCTGGATGTTTTACACTGAATGGGATGTGATTTGGCCACTCACACAGAAAAAGACTGGAGGGAGATAAAGTGCCTAACATGAGAATAACTGGGGCGATGGGGATTTAAATGGTCTTTCTGTGCCAGGAGGGAACAAACTTTGCCTGAGTGTTGCCTGAAAGTTCACGAACAAGATACAGAGGACACTGAACAATAGATCACAATATAGCGTGTGTCTGATAAACTAAATATGATAAAATAATCTTTGAAGTAGCTTCGTTTTTCAATTATTTGGACCTTGGAAGAGAGAGCAGCGCGTTTGTCACACCTTTATGTGTGCGAGACTCTCTGTGGGCTTTATTAAGAGCACCGCGGTGAAGGCAGATGCGGCGCAATCGTTTGATGGTTCTGTCGGTGTGCACTCCATCAGGAGGTCAATCACATCAATTAACAAGCGCCCAGCATGCGCAGTTTAGAGGAGCCCTGTTGATTTGTGTTGAGTGGGAGCCGTGCACCTCTCCTGCTGAGGGTGATGGCCTCCTGTTGTTAAAGCAGCTGAGAAATGACTTTATCCGTTTTTTCCTCCCCTCGTGGAGCCAGTTACAGCCGACATGGCGAGCAACTGCAGCTCGTGAGCTCGTCCACTGTACGAGCAGGAGGCACAAAGACAATCGGAGAGAAAACACATATGCTGTGTTTTTATTGATCGCTGATAATGTGTACTGTTGCGGGAGATACAGAGAGCTTCCATCCGTCTGACTCCGTTCAGACAGCTGCACTCAGTCGGCAGCGCTGCTGTACCAGGCAGACCAGGAAAAGGCTGTTGCTAGGACACCGACTCCTACTGAAAGAGTAATGTGAAACAAATTCCTTTTGACTGGCTACTTCCTGCATTCGTTTTTATTAACTTTTTCATGTGTTGATGACAATACAGAAAGACTTTGCTGCGTATTAATTAAACATGAAACAGATGTATTACAAAGATTTTGCACTGGAGCTCATTTGTGTCGTTGGAACAGTTTGAACATCGGAAGGAACACCATGTTAACAGAGTAGTTATCACATGACACAAGAATACATGACTTTAAAAGACACAATATTCTCTCCAGATGCTTGTATGTGTAGCGGCGTGCTTGTATCTTATTTTCTGTTAGAGCGGTTAGCGGTTGACGGACGGTAAAGGATGGCACACGTGTGTATCTTGTATGTAAAATGGTGACAGTTTCACAATTGCCACAAATCTTGCATGTTTTCTGGTCACTTGTTTACTTTGTGAATATCAAAATGCATGAGATGGAGTTTCCTTAGTTTGGATTTCGATTATATTTGGTTTAATAATTTGTGGCTCATGGACCACAATGATCGAAAAGATGCTACTCTGTCAATGAAGACAGTATGTTGAATATGCTGGGTATTTATTTAACTGTCCAAAGCACTTGCAGCCTATAAAATAGTTAAGTATTCAATGAACTCTTCACTGCTAAAATGTTGACTTATTGAAACATGATTGGTCTGTTTCAATAAGTGGCCCGTTGTCCGTGAGGTTTCATTACCAT
This sequence comes from Hippoglossus stenolepis, assembly GCF_022539355.2. Classification (NCBI taxonomy): domain Eukaryota; kingdom Metazoa; phylum Chordata; class Actinopteri; order Pleuronectiformes; family Pleuronectidae; genus Hippoglossus; species Hippoglossus stenolepis. The sequence goes on along the minus strand of NC_061497.1, from coordinate 7,265,559 downwards.
TATTTATTAAAACTGTGCTTTTCTTCATAGTGTCTGGTGTGAAATTCTTAAAGAGCGAAATGGATTTATCACCTCCACGCAACCAGTACTAAGTCCCAACTCTCCAAACTGTCATGTTGCCAAATAATCCCTTGGCCTCTCTTCCCCTCAGGAGTACACCATCGATGTCTTCTTCCGTCAGAGTTGGCGGGACGAGAGGCTTAAGTTTGATGGGCCCATGCAGGTTTTACCCCTCAACAACCTCCTGGCCAGTAAGATCTGGACTCCTGATACCTTCTTTCACAACGGAAAGAAATCTGTGGCCCACAACATGACGACTCCCAACAAGCTGCTACGGCTGGTTGACAACGGCACGCTTCTCTACACGATGAGGTGAGCCTTTATTCACACTGCCAACAGGGCCACTTCCCTGTTGAAGGGGTTACGTGACAAGACTAAGAGTCTATGGCGCTGCTAGCATCTCAATGAGGCTGCACTTGAGGTGCTTTCACACCACATAACAGATGTGAAAGGTGCCATAAACCACGGACACAAATGTTGTCAGACGGAAAGAGGTGGTCTCAGTCCGACTAAAACTGAACCATGGTTTGGTTCATTCGCAGTGTGAAAACGCTTTTTAAGTATGAACCAAATGCAGGAAGTTGAGACAGTATTAAACAAAATAAGAAGAGAAAGAAGCTGAACAGCTCACCAGATTGCTTATGTCAATGATGAAGCAGTCATTTTGCTGGTAGTAACACAATAATGATTCTACAGTGACAACAAAATGAACGAAGTGAACCAGTTCAAATGGAAAGAATGAATACAATGAGTAAATAGACAACACACCGATGTCTGACACACGCCCGTCTACAAACCAATGAATGTCAAGTATATATACTGTAGATGCAGCCCACGTATAGGTGATGATGACTGGACGTGAACCTTGGTTTGGACGTTGGTCACAGATGTGCTGTCAGCTAAATGAGTCAATGTAATGTGTAACTCCCCTCACTGGTGACTGAAAGCACCAATGATACAGTCCAGTATGACACCACAGAAAACAGCTCTGCTAAAAACAGCTGCACGGTGACACATTAACATAAAATACTTTGCTTGTAAAGACCTAGTTTTGTTCTGAGCTGAACATAACAGCTTGAACGAGCAGCAAACTGAAGACAAAGACAGAACCAGCACCAGATGTAACATTCTAATGAAAGCAGATCCAGGATTGATCAACTTAGAAAGAAAAACTTTACCAGCGTAGACAATTAATATATGAACTTCTGAACTGAAACAAACTAAATGATTCAAATCGGAAAAAAGAGGTTTGTAATGTTTACCTCTAATATGAATGTCACTGTAGTATTGGACAAATTTGAAAATTTTAAACTGATCATGGTGCCATGTGAAAAGGTTAAGGGATCACCCAACTTATTACAATTCCTCCTGAGCAGAGTATGAATATCAATTTCAGAACAATTCATCTCACCGGTTGTTGAGACCTTTCACTTGAACAGCTCATATGTCAACCTCAAAGCCTCGGCGCCGGAGGGATTAAAACGTCAGCTGTGTGGAGCTGATGCAGCAGCTCCTTGATTTCATTTCATCGGTCCGAGTGTCAGACTGTGCAGCCAGTCTGGGCCACATGTGTTTCACAGACAGCTCAGAAAATAACAATCATCTGATCAAAGAGTTGCCACTGTGTCTGTGCCGTGCCTAAAGTGGACTGTAAATAGCTGCCGAGACAGTCAGAGTCGGCGAATGCTATTATCTACATGACTGGAGCAAAAAATAATTCGTTGGTTTCAACTCATCTAATCACTGCATCTGTCAGTCAGGCGGCGTTCCCTGCAGCTTTGCGTCAGAAAATGGAAGAAAAGAAATGTTACGGTCATCCAAATGGTCAGTATTGATTTCCGAGGGTGAAAATGAAATGGGGAGAGTTTCATATTGTGGCTCCACCCGAGTGGATTGGATGTGGTGGCAGTCCTGCCAAGGCCAAGAATGACATTTGCGCACTAATGGAGTATCACAAGGACAGATGTGTTTGCGTCACCAAGTAAATGTCGGGTAAGATGATAAAGAGATTGCATGAGGACACAGAGTAAGATAAACCACCGTCAGACATTTTGGGAACCAGCTCATTGGTCTTTATATATCCAATGTGAGGCTGCATTTTTTTTTTTAATGATTTCAAGCTACCGGACCCATTTCTGGAGTCACTATCTTCTGTGTTGCACTGACACTGTGGTTTATTTGCGGTATTAAAAGCTGCAAATGATTCATTTAGACCATTGCTTTTTTTCAAATGTATCCTACAAACTATGTGTATTGTTAAAGGAAGTCTGCAGAGAAGAGATTGATAACGTAGGTTTTACTCGGCACACTTCACATGTATCAGGCTTAAGAATGGGACAGAAATCCATTTGTTTTAATAGGATGTCGAGTGTGGAGTACATCACCACAGTACCCTGTGTTGACCGGCACTCCTTAACAAACAGCTGCTTAAATCCATTTAATCAGCACGTCGACAGCATCTGCACTGACGAATGCTGTGAAGGCCTCCGCTCTGCAGGATTGCATCATTATCTTTGGATTGAGGGAGCTGGTATTGTCTGCCGGTGCTGCTGCTGCTGCCCGTCCTGTGCTGGAATGAATGATAGCGAATATCAATTTGTGAATAATGCAAAATACTCATAGAAGACGGCGGTGTATATTTTTAGGTCAAACTTTTAGCGAGAATGTATTTGTTCACAACGGCAGAGCCATATTTGACAATATCCATTTCATAGTGTTGAAGGAGATTTTTAAACAAAAACTAGGATCCATTGGACCGATGATGCACAACTAAACACTCAGTGCTGTGCAAATACAGTTGGTGCAATGCTGCCTTATAGAGGAATTATTTCTGGATTTTGAACACGTAGAAATTTGAATATACACTTTACTGTGTAATGTACAGTCTTACTTTTTAGCAGTGCTAGTGGATCTCCAACTTGATCCTGACTGTAACACCTATTTGATGATTTTGCCAGGACTTCTGATCTGGCGTCACACAATGAGGTTAACACTGAACTCTCAACTTTTCATTCAGTGACAAATTAGGTTTTGTTTATTAAAAATAATCTGTAACACTTCCCATCACCCTCAGCGTTACCTTGTTGTGTAGCTAAGAGCTGCTAGCGGCCGTGGCTCAACACACCAACACACGTGACGGACACAGAACGGAAAAAGATCAAACAGAATACAAACATCTCAGGATGAAGACACCGATGAAGATGTCAAATTGACAACACGATGAGATTCGAAAGCTTTCGGTGATATGGGCTGACACAGAAATATCATTCCAGATATTTTCCTGTGGTTGTGAACGCCTCTGACTTAGACCATCTCCTGCTGCGTTCTTCTTATGTGAAAGACATTTCCCGATATGAAAATTGCTTTATTAGCATTTTTTTTCCTCTTAATATCTTTTAGTCATAACGCAGACAGTTCTTGTCATCTTTGATCAAAACAACTGTCTTTGTGCTGTCTGATCCATATGTGGCACAGTTTAGGGACGAGATGAATTTGGTCGATTAGATGTCAGTTTAAGTGCTGTATGATATGCAGCGGTGCGTTGCTCACGTGTGATTTATTTTGTAACATGTTAATTTGCGTAGTTGCTGAGACACTTATCAGTAATGAGGCAGCACCAGAGAGCAGTCAAGGGGGGGGGAAGCAATGGGCGCACAGGGTTGTTGCATTGCAACACAAGGCGCTCATTAGAAACTGTACACTGGTCTGTGATGTTGATAGTTTTAATAATTTGGCTTTAATAAGCTTTATATGAATGTAACATTTTACAACATGAAATTGTGTTAACACTGATAAGACAAGTTAAATCGACTCATTAAATCACTTTTTTTAAATCATAAAAACCGTAAACATACCAAGGCACAAAATAGACTCAATATCTAAGCATGATGCGTATCAAGCTATGTTCACTTTATCCAGTAAGTTTATCAAATTTGAATTCCTCATAAAGCAACTACATTTACCTACTTCGATATCCGGCTCTACTCCCAGTTGCTCAAATAACGCAGTTCTGGATTGACGCCTGGTCTATAAATGTTTTAACTGAGTTACAATAACCCTGTTTGTGGTCCATTTATAAGCGACCCAGTCCACCGTAGGGTGTTTTTATGGGCTGCGGTTTTGTTTGAACTCAGCAAATTGAATCCTCACGTTGATTAAATATGTATGAGTGACATAATATGCACAATTTCTCTGTTTATTTAGAGTGCATTTTTGCGGTTCGGCTATGGGACCAAATAATATAAACTCCGGTGCTCTGTGGACATTGTGTGTTTGTTGAGTGCAGTGTGTTTTTTTCAAACATACATACCGTGGCGTAAAAATGACTGAAGTGGTCATTGTGTCATGTTTACATCCCACATTTTGATTTTGCTAGTGTCAGTTTCTTGGCGCATGATAAATACAGTCGTATCACCTCGGATAATGCTGACACTGCGGCATCACCACTGAAATATTGATTCTCCCCTTGTCCCCTCAGGTTGACCATTCATGCCGAGTGCCCCATGCACCTGGAGGATTTCCCGATGGATGCACATGCCTGTCCTCTGAAGTTTGGAAGTTGTAAGTCAGTCCACATAGCCATGGGAAAGCAGGAGCGCGATATGAAACAGTGCTGCAGAAACAGTGGGGGGGGGTTTCTCTGCAGGTTTCGCCACCTTTTCTGTTCAGGAAAAACTTCAAACCGCACTCACTGAGGAATATGAGAGAAGGGGATAACTGTCATACTGAGAAGTGTTTCTTGTAGCAACGCAGCAAAATTAGTCAACCGTCAGCTTAGAGTGAGAGCTCCCTTGATAAAAACGAGGCTATGCATTTAACACACTAAAATATGTTCAGGCTATTCAGTACAGATTTATATTTCTCGCATATGGACTCACTGCAGCTAAAGTGTATGAGTGGTGCTATATACTGTACTTTTTAATGGGATCGTTCACCCAGATATGAAAATGCACTCATTATCTACTCACCCCTATGCCGATGGAGGGGTGGGTTAATAGTTTGAGTCCACAAAACACTTTTGGAGTCTCAGGGGTAAACAGTGTTAGAGCAGAATACAATACAATTGAAGTAACTAGTGGCCGCTTCTTCAGATGTAATAAAACAGAGAAAAACACAACATGCCTCCATACTGCTGGTGTGGTGTCATCCGAGTGTCCACAAGCCCCGACGTTCATATTCCACTCAAAACGGCATCAACACACCTACTTATTTATATAATTAAGAAATTTCTTGAACTTCAGTTTGTTCAGTTTATCTTGGTTTCAAAAAGACTCGACAACCATGCTAGCAACTTTAGGACAGTGGCTGATGCTTCCCTCCTGTGATTGGTCACTTTGAACACTCCAGTCCCCGAGACTAGACAAATGCCATGTATGTTGCCTTTATGCAAACTGTCCGGCGTCCATGTTGTGTGGAAGAACACGAAGCGCTGTTCAAATGACTAAAAATTATACAAAATAAACACAACACAACATAAAGAGTTTTCTGTTGCACAACGTAAGAGCATAATATGAAACAATGTGTTTTTCCATATCGTTAAACAAAATGTATTGTTATATCCTATAGTCCAATCACAAAGTTGGTAGGAATCAACCTCTGTGTCAAAAGTCTATATAATATAATTGACTGAGACTAGAGGATCACTAAACAATCACTCTCTCACTACTGTATTGACAAGAACATTTTCTATGGCAACATTTTGAACCATAGCAATTGTTGATGTGTTCTACAATGAGGACAGAAAAGATAAAGTTGCCTCCCATGTTCATCTCTTATCCATCTCACCATCTGCTTTTTTTTTTGCTCAGATGCTTACACGAACAATGAGGTGATCTACCTGTGGACTCAGGGAGACGAGAGGTCTGTTGCTGTGGCGGAGGACGGCTCAAGGTTGAACCAGTACGACCTGCTGGGTCACGTTATTGGCAAAGAGACCATCAGCTCCAGCACAGGTAGAAGAGGTGACACCTTCAGCCCAATCAGCAGTACACAGCTTTTCCTGAATTCCATCTGACGTTGTGCGTTTGGACAAACCAAACACCACACTGAGCTTTTATGGCTGCAGTGTACAGGTGTATTCATGGCAGTTTGACAGCTGTAGTGGACACACCAAATTCTAATATGATGGGGGGGGTACTGCAAGCAGTGAAACAAAGTTAGTGCATCATCACTTCTCCTTTACTTTCTGTTAACATACAGACCTCACTGTTTATTGGCACTCTCCTGTGTGTTTTCATAAAGTTACAATCTGCACTTTTCTTCACTTTCTGCCATTCTACATTCAGCTCGCATTATCTGGCTCCATCGGGAAAATGATGACTGTTATCAGTTTTCTGGGGAAACTATTCAGCATATTTACAGCGATACTAGAAGTGTGCCAGAGGTGAAAGCCTTATTTCCATTCTGTTGTGGGCTAACAGCCCAGAGTCGACTGTATAAGCACAGAGATAAAGGACAAATATTCTTCCCCGTACTTTTGATTACATATTCATTTGATTCTTCTCATCAACGTTGTGGCGGAAGCATTTTATCTGACAAACACAGTCACCTCACTTTTTATCCATTTCCCCACTGAAGCTTATGGCGGCGTGAAGTACCAAGGTAACAGCTGGGTAGCGACATATAATAGTATAAACAAAAACAATATTCCTGCAACATAAAATAGAGAAATATGTGCTGTTTCTTTTTTATGCTACATATTAGTAGTGATCATTTACAAGAAAATGTAAATTGCCAAGGTATTTTGATAGAGATCTATCGGGGGAATAACATCTACAAAACAATTCCAATGTCAATTTAGATAACAGGATTTAGGTAACACGGATAAAGTGCTGAAGCACTGATTGCTGCAGAGCTGAAGATAAAAGGTTGCTTCAATGGGGCAGTAGGTAATTACTGAAAGAGTGCGTAGCTTACAACACAGCAACACCGACTTTCATTTTGAGAGATTTACCCTCCGTTGTGAAGCCGCTTGCTCGCGTGGCTCTCAGGAGCTGAGAGTCACAGATCTGTCTGACTGTGTTGGGAGACTAAAAGCTTTGTTGGATGACACAGTGCCTGTTTTCCAAGGAGGCAGAAAGCTGTTGAATATAATAGAACTCGTGTAACTCCACAGGGAAAACTTTCCTTGAGCTCATCTTGTGTGCTGGTTTGAACTTGCGTCTGGCAAATTTCGAGGGGATTTTTGAAGGAACAAGATCATCTAAAGTCTGACTAAAAAGAGCCAATGGAGTCAACCTGACCACTTTCATAAACAAGTTCAGCTTGAGGATGTCAGATTTTTTCTTTAAACTTAATGGAGTGCAGGGAAGCCGAGAGACTGGCTGGATTTGAGCCAGTTCAGCTCTGGTTAGAATCTGCTCATAAAAAAATAAATAAATAAACACCTCAGGGAGTGAAAGGCTGTTTTTCTCATATCTTTGCAACACAGATTACAGACATGGCAACGAGAGCTGGTGCTTAGGGGGGACTGTGATTGTGTCCATTCACTGCCATCACTGACAAAATCTGAGCAGAAGGAAATGTTTTATAGCAAGAGGTTAGAGTGATGCAGGCGGAGGGTTTTTTATATAACAACAGCAGCAAAGAAATCTATAGGAAAATGTGAGTGTGGGTTTAAAAAGGAAAATCTATATTTTGACTTTAAGGTCTGACGTTGGCTTGAAGGGTGGCTCTGAAAAGGTTCTATAGCCGTTCCACATGGAAAGTGTTTTTAAAAGCTTTTTTGACGTCCATCACTCGGACATGTCACCAACAGCTAGGATGCAGTTAATCAAATATTTCACTGCGAAAGGACTCGACTCCCCCCCCCTCCCCCCCGAGATCCCCAGCACCACAAATCGAGTTTTTCCTCCCACCCCCCACTTACGTCACAGATCATTAAATGGTATCTGTAGTGACTGCTTTAGGGTCCTGGTGTCAGTGACTATGTTTACATGGACGCCTATTTTCTGACTATTGAATTTATCCACAATAGAAAAATATTTTGATAGTGGTGTTTACATCGGTTGCTCATAGAATATTCCATGTATATTCCCATCTACATGCTACAGAGCCCAGTCTGATTATGACTCAGCTTATGATTACAGCCACTATATCATATGTCGGCTGTTCCCACAACCTTCCTGAAATATACCTCCTCGCCCCTCCATGGATGGACGCGCCCTTCGAGCCGTTATTTATACCGCTTATCCTTTTGAGGGTCACACAGTTTTCCTCCTGTATAATCCTCATGCAGCCTGGTTGAAAACTATTTGTGTCCAGTAACTTTCTGCCATCAATCAGCCTGGTGTCTTGCTGCTGTCCTTTCAGCTCCCCGGGTAGCTGCTGACAGACAAAGATGAGGACAAAGATGCTGAGCACTGGTCAGACTCGGTGTAGATTAAAGAATCCAATGCCTCAGTTTCGGTTAATGTTGATTCCCAGCTATGCTGCTCCTCTGGCAGCTGGAGTCAGGCCAGCAAACTTTTCAGAGCCACCTTCTTTGTAGCTAAACAAAGAACTCATTCAGGGGTCATTTTTATTGCTGGCCATGGGGATATTTAGTGATATTACATTTTGAAAGGATCAATCTTGTGGAAACAGTATTTACGTATTTTATTTTCTATACCTCCAGTGTCCTTTTCTGTTAACTTTTGAATTTCAGCTCAAGGTTTCCTCTCGTGTGTTGTGCAGCGCCGTGTCTGAGGAATAGAGAGGATATGCCCTTTTGACATCTTCAGTTCATTTTTACTATGAGAGATTCATGCATTCAATTTGGCCACTCTTTCCAATTCTCCTCTTGATGCTTTTCCAAGTCGCCCTAGATGAAACTGAAGTGAAATGGAAGGCATTCATGTGTCTTTTATACAAATTGCCCATCAAAACGACCTTGGAAATATTATTTTCTGTTTCCATGTGGTTAAATGGCTCATCTTAAGGACCTATGAGCTATACTTTGATGATGCAAACGCACACGTTAATGGTTTTGAATGTCTCAGCTTGTGTTGCTCCCAGCTGTGCACGGCTGAATCAATAATCATGACCCTGTGTGTTTCTCTCCATGTTTCTTTCCTCTCCCTCAGGAGAATATGTAGTGATGACAACATATTTCCATTTGAAAAGGAAAATTGGCTATTTTGTGATTCAGACCTACCTGCCGTGCATCATGACTGTCATACTGTCTCAGGTCTCCTTCTGGTTAAACAGGGAGTCGGTTCCTGCTCGCACTGTGTTTGGTGAGTGCCGTCTTGTGTCTTTAATGCAATTTTTTTTAAATGCACCAAATGATTAATTGAACAAGTAAGATCAGTTGTTGGAGCTTTAACAGAAAAGGTGCAGAGCTGATGATGATTCAGCATAATGCAAATCAAGTGGAGGGTTTAAAAAAGTGTTTCCCCCTTGAAAAGTTCTAAATAACATGAAAACCTATAGCTTGGTGCATTTGGGGCATTTTGCACATGGGTATGAATGAGTAATGTTTTTTTTCCCCCAAAGCTTCTATCACAGTATTGATTTGTTCCTACTTCTGTAACTACAACAACACTAATTAATCAGAGAAACGTAGAGGAAAGTCTGGAACAGGAAAAATGCGGCAGGTGATCTACAAGGTGCTGCATCTGTCACAGAGGATGTTTGGCTACTTTGTCAACTACAGAGCAGCCAGTCTGGTTTCAAGTGTTATTACTTACTGAGCTCGAGGTGATTTAGATAAAGCCGGGCACGTCACATAATCCCACTGAAGTAACAGTGGACTAAGAAGGGTCAGATTGCACGTTTCTATTGGTGGAACAAACCAAATCAATTCATTTTAATGGAAAACGGCACAAGATCAAATCGCCAATTTTTCAGACAGCGTTTTTGAAGTGGACAACAAATCCTTTAACCAAAACCTCTCTCAGGACGATGTTATATTTTGCAAATAATATGCTGACGGGTTTTAGTAAAAAAATAAAAAGTAAGCTGCACAAAATGCATTTTATTTTATTTGACATTTCCCCCTTGTTTCACATGTGCCACTTCACTGTGTTATCCTCCCTATGTACCGTGAATAATAATAGAATGTGCTGCATAATCTATGAAAGAGCCCCTGACCTGTGTTTGTTGAATAATTTGCATTTTGATTTGGAAATGAGGCACATAAATGTATGTATGTACGCACACACACACACACAATCAGAGTGACAGATTTTAAATAGGATGCAAAGCAAGGGATTGTTTAGGAAATACAAATTAAAGTTACAAAAGCTTATTTCCATGCATTTAAAATAATAATGTTCCTTCAGTTCTCCACAAACAGACCCCGCAAGAACATTTCTCCCCCAACAGTCGTCTCAAAAATCATTTCAGTCACAAGAAATTCTATTTGTAGAGAACAATTTCCTTCACACGAGGAGAGGAGCTGTAATCAGTGTCATTTTGTCAGTGGAATGATTGAAACATCTACTGTGAAGGACAAGGTTCCCTCAAGTGTTCACGTCTCATATTTTCTCTTCTCATTATGTCGCAGCATTAAACTGAAATGAGGATCTTTCTGCTGACTTCTTAGTGTCTTTGTGTTCATCCAAAACTAAACAAATTTATCAGTCCTGTTCCCTGGCTCATTTTAAGTTTTATTTTGAAGGGTTATCAGGTTTAAGAGCCTGAAACATTCGATTTACATCTGGATTTTATGTGAGCATCTTCACTGATATTACCCCATATCGTAATACCTAAAAGAAACAAGACTATCGCACACGTTTAAATATTGGAATGTCATCAAATTATGCAAATAAATAACCATAATGGTCATATTTATAATAATAGTAATGTTTGTCCTTTAATTAAATAGTTTGCCATCAGTCCTTTTCTCACAATTTCTCATTTCTCACAAACGGCTCACTGAAATAAGTTGAACTCACTGTTCAGCAACACAATATTCAGTTTTAGAGTTAGCATACTGGGCGTCTATTTTCACTCAGATGAGAAAGATTAGAACTGATAAAATACTTTATTTTACACGGTTGGATGGACGACCAATACCCAAGCCTAATTTAATTCCCAGGGGTGTTGAATGTAAAGATGTGAAATAATGTGTCGAACTTTTAAAAGACTACGTGTTAAAAGATGCATTTCCAGATTAATTAAGAAGTAGATGGAGGTCTGTTTTCTCTACTATGGTGTAATTCATAATCATCAAACTAACCCTAATACATTATTTTGCACTAAATGTATGCAGGTCACTACAATCTTTCTTGTTTGTGTATTAGGTAAAGGACATTTCAGTTTTCCAATGGTTGTTAAGGGAAATGTATTCATTATTTTTCACTATATATTTTGGACTCCAGTAGACACGGCTCTACAAGGGCATCTATTGGTGTTCGGAAAAACATGTCAGACCGGTTTAAACAAAAGTAGAGTCAAGCGTACAACCTGGAACATTCACTTTAATGGTTCATTGTATTGAGAAGCTACTTCCTGCTCGAACCTACAAGACTGACCCAGCAAACGCACACTGTTTATGCACCACTGAACTTTGTTAGTGTGGCTCCACTGTCTGATTTCTCACAGCCGATGATTATGTAAAGTTGAGGCTCCGCAATGCAGTGGACCATTCTGTTTGGCTCCTAACTTTTTACTCTTTAAAGCCCAGAAGAGTAATTTACATGATTGAGCTAAATTGGATAATTTAAGCTTGTCTTGACCTTCTGTTACATGGCCTGAGTGGACACAGTTTAACAGCTGCACACAAAGTTTCTAAAATCTCTAGAAAAAAGAGGCAAGACTGTTTAGATCCTTTTGCAAACTTGAACTCAAAGTTGTGAGAAAATGAACTTTCCTTTAAGTGTTTCCCAGAAGAACCTGTTTGCTAATGTTGTTATTTCATCCTCAGGGGTCACCACTGTCCTAACCATGACCACCCTGAGCATCAGTGCTAGAAACTCCCTCCCTAAGGTGGCCTATGCCACTGCCATGGACTGGTTCATGGCCGTGTGCTATGCCTTTGTCTTCTCTGCCTTGATTGAGTTTGCCACAGTCAACTACTTCACCAAGCGCAGCTGGGCATGGGATGGGAAAAAAGAGGGCATGGAAATAAGGGTGAGTGATTCTTAATTAACATGTTTTCATATTTTAAAAAAAATGAATTTATGGACATGACTTGCCTGCACTTGTGATTCATCAGTGTGCACTAGCATTAAGAATCATCCCTAAAAAACTAAAAAGGTTTTCAGGAAGGAGTTTGTCTCCTCATTTATTTTCTTGCTTATTAAATTCCAGAATAATTTTCTTCATCGTTTGCTTTGATAAACGTGTTAAAAAGGCTCAGAGTTTCTTAGAGAGTCCTCATTTTACACTGAAGGAGTGACGAGGGCAAATTGCACTTTGGGAACATTGATAGAAAATTCCTCCCTTAACACAGCCTGGAGTACTCTATAAAGACTATAAAGAGAGCTTTTATTTATTCATTAAGAGCCAAATGGAACAGGGACAGTGGGGCGGAACAGTGAGAGCAAAAAAAAAAAACAGAGGTAAACTCCCAGAGATGCTGGCCCTGATTTATGATGGCAGCATATGTTCAAGTCTCATCCTTAAGTCAGCGTAAACTCATTCTCCCCAGAAAAAAAATGGCAGCCTTGCATCTCGTCTGCAAATTAGAGGCTTGCAGATTAAAAACTGAGCATCCGTCTTTTAGAATCAATCAACCTGAAGCTGACGGTTTTATTTGGAGCATGAAATCTGATCGTGCACAGTTTACAGGTTTTTACTTTGGTCCGAGCCGATGTCGCCATTGTTTATGAAGCTATAAGATGGTGAGTGAATTAACATCAAGGTAGGAAAAGTAGAAGAATAGATTGTGCACACAGTAGTTTTATTTGGAGGATGCAGGGTGTCCGAACAAGGCGCGTTTCTATGAAGTTGTGGTGAAGTCATAAATAAAAAGGGATCAGTGTCTCACGATAGACACAGTTCTTAAATTTACAATGATTCCTTTGATGTTTTATGGCTGATCACATCCAGTGAAATAGATTGGAGGCATGAGACGGCATCAGAGCACAAAGAAGCAACAAAGAAAAAATAAAGCACTTGGTCCTGCGCTGAACTTATGAAATATCCATATTTGTCTTGATTAATTGATTAGTTTTGCTGCACCATACACTTCAAAGGCGTATATATGTTTCTGTAATGAATGGAAACAAATGTATTGTCCATATGGATTCAATGAATGACACAATTAGGTGATGACAGTCTACTGGGCTTTAACTGACATTGAATATAAATGTTTATATTTACATCTGCTAAATCTTACTGAGTGGTTTGCCCATTTGAGACTAACTACTAGCTGGTAAATGTGCATGTGCATGGTGCCGAGTGTCAACTGTCAACAATTTAAAATGTAATTTACAGCACAATTCGCACAACTACACGTGGTTGTTTTTCCAAAGGCACACGTACATTACCGACAGAAAGGAAGCTGGCAAACACCATGATGTATTTGCATCAACATCCATTGCTTTATATTAAATTATGCTTTTCTAGAAGTCTAATTGAGTCGAAGTAAGGAGGCAAAGATTGGCAGAGGAGACTGTTGTTGCTGCTCGCACATAAAAACGCTGGAACACTTCTGTCACAGAAGCCACATGAAGAAAATGGCACAGCCACAAACCTATTTTCTGCTATTTATGTACAAACTGTTTGACACAATCAGTGCAGCCTTTTTCAGTTTATTCTTTTTTTATATATACTTTGACATTTGGTCCTCTGAGTGATGGGCAGGGATGTATATTGCTGCCATGGAACCTTTCAGTTGGTGGGGATAATTTGCAGCGATACACTGCAGCAGAGTGGAGAGTTACTTTTTTTTTTTTCTTCTTCCTCCTTTTGATGCCTCCTCTTAATGGCAACAGCCTGAGCTGCCTTCTCAGGGGCTGTGCTGAGCATGCAGTTGTCATGATAGATAAAAAAGAATGGGGTCACAGAGGGAGACATGGCACTCCCATAACACTCCCCCGCCAGAATGAGCTACTGGAAAGCAAAGGCATCACACTACACTTCCTTTTTTTCCATTTTTAATGTATTTAGAATAAAGGGTGGAAAAAATCTATATAGGAGGAGAAGCTAAGAGAAAATAGTGTTTTTAAAGCTCAGTTTGAAAAATACAAGTTCTTCATCTGAGGCAAGGCCACTACTCTTACCTCCATACCAGAATGAAAGACTCCACTGCCCCCCAGGGTTTTTTATTTCAAGGTTTGAAGACAGCTATAGTTGATGTGCACCAACTTACTTTGCAGGATTCTGGGGGGTCTTAGCCTTTTTCTTAACATTCTTTTTGACAAGCGCTCTACCTAATTAGCTCTCTGTCACCAGCTAAAGGTGTGCTTATTACAGAAATTAGCCAGTGGGGAGTTTGGTTTCAAATAAAAGCCCGCGTATTCTGGGCTCGCCATGACACACGATTGGACACTACTGTGTTAAATTTATTCAACGCTGGTTTCATCAGCAGAGACTGGAACCACTGGCTCATTGTGCGGTGGGCTTCACCGCCGGAGCCAAGGAATCATCACGGTTTCACATTTACGCCTCATAATCTGGTATTTCCAGACCTGCTGCATAGATGACTACATCTACAGATGTGTTTAACGCAACGTGGTTTGTTAGACAATGGTGGAGACGCAGCCTGTCAGCATCATTCCTAGTCACATTTGGTAGAGCAGAGCTTGACACTGTTACTCACTTAAGCGCTGCAGGAACGAACGGGGAAGCCGCTGCAGCTTGTTTGCTAGCGTAAGTTAACTTTTCTCTTTCGGAGGTTGGTGTGCTCAGGTGGAAAAACAAATTTTAGTTGCCTTTCCTGGAGGCATCTTGTTACTAAACTTCTATAATGAAAAATTTCCCATGCCATTGTTTGAGCTAGAGGGATCTTTATGCACAAATATGTGCCAGAGTTTTCTCTATCATTGTAATACAGCAAGATGAAGTGGTTATACCACACTAACCCTGCTGAACTAGGCTTTTATTAGCACCATTGTCTTCAGACACAGGCTTTTATCACTCCACCAGAGTCCTGCATGGGTAAAGTTTTGCAAACTTGCACCCGCAAGGCTCCATAAGCCAACCTGTTACCGGAAAGGTATCTGTGAACCGTCAGTGATGACTTGTCTAGCTTGTGGCTATCAAAAGCTAATATGTTTTGGCCCTTTTTACGAGCAGCAAAGCCCCTGAGAACATATTCACCACTGGCCACTGTTGTCTTAATGTGATGCATTTTGATGGAAGTGAGGGGGTGAAAGGTGGTTTTATAAGCTTATACTATAAAATAAATCCTTACGACTGACTAGGATTCATAGAAGCTTATTTCGTTTTAATTTCATATTGCTCCAGAAAAGAAACATACATAATTCTCTCCTGCTGCCCACCAGTGTTTAGTTCATTTTTATTTAATTTTTTTTTTTTTACCAGTTACACAACTTTTTGGCGGGTAACCCGACCCAGTGCAGGACTTTTTGAAATTGAGGGCAGAGACGAAAACAAAATGATAAACATAAGTCGGAGTGAAAGGGAAGCAGAAGTGTTTTGTAGAAACTGTGTTTGCCTTGATTTTGGATTACAAAGCAAGTTTGATTTTGACTTTGACACAACCTGCAGGGATGACGTAAAGCTCAGGCCACCTCTAAGTGTCATATTTACAAAAAAAAAAAGACATCGCAAGTACCAATAAAAGACACAACAGGGACTCTACATCTCCATAAAAACCATGTCTGCATGCCCACACACCCACATGCTCACATACTTGAGGCTATTAAATATGCCAACACCTCATCTCCAACCTTAAACCGGAACAGACTGTCACAAGGTTCAGTTCTATGCACACATGCCCACACTGAACTCCAAACAGCAGGACACAGCGAGGCACAATTACCCCCAGGGTACTTAATCACACTCGTAAGGAAATTCTGATGCATCAATTTGCAGAAGTTACAAAGACAAGGTCAATAGATGCATTGTATTCCGGGGTTATTTGTGCCTGCAGCCAGCCAAATGACTTTGAATAGTGTACAAGAGTCTTTGGCCGGAAGTGAATTATGTGCTTTGTCACATTAGGTTGATAAAAACATGCACACAGCCTGATGCCCTGTGTGGTTTCTCTAATAATTAGACCATATAAATTACTGCAGAGGACGGCGCAGTCAAACAACAACAGAAAATTACTTTGCTTTGCTCTTTGGTCAGGTTAATGGGCAAAGAACATCCTCGGTGCCAGGGACTCGGGGCGCGTTCAGGGGTCTACGCTTAAAGTCACAAGACACATCACAGCAGTCATTGGCTTCTCCTGCTGATGTAAGCAATCACTGTGATGGAGGAGTCTCGCGGTGGTGTTAGATGTGGCGGAGTCGATAACATGGCAAAGTATGTGGTTATCCATGGGCCATCAGTGCGACTCTTTCTCACCCTATACTAATTGACTTGAGATAGACCCCTTCAGGCTGCGGCTCGCCGTTTCTCACCGCTTAATGCAATCAGCTGCTTCCGAGCGTTTTTCTCTCTCCACGAGACTCGCTGCTTTTGCACTGATCCCATTCAACATGTTTCCACCTCAATTCTGCTGCCTCCATCACCTTCAGACAGAAGGTCTGAAATTGAATAGTGACTTAATGAGCTCATTATTTTTACCTACTCCGAATATTTTTCCACTGCTTGTCACATTTGACATGAACAAGTGGTCTCCCTGTGCGATTTATGCACACTGCTTATGATGGGCAATCTTCCCATCACTGGGTGCGTGTGCAGGGCGTGACGGCTGCATTGCTGATCTGCTGCCTCTCGTGGGTACATGTTGGGGGCGTGTCTGCTGCGTGAGGTTCCTGGTATAACTACTGTATTTCCTTGAATAAAAGTAGATCCATGTACTCAACTATGTCAGGTCTCGATGAAGCCGTGTAACTTCCAGTCCTGTAATAACAATCAAAACCTTTTTAAAACAAATGAATGGATTCAGTCAACAGACACGGTAGAGTGGTTTTACCTTGAAACAATTACAGGAATATTTATGTTAGTGACATATTCCACAAATTTGCAAAGAACTGCACACAGTATGCTGAGAAAAACAGACGAGACCTCGACTCTCTGGAAGAACAGTGTGGCTGCTCTAAACTGATAACGTGGCGAAATGAAAAAATAAGTGCATGCGCTGCTCACGCATCCAGCTTGGCCCCGGGGATGAAAAAGTATATCACAATCTTCGTAACACAATCATGATTCACAATCTGAATTACAGTATTCCTTCCAAATTTTGAAATATACTGCAGACACGGAGTATATTTCAAACCCGGCTGACGGACTTACTTGGATCTATTTGCACCATTTTAAACACAATATTGCATTAAAGTCAGTCTTGTCATGTGCATTAGTGTCTTGAATCCCACGTTGTCCCACACGTTTAAATGGCACCATATCCTTAATCTAGATGGAATGTGATCGCTCAGTCACCTCTCATTGCTCTTATCGCATTTTTAGCGACCGCTCTAATGCATCAGTCAGTGTTAACTCTGGGCCTGATGAGATACCGACCTGGGCGAAACACTCTCAGCGTGTTCCTCTGGATTGGTCCCTTTTGAGGAGGTTGTTGCATTCGAGGTGACTGATCATTACATAACACATTTTACAGATAACTTTGCTTGAAAATATATCTGACTGCCGTGCTATTAGCTCACGTTGAATCGTTTTTCAAGACTTGGGGTGTAATTTGGCCAGTGAGCAAAGCCGCCTATTCGTCAATCATTCTGTTGGTTTATGAACGTAGTGTGGATCTGTGTTATTTGGTTAGATCAAGTTTGTACAGTGATAAAAATCAGTTTGTTTCACTTCAAACATAGATCATAGTCTTCATGATCAAACACAATATAAATCAATCAGATATGCACCCTCACACTGGTCTACCGCTCTTGCCTTGTTGCATGTATGGCCATTTCCCTGCCTCCATTTGTGAGTGTGTGCGAACATTTAGGATGAAGACCAGGCAAAACCGTTGCTGATAAGCCGTGTGCCCAAAGACAGGGAGGCATTTTGGAGGAGGGGAAGAGGGCACATTAGTTATGCTAATTAAAAAGATGGAGTGAAGGGAAAAGGAAGGAAAATTAAATGAGGATGAAAAAGTAGAACAAAAAATTAAAGCCCGGCTCAGAGCAAAAGCGAAAAACAGGGGAGCAGTGAAAGTGAAACTCTTGTCGCACCACACGTTCGACTTCAGTTGCGCCGCAGATCTTAAAGTGGCCACTGTGGGGATGAACGGTGTGAAGAAAGTCTCACAGACTCACGTAGCGTCTGCCACACGGGAAACTCTGCCCGGTGATTAATCTCTGTGCCCTACTTGTTCCCTCACATTCACCGTGTGCACGGCCCTGTTCGCTCTTAGGCTGACAGGATCCTCTGGTGATGTAAGTTTAGCTTTCTGAGCGGACCAATTTAGCAAATAAATCTCAGTCTCCCCGTGTGATTTCAATATAAAAGACAGTAATGATTTCTCTGTAGTAGCAGGGAAGAAAGCCGTTGCTCCAGCCAGCTTTATCATCACACAGCCTTTGTCGTGTTTGTTTTGTCGCAAGCTGTTTGCCTGAAGAGGCCTGGCTGCTCTCATTGACACAGTCTGTCAGACATGTTTTCAGGCACTGTTATTTTGCTTTGTTTCTAATCCTGCTCTGTGCTGCTACTGCTAGCAGTATCAGACGCCAGTCCAGCCTGGTTCTGCAATGATACAAAATGCAATTGTCCCCATTTCCACACACTTGATTTAACCAAACTGATAATTTTGTCATGAAATTTTTAATCATGACCGTTTTTTTCTGCAATCCACATTTGTATGGTGCAGATTTGAATTGACAATATTAATAGTGTAAAATGGTGTTAAAAGGAAAAAAGTAGTACTAGCTAGATAGTGATGAATAGAGTATGTAAGATTGGTAATTTTAATATAATTGGTAAACTTTTTTTCTTTTCTACTTTTCTTTTCAGGAACCGTTTCAGGCTAACATGGCCAGGATTAACGATATGGTTAGGCTTTTGTTTTGTTCTTGTGTGTGTCGTGTCTCGTGGTGTTGCTTCTATTTCCTCTTTATGAGTTCAAATGGAAGTATTGTTAAGTCTGGTGCTTCGCCCCTGACGACCTTTACTTTATTGCCTTCTTCCTTTTCAGAGAAGAGAATCTGCGACTTTGTCCAAAAAGGCAAACAACACCTTCAACATTGTCGGAACCACATACGCCATCAACGTTGCTAAAGACCAGGGTTTGACAACCATTTCCAAGAGTGCCACTGCAGCGGCGGCCAAACACCAGTATCTGCATAAAATGGATGACCCCTACACGGAGGCCAAGAAGTCCTACAACCGTGTCAGCAAAGTGGACAAGATATCGCGCATAATATTCCCAGTTCTGTTCTTCATCTTCAACTTAGGCTACTGGGCCACATACGTCAACAGAAAGCCCGCTATCATGAAGGCAAACAACCAAAACTGAATTTGACCAAATGCTAGGCCTGATCTGGTTCAGTTCAGAGTGTAGACAGGTTGCAGAAGGCCAAGTCCATTACATCTTATTGTGTGTGTGTGAGTGTGTGTATGAGTGTGCGCGTGTGTTTGGTGTGTCTGTCTTTTCTTAAGAGTTTGATATTTTGCACGTCTGTATAGATGGAAGGCAAATTTGAACATACAATAGATTCACATCTAGTAGTGGACATTGGAGGGAGCACATCCTCACATCAGACTGTGTTTGTGTAGCGTTTTCTTTTCTCCCCTCCACACTTAGCTCTGGCCCTGTTCCCTTTTGTGAGTAACCAAATTGTTCCTTTGCTGTATCTTGATTGCTTGCTGTTTTGTAGGAGTAGTCAAATTGTATTTTCACTATGTTTTGACATGTTTGCGCTTTGCTTGTAATAAGTTAGAGCAAGCATGCGTTGAAGTTTTCATTGTAGCTCATTACCACTGATAAGGTTTTGACACATCCATCAAGTTAAAAACACGCATGCACGCACGCACACATACGCACAGTGATGCATCAGAATTTGTTGGTCGTTTTGCTGTGCTCTGTTAGCCGGGGGCAGGGTGTATAGTTCCATAGGAACATCATTAATAATCTTCCGTGTCTGGCCTTCAGCTTGCGCTGAATCTCAACAGACCCAATGCAGTTTCATCTGGAATTGCTTTCGCGTCCCATGGGGCTGCCTGTACATTTTCTAGTCCAGTGGCTCTTATTGTTTTAACTGGCTGACTGTGTTCAATGACAGAGAAGCTATGTGCCTTGGTGAATACACACATCATAAAGAAAAAGGCTTTGACACACTCACACTTGCATATACAGCACACATATGCACAAAAGGTCTGTGTGTATATTACATGTAAACATACACGGGTGTCCACAGGCTCTGTGCACTGCTGTATGTGGCTATGCCCCGCCCACCCACGGCCCATGGGCTTGGGCACCGAGTGTAAAATTGCTCATTAGTGTGGAAGGGTAACAGACTTCTGCCTGTGAAAAGACAAAGCGAAGAGATTAGAAGGCTCCAGCGTAGTCCAGAACAATTATCATGTGCATTTATGTTTTGGCTCCCGGTGTGGCGTCTCAATGAGCCGAGCAGTCATAACAAACTACCACCATTACCTCAGACTGAAGTCAAATTCTGAATAGCAGATTATTAAACCCTTTCCATGGAAATGCAAATAAAACTAGATGTTTTATGCATTAAATCATAGCAGACACTTTCTTTCTTTAAGTATACCGTGGGCAGGAACCCTGCTGCCTTGATCTCTTTGTTATTTCTCTGCATCAGGCTCTGTAGCTGTTTGGCTCCATTATGATTTTTTTCTGCATTTCTGCCTCATCATAAGAAAGAGTTTGATTCAAGTTGTACTTCTGCCCTTTTATACTTGATTGTGTAAAAGTATATTGGTGTTGATTCGCTTGTCTACAAACAGTATATGCTGTTCTGGTTTTGTGTTTTGTAGTAGACAACAAAGGCCAACGTGTCACAGTCACACTGTATTCCTGAACACATTTTGGAGATATTCTATCACCACTGGAGACTATTACACTGCAAAAATGCAATGAAATCAATGAAAAGAAAAAGGTTACTTGTGTCTCCAACAATAAAACGATAAACTAGATTTAATGTTTGTGATCCCACTGAAGAGCAAACCAGCCGAACTGATTATTTTTTCAACAAGGACATTTTATTCGTCTCCAGATGTGGCAGCTGTCTCCAAACTGTGTCTTCCATTTGTTGAGTGACATTTGTATTTTTGTTTTGTGTTGAATTTGGTATGCGTCTATACAAATGTTATATAATTATAAGGCAATTTCTGTTGCTGGATGCACTCTGGTATATTTTGCATTATCCCCAATTGAGGACTCTTTGACGGCCACTGTACCTTAGACCCGGCTGCAGTGGATCTCCTCAAACTGTATCCTCAGTGGTATAAGCTTAGGAGAATGGCTGAACCGTGTGTTGACCTCTCTGGAGATGTGTTAATCCCACAAACCATGTATCAATGTGTCAGTCATTGGTCAATGCATGACAATCTGTACATGTGTGTCTGCATCCGCCACACTGAAATAGGGCATAGTATCTATGTTTCTGTAGTTCGTCCCAGTTACTCATGAATTACCTGCTCAACCTCTGCAGCTTCTCACGCTTCAACTCCAATAATTTGTGAGTATTGATGTAATGCTAATAATTTACAGATGTTCTGAAGGTGTTTTCACCCTCATCTGGTAGTGCATTGATTTTAGGTCAAACTCAACACACACACAACTATGTTCTTCTTCTATCTCTGAAAAGGGAAGTCAGTTTGCGAATGGAGATCCATCACCATACAAACTGCAATTTCGATCCCACCTGGGTAAACAACTTCAGATCTGTTCAAACTAAGGTTTGATGTGAAAATGAAAGTTATCATTCTTTTTTGTTGTTCATTAGTATAACTGATGAATAACAGATTGGACACTTATTCATTTATTTTATCATGATTAAATGTTGTGGTTGGTGGTATCAGTCTCACCCACTCTAAAAAGCATCCCACGTGCATGAGGACCATAGAGACCTCACAGTACATGTTGTTTATTTTATTCATCCACTGACTTGGAACATAAATGTGCATCTCCTGGAAAACCATATTCATATTCAACCTAGAATTGCACTTAGTAGAGCACATACCTCCAACAGCCTCCCTAAATTCAACTAAATTGCAGACACTCATAAATATCAGTTCCTTAAATGTGCCTGATTATTTATAAGATCCCTGAATTATTCCCTTGACAAATGGTGAAAAATGTGGATAAAACACCTCTCGTAATGTTAGAGAAAGTGAAACAAATTAACGGATCTGGATAAAACTTTAATGGCTTCTTCCCTGACCCATACCACATCCTTCCACCAAGTTTTGTGGAAATCAGTGTAGTTGTTTTCGTGTAATCACGCTTACAATCCAACTAACAAACAAAAGGACAGGGGTGAAAACATAACCTCCTTGGTGGAGGCAAACAAAACAATAGACAGACCGACATGATAAACTTATTAAACTCATATAGTGAAAATATGAGGTAAAATATTTAATATCTCAACACCATCATGGAGGAAAATAAAGAGGAGTCATAACAGTGCTGACACAAGGTCTCTTATATATGAAATACTACTGTGAGGAGCCCAGTCTCAAACTGATTCATGATACACATCTGCTGTGGGTGTTCAAAGCCGGCTACCCGCTGCTAATTCAGGATCTGATGACACACAGTGCTAATGTTTATGTATGATTCCTCTGAGTAATGTGATCGTCGTACTTTGGTTAAGTCGTTTTGAGCATCAGCCGCTGGGTATTTAAACTGGAATTCTGAAATAGCATACCTCAGAGACGGTAATAAAAAAAAAATCAACCCCAAGCACACCGGCTCACCTCGAACCAGTTGACAAGATCAGTATGAAGTGGTACCAAAGATGCATTCACAAAGGAGTTTCATCTGCGTTCAAACTGTAAAGTAATGCGAGTGTAGCAGATGTGATGAATGCAATTTCATCCCGCACACATTTGTAAAGTTAGGGATTTTAAAATGTAAAATTAGTCGTATTAATAAGGAAACTATTCCCCAGAAAAGTTATTGGAACTATATGAGTGTTTCTTCAGTATCTCGCTTTCTGAAATGGTTTACAAGGAGATTCATTTCGATTTTGGTGTTTACTCCATTTGTGATGTGACACTTGAATGTTTATTATGTATTTGTTCACCTTCCTATGTTCATATTTATTTCTGTATGTCTGGTTATCTATTTCATGATAGCTCCAAAAGGTTTAAAACAAATTTCCCTGAGTGCAATATGCAAAATGATTTACAGAGAAGAAAGAAAAATAAAGTTAAGACACACGGCCACACAACCACAACCTCTGCAGCTGAACTACAGAAGGACTGATAACTGGCCATAGCAAAGAAAAAGAAAAAAATTGCAAAATTAAAAGATGATGCATTATATTTGAAAAAATAAATTTAAACTAGACAGTATTTTTATTTGTATGCATGCATACTGAAGTTATAGAATTTTTTGACATCTTCATTCCTGACGGGTTTGGATGAACAGAACTCTACTGTATTGTTGCCATTCTGTTTGGTTGTGATTGTATTATTCATGTGATAAGTATTTTCCACACAGGGCCAGAGTTAACTTCAGCAGAAACATGTCATCCTATAAGATATATATTAAGAGTATATTACTATATGAATACATTTATGCTATTCAGTAAAGTATTAAATATTATATGTTTTATACAACATAACCGCTACAGAATTGATGCAAATCTCTCAATGGTAGAAAGCCGTAGACAAATAGATTAAGGAAACAAATTATTAAACTAAGTGGCAACAAACTGACAAGTGTTACCAAGTTGTGAATTTGTAGATATTGTGAAATCAATTCAGATAGTTTTTGTGAATATTGATATGTCACGTCATTTATTTTTACATCTGATAAGTACTGCTGTCTTACTTTGAGCTCTGTAACACTACGTGTTATGGTGGTTATAAGACATACACTAGAGATAATATTCATAAAGCTACTTACAAGATCAGTACCCTGTGTGCACTTTTCAAACCTTACTGTGAATTAGCAGCTGTCTGCAAACAGAGTTGTACACACCTTGTTCTCTCTACTGCAATTTCACTGCATGTCTCTACGCATCGAGATCTAAACGACTTTCCACACAAAGGCAGCTCCAGGAGATGAGTGGACTGTCTTTGGTGGGAGGTCGTTCTCTATATGCTCAGTGACTGGACTCTGTATGTTGCCCTGTCTCGTTCATGTGCTTACTGTATGAGATGTAGGAAATGGAAATGGGGATTAAAAGGACGTTGCATTTTATCTCTGAGTGATAAAGATCCTTTCTTGGTCACAATCCAGCCACAAAGGTGCAGGGATTCATGAGATGTTCCTTTAGAGGCTCATTTGAAAAGTAGTTTTGTCTGTTTCTTTGTGTCACCGACTATGATTACATCAACACAAATATTTCAATATTAACCCAATTAATAAGAATAAGAAGCTGCCATGTATGCTGCATTTTCTGCTGCTCTCCAATCACCCACACGCAGAACTGATCTCGACAATAAACCGATGAACTCACATCTCTGTTTCTGGATAAATGGGGCGTCGCTTCTTCTGCAACAACAAAGCCTTTCAAACCTCTCTCCCGCACGCGTGTCTGCTCGTCTCTGTCGCTCTGTTTAAATACGTGTCTCATAAACTCCAGAGCAAACCAAACAAAACGCAAAGCAAACCCCAAGAACTGCACGGATCCCAAGAACCTCTGACCAGGCGCAGGTCAGCGGGGGAGTGACGAGGGAGGACATGCGGCAGGATGTTGCATGATAAAAGGACACCAGACATGTAATATGGGCCTCCACCGATCCCAAAGTAGTGATCCTGCAGCCTCGTGTCGGTATTGTTTGGTACCTACACAAAAGAAAAAATACCCTGACGTTTTTAGAATTTTGGCATCAACTTGGTAGCGAAGTATCGGTTCTCATGACATCCCCAGTTGTTGGGAGGAAACCCAACGTGGAACAAATCTCTGAGAAGTCTTACATAAATATATGCAACTCACAATATCTTTCGCGATAGGTTACACACAAAACAGAGAAACTAGCCAAAGCGCAACACATGGCTTACACATGCATTTTCATAGGCTCACTATTTATACTGTATACCCAATGTTGTGCCTCAGAACTGCAGTTAATTAATATTGATGGAGCCCCGCCGATTTGAACAAATCAGTTTCTTCCCAAAGGTATCTCAAGGGTCCAGATATCAGAAATTGAGTTTCCCTGTGACAGCGCCTGATGGATACACACATATAGAAAAGTATTTGTTTTTGCAGAGCCTAACATGTACACATATTATAAAGCGGCTGTGGTGCAGCAATTCACATTCACAAAACTTTACTGTCTAAACCGGAGATTGAACTGAAATAGACAAACATGGATCAAATAATGATAAATGTCTGTAGAGGGCAATGAACAAAGCAGAGGGCTTTTCAATTTGGACATTACTGAGTATTTTTATTTAACTTTGCAGTGGTCTAAAGACTTTGAAGGTTAGTGTGGCTGCCTGGCTCTGGTCCAATGCTGACTGCCCTGTAGCTGCCTTCAGCTGCCCAGGAATGCTAATGTTTCAGGCAAAAACACTTAATTTCTCTCAGCATGAAAATGAGCTTTGTAAAGCCCCCTACATGCACATATTAGGTTGTTTGCTTGCTTGTGCTTCCTATGATAAATGAAACAATACACTGCGCATTTAGAGGCTAATCCTCACACCAATTTATAGGACCATGTAATGTTTTGTGTTTGTGAGCTGCACCACAGTTGTGTTTATTATCTGGTCACAAAAAGAATAAAGATAAAATTAGTGGAGGTGAAGGCATTTCACCCCTAGCTATTACCCTACTACATTTTACATTAAATGTAGTATAGAATGAGAAATGTGACAAGTCTTCAACACAAATGATCATGTAGGTAGAAAATGGTAATTCACAGTTCATAACATGAACGGCAAAAACATACACATTATTAGAATGGCACTCAGTAGAGTGCATAACTCTACCAAGGCCCAGAGGGCCCTTATGAAACGACATTTGAATTTACTAGATTCAGATGTTTATTTGGATCTGCACCAACGTACACACACACAAGATCCATGAATCATTCTTTGTGAAATGAATGAAAATGTTGAAAATCGTTTAAGAAAGTGATTTAAAAAAGATGCAAACAAACCTGGACGAAACAAATGGTAAATGGTCTGTATTTATATAAAACATTTCTAGTCTTGATGAACACTTCACACTACATTTTGGCCATTCACCCATTCATAAAGTGCATCTACGTGCAGCACTTTCTCTATCACACAGCCACACACTGCCCGCACAGCCGTCAGGGGCAATTTGGGGATCAGTATCTTGCCCGAGGACACTTTGGACAAGGACACTTTGGACAAGGACACTTTGAAGAACCTTCAGAACAGCGGACGGTCCACTCTACTCCTGAGCCTCATCTGAGATAAAAATCATAGACAGCAATCTGACATCACAGAAGAGATGTTTTCATGTGAGCAAAAGGCCCATTTAAGTTCCATACAAGTGTAGCTTGAACAAATAGTACAAACCGAGAGCTCAGATATTATGTGAAAACCCATGGACCCAGTAAAAACAAAATGCAAATAGCACTAATGTGCTTCTTTCTGTGACATAAAGTCAGTATTGTGAAGAAAGGCAGTTAGGGGGTTGGCCATCTGAGAGACGCCAAAACAACACGCACTAAAGAAAGAAGTCAATGTCTAATCTCCACTGACTTATGAGGGTGGTGCAGAGCAATCCTGTCCGACATAACAGATGTTTCCCCTTCTGCCCACCACTCTTTACTGATGTTTATTCGGGGGGTTACTGACAAAGTGTCTCCGTCCTTTTGTCTTGCTGTTCTTTACAGTGAATAAAGAGAAACACTTCCCCGTGTCTGTTGACTTTAGTAAATGCACTCCTGATTTAAGTTAATGAAAAACATCAGAGAGGAGACTGAGGCTGCAGTAATAGTCTGGTTCACCAAAGGCTATTTGGGAGAGTCTTCGATCTCACAGACACTCAGTGCTGCACAGGGGACGACACCTTCGCACCGCAGCCAGCTGGCGGAGGCACTTGCGATGTGGCTCAAAGTTGCAGAAACTTTTCAGACAACCAACTCACATGAAACCCAATTATATGGACGCTGAATGCACCTAATTAATTTGTTTGTGGCCTCGTCAGACCAGCACCAAATTCAGCACGGCACAAACTGAGACAGTAATGAACCCCACCACAGCAGAATCCCATTAGACGACCCAACGCCAAATGATGTAGAATCCATTAAGAGGGAGATGACACCAGCTGCCGTGTGGCCACTGCCTAACAAAACGCATCCGAACGGTGCAGGGAATAAACTGTCTGATAATTGAGATGAAAAAAAAAAAAAAATCTAAACCCAGCCTTCAAGTGGATATGCATCAATAAACATGTCAGCCACTGTATAAAACACACTGTTAACCAAAGCACATAAAACTGAGGCGAATAATCTCTGCTCATGTGATAATGTGCTAATTAATGAGTTTTATGTTGCCAGTAAGTGTATCAAAGTGGAGCAGTAACATACATTACACTGTATGACACTTAATAAGCATGTAAATGCAGCTGTCACTTTAACGTGTTACTTCTAAATATGAAGGGAATGGAGAGAATGTGAATGTGACAGCCTGGCATTTCCCATGAAGCCAATATTGCAGGAAAATACTTGGGGATGAACTCCGTACCAGACAACATGGCAACAGACATACACAAAATTTGAAAGAACATGGGGACCTGCTTTGGCCCAGTGCAATATATCTTTCCGTCCACAGCAATTCTGACCTACCTGGCTTCATCAGTGGATGTAGTTTATTACTCTGTTCACTTCTTCATGTTACTTGGCCTTATCTCCGAGATAACTCTATTGCGAGCACATTTCCAAAAGTCCATAAAGCAATTGAGTAATCCGTCTGGCAGCTGTTTTAGTTTTTGTTTGCTTGTTGTTAGGTTTTGTTCAAGTCAAATGTCTTTGTATTATATGTCCTGTCAACACTTTGTTATGTACCTGAACATGGCAACAGACACATGCAGGAATCCAACAGACTTAGTGAACCAAAAGCTAAATCCTCCAAAACAGCCACACAAAAAACTAAACACCTCACAACATCTTAGATTTGTACTGCATGGTTTGACAACAAGCTGCAGCACTTAGCGTAGGTTCTATTATTCACCGACCCACAGCCTTAGATCTTCAGATAAAGCCCTGTTAGAGATTTGTCTGCCAAGACGGACGACCAAAGGTGACGTGGCCGTGCTGTCAGGGCCTCAACCCGGTGGAAGGGTTTACCTGAGAAACTTGAAACGTCATTTAACTTGAATGTTTTTAGCTATTTATTTATGTATATTTATATATATGAATATATATCATTATGTACATTTTTCTGTTGCCATTACTTTGTCATTCTGTAACTCTCTTTTTTCTCAGTGTGTAGCGTGCTCCAGCTCTTCTTCTTCATTTGATGCACACTAACATGGCAACAGTACACAGTCCCCTCTGTCACATTCATACCTGTCCCCTTCTTAACAATAGCAGGTGGGAACAAATTACTCCATTGCAATTTAAAGAACACATGAAAATATACAAATGAAATGATAATTAAAGTTCTGATTATGAGAAGAATTATGTATTTAAAGTCAACTTAATTCTGCCAGTGCACAATAATACTGCGGAATTGCTCCTATTGAAATATATAATTCCAGAGTAGTCTACACAGCTAAATAAGAACATAAAATTGCCATACTAATCTAAGTGATTCAAATAACCCAAAATATAATCTGTACTGTGACTACGATTACAATAAACTGTCTGATTATGTATGCTTCTGCGAGTTGTCTTTAATGTTTTGTTTTCTTGTTTTGAAAGGTGTTGTATAACTTGTTGTTGTTGTTGTTATTTCTGCAACATCTGAGTCATGTTGGACTCTAAATTTGTATTCATAACTCACCATGTTAAGTTATTATTATGCAGCTGTCACCCGAAAACCAAAAAGGAAAAAGCTAGAAAAACCTCTTACACACTTAAAAACAATGCGATTACAGCACACGTGTTAAATGACCATATTAGAGCAAGCAGATGCCAAGAAGGGGAGCACATGTGGCACGAGGAGCAAGTAACCAGCAGCCATATTTACACAAACTGAACACAGCACGTTTGCTGGCATGAATATCAAATCCTTCTCTCACGTGGCTGTAGAGTCACGTTTATCAAGAGCGGACATGAGCCTCCTGGGTGAGGCCCAACATGTGACCGAGCTGAACCGGCATGAAGTTCTCCAAACAGCGGCCGTCCTGAAGATACAGTGCAGGGCAGGAGAGCTCACCACTTACAGCATAAGCCAAGTAAAGTCACACGTTTGTAATATGAATCAAAAAGATGGCACTGCAGTTACAGACCGTTAAACAACGGCCATGTTCACTTGTTGCAGCAGGAAAATCAACAGGTGTGTTTGACCCCTGTTGCTTTTAGTTGCGGTGGTTCATGAGCAGGGTTGCCAGGTTTGCTTGACAAAACAACCCAATGGCCAATCAATGAGCAGCCAATACCAGAACTCATAATATGACACCGCCATTAAAGTCCAACAGCATCACTATCGTTGCCAAATGTGTTGTACAAAGACACCATAAAAAGCATCGATGTTTATTGTGCCAACATTAAAATCAGTTAACCCTCAACCTAGGTCCTAAATTGGTCTTGTATAATTAGACACTATATATTATAAATCAAATATAGCTCTGGGAACGTGGTGTGTGCTGGCTGCTGCACCTTAAAGGTGATGTTTTCAGTTTAGTGAGGTAAAAGTTGTTTTGTTAATGACTTTCCTGTCAGTGTCTTGTAGTCCACCATCCTCCCTGCAACCTGGCAAAGACTGAGCTGCTGCAACTCCACAGCTCAAGTAGGGGAGGTGATTGGAGTGCACCATTCTGCTGTAGACTGAAGGGGGGGTTCTGAGGAGCCACATTCATCTGTCCCATAGCTGTTTAAAGAGGACTGTCTTTTCTCCCCTGCAATAATCTATGGACTGGCCAGCATTGACGATATAAACCCGCAGTCAGGAGCTAAGATGGTGTCATTCAGTCAGCATGTTAAGTTCTGTTTAGTGGACTTATGTTTAAGCTCTAGAGCAGTTTTTTTTTTTTTTGTAAATGTACCCATCTTAAATTTTCTAAATACGTTGTGTGAACGAAATGTTTATTTTTCCACTAATCCCTGCTCTCCTAGTTGTTATGCTTACCCTGGTCCTTCACATGGTGACATACATTTAAATGTTAGTTTTTGCTCTATCGTCCCCTTTTCCTCCTCTACACTGCTTGGACAACATGGATTTACTGTTTATATTCACATGCATTTACTCTAGTTAATGCAATGCCTTATTTCAACTGAAACACCTTATTGTGTTATATGTTTTAGCGACATGCCGATTTTTGATACATGTGTAAATTGTATGTATAGCTTGTAAATGTATTTACTTTAAGCGCTTTTATTTATCTTATTTCAACTGATGCACCCCATCATGTTGATTCACAACCTTTAAATGATAGAGGCTACTCACAAATTAAGCACATGGCATCAAAACCTGTGAGTGGTTGTGAATGAACACAAATGAAATATGAATGTGAATGAAATAAGTAATTGCAATAACTCGCTGGTAAGACATGACACCCAGTTACATTTCTGAATGCAGGAATTTGTTGCAATTGACTGCAAGTTGTGATATTGCTACTTTTACAAAATAATTTCAATTTGTCTATCACAAATATTGGAGTCATACGTATAGACAAATCTTAAATAACATTCCCAACTGTCTCTCAAGGTTATATACTCAAGATTTTCCAAAAATAACAGTAACCCTATTACCATGGTTGTATCTCCAGGGAAATCATATTTTGTGTAAAATACATTCAAACTAAATCAACTGTGCAATAAAAGCATGTGTGTACTGGAAGTCATTACTGTCACTTTACTACAGGATTTAAATAAGCCCTCTGTATTTTTCTTTCATTTTAGTGACACTGACCAAAATCTTTCACTGTGGCAGACTTTCTTCCGCTTACTGTTGACATATGAACTGAAAACATTTTAAAACAACTTGTTTGTGAAAGTAGTAGGCGACTCTGTCCATGAGAAAATATAGAGTTCTTTATGGATTATGACCTTTGACCAGCAACTCTCAAACATACAATAACAGAGAGTGTCCATGAAGCAGATTCGACTGTTTTGAAGGTGCTTTAGAAATACAAGTTGTGGCTGATAACAGAGACTATAGATATCGCTTGGACTGACATTTAACGTTTCAGTCATGTTGCAACATCTTTAATGTCCTGAAAGCCTCACGCTCAATGCCCACTGATGTCTCTGACAACCACATGTAGGGCAGTATTATTATCTTTAATGGCGCACCATGTAGTGATCGAGTGCACGGCCTTGACATATTCAAGTCTTGGCTTCTCCTCAGTCAAGTCTGATTGTTCGCGACAGCCTGCTTCTTTCCGCCCCACTCAGCTTCAACCATTCAGGTCATTTTTTTTTTTATACTAATTGTTCTACCAGAGTAGAAATGTAATCCCATTTGCACATGAATCCCTTCAATAATTCAGTCTTCAATGGTGAGTCCAGCGACGACTGAAGGATAATGCCCAGCTTGATTTGACATTATTCACTCAGCCACTTGTCATTTGGACAAGAGAAATAACCTTTTCCTTGTCCAAGAGCCCATTTATCCCCAGAGGAGAAGCGTGTCTGTATCCGCGTCACATGGACTCTCTTCCCACTGATAAATCCTATAGAAAATGTGGCACACATCCGAATTTCTTTTCATTTTGACCCCATCGTAATAAAGTAATTATCCAAGACTTGTTTACCTCCTTTCCTCAGTTCCATACAGTAACAATGATGCACAGTCCGTAAATTACAGAATAATTACAGTGTGCGTCACTCTCTAAACTCTTGTGTTAGTTATTGTGTCCTTTTCAATAGACCTCAAATCCAAGTGCTCTCAGAATGTGCTCTAATACACAATGCGGTGTGAACCTGGACTATCCATCATTTGTTCTCTTTGTTTTCTCTTCCCTCCAGGGCTCCTCTGCTTTGATGACACCTTGTAATATTAGCACTCGCGTTGTTTACTGAACCCTCAGCTCAGCGTCGCAGTTTTTCACTGGAGGAGACGGCACTCGTCCCCAGTGCCCGCTGCTTTTCAGCGATTCGTTCAGGTACTGGACCCTTCCCGGCAGACAATGTGCCTGAAGGGCTCGTTCAGGAGCAGGGTTTTGTTGCTTTGTTGTGAATTATGTTGCTTATTTTGTGAAGAAGAAAAAAAAACACTTGAGCTGTGTCCATTGACGTCTGCTCCCAGATGCTCCAGAAGTGATGGATGGATTTGTATTTACTGGAAAGTAGGAAGTGTTCATTTGAAAAATACAGGAGTGGAATCATGTCAGTGTAAAAGTTCATTTATTGGTCCATTATTATTAAGTAACCAGCTATATTTAAAAGTAAAAGACTTGTGATGAGAACACACCAGCAACAACAGCCATCAACACTTCTGCATTATTGACAGGCGTCACTGCTGGTCTGTAGTTATACCTCCACCAAGGAGGTCATGTTTTCATTATCATGATTATGCAAAACTTATTGAACTGATTTTATTGACACTGTGTTGAAAGGGTGGGTTATGGGTTGTTTCCACTTTTGGAATGGATTTGCTTAAAGGTGTGGATCCATGATTTTGTGTACGTAGGCATCTGGACACACTCACCTCTCATCTAAAAGGATTCTTCAGAATCAAGTCCAGTTGTACAACTTCTGAAGACACCATTACCTTGATAACTGAGAATCTTAACATGGATCCATGAATCTTTTTGGGTTTCTTTAACATTGAGAGAAAGACAAATAATACAAATAAGAAATATTTAAGTGGGAAAAACAGCTATATGTAGAGTGCTAATATCTATGAACAGATGAAATTGTAAGCAGACTATAGAAAATGTCTGTGTACGTGGTAAATTTATCTGATCTCAATATGTGATATGGTGATTAAGTGGCCAACCTGGCAACAAGCAAAATGATACAGAATCTCATAAAATCCAATGACAATGAATAATATAATACAACATTGTTTGAAATTAGTGGCAAAATAAACATTAGCAATAGCTAAAAACAATCACAACATTTGGTAAAAGTAAGTTTTGAGTCTGAATTCAACAGGTAAACAATTCAGTAGAGATCCGTGCGCTCTCTGGGTCCCCCTCTTGTTTAGCCTAACGTGGATGGGAACGACTGAAACAGGGATTCAGTGATCCGTGACTTACACAACTTGGGCCCGGGGCGTATTTATAAAACCTCCTTCTTCTGACAAACGTCTTCAAACCAGACCGATTTTCAACCTCAGCCTTTATTTTGATCTACAAAACCATGACCATTTGTGACTGTATCTTGCACGGTTGGGACGCTGTCGTAGTGACAGACAGACAAAGATAAACTCCTCTGGTATAGTTCCTGCTACAGGAGCAGGGGTTTTTGTTACATGTCATTTCCATATCTGGTTTCATTGTAAACTGTTCTGCAACAACCAAATTATCCCTAGGTTTATAAAAGATCTTCTTTTTTTTTAAGACGCTCCTCTCTCAGACGATAGCGTTTGATGGTTTTGTCATTTTATCTGCAGGGGAAGAGATCGCCTCGTAATCTGTGTTGATTTCTCAAGCATACAAGAGCAGAGCGACTGGTCCACACATTACAATGAGGCCATTAATCTGCCTTTCAGGCCTGACGCAGCATTGTGCTGCCGCTGGGACGAGTGAAGGCCCTGTGGCTTCAGTTTAGAAATAAATATGTTATGACCTGAAGGAAACTTTACTTGGAGAAAAGTTTACTTGCACATTCTTTTACCTTCGGGGCATGGGGAGATGCCGGATAGACACAGATCTGTGCTTGAACAAGACCAACGTTACACAGACATCGATTTAACAGCATTCCATTTTTGTAATCTCACCGCTACAGAGAGCTGCTTCAAAATAAGTAAATTCTCCATTTGTGAAATAGCGAAAAGACATAATAAGACTGGGAGAAAAGGAGTTCTACTGAAGCCTCTGCAGTCGTTTCAGCAGATCCATCAGTATGGGATAATATGGAACTGATTAGGCATCTGCCTCGACTCAGCCCGACTGTATCTGCGGGAGTCTAATTTTAAACTCTACCCATGATCCTCGGCTTGGGCTTTGCATCGATTAGCGAGGTAAAATTGACTGTGTTGGCATGTTTCGCTGTAGCATACTCGACAGTCGTGGTACATTAGATTAGCCGTGGAGTGGAAAGCTCGGATGCCCCGCAGTCAGAATGGGGTATGTCCTCACGGAGCGAACAACTCAACAGCTGTACTTGTCCTTGGGAAGATAACATAGCAGGAGCAGCAGAAACAGAGAGGCGGAGGAGAGGTTTTCATAAAGGCGATGAGAGAAAATGAAATACAGCATATTGTAGGTAATAAGAAAATGCACTGGTCCTGAATTTTAATATTCCCTGCTACTTGTGTGTCTTATTGGAACGGCTGGAGGATTCGATTGCAACGAGATGAATTACATTAACATATAACTCATAAATACAGCTTTCTTCCTTTTCCCGCACACTGGAGACGTATTGTTCTTTGCTGGTCACTGCTTGGACTGTTGCTTCCCCCAGCTCCGACTGAGACGCAGATTAGAGAGTGGTTCAGCGAGCTGTGCACAAATCTCACCCCTGATGGTGCCAACCTCTTCAGTTTGGGTTTGTATCGCCTGTGCGCCTAAAGTCAGTCCACG
The DNA here is from genome assembly GCF_022539355.2 of Hippoglossus stenolepis. Classification (NCBI taxonomy): domain Eukaryota; kingdom Metazoa; phylum Chordata; class Actinopteri; order Pleuronectiformes; family Pleuronectidae; genus Hippoglossus; species Hippoglossus stenolepis. The sequence goes on along the minus strand of NC_061497.1, from coordinate 7,230,577 downwards.
TCACATCTCCTGAGATGATACCCCTGACATCCTCACCCATTCAGCTCCCCTCCTCCACGCCCCCCTCACCCGACCTCCCCCAGGAGACACATGGATGAGCAGGCTTATTCTCCTCTTGGGGTGTTCCCCATGCATGACTGATGTTTAGATTAATATTCTTGACTGATTCCTGTTCCGTTGTGAGTAGAGGAGCACGGCCTATCAGAGCACAGCCGCCCCCTCAGGAGTCCATTGATTTTCACACTACTGACAAACCTGGAACTCCCGGACCCACAAAACACTTGTTGTCCATTTACACGCCGTCTCCTCGGGCCCAGCTGTCCACATCTGCTTTCACAGTGTCACTCTTTCTGTCTTTCACCTGCACGCTGCGTTTGTTTTACAAAGTGAGCACGCTCCCTGACATTTATGTCAACCAGATCCTCTTAGGGATTGTTAATAAAACTGATCTCCCTGCTGCCATCCCACATTAAAAGGATTATAATGATATTTAACACATAGTATAGTATATTAATAAACAGGCCTGAAACACAGAAAAGGGCTGTAATAACAACCTTAATTAAAACTCTTTAAAACACTTGAAGTTGCTTTTTTCTATGTGTGTAAAATAATACTTTTTAGTCCTTAGTACCACAATTTGCCAGTTAACCCCTCACATAGTGTTTGGGTCAAATATGACCGTTTGTGACATTTGACAGCAGTAAAAATACCCTAAATGTCATTTTTTTTGCCTGACATTTGATGACTTTTCCTACAGTCACACCATATACACAAAAATATTTTTAAATAGTATACTTTCTTACAGGAAGCAGGACAAATAACAATATGTAATTGCTTAGTGCTGTGTGCAAAATAATGCACACAATAATAATCTTGCAGAATAATAATATGTGTGATGCACCACTAGGCACAGATAATAATCAAAATATAAACGAGGAATAATAATATGTGTAATGCATTGCCTAGTGGTGTGTGAAAACATGACACACGCACAGATTTTCCTGAAACCACTGCCACAGATTTCTCTCCTGACACCTGCAGCTGTTTCCAGTTGTTTGTCAGATTGAAGTCCATCCAGAAAGATGAGCAGTTTGATTCTATTACCTCTGGTCATTCCATCGTAGTGATTGTAGCTCCACTTATCCATTTGTTTCAAAAGGGTTGCACCAAATCTTTGTATCATTAGTAAAAAAGCGAAAAACTTAAAATTTACATTGTTAGAATCGATTCTTCATCTTTGCCATGGACTTTTGTGTGAAGCACTTTGTAACCTTGTATAGATAAGTGCGATACAAATAAAGTTATAATTACATTTACATTTATCATCAGCAAACAGTTAAAATAAATATGAAAACTAACTGATGACGAGGTCATTTATTGTTATTATTATTGTATTATTGTCATAATTAATATATAAATAAAACCAATTGTAAAAAATGTAAGAAACATTGTTTGTCTTGTGTTGCTGTGTTGTGTTGTTGTGAACAGTAGCACACTAAACCATTCACACTGATGTGTTTAACTCCAACACTGTGTTAATTGATCAGAGCCATGAATCCTGTATCTATATTCAGAAAGACATACACAGGTAGATGTTACCTTACTTGTTATATTTATTTACAAAATTAGAGAGAGAGAGAGAGAGAGAGAGAGAGAGAGAGAGAGAGAGAGAGAGAGAGAGAGAGAGAGAGAGAGAAAACTTCCCTCATCAGTCACCATGGCAACCAGATGCTTCCATTTGAATTTGAATCTGAATTTGATTGGCAGTGATAGCTGTGGTCTTTTTGACTTTGCCTCACACAAGGTCAGAGTGCAATAAGAAACTTTCTTCAACTTTAACTGTATTCAAGGCAGAGTCAAAAAGACAACAGCCAATCAGATGTCTCCTGTGGAAGGTTTCCAATCAGATTGGTCCTGTTGTCCCAGCCCCAGTGGAATTATGATGGAATTAAAATTACTCCAGAATACGTAAATTTTCACCACTTTCTAATTTTCAATTTCAACAGGGCCTCACTGTCTCACTGTCTCCCACTCTGTTCGGTGCTCGGGCCCTAATTAAAAGGAAACAAAATGAAGATTAATAAAAGAAAAAACATATTTGTAATGGCTTGTACTGATTTTTTATTTTACTATTTTTACATTATGTATTTTGAGAAGGTATCTTCTTTTAAATGTCAGACAAAAGCGAATGTTTTTCGCGGTGAATATTTCTTAATTTTCTTGGGGTTCTAGGCTATTTTTGGTCTTATTATTTTATTTATTTATTTTCATTACTATTTCTTCTGTATTTCAACCACTGGGTTTATGTTGTGCAGCACTTTGTACTTTGTGTTTTAAAGTGCTCTATAAATAAAGTTATCATAAAGAAAGCTATTATATGTGGTTTGGCAGCTGCACAATTTTATTTGGGCTCCAAACTCTTTTGCATTTGCAATGTGAGAATGAATAAAATACTGTCTGCAGCCTTTCATGTGAGTGCACATCAAACAGCTAAGGAGCTATAGTCCCTTAAACAATGGCTCTAAGAAGGTTAGGATTTGCAGTGAAGCAGTGCTTGTTTAAATATGCCTCATAAAGTCTCATTTGGAATGAAGGCTCAAATCCAAACAGTGAGGGGAAAATGGTAATATCGCCCCCTGGTGTTACTTAAAACCTTATGAAATATGGTCAAATCTGTGCTGCAGTGTGATTCACATCCAAAATGAAAAATTCCTCTTATGAAGTTAGTGATGTGAATTATATGCGTTAGGTTTTATCTCTGGCATAATTTTACAGTGTGCTGAACAGCAAACCACATGACAAACAGCACTGACAGGTGTGATATGGGATTTCATGCTTCGCTCACTGTCTGTCTCTGTTTGTGTCGGACATGATCCATTTTATATTTGAACAAGCGGTTGATTTTGCTTGTGACAATACTTGGCTCGTAATTTTTGCAGCATTTAGAGATAAAGAGGCAAACCAGCTTTGAATTTGAATGTTTCAGGTCAACTCAGAGCTTAAATAGAGTTCTGTGTGAGTTCAACTTTTTTTTAAGGGCAATGTATCTTTTTTGTGGACATAAAAACCCAATAGAAATATTATTACAGCATCAGAGGAACACAGTCATTATAAGAGAACTTCATATGAGGGGGGTGCTGGGAGGATTCTGTGATCAATATTGCAGAATAAATCTAATAAAAACCCAAAGGCAAAGAAATAACGAATATCATTTGCATTCTATAGCTAGATCCAAGTAGCAAATTCCAAGTGTTTCCATCATACAAGTACTGTGACATTTTATTTTTGAGAGACTAAATCATCAACATTATTTATTCCTCACATGTGAAAACTGTGGAAAATTACAGCTTTTTCCCAGAGAGAGCTGTCGAGCAGAAATATTGCATTCATATTTCTCCATAGGCCGTCATCTTCTCCTTTCAGTTTCTCCTGACAAACTAGGCTTGAATTTATAGAAGCAAACTTTAAGTTCATTAAAGAGCTTGAGAAATATTTAGCATCTATAAGTGAGGCTGTGCTGCAGTTTTTCCTCCACATCCAGCTGTTCCTGCTCAATCTTCTACTAATTGGCCTCTTTCCACCAGACCTTAAGGGTCTTGATTTCACTAAGTCGCTCCAATCTTTTTTTTCCTGGAGGAATTTAGCATCTCAAGCAAGGAGGCCAACTCATTTTTTTTTTTTAACTAAGGATCACATGCTGTGAGGCCATTTAACCTGTAACCAGAGTCAGTTTTCCCTTATGAGAGTTCGAAAACATGCTGTATTAAAATGTCTCTTAAAAAAATTCTGAAAATGGGATCATCTTTATTTTAACAGGCAACAGCCAGTGGGAAAGAGTCTGCTGGTGAGACATCTTCTTTTCAAACGTCAGCGGTGTCTTTACTCCTGAAGGAAGGCCTGATTCGCCTCAGCAACCTTTTTGGAGACGTCCAGGTTGAATCTCTTTAATATTCTTCTTTTCAAGATGAAAATATGAGCCAAAAATAATGTGACTTTTGAGTCGTATAGCTCTCACATGATGACACTTGTTTATTAAATATAAACCAGTGGTACAAAAACCTTGAAAAGACAAGATTCTATAATCAACGGTTCTCAGGTGGGGGGCTGTGGCACACTGCCAGGGGTTGCATGAAAAGTTTCCTGATTTATCCATTAAAATGATGATGATATATGATTATTCTGTGTTGACATGGTGAAGATATTGCTATTGTTTAATATATTCCTAAGATAATTATCTTGTGTTGTTCTCTTTCATAACCAAGTAGAGGTTTCAAATTATTACAAGATACGTAAATGAGGGGGGTCCCCACGATATGTTCTGTTGAAGGTGGTCCTTCACTCAAGAACAAATTGAGAACATCAACTGTATATAAAAGGTAAAAGGATTTGTATCTACATAGGAATGAAATGAAATAACAGGTTTGTGTTGAAATCATCAGGATAGTTGGATCACTGTGAGCATGACCTGTCATGACCTTGTCCTTTGTATTTATTAATTTTTGACTCACATATTTTCTTCCTAATGAGTCGTCTCTGAGCATTTACCAGAGATTCATGTCATTAACAAGATGTCATATTTTCATATAAAGCACAATATTGTGAGATTTTCCCATTACACTGTAGCAGAAAGGAGAAAAACCAAAACAGACAGAATGGCCCTTTACTCCTCAACAGGAAAAGGAGGAGCGAGGGAGATGATAAGTTGGACACACCTGTGAGCCAGAAAGGAGAGGGAAAATCAAACAAAGGCAGCATGGAGTGGAAGCATGTGAAGTGAGAGGAACTGTAGGAAGGAGATCACAAAAAAGATAAACTAGTTTCTGGAAAGTTGATCCAAGAACCGGTTGGATTTACTTCACAATCGTCCTGGGCCCATGAGGCAAAGAAGCTGATCCCTGGAGCCTGAAGTGGATTTTAAAAACCCATCTAACCTGCTCGGATTGGAACGTGATCCCCCTCCGTCCTGGATGAACCATACAAGCTAAGTCTCCCTTTTGAAACTCTCCTGGCTTCACCGAATCCGTTTGCCTCTAGAAAATCCACCCCTCATCTTCCCTCTACCTGGAAATTAAAGGACCACAAAAAAACCCACACATTTCCCTCACTTTACCTTTTCATTGGACCCTAACTCCCCTCTACAACAACCACACACACACACATATCCCTCTTTACTAATCAAATTATGAACTGAATGGAATATCATAACACACTCCCCACACCCTTAATCTCACACTTCATCTGAACTCGGACTATACTCACCATGAACTCTTAATGGACACTTCTTTCGTATGTTTATTTAATGGACGGTTAATGTTTCTTATTTGGAAATGAATTTGTTTGCTATTGATTACTGAATATTTTGGTGAATATGAGTTCTTTGTCTGTTTATGAATCACACCTCTTTGATTTGATTGTTAATTTGATTTGATTTGATTAACAGAATTGATTGGTTGATTTCTTTTTCTTTGATTCCTTTTGTAGTTGAGTAAATAAGCTATCCAGGTTAACGCTCTTACCAGGATATATTAAAAAATGTTGACAGGTGAAGAAGCCCTGTCTGGCGCCCAGCTCTTTTATTTTTTTAATTTAGAAAACCTACGCTACAACACCACCAGTACAACCCACCCTGAGAGTCATCTTCTCCCTTACTGTGCATAGTAAAGCACTTTTGGCCACAATTACAACATTTCGCCACAGAGTCATTTGCACTCAGATTGCTGGATCTGCTTTCAAACGGGTGCCGCACTACACTCAGTGCTACCCACACCTCTACGCTAATGGAATCATGTCAGCGTGTGGTTATCTCAAAAACTGAGCATTGGCCAACCAAAGTAGGCGCTGTGGGAAACGCATTAGATGCATCCACTTCTCCTCTTTTGTCCTCCCTCGAGAACCCATGTCAGTCCATTCCCTGCACCCTTGTTTAATCCACTCCATCTCCCCCTCGCATGTTTGTAAAAACAAATTTGCCATACTGAAGTGCTTCCCAAACCAATCGGTGAAGAGAGCTTACGTCAATACCCCCTGCTATCGTGGAAACATGGTGCCATTTGAGCGTGGAGGAAACAGGCTGACAAATGAGTTCTCTGTGGACGCTGGTGTTGGCAAGTTAGTATTTTGTATTTCACGTCAATCAGACTTGTCTCCCTTCTCCTTACACACAATGGAGCGATTTCTAAGGAAACATTTGGGTCCCATCTTCATCCAAATCGTACAGCCTTCCTATTGCTGTGACATTGATCATTTTTGTCCATAGTTTGGAGGATGCGTGTGATGCATTAACCTCCAGTTACTTTTTGTGTTACATATTTTCAAGAATAGTCCAAAAAGACACACAGGGGTGAACATTGTTATGACTGTTTTCTTGCAACAGGAATAAAGATGTTCCACAATTACTACTTTTATTAGCTAATCAAAAAGTGTAACAAAAAAACACAGCATATGACTAAAAAAATGCAGCTACCACAAGCAATCTCCACAGTTGTCGATTGCTTTCATATTTACATTTTCATTACAATAAAACTGTCAATGTTTATATTGATGGTGCACTATGGAAATCAAGGGTTCTCTCATTTAGGACTATTGACGTGCACAGAAAATACTGAGTGTTTACAGCCAATGTCTTATGGCTGTACTAGTTTTATGGTTATACCAGTCATGCCGTCAACATGTATTATTTACCATGATTAAAGGGAACAGCTCAAAAAGAATTTAAGGTCCCCTTTAAAGTCTCAATTCCATGAATCCCTTAAAACTTTGATGTGCAGATAACAACATTGCAGTGTGCCCTCGGGCAAACACATACCATTGTCAGTCAGAGATAGACATGTACAGCATTTTTCAATAACAGGGTTAAAGCATTTTATGTACATTCAGTTGCAGTTGCCACAATAAAAGCTGTTTTTCTATAAGAGTTTACTGTCGTTATAAGTTTCCTGTGTGAGGATGTATGCTGGTTTTACAGGGTCTGCACTAGGCCTTGAATTCATAGCGACAATATTGAATAATACATATTTCCCTTAAGCGCAACTTGCCTACATCGGTGATTCATAAACTTTATTAACCAATGTGGGAGGGTGGGTGAACACAGGATGAAAATCATTGTACAGAACTCCTCCCAAGAGAGCTTGTTTCCAAGAATCCCATCTGTGAATCATTTTCATGTGGCGCATTGAACCGAGTGACTGACTTTACTTTATATATCTCACCCTGTGGAGAAGGAAACCTATTAACACAACTATTAAGGTGTAGTGTTTAAATGACTCCAACGTGGGGTGAAATTAAAGTGATACACATGCGTCTCTGGAGCCGTGGAAGCAATGGAGGTGTAGAATACATCCACAATAATGTCTGTTACTTCAACACAACGGGGTTTTACAGGTTTTCAGTGAACGTACCATCTTCAATCGTCACGTGTTGAGCGCAGAGTCCTCTGTGGTGTGTTCAGGAATAAAAATAAAGCCCGGAGATTTGACTCTCAGGCCGTGTATAACTTGTGTTGGGTTAAATTTTACCGAAAGTTTTACCCAAAAAGTGCATTTTATTCGTAAATACTTTATTAGAATATCACTTGCGTAATTATATTTGTGCGTAAACTGAAACGTTTTATATTGTATATTTAGCCCCAATATCTCATTTTTAATCGGCGCAAAACCTTCATTCATTCATTCACATTCATGTAGTTACTTCTTGTAGTTATTGGTACAGTTCCTGGTTAAAAAAAGATAGCAATTCCCCCAGTTATCAAATAATAATAATAATCTTTATTTATATAGCATTAATTAAAACATGGTTACAAAACACACAGATAAAAGACGGAATCAAATGAAGTAAGAAACAGTAAAAGGATCACATGAAAAGAAACTGAGTTCACGTAAAATCTGAAAAGGAAATACGATGAAAATGTGTTTTGGGCAAATATTTAAAAACGAAACTGACTTTTCCACAGCCTCGGGGCAGCTTTCCTGCCCCCTTTAGTTGTGCGGAGCCTGCCAGGCCAAACTCGGGGCAACAGTTAGCATCACTTCAGTCCACGGAGGTAGACTTGGTAAGCTAGGCTAGGCTAAGCTAGCTTCCTCCCCGGTGTCGGCACCGATGCTAACGCACCCAACTCCCCCCAGCAAGCCCCGCGTTGGCCTGATATGAGTGAGGACACGCAGCCACAGTGGAACCGTGCTTCACAACATGCCGGTGCCTGTGTGAGTGTCCAGAGAGGCTAGCAGCAGCTACGAGGGAGTCTTGACTACAGCTGCTGCTAGCTGAAGTTCCCCGGCACGTCTGTGGATGAGGTGTTGTTAGCTAGCTACACACACACACACACACACACACACACACACAGACACACAGGTCGAGGCGGTGGATACATGTCTACCTCCGAACCACGACACGAGCTACGAAAGAAGGCACATCTCGCAGTTCATGTTTCGCCAAGAAGTCAGTGTGACGTCGTTCATCCCATCTTGTTCGTATCTTTTCCAACAAGAGAAGAGGAATATGTCCAGGTATAACATATACAGCCTGCTGGACTGGGTCTACGGCGGCGTGGACCCGAAGTTCGAGGGCAACGGGGGGCCCGAGTGCGCCGCCTTCCTCGCGCCCCAGCAGCGGGTCAGCGAGAGCCTGGTGATCGTCCTCATCTCCCTGCTGGAGATCGGCGTGGCGCTGAGGAAGATCAACCTGACCAGGGAGCTCAGGGCGGTGGGGAAGGAGTGCACCCGGGCGAAGGAGGACAGTCTGGGGAAGAACCTGTTGCTGGTCGCCCTCTGCATGACTTTTGGGGTGGAGGTCGGGTTCAAGTTCGCCACCAAGACTGTGATTTATCTGCTGAACCCGTGCCACGTCGTGACCATGGTCCAGGTGAGGATGACACTTGAGTTGTTGCCATGAGATTTACACATATTTCATATACTCCAACTTTCCCAAACACACTGACAGAGTTGACTGATGGCCATGATCTACAATGCGATGTCCCGCATGATGTGATGACACTGTTTTAATAAGTGTGATCTCAGCTGAGCCCACAACCCGATTTGTGTTTTCCAACCAGTGTTACCTGAAGTGCTCTCTCTCTCTCTCTTTCCTTGAGTTACACATCAACAGGCTTTTCACATGAGCCCCACACAACAGGACACTGTAGTACAAAAGTTTTCAAAGTTTTTTTTTTTTGCCCTCATCACCTGCTCAGACAAGGGTCCACATCAAAACCTGGCTATAAAAACGATTTTTTTTTTTATGACTGAAAGAGGAAGTGTTGAAACCACAAAGGAGCAGCTGCATTTATAACTGCCCAGAATTTAATGATTCACCTGTAGAAAATGCAAATGGATGTTTATAGTTTTGTTGTCTTGACTTTAATTTGGTCTCGCCCCAAGTGGCACTAAATTTCTCATTGGCCCTTGTGCGCTGCTGCTGTAAGAAGGCACAGCACCTGCGTGTTTGACACCCTGTGTTTATCTCGTCCTTCACGGTGCACGGTCGAACACGCCATGACACGGTTACAGGTCACTGCCGACTGCGCTTTAATGTGTCGGATCGTACTCATGAAATATGGGGAACGCGTAATATTGATATTATTTAATTCTACGCCGACGTGGTGTGATAGCCAGGGGACATTGATAAATTACTGGCTGTGATGAAGAAATGACTGATGGCAGCAAAATGTCCCCAATAAATGTTGACCAAGGTTTAGATAATCCACCGCAGGTAATTCCTTGTGAATGTGATCGGAACAGTATGAATTGTGGTACAGTTTCTCTCTCTCTTTTCTGAAAGTGGGTATCAGGATGGTGTTGTTTCTATCGACAGAGCGGCACAGCAGGGGTTCTTTCCAGGTCTTTACTCATCACAGGGAACCAGGCCAGGGACTTGCTGGAGCTTGTATGTGTGAGATGTCACAGAAAGAGGTGGAGCAGAAAGTGTGGAATCCATTCTTGCTCTGTTGAAAGTGATGTAAGTGTGTACGCTTGACGCTTGGTGGCGCACCTCAAGGATTCCTCCCACGAGTGGACTGGAATAAGGATTAATACATGTTTTGAATAGTTGACAGCTCAATAGAGGTCATGTTTCTGAGGATGTGTCCGTTTGATTGTTTTAAATCGATTTCTTTCGACTCGTAAGTTCGGACTCCACTCACCAAGTCTTCATCAGAGCTGCTGGATCTGCAGTAGGAGGGTGTGGCACAATTTTAATCTGTTGCACGTGAGGAAAACAAACACGGATTAAGGATTCCTTTTTTTAAGTAGACAAAAGGATAATGCACACATGTAATTACATAAGCCTGGGAATCAAATAGGCAAAATAACCACAAACAAATATACACACCTACACATACCCATGACCACCCATGCACACTCACACTTATGTATGTGGGCCCCTGTAAAGAGTTATCCATGGTGCTTGTTGAGATGTGCAGAATTAGGTGATGCTGTAGCTAGGGTTGCAAAATTCCGGGAATATTCAAAGTTGGAAACTTTCCATGGGAATTAACGGGAATATACGGGAATTAATGGGAATAAACTGGAAACTTTGGGGTAATTTATACTAACTGTATTTACCTTGTCATATACAGACATAAATATAAACATTTTGTTTTGTCATAAGCAGACATGCATGCAAACATTTCTAATTACATTTTTGACTTAATCCATTTGTGAGTAGAACTCTACCGTCTCTGTGATCTTGGTGGTTTCTGAATATATTTTTACTTTGGAGGAAATGGATGTAAAGTGCAAAGGGGAAGTAGTTTTACACATAAACGTCAGTTAATGGGAAGTAGTTCACAGGTGTTAAATGTCTCCTGTGGCTCAGCGGAGGAGAAAGCGATGTTGATGTCATCGACCATGATCAACCATGATCTTGGATGTTTTAACCAAGATCATGCTGCAAGATCTAGAATTGCTAACGTTAGCCACTTGCCAGCAAGACAATTTTGTTCCTGTGGACTATAAATACAGTCCCCTGTTTGCGTTGTCAATCAATAATGGATACAGCGTGCTTTCTCGGACAAGAGGACTTCGGACTTTCATTTGACGCATTTGATCATGTCAGGTTGAGAGAAAAATAAAACAATCCATTAATTCTGTCAATTTGGTTTACAATAGCTAGCTACATCCTTTTCAAAGAAACACAGCGTGTGCTGCATTCCATACATCTTTAAAATAGAGTTTTGAATGACGTTTTTATTGCTCAGCCTTTAATTTGCGGTAATTACTTTTATTTTTGATAAGTAGCCCAACTCGCGCTTTTTTGATGGACCCCAACAGCCGCGAGTAATCGAGGGGATGGTGTACTTTTGTGTGGACATGCATACATCCTACTCTCACTGCTGTAAAAAGTTAGCCTACTGTATACAAATAAACTTGGTATTAAAATGAACATGGCTTCAGTGTAACAAGTGACAAAGACGTTCAAAAACAACAGAAAGTCATAGGTTTACGTTTCTGGCAGACAATGTTCCCAACTAGCTGCATCCAGGTTCCAGCTGAGCTAGGCTTGCCTAGTCTTGTTTTCAACTACATTTAAGTTACCTGTTATAAGCTAACATTTGCAAAAAAAGTGTCAAAATTCCCGAGCTTAACTTCCCATGGAAATTTTCCGCCCCTTTGCAACCCTAGCTGTAGCTGAAGTTACTACAGGCCTTGAATAATCTGCATCTACTTCACCAGTGAGCTGCTAAAAAGAATAAAGTCACTTGACTGTGTTGCTATGCTGCAGCAGGTTATAGTCTGTTATTATTCTATTTTGGATTGAAGATCAATGTCAGTGTTATTGCTAAATCGTTCTAGACTACTGATGTTTACTTATTAGATTAAAACTGTCCCATACTGCACATGAACAACAACCTAATTTGGGGAAACCTTATTTTTGGCTGAAAAGTGAAATATAAGGCTCTTTACACTGAAAACCCAAAACCTTTTGTTATAGCTGTACCATGAAAGTGTCACAACTGCAAATCTCTATTTGATTTTTCTTACACGCAAAGAAACTAAGATGTGATCGTCACGTGCCAGTAATCAGATGGCATATGACGATGCTACAAACACTATTATTAAACTCTGCTGTGAATATAATCATAAGCATGATTTGTGGTGTTAACTTGAATTGGTCATTACTGTAGAAATGCTATCCAACATTGTGGCTGCTCAGGGACGATGGGTCATAGTGTCTTCATACAAGCGTCCCATCCCCTGATGTGGGATTCTCAACTGAGCTGGAAGTTTCCTTTTTAATACACGATGGTGGATAAGCTCCTATCAGACACACAGTCGCCCTATCAAGTGAACTTTCTGACTCATAGATCCCAGCAGGAGTCTATCCTGATTGGTCACACTTATCATTTAAACCTCTCATAGATAGATTTGGTTGGTGGATGTGGATAAATACTGTGACAGGCAGCAGAAAACCTCCTCAGGCGTTTCTTCAGCAGGTTGTAATGGAGTAAATAGAAGTTTGAAACACTATAACACAGCAGCAGCAAACTTTTATGCTTTGCTTTTTGCCTCCAAATGGAAGCCCCACGTTGTTATAAAGCTGTGTGCAAATATCCTGTATCTGTGCACCAGACTACATTATCATTACATATAGCCACATTTATCAGCTGCAGTGCTAACACCCAGCAGAACAGATTGTTCTGCTGAGTACTTTTCAACAGTTTCCCTTCACATCTTTAGAGATTATTATGCAGCTACAGCTGGGCTTTCACCCTTAAATTGCTCTTGAACTGATGAAAAATATTTTTTGTTGAATTTTGTTATGTTTGTAGTACACAAGCCCAAAATGTGAAGAAAGGTTAAGCTCCCAAAAAAGAGCCATTACCATAAATATCAGTTTTGTGTGGTAAACAGTTTGGTGTTCCAGTATTTTTCTGGACAAGGTTTATCCCAGTTAGATTAGTGTCGCCTGGACTCACTTCTTTTCTGGCAGCCCTCTGTCGTCACCTGCATGTTTATTAAATACTAAATATTTTGATGCAACACTACCCCTGCTCATGTTTCAGATTCATGTCTTCCTCGCAGGCCCATGTCAGGGGACAGGAAAGATGTAGGCACTCTGTTTCGTCCTGCTGTACCTCAGTACAAATTTATGTTTCAGTAGTAAAATTAATAGAGAGAAACCACCATTAGAGTTAACAGTGTCTTTTATGCTGCAACAACAGTCAAGGCTGGTTTGTCTCCTGACTGTCATCAAGCATTGAGAAAGTCTGGCCTGGAAAAGATTTAGAAGCTAAAATAGTGGGTCTTGTATTCGATATGTTGTATTTAGTTTAATGTTTTAAACCTATTTCATTTTGTTTTAGCACATAATAAAATGGAGGTCAAATTCTGTTCAAGCACATGGCCTATTTAGCAGTGATCAGAGTACAAGCAGGAAATGCTAACCCCCAACATTTTACCACGCACTGTAAAGTCTTGATGTAATAAAGTGACGATTGGTTTGGTAGTGAATCAAATGAGTCCCATACAAAACGAACAAGATAGCTCAAAAATGGTCTTGGTGTGAATAATCCAAACTTTTGGCCGACTTTTCAGATTCACATCATTTCTAATCATTCTACTACCTTTACCTTTACAAAGAGACTAATCCATTTAGCTCACACTCATGTTTCCGATGTAGTGAATTTGAATCCGACATATGCAAGGAGTTTGCAGTAAAACTGTGAAACTGATGAACATCTGCTCAGATCCCAGGATCTCTTCTTCCTGGTGGAGATCTACTAAAAGAGTCTTGAAATAACTAAACGCACAAAGACGTTTCCAGTTTCTACTTAAATTATGTTTCAATCCTCCTCAGTCTCAGTTCTGCATTTTGTTTTTCTTGTTTTTCGAGGCACATAGAACTTGACAGTTGCCAGAGGGATGCTCTGTTCAGGGCTCCTGTTCTTATATTATTAATAATTGTTCAAGTAATTCGTACATTTTCATTACTTCCAGCAATGAGCACCGGAAGCTCTTGGAGCATTGAAGCTGTTCAACAATGACTCTGAATTTACTGTGATAATGCAGTTTCTCATTTTTCTCTGTGCTTTCTTCACAGATCTTCCTGCTGGCCTGCCCGCCGGGTAAAACAGCAATGGTTGTATTTAGGTGAGTACATTTACACCATGGCTCATGTCTGGCTTTGGTCTCTGTTATATGCCACCATGTATTTTGGCAATAAACATCTGTAGTCATGCTAAAGTGCTGATTATAACCGGACTCACAGTTCCTCACATCTTTGGGTCATCTGCCCTCATTTCAACCTGCAGTTGTAGGTAGCAGTCACGGCTGTAAATTTTGAATGCAATATAAAATGATTGGGCCGACACACCACAATTGAAGATGGATTTTATTTTCATATAAAAACAATTGCCTCATTGATTGCAATTACCTGTGCACTTCTACAGAGTAAATTGGGTTTTCACGGTTTTCGTTGTAATGGATTCACTGGGCTTTATGGTCTCCTCTCCTCAACGACTGCTCAGGTCCGGGCAGTTAATTATTCAGGAGAAATGACTGTGTTCTTGCCGGAGGGAACACGATGTGGAATTTACACAGAAAAAAACCAGCAGGGTCACTTTCTGTTGCCGTAGCCCATGGGAGTCTGAAGCTGTGTCTCACCTGAAATGGCCATAAAGTATCCTGCTAAAAAATAAAACAAGAGTCTGAGAAGTTTTACGAAAACACACAACATTAAAGGCTCGGTAACCGGAGTCTCTATCCTTTCTAAAGGCTGCAGTCAGCCGCCCACAGCTCTTCATCCAACCACAACTAGGCCTGGATCTAGAAGTTGGCAGGGGTGATCAATGCCCACCCAATTGGTCAACTTTATTCGGTGCCATTTGAATCTGACAATTACGTTTAATTTATTCGCCCTGTCAGAATTTCCTGATTTCTGAATTGCTGGTGGGACACAGGGGCTGGGTTTGAAAAAATGATTCTCTGATAAAAAATAAACACTACACAGAGGACAACCAAGCCAAAGTCTCCAAGTGTTTGCAGTTTGTTCATTTACTAAAACAAACCAGGCTGTTGAACTTGTTTTTAACATTAATTACATCTGTATCATTAAAAATAATCTTCAGTGGCGTGTTTAATTACAGCGTCATCCATTCACAGCTTCCTTACTGGAACTCATCACCTGCATGTGTGCTGCGCAGGAGGTTTGGTGGAGCTCTGTGCGTGTGACGTGTAAAAAATAAATAATAATAATTATTATTATTATTATACCACGGCTTGGTTGAATTTCCTATTGTGACACGTTCTTTCAAACTTGGAAAAACTCTCAACACTAAGTCCACTGTGTCCCCCAATATCAGCAATCTAGATCCAGGCCTGAACCGAACTTAAAATGTATTATTGCTAACAATAAATGATATCATACGTGGATACACGTGGAGCTCTGGAAAAGTCAATATGATGGTATAATTGTTTGTTTATACTGATTCATATTTGATGGTAAATGCCTATTTCCTCCCACAGCACAACAGCATCAGTGATTCATGTCTCGGCCCAAGTATTGATCGGGACAGAGAGAACTTCCTCATACCAAAAAGTGTTAATAAGAACTTCATTTTTTAAACATAGTCATTGAGCAGGGGAGAAATAGTCGGCCAAGAGTGCTACTGATCAATAAACGTATAGTGAATGTGAATTTGAATGAAGCGGGGCTGTTTCTCCAGACGGGTTCAGGAGGCCCTTGAGAGTGACTGCTGAGTTTATTTAATCTGACACTCCGACAACGCTGCTGTTTTCCCAGTGACCTTAGCTGTCACAACAGTTGTTTTGGCTCATTTGACAAAAAGAGCAGTCAGAGGAGTTAAGATGAAGGTCTAGACTTTGACACATAAACTCCTGGGTTTTTATTGATGGTGCCTCTGTGAATGATCCTTGGTTAAAAGGGGCATTTATCCTCGTGTTTGACGGTCAGAAGTTAACTAAACAAACATCACACACCCTCTGTGTGTGTGCACTTGTACTTGTATCTTTGTGAGGACCATTTTGAGCATAGAATTTACGTAGTGAGGACATTTTAGGAAAGTGAGGATATTTGGGCCGTTTTCAAAAGTGTTCTTATCACCATACTACTAATATGTCTGTAATGCAATGATGCATGCAACGTAGAAAAAGGTTGTTGAAAGTTTCCTGGTGGTCTCAGACAGAGGTGGGGTTGACTGACATGTTAAATGGTCATTTGTCAATATCCTTGGTTAATGTTTTCCTCTGTGTGTTTTCAGGCTGCAGGTCCACATGTTGAACGGTGCGCTACTGGCTTTAATGTTCCCTGTCGTCAACACCAGACTGGTAAGTAACCAGCACTGGAAATCTCATTCACACATTTCCCTCTTCAAGCCTTTGTTCTGTTTCTGAAGTTAATAAGGACGGTTTCTTCTTCATTATCCCTATTTCTCACTTTTCTGACAGCTCAACAAGAGAGCAAGTTCTACCCCCTTAGCTGTGATACGTTTTGGAGACTAACTTGTGACATTTTATCTTCTTCTTGTCTAAAAAAGTGACATTTATATGAATGTGAAGTTTAAATACGTCTAGTCTCTACAAGAGCACGAATCTAAAGAACAAATTCTAACAAAATGTCAAACCCTGGTAGCGTAAAGTTTGATAAATGATGGAAATGTTTTCGTGGAGTTTGGACAGTTCGAACTTAATTATATATGTATATACATACACCGAAGTAAAGGTAAAGTTTTCGGCCTCAACTCTATTTCATTATCAGCGACAGATCTCAGACATATGAAGTATGCCTTCACATAACGTTTTTTAACATCCATGAACATTATGTCATATGTCTGCTTGCACTTTATCAGTTTTCACCACAGATATAGAAAACACAACTGTGGGGACTGAATGCTAATCTGATTTAACGTTAACTGAAAGGCAGCATCCATCAGATCCACATGAATTTTTAAGTCTTGTAAGACCATTAAGTGTAATCCTTAATGGTTCACATTTACAGAGAATAATTTAATAATTTTTATTCATTAAAAATACTGATCTCTGACCTGACTGTGCAGACGCATGTTGAATTATATATTTTTTTATAACACCATTAATAAGTGTCTGCAGTCGTGCCGTTTATTTTTTAATTTTTATTAATAAGTCACACAGTGGCTAAACCAGCTAATTTGTCACTGATATAAAAAAAATGTAATCTGTATTTTTCTATATATTCCTTAATTTTCTTGTTAGATTTAAAAGAGGTTGAGTGTTCTGCTGATCCTAAGTCACATAGTGCTCTCTGTGATCAGGTAGTCAAACCCTCTCGTGACATCTTTTCACTCGCAGTAGAATAGGATGAGTCACATCAAGCCTGACTTCCTCTCTGCTTGTAAATTCTGGTCTGAGGTCACACAGACCGAGTGCAGGAGGTGTGTCTGCAGGTTTAAGACTAAGCCGAAGAATGTAAACGTGTCGCTGGATGGTTTGATCTGTATAAAAGTTATGTGAATCATATTCTATGACCTTAACAATCACCAGATCTCACCCTAATTGAACACCTGCGGGAGATTTAGGACTGGCGAATTAGTTTTCTCCACCGTCATCATCAAAAAACCAAATGAGGGAACATCTTTTGGAAGAATTGTGTAGCTGGAGAGCAGGAAATCTAAGCACAGGCAGGGTAGATTTGTGCGCCAGAGTCACTGTGTGAATGTCTTCAAGAAACACAAGCAAATCCAGGTGTAAATGTACACATGTAAAACTCTGTGACTGAGAATCTTCACAGAAATGAAACGTTACATTCTCTCCACAGCTTCCGTTTGAGAAGGAGATCTACTACATCCAGCACTCCATGCTGTACCTGGTGCCTCTTTATCTGTTCAGGAAAGGAGGTAGGATTACATTCATTTTGTCTGCTCCCCCTGTTCTATCTCCATTTCATTGACACACATGAAGAAATACCTTTCACGTGCCAAACAAGCAAGCTTATATTACCATGACACCTTTCTCTGTGCATGGATTCCCTTTTGTTGGTACTGGCTCTTTCTGTGTGCGTTCTGTCGTGTTGACTGTTGCTGCCTATTTAATCTTCAAAGCTCTGTTTATTCTATGTGTTGCTGCTCTGTCTACATGAGCTTCATGCTACTGAAGAGCAAACATAAAACCTTGTGTTGCTCAACTGTGTCTTCCAAAGTTAAAGTTATTAATTTAAATGGGAAGGAGAGATTTTATTCCTCCTGTGGTTAGAGCTACAGGAGGCAGAGATCATTAGACTTGCAGTTTAAAGATTTACAGCTTTTGTTAACTAAAAGTGGGACTGATGTGACTGTGTATGTATGAGTTATGTATTATTATATCATTTAATTATACAGTAAATCTGTTCACCATGAAGAGACTACAGACAGACTCATTCCACAGATACTCCCTTCTCTCCTGGCAGCACCCAAGGTCAGGTTATAGATAAAGGGCCAACTAGCAGTACATTGTAATATCTACGCTCATAGACTTTCATATCTAATTCAGATGCCCAGACAGAGAGGCACCAACTCCAATTCTTTTGCGTATTACATCAGTGGCTAGATGTAAAGGTTAGATATGCGTGCTTTCGTGGATGCGCGGTTGGGATGGGTGACGCAAGGTGAGGGAGATAAATTGAGATGCTTTGGGAGACATCTTCAGACTTGTTGGCGTTTGTATATTGTTCCACCTTCTGGTCTCCTTGATGCGTCAAGTCTACATTAAAATCTTCTGCATAAGACATCAGCTGCTGCCTGAGTTCTCCTTTCACCAGCTTCCAAATCACAAATGGGAAGCTATTTTAAAAAGACGTGTTCTTTTTTTTAAATGTCATTAGATTTAGATTATTAAGTATTGTTAGATAGAGGAAAGAAGTATCGACAAAATATATTCATTATACAATTCATGAAAAAAGATAATGTGCTCAATAATTTTTGTACCAACTGATTTTCTAGATGTTTATAAACAGTGGTGCAGAAAACAGCTTACCTAACGTTCAGATATGATATACAACACTTGTGCAGTTATTATTCTGCATACTGCATTTTGATATGAAGTGAACTAAATCCGACTGCTGGATCGTGTCTTGAAGGGCACAAACTTGCAATGTCTCCAGGTTCCACAAATGGTAGCAGATGCATGTTGGCTGGTTGTCTCTGAGAAACAGCTGTCCAGGTGCCCTCAGAGTCACCGAGGGGCAAAGGCAGGAGGACAGATGTTGCGTCGGGCAGCTCCCAGCTTTAAACGTGTTGTAAATGTGGACCAGGACATAGGTGAAATGATTAAAGGTTTCTACACAGCCCACAAGAACAAGGACGGGACAGCTTTGAATAACATGTCACATTTTACAGGGTTTATTGTTGATTTTAAGTGTATTAGAATAGAAGTCAGGTCAATGACAGAGAGAATTATCTAGGGTGTTGCATGTTAACCAAAACTCATCCCATTCTTCATTAGTGTCACAACACTGGACCCAAACAAAAGAAAATATTTAATGCTCGGATTACAATGACCAGCAGGTACACATTTTATATTTCCTCACTGTGCTGTAACCAATGTCAGCAGTGAGGAAACCGGAAAAGCCAGTTTGACACCACATCCTGTTACTGGTTCACAGTGTTTGTGTCTTTTGATTCGACTTGTATGTGAAGGGAAACAGTATTTTGTTCTTTAGTGTTGTCACAGAACACGCATCCTGTGTGTTTGCGCTCTTTTCAACTGACAAAGAGGAATTCAAGAAAAAAAGTCTGTTCAACCCAGGGATGAGGTGGAAACTCTGGGTTTTGTGTTACTGCAGTCACTTTGAAGCCGAACGGCTCGAGTTGCTTTCAGGTTTTCTTCAACAAACCCAGGTTCCTACTGTTACCTCCCGTCAAATGGGTGTGTTTTAATTTCCTTTTTCATACAGCCACTAACCATGCAAATGTCAAAACCCATGGATTTGCATTTACCTATTCGACACTCATTTGTTACCCAAAACCCATGCTGACTAACAGTGCGGCTTTTATTATGAGCTGTCAGTCATCAGTGTGAAGTAACTGAGACAACAATGTCAGGTTGTCTGTCATTTCCCTTGCACCGTGCAATGATCACTGTAAAGTTCAACACAACTGGACAAAATGTACTTTAAAAGTAAGTTTTTACATATAAACTACATATAGTCTTGTAACATTTCAGTTACAATGATAGCATTTAGTGCATGTTAAAAAACAACAGTTAAAGGCTGCTGAGCAAGATTTAAAATGTTAAATAGATTTCTAAAAATGTCCACTCACTTTTAACTGCTAATCACCAAACTCAAAAGTGAGTCAGACTATCTATAAACAAACTGTCCCGTCTGTCTGATTCATATTTCCATGTTCTGCTGCCAGCAGCACGTTGTACACGTTGTAGTATTAGGGCCACATAAAGGAAAAATAATTTTAGGCTGCATGTCATTTTATAGGACAAATATCAGAAGATCAGCCTGTTACCTGTGTTGTCATGAGGAATGTGAAGCATCTTGCTAAGTTATACTTCATCTTTTGTCACAACAGCACCACATTATCATAAGTATCGGGTCTTTCAAAAGACTGCGCAAGAACCGTGGTCTAATCCAGAAACAGAACCACACAGATTTGAGGGAAGTTGTCTGTTTGGTAATGGTGCCTTGCAGTCTGTTTCTGTTATGACTATTTTCCTCATTAGATTACAACATTATTCTCGGGGGGGGAAAAGCCCTAATACTCCATTATAATGTTGTCTGGTTTCAGATGAAGAAATACATTTAAATGTTGAATCTAAAAAGCAGCAGGTGTTCTGGCCTGTGCTGAATGAAGTTTATAGATTTGTCCCTCCAGCTCTTTCACTGCTGTTGCACATTAATCTGTCTGGCTCTGCTGGATTAAAATGGAGGCTGTGCTCTTTATTTACCCACTGCCACAGCGAATGGCCGAATCACTTCCATTTTTTTTATTCACCACACACACACACACACACACACACACACACTTACTCTTTACTCAGCCCGGATATACTCAGTTGGCAAAACTACGTCTGAAAAGCTGATCTGAAAAGTTTCCCATTTTAGGGTTCTTTGACTCAGAGTTCAGGTTCAGATGTTTTTGAAATGCGCTCTCCCAGATGTTTTACAAACAGATGTGTGTGTTTGTTTCTGCAGGTGTATACAAGCCTGAGCCTCTCGGGGACATGTGGTGGGCACTCCTCGCCACGGGCCTGCTGTTCCTCTACCACTTCCTCTTCTTGCAGGTTCTTGGCCTGGTAAGATGGAGCCCTCTGCTGGGTATTGCTTGACATTTCATTATGCAAAGTATGTGCCATCATCTAGTGTCAGTGGTTTCATTTCCATGGAGAATAAAGTTTATTTGGACATAGAGGTGTGATCAACAGGAATACATGTTAATATTATCCAATACTATACTGATCCAAAGAAAGGGAAATGTGGTGGAGAGATGTATTTATCAGTTTATATATTGGTGTAATAATGAAACATTCATTCATTCATTTTAATGAATGAATGAATGTTTCAAAATAAAGATTTGTAATAATGACTGAAAATATGACGGCTTATTGCACAAACCCATCTCACGACACTGAATTAGAACACGTATGCTGCACAGTCCAGAAATAAGTAAGCAAACATACCCAATGCAAAGATATATACATTCATTCTTGCACATGTATATATACTCATGCACACATGCTGCATAAATGCATTCATAGCCTGATTGATACTAGATTTTTGAGGCCAATGCTGATATCAATATTTGAGATATTTATCTATTGGCTGACCTAAATACAATATGGTACTAAGATCAATAATTTAAGATCAGCCTTGGTCTCTGTTCACATGAACATATACAGTTTACACACATTCACATACACACACTTATGCAAACTGGTGCTAACACCTTGTTGACTGGAAACGACAGGACACCCCCAGAGATGCCTCTGCGGGTCAGGGCTGTTTTGGCCTTCTCCTCTGCTCCTGGCAGTGATGCATATAATCCATCCTCCAAGATAGTTGATCAAATACATCCAGGTTTTCTGTTAGTCCACTCTTGCTGATTGAAACAGCAACATGGCTTACTTTAAGTGTGATTTCAGATTAAAGTCCATGTATTGTCACGGTGACTAACACGACTCGTTTACAATCAGTCTTGCAGTTTTGCTGTAGTATACTAAAGATGGCTTGGCTAGCCAGGTCTACTTGGGTCAGCTCGACTATACACATAATGTTAAACTGACACAGTACCCATGGTGATAGAACGCACTCGACTCGGGCTCGACTGATTGTATAAAACATGAGTCTGAACTTGTATCGGCCCCAGGTCGGGCCTCTGGTCCTGCAGTTCAGATGGACGCATGAAGACCTTTACACTGAATCAGATTAATAAATGTTTTTAGCTTCACAAAGTCAGTTTAGAATGAGTTTCATTGTGTAATGTTGTAATGTGAAGGTGTTTCTCCACAGATTTTAAACTATTATAAAATATATATAAGTCTACATTAAACAGCCACTAATGCCAACTTGTGACTGCAAAGTAATGGCTGCAGTCACACATTGAATAATAGAGCATTTACTGACTGAACTCATTAAGTTGATAGTTTTGCAGAGCAGAAATCCAACAGAAATTAATAACACGTATGCAGGGAATTCAACCATGACATTTAGCAAAAACTCATTATCCAAGTGAGTAGCACTTATTATTCTCACTAGAATTAGCATTATGTTATATTAAGACGTGTGTTTACTCAATCCGTCTGTCTGTCTGTGACCCCTGCAGGCGACTGAGGTCAACCTGAACAACATGCTGTGCCCGGCGGTGTCCGACCCCTTTTACGGGCCTTGGTACCGGGTTTGGGCGACGGGCCACCAGACCCTGCTGACCCTCGTTCACGGGAAGGTCCTCACGCTCCTGTCGCAGCACACCGGCTCCGTCTGCAGATACCTGCTGGACGCGCTCCGACTGCGCAGCAAGAAAGTCGACTGAATGTTCGCAAAGATGCACACAGACCTAGCCTTTCACTCTAAATGCCTGCTCATCCAGATTTCTTTCTTTTTTAAAGCAACATTTTAATGCATCTTTTTAGATTTAACCATCTGTTTTACTGAAACTCGTGAGCATTTCAGGGCCAGTGAATCAATGTGTCATTCTTTTAGTGTTGTAGTTGGCTTGCATACATACATACATACTTGCATGGACAAACATAATAGGACTTCTAAGGCTGGTAGTTAGCGTTGTTGAGTTTGCCAGAGCTAGCCTTGCTTGGAAATACCATTTCCAGAGATATGTAAGTGAATTTGTGGATGATTTCCCAAGCTGCCTTTTTCTAACCGTTGTGACAGAGAAATGGGAGTCACCGAAAATGTCACTACTGATCTGCAGTTGTTACACTTTCATTTCTTTACCTCTTTACGCTAGATCTTTGTTATGTTAGTAAAGCTGCCATTTTATTTGTCTCAAGATTGTAAATGTGAGCTGTCGTAAACGTTATTGCTCGTTCGGTTGGAGGATTTTTGTTCGACACGTATGATCACTTCTCAGTGTTGTCATGACTGAAAAAAAAAAACCAAACTTATTTATGGCGTCCCCCTGTTCTCACTTCATCACACACATGGACAGGTAGTGAACGCATCGCTGTTCAATGGCCTCTTCTGTGTTTCTGTTTCCCCCCCGTTCTGATCATTCCAATTGTGGTAATCTGGGGACATGAGGATGTATTACATGCTGAGACTCCTAGTGATGAATGAGGATTTGTGGATCTACACCGGGATGTTATTACCTCCCACCAAGGAGGACATGTTGTTTTTGTCTTTTATTTCCCGGTGATGTCGGACCACGTTCAGTGAAGTATAGATTTCAGTGAGTTGAATGAATGTGTGGAGAACTTGAAATGTTTCTGGGCTGGATTCATGCATAATGACACTTGAATACAATTTGTTGCTTAATCTTCCAAAGCATCCTGAATTCACTCCACCACCATATTCGCAACAAATCACGACCTCAGTTTTTTAACAAATTGCATCAAATGATCTTTATGAGATCAATTTGAGTCATATATTGACTATCCATGTGAGAGAAAGTATTAGCTGATGATGATTGAAAAATGTCAGTCTGGGTATAACATTTCAATTATGAGGGATGTGTTTATTACTGTAGCATATTATTGTACTTCACTGTAAAGAAGGGATAAGACAAAGTTTTGTATTTTTATCGGTTCAAGTGTATGTTCTGTATTGAGAATAAAAGTGATGTCGACCACTTCTCGTGGAAATGTAGCATCTTTTCGAACCATGTTCAAGGTGGATTTTGTAATGTTGAATACATGCAGTTTAAAGACTTAAAACTTGTAACTTTTGAAGACTTATTTTGTTTCCACTGGCACAGTGAACAAAGCATGCAGCTCACAAATATACATATTAATGCTATAGTTTCCTAAGTAGAAATAAAAGCACTGTAAAAGAAAAGAAATCTACAACTGAAATTACACGTATTTAATGAGTGTATAAATAAGATGCAAACACACATGGGATTATTGCAAATATTGGATGAAATAGCTCGTACTGATAACGGATATATAGAACAGCCATGTATTAAGTACTGTAAATGCTACAAGTGACGGAAGTTACTGAACAACCTGATGTTTTGGGAAATTCGCACAATCCCTATCTTGCAGAGTGTTTAGATAAAAAAAAAAAAAACATCTACTAGTGCCTATAAAGCTATGTATTGTTCTTTGATCTGTACAAAAGCATGAAACCAATTTGGTGGTCTGGGTTATTTCTTTACTAGGGTTAGTGACTTTTTGTAGGGGTTTTTTTTGTTATTGCTTTTTTGTATAGATTAAACAAATTTGATATAACCCTTAACGTGTTAACCAAACAGCTTTACATGTGCTAGAGGACTAGGCTAGAAGGTTTTGTTTAAGCAGAGCCAGGCTAGCTGGTGCCAGCCTTTATCATAGACTGAATATAAAGATGGCCGACGCGTCTCCACTTCCTCCCACTATCCAAAAAAGAGGCCAAAACATCCTGGATTCGAACACTGCCATATTGCGCCGATGACATCATTTGGAGCCAGATTCTGCGCTGTACAGCAGAGGATGGAGCCTCCAAGACACACGTTTGTCCAATCGTAGCTGTCAATCATCACGTTTCACCTGTTATTATAGCATCAAATAACTAATTCAAACACTTACCAGAGAAATGAACATCTGGACCTACATAGGTTTGATTAGAACTACCTAAAAATGACACAAACCATCTTTGAGAGAATGTTCTTAAATTTGTATTCTGACTTTTTTAGTTTGCTCTAAGGTGGGTGGAAGGTGGGTTTTATGACCTGTACTGCAGACAGCCACCAGGGGGTGATCAAGACGCATTGGCTACATATTTGGGACTCAGCCATGTCATCCATCTTTCTATACAGGCTATGACTTACACTAAGCTAACCAGCTGCTGGCTCCTGCTTCGTAGAGCAAGCAGGGTCGTGTCATCTAACTTCCAATAAGAGAGAGAGAAAGCAAACGTGTATTTCCCAAACTGTCATGCTACTCCTCAAATAGCTGCCCACCTCACCACAACACAACTATGACACAGATGCCAAGTTGCATGACTCATACAGTGTTTTTGCACCGTATGTTTGGCTTTGTTGTTTTCTGTAAGGCCAGACGGGGTCTACGAGCTCGAAAGAGGAGCGTATTGAATGAAGTGCGCTGAGTGTTTTCACAGGCCTATAGCACCGCATCTCTTCAGACTGTCAAGAGAGGAGGTCGACTTAAAACACTGCAGCGGCTGCAAGGAGGCCTCGGGGTGATGGTGAATTAAGAATAGAAAAATGTTGAAATATGCTGCTCTTCATTTCAAGTGTCTGTGCAGATTCAGAAACATCCACATCACAGGGAATCACTATGTTTCTTTTATAGGATCAGGCTCCATTGTTTCCTCCGCTCAGGAAGGTTATGTTTTCACCCCTATCCCTTTGTTTGTTGGCATTTGTTTGTGAGCAAGAAAACATTGCACAAAAGTCCATGAAACTTGGTGGAACGATGCAGTATGTGTCCCATTCAATTTTTTATCTAGCTCTGGGGGCAGATCCATGATTTTTTTCTTCCACTTTTTTTAATGCTGAGAAACAGATATTTTGGACATTTCCTCTGATTTCCTAGAGAATAATACTGATAGTTATGAGTGTGGGTATTTTGGTCCAACTTGATTGAATTTAAGGGGACTGTCCGGCTTTGGCGCAGGTTATGTGCTCTCGTAGTTATTTCAATGTAAGGCAGAGGCAATAGGAAAACATTCATTCACTTGCTGCGAAATTAAGTTTCCCTGGCTCCAGCACAACCAACACCCAGGCTCTTGGTCAGCACAGAAATAATCAGTGCTCAGGGAAATGGAGGGTAGTGACAGCAGGGTAATGGAGCTGACACAGTTGACACGTTTTGTAACACAAATGGCACATAATACGAAATAGACCCCTGGTGAAATAAAGTGAATTGAGATTGAAAATGGACCTGGTGCAATCACTGTCTTTACAACACCAGTTCACTCCATGCATTCACTGGTCGGTATCACTTATTCAGACAGCTGGAGGCCCCAGAGGCAGGAGATAAAATAAAGTGCTGGTTTGCATTTGATCTCAGGCCAGTGCTGGGTTCATGTGTGGTCTCGCACACAGGCGCTTCTGAACCACTCAGCTATCTGTGAGCACTTAGCCCCGAATATCATGTAACAAGCAGCAAGGTATTTTAAGATACACCTGCCCAGACTTCTCCTGACTGGGTGCTGAGTGGTTTTGGTGTGGATACTGACAGAAGGAGCAGGCGTGTGAGACTCCTGCTCCTCGTTACAGTCGCAGCTCCACGGTCGCCATGTGTAATAAGTCAGATATGTTTCGGGGATTGATATTTAGGAATGTGTGCAATTTGGTGCAGATCCAAATAAAAATCAGCTTCTAGTGGATTTAAATGTGGTTGCATTGGCTGTGCTCTACTGAGTGCCATTCTAGTAACATTTAGTGTATTAAATATAGATGAATTTATAAATCTAAATGTGTGTTTAGATCAATAAATCTAAATGTATGTGGAAATGATGGTACTGACCAATCCTGGTACATATAGAATTATTTATAAATCTAAATGTATGTATGTACCGTCCCTTCCACGTACATTTAGATTCATAAATAATTCTACACGTACATGGATATGACAGTGCCATCATTTCCACATGCATCGAGATTTATTTATGAATCTTAAAACTGCATTAAAGACAAGACTAGGACGGGCAGATATTACCACTATTAATATTTAACAGAATAATAACCATTTAAGTTGATACAACACATCCCAGTACAGCAGCTTGGCAATAGATGCTACAACTGTAGGAATAGTAAACAGTATTTGACAAATGATTCATAAAAGGAGGATGTTGTTGTGTAAGTTTCCGATGCTTTGAGCAGCACAGACAAATGTTTAATTCACATCCTCTATAGTTAGCTGGTGGGAGATACTCTTTATAGAGAAATACTTTATTAGGAATAAGCCCTTGGGGCGTATCAACTCGTTTTCAACACAATAGTACAAGTACATTAAGTACAAGTACATTCAGACAACATATTTAATACACACATACACACATTAGTAGAACAAACAAAATACAAAGTACAAAAGCATCGATAGTTTATAGAATAAAAAAGTCAGTAAAGTCACTACTGTCATTGATAGAATTAGAGTAGAACATAGTCATACTTATTATAGGTATTATTATTGGGGACATGCACAGCTGGTCCTATATAATAAGAAAACAGGGCATTTTTGAACAAGTGAATAGATGACATGAATCAAATATTTGCTGGTTTTTGAGAAGGATCTGTCAGAACCTGCTCATCCTAATACCACTAAGTGAGAAAATTAGTCAACCCTTTAAATGTGATGATGTTACAGTCCCATTGGGAACATGAAACAATGATGTTTCCGTGTTATTCCACGATTATGCATTATGAATTGCCGTTCAACTGTAATTCCACACCATCTCTGGATGAGTCACAGGATGGCGGTTTTGACATCATTCTCGGGTCTGAGGTGTTATCTTTGCACTACAGTAAAGTAAAAGTAAAATTAAGCCATGATATGATTTTCAAATCAAATGAAAACGATCTCATCACAAGATGCGGTTAGTATCGGTCTTAGACGTTTCAGTCGTATCGCATGATCATCAGCAGTTAGTCGAGTCGTCCTGAAGGGCAACTTGACATGAAGAGCTCCATTGTTCCGTTTAAAGAATATCTTATAGCTTGATTCTGGCCTGAGCACTGAACAGCATCTTTACCGCAGGCAGAAAATCCTTTCGCCCTGAGCCGCAGCATGATCCCTGCATGATCTAGACTTCATATAGAAATGTGATGCCTGGAGTTATTACAGACAAAGCACTGATACATTAATGCACTTCATAAGATGGTGCCAGGAGAACAGGCACAGCTTCCAGTGTTACAGTCAACGGTTGTTGGTCGCTGTTTTGTCGTTCTCAAGAACGCCCCAAGAGAATCCTTTCAAGCTTGGCACAAATGTTCTCTGAGACTCGTGGATTAGCCGATTAGTTTTGGGTGGTCAAGGTCACAGTGGCCTCACAAAACATATTTTGGTCTCTTGAACATGAAATATGAAGTCTGCCTTCATTGAAATATTTTTTTTTAATTTTGACCAGTTTTCACTTGGACGCAAAGATAAATGATTAGATTTCAGTGGTCAACGGTCACAGCGACCTCACGAGTCTGGACAGAGAATATGTGTAGACTAACTGCACTGGTTGGCGAAGCAGCATTAAACCACAGGGCGGTAATTCTAGTTCATAATGTGACTCAATAGAACTGTTTACAGAACTCCTTCTCAGCTGCCTATTGAGGTTTACACTTTATGAAAAGCATCTATCACTGGATGATACAGTTGTGTAAGTGATACAGGAAATTACAATGAGGGAGATAAGTTCACCCATATCCAAAAGCCAAATTACCGCGGAAAGATAAGTTACAATAAGTTAAAATGAAACTAAATGAGAAATGAATTTCTGGTGTTCCCAAAGCTCCCATGAAGCAGCTATACAACGTGTAATAGAAATGTGGATATCAGATTTAGAAAGTGATGACATAAGGCTGCAAATGCAAAACACACAAATAGAAAAACACATGGTGGAAAGTCAGTTGAAGACGGATAAGGTGCTACGGGTGGACTTCATTGAACATACATATCAACTATTACATATTCCACTTGCACTAAAGAAGACTTGATAAAAACAGGAATATTGTCTTCAAAATGAATGATGAATTGTTTCTCACTGACTGAAAAGATCACACCGTGTTTGACACCTCCTTTAGTCTGAGGCCTTCAGCTTCAGAGAAGGAGATACTCAAGACTACTTGAAGAAAAGTGAGCGGCTTAGCTTCATGGAGAATGAAACAGGCCCGTGGTTGTGAGAAATCAAGTAAAAGCCAATATCCCTGGTGTGAATGAAATTTGGTTCCTGAAACAATACACAGATCAGCAGGGGAAATCTACAGGCCATAATGTGGATAGTTTTCATAAAAACTGTGAACGATGAATTCAATTTCAGAAAATAAGACAGAAGACCACTTCAATTGAGGGAGGTGTAGATTGCATCTATCTGAACGTGTTTTAAGTCTGGATCTTCAAGTCCTAAAACTTGAAAACACTTGAGAAATGCTGTATCAGTGTGTTTGTGCTTAAAGAAAATTCCACGACACATGTTCTCTTTTCAGTAGATTTTTTATCTTTTATTGAATAAATGATTTAAAAGGTAATAACAATGTTTAAAACTACTACCTTCACATCCATTGCTTACATACTCAGATAACCCATCTATATATATTCTTTCAACCCTCCCCACTTTTCTTTTGCAATTTTTTTTTTTGCTTTATTTTTTTGCTTTTGTTTTTTTTTGTGTGCGTTTGTTTATTTTTATCTTTTTTTTCCATTTGGAGTCATACTATCTTTAATAAATGCCCGTTTCAAGTCTCGTCACACTAACAGCAAATTCAAGAGGAAGAGAGGAAGGGTCTAGCTCTACAGGGGGATGGATTTGAAGTTCCCAGTTCATAGTTTTCCATCAACATTTTTCAAGTTACTAAAGCAGAGGAGAAAAAAAGATCCAAAAATCGAAAAGGAAAAGAAATAAAAGTTGGTATGAGGAGTTACACCAGGCAACCCTCCCAGCCCATCAGGCCACTGCAACTGAAGAAAATCATTTTGTACAGTGACACGTCATCGAAGTCAGTGTCTCTAAAATTCAGAACATAGAAAACCACTAAAATAATTTTGAAACTAGATCCAAAATATTCTTTTGAAAAGAAGTAATTCGATGTACAAAAACAGTCATTTTCGTTTTTTATGTGCATTTTTTAAAATATTTTTTTAATAAAAGTCTCAAACACAAGTTTATTGTAGATCTTATTTCATTTGTCATTATCATTATTATTATTGATTCATTTAGACTTTTTTCATATTTTTTTTTTTTTTTTTAATTCATCTATCAGTGCGATTTTATACCAGTGCAGCTACTGGGTCCAGAGTAAAGAAAACAGGCTATTTCATCTTTAATGGCATAAAAAATAAGGAAAAATCCATCTTTTATACAAAGTATAACTGCTGGTCTTTAGGGAAAAATAAACACTTATAAACCCATAAAGCTAGGAGGCACACCATGGGATTTTCATTTTTGTAAATTAGAGCAATAATAATAATAATGATAACAATAATAATAAACAAAATAAGTAACAACAATTGGCAACCAATTTTAACCATCTTTGATGCCGTGTACGGTTTCAGAGATGTAAATTCATTGAAAAATTAGGTTGCTTCATAAGTCAAGACAGTTGAGAAATCGCAACAAAAAAAAAAATAAAAAGACATAAAACATTTTGTCAAATGCAGGGGTGTTTTTTGGAAGGACAGGAAGCCAGGCCTGAAGAGCAGCATTTGGGCATGGCCGCTGGCATCTTTGGTTCAGTCAAACATACGAAGGTAACACGAGCTTGAGCATTCCACGACACATGAGAATGACCACACAAGGAATGCTGAGGCTGAACTCTGACCCCGGTATGGAACCAAAACACGATCTGCTACAACAAACTACGAAACGTCGTTCCATAATGTCTCATGAGGTATCAATGCTTTTTAAAACAGTTAAATCAGTACAGAACCAGGACTATATTCTGCGTGTTCTACGTAAAACATTTACTCTGCGTCCCATCAAGTGGGATGCTCCCCTTCAAACAAGGTTCTCAGCAAACCTCGCCCTTTCAGCAGCTAGAAGGAAAAACGAAAGGATGTGCTCGTTAAAAAGCAGCACCCGATCTTCCAGGAGAGGCAACGAACACAGTCTATTACCGCCACTGTCTACTTAACGACACACACATCGCACCTCGACAAACTAGGCCATGAGGTTGGGCCACAGTGTAGGGAGTAAACGGGGGGGGGGGTTAACGTGTTGACTTCTTGTCCTTTCAAACCTGCAGGGGTGTTGACTTGCACTGGTTGAAAAAAAATAATAATAATGAAAAAAAAAAAACACCTGTTGAACAGATCTGCATATATCAAGGATAGTAAAGGTAACACATGGAGGATTTTCTCTTAATATACCGCTGTAAAAAAAATCGCCATGACGACCATTAACAGTACATTCAAGAGCCCCTATGACACATTGCTGCTAGGACTTTTCCCTCTTTACTCTTTGTTTAAGAGAATCCGTTTTTTCCCCCCTCACAGGAAAGTTGATCCCACACTGCAATTAATAAAAGCAGATTCTCGGGGCCTTTTCGTAACGGCGACCGTCGTGACTCAATTCACAGCGATGCACCAAAGAGAAAATCCTACATGAAGCATCTTTTTAAGTATGATATGATCAATGAGTCCGCATGACCAGTCACGAGCTGTGACCACCCCAATATGAGGTCCGATAGCACCATATTTGTCTTTTAAATCTCTTAATGGTTAATAAGAGTGTCTAAGCCATAGATCAAGCATATCATGGATAAAACCATAGGTCTCATACTCAGACATACATGCAACTGAACACATTGCATGTGTATACAAAGACATATATGTAAAAGAGCATGGTCAATTTGGTTTTGCAGCAGAAAAATTCCAGTTGTGCTGTATTTAATGGACCAGGAGATGAATGCCTGACTGTTCTTCTCTGAAATGTCTTTGTGTAGTGTATTTTAAAAAAACATACATTTGTCTAGAGGCGTGAAACGATGAGGGTAACACCACCACGGTGTCAGAAAGAGAGAGAATGTGTTAACCAGGTCTCTGTGGAGCTGTAAGTGAAATGGAGGACCAGTAGCTGGCTAAGATGTGAGCTAACAGGGCAGGTGTACACAAGCCCCCATATGCATGTATGAGGAAGTATTGACAGCATTCAAATAACATTATCTCTTTCCTTCCCTACAATGTGAAGATGGAGCTGGGACAGAGCCACAGGCCAGAGGGACACTCAGAGTCATCTCCTGGTCCATCACTTATTAAATCATTAATTTAAGGCAACACAACTGAATACTGGGTCATTTCGGGTTACTGTGGATGGAGTGCCAAAAGCCCTTGACATTTTTGCATAAAAGAAAAATAACCTGTCAGTTAGTAAAGGCTGTTACGCAGAAAGATGTTGGTCAAGTGACAAGAACCTCTCAAAAATTCCAGTTCGCAAAACTAAAAACCAAAACAAGCAGATCGCGCGATGACCCTTAACTGTAACATTCTTTAAAAGTAAATCCAAACTAGCCGTGTGTGTGTGTGTGTGGATGCCGACTCACAACGAGTGATATTTGGATGGGAAATGGCTTCTTAAGTCCTTTATACAAAGCCCTGGCTGTTTTTTGTTTTTTTTATTCGTAGACCTCAACTGTAAGCCGCCAGGCCCCGTGCAGAGATTCAGCTCTGACTAATTCAACCGTGTTTGCTCGAATCGGCTGCCCAACAGCTGACTAAACACACCACAAATCAAAATATGTCCTGTGCCGTGGACACACAGATCAAAGGGACCCTGCTGAACGGCGGACTAATCGGAGAAAGGTGGTAGTGCGGTTTCAACAACTAAAACTGGCTGCGTCGTGGCAGCTCCACAATGACATGCACTACTAAATGACACAAACATGTTAATTAGCTCACTTCCTTTTGTGCGTCAAGTGTCTTCATTCAAAAAATGACAATTTTTAATACAGCGTACTTCACGGACGAGTGACAATGGTTAGCTATAGTCTGAAAAGGCAAGACAGTGTTTCCATGACGACACGGGCAATATACACGACACCTGACGAATGACTGAAACCGCTGATTCGACGTGTGTCTTTCGTGATGCGGCCTTGCCTGAGGCTGGTTGGTATACGTTTGCATTCGGTGGTGGAACAGTTACCAGTTTCAGTGGCACAGAATGCAAATACATCAAGCCAAACAACAGACTACTCTTACAAAGTGTGGAATAAAAAGAGAATATGGCTTTAAGTAGATATAGCATGTCCCTGTTAAAGTGACTCCCTGCCAGTAAACTCAGACACCAACAGACGGTAAATTTTAACTGAAGCATCGTTCATGCATTTTCTTTTTTTTTTCTTCTTTTAGGGACATGTAATTACACCTGGTCGCCCCTCTCCACTGCCGGGAGAGCAGAGCCCACTTGTAGCCCATTTTACATAACAAATCACCAGCAAGGACGTGATTATCCTCAGACAAATGGCTTCCTCCGCGATTACTGTAATTTGAAAAAGAGGGAACATCGTTGCAAGTTTACAGGTTCCACCACAAAAAACACGACAAACACTCAAGGGGAAAGGTTCCCAAAAGAAAAACTGTCGGGAGTTTTTAAAAATCAAATTTCTAATTTTCGTTTGTTCTCGTGGCAGATCAACGTCCATATCCACACACTGAGATACACACAGCTCGCACAAGAAACGCAACTAGCAATGGCCAGTCAAAGGGCATTACTATCCTACTGTTTATACTTTGGAGTACACAGTTCCCAATAAATAGTTCCAACTACAACACTATAAGAGTTTACAAGGCTCAAACAACCTCCACAGTCAATCTTATTTTTTTTGTTTTTGAGAGGAATCAGGACAGAGATGACACAGCCTTTGAGAACTGCAGTTGCCTTGCTACATGGTTATACATGTCGGGATATTAAGAAAGAAAATAGGAGAACTAAAGATTTTTTAGTTAATGTAGAACTGTAGCAAAGCCTAAACAATATAAGTGTTAGACTAATCTACTAAGAGACTTCCTTCCATCCACAGAATCAAACACCTGATTAGGTTTGCTGAAAAGATTAATAAAATCTATTAGTTGTTAATTTTCAAACGTATGAGTAAAGGGGGTTATAGTTATAAGGATACATATGCTGCAAAAACTTAACCACAGGCAAAGAAAGAAAGTGAATTTCTTGCCATAATCAAATGATGCTTCGTTGCCACCCGTTGCCATGTCAACGTCTGGGAGACGGCCAGCATGGCAACGGAAACTATCATCATAAAATGGTACAGTAGTAGAAATAGCTAGACCAGGAGGGGGCAGGCTCTCCTGGGAAAAGGTCCGCGGAGAGGTCCAATGATTGGTCATGCGGCTCGCTGTCAGGAATAATGGTTGTACGGTGGTAGAGGGTGCCCAATGCCATTCTGGTAGTGATGGTGCTGACGGTGGGCGATGTACTCTGCATAACCCATTGTCAACTTCTCGCTACGGTACCTTGGGATGAGAAGAGATGCATCGGTAACGGCAAGGCTGGAAAACGCACAACGGGCCAAGACACAGAGCTGCACCTACTGTGATTCTTTACGATCAGTTTACAAGACCATACTGCACTTTGGAAACTTTTTTATGTGTTCCTTTTTTCTATTTGAAAAAGTGCTCTACTGATTCAGCATTGCAAATTATCAGTTTCGCTGTGGACAGTTTGAAATATGAGGAAAAGAATTGCTGCAGCAAAACCAGAGATTGTTTTTATCTAATCATAACCTGTCTGTGAATGTGCAGAATCTGTAGGTGAGGAACACGATTTTGGGACAGGAAGCCTTCTAGTTTCGATTTCTAGTTTGACCAATCATATTTGAGCAGGCTTTGGTTGCCCACGGGTAAACAGTCCGTGTGGAGAGCGAAATACATCAGCCATCTGCTTATTTATTGTTGTTATTTGGATTCATATGGAGCTAGCTGTTGATTTAGATTAGCCAAAACATCATCTGGAACTAAAAACACCTACAATCAGTTTATGTTTTGTGCAGAGGAAAATTGTGACTGTAAACAAGTGTGCGGATATCTGCTGTCTACACTGGAAGCCCCAAAATATTGCCCGTTGCTCCGAGATTGCCCACAATGCAAAGTTGGGTCAAAGATTGAGAATTTATCAGCTTTCCTGCAGCTCCCTCTGGAGCCAAAAAAAAAACCTTTACACAACTTTTCCCCAACTTATGCAGGAGATAGATACTTTAAAACAACATGTGTAATCTTACCTGGTTAACTTAATGGTCTTCCTGAAGTCATTTGTGATGGGAGCTTTATAACCTCCCTTTCGTAGTAAGGAATCTATGGTTTGAATGTGGTCCCAACCTTGATGAAAAAGAACAGTTTTACACAATATCCAGATTTAGTTAGATTTGTAAATTTTTATTAAAAGAACACAGATCAGGCTGGATTTCAAGGAGCACAAAAAGATCTCACCTTGCTCCTTCGCAACCTCTGGTAGGTAAGTGGCGGTGCGCTTTGATCCTTTTTCATTGAAAAATTCTATCCTAATACCATGAACACCCACCTAAACATCAAGAGAGAAACAACAATGAAAGAATATGTTTAATCACATAAATCGCTCCATCAAGTCGAAGCTGTAAAAAATGAGCAAGCACTTCAGGCAAAATGGAGAACTGCTATATTTTACAACCACATTCAACGTTATTGAAAATTCCCCCCTGATTGGTTAGTGTAAAGTGTATCCACTACTGGCGTTAATGAATGATATAGATATATCAATATGTAAGCACCAGCAAAGCACCCAATCAAGCTCAATGAATTGTGGTGCACAAAAATCTACTTGCTATAATAGATTATTGATTTATTTGAGCACTATTATTCAGATAAAAAGATAATACACAAATATTAAGGGTGCTCCGATTGATCGGCCGATATTCCCTCTAATTAGTTTGATCGGCGATCTCTACAAATGCCGATCTGATGAGGCACAACAAACAGCTGTCACCCATGAGTTGCGACTCTCAACAGAGATAAGAAGGAATCTGTGAATACTTTTGTATTCTAACTTAGGTAGTTAGATGATTACTTTTCTTCCCCCCCCCCGGAGCTGATGGTGGAAATAACCAACGAGTGAGGCATCTTGCTTCTCTTCTCATCTCTGTTGAGAGTTGCACATGCGCAGTATCGATTAAACAGTGCAATGGCTGCATCATGGGCTTCGGCGGTGTGAGCCTTCTTGTAAATTGGTTGTAAAGTTATTTATTTTTTTGTGTAAAAACGTTTGTGTGCCTTTCAGGGTGATGTACATTACATTTCCTTTAGCTGACACTTTTATCCAAAGCGACTTCCAATAAGTGCATTCAACCATAAGGGTACAAACCCAGAACAGCAAGAATCATTTAAGTACATTAGCTTCAAAAAAGCCAAACTTATTTTTTTCTTTTTTTTTTATTACCAGAGTTAACCAAGGTGTAGTCGGAAGAGATGTGTTTTTAGCCTGCGGCGGAAGATGCGCAGACTTTCTGCTGTCCTGATGTCAATGGGGAGCTCGTTCCACCATTTGGGAGCCAGGACAGCAAACAGTCGTGATTTTGTTGAGTGGCTAGGTGTCCCTCGCAGTGAGGGAGCAGCAAGCCGATTGGCCGATGCAGAGCGGACGGACTGGGGTGTAAGGTACGTGTACGTGTTTATTTGCATATAGAGCAGGGATTCTATCACGAGTGGTCTGTCTGATCGGGTTGTATAACCTCCTCTACTGCTGTCCGCTGTGTGTGACTCCCTGGTGAGAGCCTGTCACAGCCCGGCAGGACAGACGCTGTGCGGTGCGAACAGGACGCACATTTGTCCTTTCTCTGGTATTATTGCCTTTTTTCTTCGTCATCTATCTGCGTTATGAATGATTTCCAAACAGTCAGAGAGAGTTGAAATGTGTGTCCTGCTCATATGGTTGTTATAAAATCCCGCACAGCGTGACTCCTGCAGCTGCTGACAGCGCAGGTGAAACGTGACACAGACACAGCTGATATAGGAGTTTATGTGGTGCTGAATTGGGGAAAAAAGGAACATCTTGACAGTAATAATGGATATTTACTGAAAAAATTCTGAGTAGGATTTAGCCCTGTAGTGTTTATTTGGTTATAGAGCGGGTAAGAGAAAGCCGATCATATCAGGCCCAAAAATCCTGATCGGAACACCCTTAACAATTATTCTTGGTCGTTTACTTGTTGCTGCTGTTGCAAAGAATTTTGGTGCAGACAAATAAATCTTTAAAAAAAAAAAAGTGTTAGAGCTGCCTGAGTATAATTAGGAGAGAGACCAAAGCTGTAAAGCACCACCATCCTCAAAGCAAATATTATTCTGTGTCTGTGCCTGTTTTAGCAAAGCATGTGTCGAACCTCCCAGTCAAGGTAATCACCGACGTCTTCAAAGTTGGTGAGAAGAGACACTGAGCAGAAGAGGCGAGGCAGCTCATCCCTTGTCATAGGGGGGAAGCGGCTGTCTTTAAGGGCACTGCAGACAAGAGAAAAGGCACAAAGGAAAACACCATTACAGGAGGAACTTCAGAAAGTAGCTGACTCAATTATGGCGAAAAACGGTTGGATAAATATGCGCAGGGTTCGAAACTTAGATCCAGTACAATTAACTTTTTTTTTGAAAATGAGGGCAAGTTTCCACTTAATTTTACAACATGAGATGAAGAATCAGGGGAGACATTTTCTCTAATATAAATTAACTTTAGTTGCAGCAGTCACTTATAATGTCTGTCCACAGTGCTGTTTGTAGTGTGTGTATGTGTGTGCAGTTAAGAGCTATGTCTCTGTGTGTTTAAGTGTATTTGACAGGTCTGCCCTCAGGTCAAAAGTACTAATGAAGACATTCCACAGCAGGTGAGACTCTACTTTTTACTTTCACCAAGGAGGCTATATTTTCATATGCGTCCGTTTGTCTGACTGTTAGTTAGCAAGATTACATCAAATCTATTGGAAGGGTTACCAAGAAACTTGGTGGAAGGATGTGGTATGGGTCAAGAGAGAGAAAGTGAGGATCCAGGATTTTATTTCACTTTAACATTGCAAGGTTTTTGTGGATTTCTCAGAGAATAATTCATGGATCTTGTTGGAAAAAAATCTGACATGTTTATGGGACTGATATTTCTGGGTATGAGCCATTTTTTGCATATCCAATTAAAAAAACACGAGTGAGGTGGGTTACATGATATTTAAAAGGATCAGTGTGTAGAATTTAGTGACATCTTTTGGTGACGTTTCATGTTACAGCTGAATACCCCTCATCTCACCCTCCCCTTCCAAACATCACAGAGAACCTGTGGTAGACCTTAGCGGTCATAAAACTCAAATGGTGTTAAGTTTGTCCAGTTTAGGCTACTGTACAAAACATGGCGACCTCTGTAGAGAGGACCCGCTCCTCCTACAAAAGGGATCATTCTAGGGTAAAGAAAACAACCATTCGTAAAATTTTGATGATTTAACATTATTTTATATTAAATTTCTGCCAATAGATGCCTTTCAGCTAAATCTTACACACTCAACCTTTGATAGACAATAACATTAATGTGAGATGCTGGCATCACCCCTGTCACTGTGTTGCTTGTTCACTTTAATTTACAACAGTGACTTTATTTATCAACAAAGATTCTCTATCACAGCTTTGACAAAGAAAGAATTAATTCCACATTGTTGCTTACCTGGTAAGGGTGTACTCCCTGAGTCCTGAGTGCAGATTCATGGCAGAAAAAGTACCTATACAACCCCGCAACCGCTTGTCTCTGCCTATTTTCCATGTGACAAACAGCGGGCTGAAAAACAGGACAGAACAGACACCATGTCCAAGAGGCAGAACTATAATAACATGCACAGCGAATGGACATTTCTTAAGTGTGAAAACCTTTTTGAATGTTTTAAAAGAATGATATATTGAGGCAGAACTGTCAGCATGTGGGATTCCATTAGAGAAGAGTTGCTGTTAATACTACATTGCTACAGGGGTTATTTTCAAAACTGAAATGGGTAAAACAGCACCTCCATGATTTAATAAAATAAAGGGCATGTTTACAAGAGGCAAAGGTTCCTGTTCCTTAACTCAAAAACAACTGCTTCAACATAATTATCACTAAATGGTCACAGTCTGTAGTTTAATGGCCAAGTTTGCAGAGTGCTGTGTCTGTGTCAAATGTTGTGGTTGTTTTGGGCGTTTCGATAATTCGGTCTGACAATGCCCCCAAGTGAAGCATGTGTCAAGGACACCGCCAACCATAAGTATGGGTCTCTCAAACCTGTGGGCATTAGCCTTCTGCATTCCTCTTCACAATGAGCAGGTTGGGTTTAGAATCTGGTTTCATATGGTGACGGTTTGGCCAAACTCTCACTGTTTAGGTCTTACAGGCTTGGGTAAAATGGAAATGTTATGTATTATATAATATTATATAATACATTTGTGTACTTCCTTTGTTTTCTTGTGCAACATTTTGTGCTTTGTATTGACATGTGTGTGCAGAGGAATACAGACTTTGTTTACAGTATACATGTGTGAGGGATTGTTCCCCATAATGGATCATAAATACCACCAAACATGTTGAATGTGCCATTTACAACCCATGATGTGCATTTGAAATGTAGGCGGCATTGGATAATAGTGTCTGCATTGTGTGAAGAGTCTGCTTTGCCATACACTTTTACGCCGTCGCTGATCATACGACCGTCGAATGACACATTTAAAAACCACAATACACCCATTACTTGAACTATTTCAAACACGGCCCCTGTCAACAAGTCGCTCCAAACTTCCCTGGCCCCATGTTAAGTCGATGAACTGGGACAGTCCGCTCTGTCTTCGGGGGTAAACAACCCACAGCCTCAACATGGATGTAAAAACGCCTACAGAGTCACATGCTATCACATTACACCGCCTGTACGTCCAGGGGGTGAACGGGTTTAGGTGGAGGGCGCCGGAGTGCGGTTACAGAAAATATGAATCAATCCTTTGAGTCGATAAATGTCAACGTCCACATTTAATCCTACGTCCGGTGGATGTCTTAGTTTGTCAAACACAGCATTTGTCATGTTAATTGAATGCTGTCATTTGGGCACAAAACTGCTTGACAGGAGCCTCCTTTTCTTTATGGGCTGATGCTACACTCGGCTTGTTTTCGCTTTGTTCGAGACCACACTAGCCCCCGTTACACAAAACCAGCTGTAAGGTAAACCTCCACCCCGCAGTGGTGTTAGACTTTCCACACATTTACCATTTCATGAATTAATACAAGCCCATTAGCGCTGCCCTACCACGCTAATGTAGCTCATAGCTAACAAAGCTAAGCCTATTATGTGGCAATCCAGAGTTCATTGAGGGTAGCTGGAGAGATTAAGGACACAAATGTTAACTTTTGATATTTTCTGTTTGACATTTTGGGGGAAATCTACAACGACAAGCAAAGCTGCTGCTGATGAAGCGATAAAATGATGAGACATTATCTCCTATAGCTCGTTCCACCCTCTCCCTGCAACTGTTGGTGGTTAGCTGGCTTGAGCTAGGAGCTAACCTCCTTAGCTAACGTTAGCTAGCGCTGTTCGAGTGGGATACAGAATCGTAAAATGTATTTTATGCCAAGTGCCGACGGGATGTTAATAAGCGACAGTGTGCGTCAGTCATTGATAGGTGATCTAGCCCGATAACATCAGATCCGATCATTCATTTTAGCGTCCATGCTAAGCTAGTGTGGCTGCGGGCCAGTGCAGACAGTCTCCTCGACAAGGCCCAAATTCCAACTTGAACAAATTCACCTCTGATCGCGACTTTTTCGCTTCAAATTCATGGGAAATGAAAAGGTTGTTTCGACGTGACAGTCTGTGCCCGTAAAGCGGGAGCGGGGTGTGTGTGTGGGAAGCTGTGAGCGGCGCCGCGGTTCACAATAGTAGAGTGATTATATCAATGAGCTTTGACATGCAGCAAAACAACAAAAGACAGAAAATACTCACTAGGGATCATTTGTAAACCTGGGTGTTCTCGGAGGTTGGTATCCGTACAGATGGCAATAAAGCACGTCAAAACAGAAGCAGCACATCTCCGCCGAGACCACCATTTTTCTGCCTCCACTTCCCGAACCGGGTCCCGGGCTGAGATTCGGGGAGAGGCCGGATGAAGAGTAACCGGCCGGGGCTGGGGACAGAGCGTTCGTGCCGCTGCTACCACTACTACTACCGCTGCCACTAACGATACCCCCGGGTCCCCCCAGGCCGTTGGCTCTGCTCACGTTCGCCGCCGCTGCAACGGTCGCGGAGGAGCCAATCCCCAGCTCCGAGCCACAATGTCCGGTTCCTGGCACCCCGCGTCCCGCCCCCACCCCGCCGGGACCCCCCGACCCAGGCGATCCCGACAGTTTCTGCTTCTTCACCCCGCAGCACCCGGCCGCCATCTTGGAACAATCTGCACCGACACACCGCTTCCGACCCATAACCGTCACCGCGGGAAGGGTGGGGGGGAACGCCGACCAGACGTAGAAATCCCACTGCGCCGATACGTACGACGGACGATACTCCACTTTCACGCTTTTATTTTTTGTCGGACGACGAAATAAGCGATGTGGCGAGAAGACTGCAATGTCACCCTAGCGTTGCCTTTAAAATGCGCGACTTCGCTACGCCAAATCCATACTTTGCGCTGGATGAGTGTTTTTCTTTTTTATTCCTTGAGTAGTCAGCGGGTCCAGCCTTTTTGGACCACGGTGTTCCGGTGGATCACCGATCTAGTCCGGGCCAAATAGTCAGCCTCTCCTCCCTAACACGACACCATCCGAGGCGATCTCAGCCGGTTCCCCTGGTACACACACAAGTTCAGGGAGAGCACCCTCCGAACAGGCCGCAGATGACACTAGGCAGGCGGTCCAGATGTGAAGCCGACAGCCGGTGCGCCGAAGCCCCGCAGCAGCGCACCTCTCCAAGTGGGAGCCGGGAGCTCGAGTACGCAGGACCCATAAGCCTCAGCACGAATTGCGCACAGTGTCCGCGTCGCTCCTCGTTGCACCAGCTCTGTTTGCTCCTGCCTCGCGAACTTCTACTGACACCACAGGCCCAGTATGTAGGAATCCCAGACACCGGGATCACGCAGAGTAAAATGGCATCTGACAATGCGGGGTTGGCATGGCACGATGAACCGCGTCAGCACCGAGCGAGTCATTTCAGCAACGTTAGGCCACAGTTTGCACCTGCATGACGGCGTCTCTGTTGTTGGAGCCTGGGTTTTTTTTTTTTTGGAAAAATAAAAACGTCAATAACACCCCCGCGTCAGATGTAGAGCTGAAAGTTTTCAGCAGGGGTTTGTTTGCAGGTTGTCATCCGTGTGTGAGGAGACATACAGAGGAGCAGGTCCGGTC
The DNA here is from genome assembly GCF_022539355.2 of Hippoglossus stenolepis. Taxonomy (NCBI): domain Eukaryota; kingdom Metazoa; phylum Chordata; class Actinopteri; order Pleuronectiformes; family Pleuronectidae; genus Hippoglossus; species Hippoglossus stenolepis. The sequence continues at coordinate 7,187,992 of NC_061497.1, read as the reverse complement.
CGTGGGAAATCCTCCGGGTTCGGCCGCCCCTCGCTCCGCACCCGTCTCTCAGCTGCTACCATTCAGTGCTGTTCGGGTAAGAAGCCCTGTGATCGCTCTGTGGGCACGGGCATCGGTGTCGTCGGCACGTCGGAACCGGATTCAGAGACTGCGTTGCGTCCACTTGCCACACATCGTGCGTAGCTGCCGTGCAGGCACGCGCGCCCCTGACGCTCATACGCGCGTATGCGTGCATGAGAAAGTATGGGTATACCCCGAAGTTATGAAAGGCTTTAGGACCAGAATGGCGTCCATCTGGGCCTTTTTCTTTAGATGTGTATTCGCATAATTAGGGACGCTGTGAGGTGATGCATCCTGGAAGCAAGCATCTCTGTAAAAGTGACTCACTCTAAGGTACTACATCTTTAATAGTTCATGTTAGTAATTTGTTATGTGAGTGTTGTGCGGTCAGGGCATCCTGACATATGTCACAAATGTCCCATGACCAATTCTGGCTCTCTGAATTGTTATGCACTCCACACCTTGTCATCACCCCTGCCTCATGATAAACATCTATTAACATGTACATTCATCAGTATAGAGAGGTGAACATTGTCTAAATGTCAGACATGATGAGTTGAAGATGACCCTGCAGACTACTGATTCTGTAAAAAAACACTGTCTGATAGAGTTTCCCTCTATCACCTGGGTGGGGGGATGTAGGAGATTTTGAACCCTGGATGCTCGAGACTGAAATTGAAATCCATTTAAATTGTTGTTCCCCTCTCATTCTTTTCAAAAATACTTAGGCAATAGGAAATCTACACACTCAGTCTGCATGGTCTGCACTTAAGTTGAACTTAATTTGAAGCAAAGCAGAAGTGAAGAAACTGGTGAGACTAAAACCAGTGATATCCTTCTCCAAGCTTGATCCCTTAGTAGTTGACGGTTTTGGTCATTTTTAATACATTTGATTTTACCTTTACATACCACATTGAAAATGTTAAAACCATGCCAATCCCTGGTACTGTTTTTCTTTTCAGCACAACATTGCCTATCTGAGTGAACAATTTCTTATTAATCATACCTTTTTATGTTTTTACACTGTGAAGGTTTGAACCTGTCATGATCTGATCCTCATCTAACCCTCTTGAATTTTAAAACCTATACAAAGCTTCACACTTTGACAAAAAAAGGTTTTGGCCAATAGAGTTTACGATGTCCAAAGAATCAGACTTCCAACCTCTCAGATTAAACAATCTCAGAGGAAAATATTCCCTGCCGCTCACTGACCTCAGAGAAAACTATGTGAAAGCTGAGAGTAGACTGTCATATTAGTATCTGTGCTGTTTGCTTTATGTGTCGTGTTGATCCTCATAACAGAACCAGAGCCAATGAAACAGATGACAATGTCTGCAATATAGCGATGCCAAAAAAGGGGCCTGTACTTACATTAGACTTGCAAATGTGCCCTCAGTGTCCTCTTGCTTTGCCTTCACTTGCTTTTCCTGTCAAGTTCAGATTTAAATTTTACATTAAGTTATTTTAGAATGGAGTACTGATTGTATTGTTGACTTCAGATGTTTGTCTGGTGAAAGGTCATCTTTGGCAAACTAAAGTACATATTAAGCTAAATATAAAAGGCGTGTATATAAGTTCTGATGTGTGTGATGTGCAAAAATACTGAAATTCACTCTAATTATATTGAAGAACTTTATCTACATTATTGTGCATATATTTACATTTTATTTTATGGCTTTTTTATATCTGTATATTCCCCTTGTAAATCTTTATAACAGGTACGATTTGATATGAGGATGACACTTTCAAAATGTCATTGCGCTAGCTTGCACAGTGACAATATAGTTATTGAATTTTGAATCTTAAAGACTTTCTACTTAATTAAAATGTTTTTCTACATAGATTAACTTTATTTTGATCTAATAGTACATATTCAGGGGTTAATGTGAAGCACAGAATGTTTTAGCTCACTAGAGCCAAATTAACTGTGATGTACATGTGGCTCAGAGCAGCTGAGCAGAGTGTTTTCTCTTCAAAACACCATTCATGTGACCACTGGATTTTGGGCGTAGGTGATGTCACTGCAATGCAATCCATCCAGATTATCTTTTAAAACTACAGCAGGGACGCTGGCAGGGTGAGTTACTGCCTGTTCCAGCTACAGCATAAACTGCCGTTCAAGGTCAGCGTGGCTTTAAGTGAAGTGAAAAGGCTGAGCTGCAGAGTTTTAATCTTCCTATTCAAGAGGAATTCTGACATGCACAATCATCACCCGGTGAATATGTATATGGAGAGAATGGACTGGTTTGTTCCATTCGTTCCCCCTCTGTTTCTATTCCTGGGAGCAGGAACAATCTAGCATGTTGTTATTAAGCCTTGTAGTGGAATTTCCCCACAGCCGCAGGACCCGCTCACTCCGGAGATATCATGTGCAAAAGTCGACAGTTGACAGCGAGTAGGCCGTCTTAATTATAACTCAAGTCCACGGAAAGTTTACTTAAAACCTTGCAGGGTCTTCCAAAAGTCAGAAAACACAGAATAACATTGTATGTTTGGATTTGCTTTGCTCAGTGACTCAGTGATAACTTCTCTCCAACTGAGATTTCTACATATTAAAACAAGCACTTACAGTTGGCCAATCTCCTGTTGTTACACAAAATCTCTCGCCCTGTTTAAGATAAAGGAAATCGTATCTCTCCTTTTTTTTATTCATGGTTATTATCTTTATGGGTTCAACTGCCCAGTAAGATGATAAATAATCAATATGATAGGCTGGTTAACACATTAAATACCTCTGGACGTGTACTCTGAAAAAGATTGTAGGAGGTCAGCAGCACCTTCCACAGGTGTGGAGGCTGAGTCACACATCTGTGTCACAGTGGATAAACTCCATCAATGTTGTTGCAGTTCCCAGGGGTCATAGGGCAGTTAAAGGTCGCGGCTCGCACAGGACCATATTTATAACCAAGCTGTTGGTGCTAATAAAATCCCCAGATGGATTTGCAAAACAAGATTTGGTTACAGGAAAATATGTGTGCTCAATTGTGCAAATGAAGGAATTAATGGAAATGTTAATGCATCTCATGAATGCAAATGTAATTTTGTGCACCCTCTGACAATACTGCCTCATTCTCTTCCCTCTCTGTCTGGACTCAGCTGTTTCCCCCTCTGACTCCCATTGTAATGACATTTTGTCTCCTCCATCAGAGTCACTCCCTATTTTATCGCAGGCTGAAAACTCATCTCATAAAGAAGGATGACATGTCACCCACTCAGCTTCTCCTCTCCCTCTATATGCACTTATATGGAGTGAAACAAAAATCCCCCCTGAGCTTTTTATTTCTTAAGTGGCACGTCTATCTTTCAGAAATATTGAGTCACATACTGTTCTGACAGTGACTCTTCTCTCTGCCTCACACCGGTCCTGTGGTTGTTTTGTAGGTTTTGGTGACCTAGGAATCGATGTACTTTCTCATGTGGTCGTCATTGTCAGTAAATGAGGGGATGAAATGTCAAGTTTTAAGTTTTAACAGTGATTCACCTTCACGCCTCGCTCTGTCATTATTATTAAAGTGTGACAATCTTAGGTTAGAGAGCGCAGCTTTTAAATCACCATTGGGAATTTAGTGAGATATATTATGCCTGTAATATCTGTTCATTCACGAGTCATTTATGCATGAAACAGTAAATGTTCTGTGTTTTATATAGCACTTCTCTAGTTTTAATGACCATTCAACGTGCTTTACAGTAAATTTAGCTATTTATCCATTCACAGTGAATCTATGTGCAGCACCCACTCCATTACTCAGCCCTCACACACTGTCAGCACAGTCGTCAGGGGCAATTTTGCGGCACTGTGTCTTGCCCAAGGACACTTCAGCAGGAGAAATGGTTAGTGGAAAACCTGCTCTATCTCAGCACATTAGGTCAAGGATTTGAACACGGAATCAATTACAGACTGCTTGATGCGGTGATACAGTTAGATTGAACAAAAACTGAAATTTGTTTCATTGCAAATGTATCCAGAATCTTGAATGCATCACTTGAGCAATATGAAATGAAGTGAACGATTTTTTTTCACTGTGTAGAAGGCACAAGCTCAGAGAAGACAGATGGAAAAAAAGGAACGAAAAGCTGAATTAGCAGCAGTAAGGCATACTGTATTGAATAGAGCTTCCTTTCATTGCAGAAGTCTAAGACACTAGACACAGGACTATTGTTTGTTTGTTTAGCTTTATCTCAATCAGGTCAGTATAAACATTTTAATAAATAAATGAGAAAATACAGAACAAAAAAATGTAATTACAATCATCACTCTTTACATGTCCACAGGGATTAAAAACATAGACCTTTTGTTTCCAATCAACAAGATGACTACCTTTGTCTCACTAAAGGTCCCTGTGATCACATGTTTTAATCAAATTAACCTATGCATAAAATTCCTCAGCAGAGTATAAAAGATTGATGGCCACATTCATGTGACTTGCACTTATCCATCTCGGAAGCTGTAGCTAATTTCTGAATGCACCGTTATATCCCACCTGCATGAAGACCTTTTCAGTTTTGCAGGACTACAGCTGCACCACAGATGGGCTGTGAAAAGTGGAGTACAGCAGGCTCTAAAAAGTGCTCTTTAAACATCATCTGTACACAGAGAATTCAGGTGCCAACATGCTGGCTTGTGCATACAGTTTACAGCACTCACTATCATCACCACATAAATCGTTCCTAGTGATGTGACCCAGATATCTTACTTTGTTGACTACATTTAGGAACTGCATGGTCTCTAGCACAAGAATGACAAGCAGAATAATTCTCTCAGACTTTAAGATAAACAGAGAAAGATAGAGAGTGATTGCATTAATACCATCTTATAATCATTGACAGAGCAGCTGACTTGCACACACGAGAGTCTTGGTGTATTCATTTCCCATTCATCACTATTTGTACATATTGTCTGTTGCTTATTTTTTGCACAATTCTTAATCTATCATTCTTTGTATGTGTTATTTATTGTTAAGTTGTTTGTAATATCCTTAACTCAATATACGCTGTATGATCTTTTACTAGAGCAATGCTCAACAGACTCAAATTCCCTGTATGTGCACAAACATAAAGCTCATAATGCATCCTTTGTCAATGCTGTACTTTTCTATTCTTCCTGTGGGGGTCAGTAAAGCGGCGCAGGTGCCATAAAGCACGCGTAGAAGAAGGCTGCGCGGGGAGGAGCCGGGTGTTTGAAAGTGGCGGGCAGTAACAACACTCATCTCACAGACGACGTCGGCCTCAACAACACAGGCCAAGAACAACGTTTACAACAAGTCAACACTCAGAGGAAACGTTTCACAGAGGCGCGCGGATATCCATGTCCTCTTCTGTCGACCACAGCCTCCGGGTGCAAGTTCGGTGACACACGTTTCGTGCTGTTGGAGGAGACGTGGAAAGGTAACTTTAAAAAAAATCAACGTATTGCTAATAACGGCAGCTAGCTAGTTGATGACATGATGTTATCAGGGCGCTCGGTTCACGGGGGTTTGTTTCTCCACCAGTGCTGCTGTCAATTCGTTCGAATGCACTTTTAACCACCGCTAACGACAAAGTTGCTAGCTTGAGTTTCAGTGCGTCTCCATTGGAATGAACGGGAGCTGCGGTTAGCCTACTGGCTCGTGTGTCCTATAATACCAACCGATTGACCGAGTGACATCACAGGGATAGATGAGTTATCGTAAAACGGTTCGTCGCAGGGTGATATCTTAACACACAGCTCGGTTCTGATGTGTCCGCTCGGTTAATGGAACTGGAAGCTGTGGTGTTATCCTCAGGCAAATCAGCTGCTCCACACACGGTGAATCGTGGACCGACTCTGGGGACAGTTGTGACAACACCCATATCGATTCTCCCGAGACAATTGTTAGATTCACCGCCATAAAACCAGTCCCATGTTCCAGACACTGATACCATTTACCTTGACTGTACTACATGTGGGGACTGCTGCCCACATGTGTAACTTTATACTTTACAATATAGGACAAGATGGTGAATATCCCTGTGCCACACAGTTCAGTTTGATCAAACACGGTCATAACAGAAGATTATGTATTTTAGTGTATGGTAATAAAGTGTATCTGACATTTCCATTTCAAATGTATTAATCATGTTTACATCGGTATAAATAATAATAATAATAACTAGAATTTGTATAGGTATGTTATTCAACGTTTTAGGAATAATGATAAAACAATGGGACTTTCCTTTATTTATAGTCATTTTGAAGTAAAGGGTAACATAACAACAAAGGACAGTCAACTGAAAGACAACTGCAGATGTTATTATCATTATTACACAGAGAGATCTTTAAGAAGTTTTTTCTTCAAATCACATCTATCTATCTGGAGCAAAAATTCCATTATAATGCCAGCCACTACGACAGCTACTGTTTATAAATAACAGAACTTTGATGTTGTCTTATCGTCACTGTTGACTTGCTTTCTTCAATTTCAATGTTTTCCCTTTTGTTCTCAAATTATAACAAAACATTGACGCTAGGCATATAGCTATAGTCTCCTCATGAGAAAATTCTTATTTTGAATAACAGGAATCACTGGGTTTATCTCCCACTTGGGTCAGTGTCAGCACTTTATTTTTCAGTGTCTCTTGTTTAAAGGTTATGTTTAACTGACAAACTCACCTGAGTGTCATGTTTGCATCACCTGAATGCTGTACTGGACTCTCATCTTGCTTTATAAACAGGGGGAGGGCCGATATACATGACATTAATGTGTGCCTGGAGTAGCGACTAAAACAAAGAACAGAAAAGCTCCGATCACAACATGCTGGATTGCGATTCTATTCTCTGCTCTGGATACCATTACCCTACTATATCTTTACATAGAAAATATCTTGGCTTCTATATTAATGTTTTTTTTTACTCCTGAACGATATGTAATGTTTTTTTCATAAGTCCCTTTTCCAGTGAAAATATTTAAGGACTTCTGATGACACATCTGGCCACATTATTGGACTGGTGTTACTCACTTCTCTTCTTCATTATAACATCCTCCTCTTCCCTTTTTCTTCTTTTCTTCCCTAACAGGATATTTACTGGAATCTCTCATCATGACAAATGAGGAGGGGAAGGTGATCCCAGTGCGGGTTGCTTTGCGATGCCGTCCGTTGGTACCGAAAGAAATCAATGAAGGATGTCAGTGCTGTCTCACTTATGTGCCTGACGAGCCCCAGGTGTGAGCTCAATCATTTGGGAAAATACTTCTTATGTGTTAAACTTTAATGCGTAAAAATTGCTAAATTTATGTTTGTTTTCAGATAATTGTCGGCACAGAGAAGGCGTTCACCTATGATTATGTGTTCGATCCCAATGCTGAGCAAGAAGAAGTCTACAGTACGGCTGTGTCCCCCTTATTGTCTGGGCTTTTCAAAGGTAGCTATGCCTTGTGAAACAGCGATTGTCTCTGTCTGTCCAGTTTTACCCTAGTACTGGGATATGACCATGCAGGGTCTGCAAAATAAGAACAGATTTGGATCTATAGTTTTGCTTAAAGAGATGTAATATCATTATTGGCTGCAAAAAAGTAAAATGTAGAGTATCATCAAATGAACTAAGTCAAGTCAAATTATTGTTTTTGTTGTCTTCGTCATTTTGTATCCTCACTAAATTGTCCTTTTTGTAGGCTACCATGCCACGGTTCTTGCTTACGGACAAACGGGATCAGGAAAGACCTTCTCCATGGGAGGAACATACACATCAGCTCAGGAGAATGATTCTTCAGTTGGAGTTATCCCAAGAGTTATCCAGAGAATATTTCAGGAAAGTGAGAAACGGAAAGACAGTGATTTCTCTCTGGCAGTATCTTACCTGGAGGTTGGTGGACATATTGTTTTGTGTTATACATTTTTTTAAATGACATTTATTGTTGTCTTCGTCATGCAGCAAATGTTACTTTACTGCACAATAGTTATATAATTTTATTTGGTGAAGCATTTCCTTTTGATTGTAGATCTATAATGAAGATATATTGGACTTGCTATCTTCATCTAAAGATAAACCTTCCATCAGCATTCGGGAAGATCCCAAAGATGGCATTAAGGTGAGTGACATCACACATTGTCTCTTGTATTGGGAGCTTATAATAAATGGACAGATAAACCTGAATAAACTACATCCATGTCTAATTCTATATGTTGGTGTCAGCCTGTGTTTTCATTGACTGTCTTTTACAGATTGTGGGCTTAACTGAGAGGAAGGTGTTCACTGCCCAGGAGATGGTGGGCTGTCTAGAGGTGGGAAACTCTGCTCGCACTGTCGGCTCAACAGCTATGAATGCTGCTTCTTCACGCTCACATGCCATCTTCACCATCACACTGGAGCAGCGCAGAGGGACAGACAAGTCAGTGTGGTGTTTTCTCCATTAATCATTTTATCATTGTGATACTTACTTGTTGGTTTAACATACCTTTAACACCACAAACTTAACTCTCTCATATTGTTCAGACCTTTAACTCAGTACTTTGAAGGAACTGCAATTATGACTTCAAGTCTTTCCAAGCTTTGCACACCTGGAGCTGTGCTGTTTAGCTTTTTCTTCCTGGCAAATCCTCTCATGGTCCCATCAGATTAGTATGAAGTGTCTGTGAGCTGCCATCTTCAGGGCTCAATGGGTTTTAAGTCTGGAGTTTGGCCAGGCTACTTAAAGGCAGTCAGAGACTTGTCCTGAAGCCACTCCAGTGTCTACTTGGCTCTTCTTGCCCCAGCCTGCATTCTGGAGTAGGTTTCTTCAGGGAGCAATAGCTGTATTTGGCTGCATTATTCGTGACCAGTCTCCTTGCCTGTGTTGCTGTGCAGTACCCCCTATTGCATGAGGCTGCTGCCACCACCATGCTGCACCGTTTGGTTGGTTTTAGCCTAATCTCTTTAACCAGATTCTACATGTGAATATGCCGGATCTGTGAGGGACAAGATTTTGGGCCTGGAAGCGTCTGGTTTCTGTTTCTAGTTTGACCAATCACAAATCGAGCTGACTTTTGTTGCCCTCAGGTAAATGGTCTGTGTTGAGAGCAATAGAGGTGGAACACATTGACTGAAATGTGTTTGCTATTGGCTTTTTAACTTATTAAACCTAAAATGTTGTCTGAATCTGAAACATCAAAGTATCACTTTTTGTGTTTTTATGTGGACAAAAGTTTGACTTGTGTGGTAAAAGAAACAAGTCAAACTGTAAACAATGTGCAGTGAATGCAGTTTTGGCCCATATATCTGCTGTCGAGACCGCAAGCCCCAAAATATTGGCTGTTGCCCCCAGAGGCTAATTTGTCATCAGTTGACATCCAATGGGCTCAGTGGTGATCAGTGCCTGGTGTTCTCAAGACAGAGTTTCATTAGACTAGCAAATCATTTTCTTCAGACTCGGTCATTTTAAATGTTTGACAATCTCCACACAGGCTGGTTTGTTAGTTGTTGTTAGTGTTTTTTTTTTGTAGAGATACCATATGCTACTGCCCCTGAAATTTGACTATTGTGTGCAGGTCTATATGCAATACATGCTTTTGAACAATTTTAACTTTTGTTGCAGAGTCGACTCAATGGTTTCAAAGTTGCACCTTGTGGATTTAGCTGGTTCAGAGCGACAAAAGAAAACCAAAGCAGAGGGCGATCGTTTAAAAGAAGGTAAATTAATATATCAAATTTACTTAAGATTCAGTTATTTATAAGTTGTCAACTCTCAATTTATGTTTCCCCCAAATTTTTTATATACTCCTTATGAACTTTATACTCTTTGTATTGTGATTGTATCCTTAATAACACTATTTCTGTTTTGATGCCATTTATTTTCTTCTGTAGGCATCAGCATCAATCGCGGCCTTTTGTCTTTGGGTAATGTCATCAGTGCGTTGGGAGATGAAAGCAAGAAAAACTCCTTTGTTCCTTACAGAGACTCCAAACTCACCCGCCTGCTACAAAGTAGGCTTTAGTCATTGGTCATTATGTTAGTCAGATTCCATTCTCACTTTTAGTGTCTAACTGTCTGTTTGAAAGTCTTAATTTTTCATCCATGTATCTGTTCTGTTGCGTGCGTGTTGTTGAACGCAAAACTGACAACTTTTGTTTTTTTTCTGTATTTGCTTCATCAGACTCTCTAGGAGGCAATAGCCACACTTTGATGATTGCATGCATCAGTCCCGCAGACTCAAACATGGAGGAGACCATCAACACCCTGCGATACGCGGACAGAGCTCGCAAAATTAAAAACAAACCAATTGTCAATGTTGACCCCAGATCTGCAGAAATGGGCCGTTTGAAACAACAGGTACAGAGACTGAAAAAAAATCTTTGTCGAGTAAATTCAGCTCAGTTACTTATTTACAAGCTGGAAATCTTTGTTTATATTAACTATTGTTTAAAAAAGAAATCAAAGATTGATAAAGCTGAGAGTCCGTGACACGCAATCTACCTTCCTCTCTTTAAAGTTGATGGTTTAAGTGTCTTGATTTACTCTTTAGGTTCAGGAGCTGCAGGTGATGCTCCTGCATGCCCGTGGAGGGGTAGCTCCGGTGCTCTCTGGGTAAGACAAAAAATTCCCCAGTTACATAATGTGAGATAAATACACCAGGGTTACAGTATTACCCACAGCAAAAGGCTGCAACAGTCACACAGTCCGTCTGTTACAGGTCAGATTCATCGGAGAATGTTACCAAGCTGGTGGAAAGGAACCGCGCTCTGCAGGGCGAGAACATGAAGCTGAGCAGAGAACTGAGTGAGGCAGCTGGACAGACCGCCTTCATGTTTGAAAAGATCATTATGGTGATGACCTTAAAGTTGACCTTCCCTCTTTCAAAACCATAACTGAAAACAGAAAAATAAAATGGCTGTTGATATAAAAAAGTTTTATTCACTCACTTAGTTTATCTTTTGGTGTTTCCTTTTATCTGACAGTTTACTGTTCAGTATTGTTCTCCATCGTGTTTAACATATTGCATTTCCTCTATTCTATAGACGGAACACGCAAATGAGGTACTGCAAAGCAAACTGGAACAACTGCGGCACCATGCAGCGTAAGTTCACAAAGGCATGAAGCCAGGAGTGATTTTAAAGGGTCAGACAGAATAATGAAGACATAGAAAACGTTTCTGTGCCAAGCCATACTTTAAGGTTTAGTTTAGCTTTGGATCGTCAGATTTTTTTCCTTTTTATAATTTCAGCTATTTGTTGTTGCATACTTAACGATCTCAAGAGCTTTAACAGTACAACTGGGTTTTTTTTGTACCTGAAAGACTATATCTTCTGTTGAGAAAAGGTATTAAATGATTGATGTAAAAAGTGTATTGACCAAGGAGTTGATTATATTGAGCCTTACTCTTTATTTACCTTTGTTTCAGATGTACAGTGGATCTTGAGAAATTGTTGGAGACGCTGGATGACCAGGAATTGAAGGAAAATGTTGAGGTGATGAGGAATCTGCAAGAAGTCATCTTAGAGCTCAAGGTACTAAAGTCAACTTATACAATTATTCACCAAAAGACAGCAGGGTCGAGATTTACTGAAATTTGCAGTGGACATCATATTTTACTTTTTATAGACTCACTTGAGTAATCTATAATTAATAAGTGAATTGAGCTTTTTGACCATTATTTATTGAGCACAGCTTTTGAAGCGTGTGCAGTTTGGACACTGTTCAAATGAAAGCTGGCACTTTGTACCAATTATTTCTTTTCAAATTGAATGTAGTGAAACTCGGAGCTTGAAGACCAAAAATATGTTTCTGTCCAGATACCTACAATCTCGACTATAAATCCAGCTCTGGATAATTTGTATCTCAAAACCATTATTTTTTAAACAGTTTTACTGTTTGTTGGATTTTAAAAGAATGAGAGCGCAGGCATCACTGCCTCCATCGAAGCTATGGCTGCAGGAGAGGACGTACCTGAGATGTCTGCGAATGGAAGTAATAATGCTGCAGAAGACAACCAATCAGTACGTTTACATTTATGCTCTTATTATTCACATGAAATAACATTTGTCAAAGAATAAAAAAGTGTCTCCTTTCTTATCTTTTTACTCCTGAACGATATGTAATGTAAGATGTTCCCCACTTCCAACACATTAAACAGGATGCCGCCGGTGGTAAGGACTCCCCGGAGGCCTTTGCAACCCATCATGCATTGCGGCAGGCCCAGCTCTCCAAGGAACTGATCGAGCTGAACAAAGTGTTGAGTTTGAAGGAAGCTTTTGTGAAGAAAATGTGCCAGAATGACAGCCAGCTTGAGCCGATGCAGTCAGAGCACCAGGTAAGAGAATGTTTGATACATTTCTGACATGAATGGCTTAAAAACTGCTTTGTAATATTGTGCCCATATTCTGTATATTTAAATTCTAAATCCTATTTATTTGTTATGATTTTTTGAATTTACTGACATTGATTGTGTGGGAATCCACTTAACATGAGGTGGGTCGTGTGAGCATTGAAATGGGTTATGTATAAATCATAGTGTTTTTGTGTGATTAATATTCGTTATGAGCCATATAAATTAAGTTTTGAAAATTGAACAGGTTTTAATCTTCAGAACAATGTCTCCCACAGAAAAACGTGATGTCTCTACAGTCGTCAGTGGAATCTCTGCAGAAGGAGAAAGAGGATCTTGTGTTGGCTCTTCAGTCTGCAAAGAAAGACACTAACCAGGCCAAGTAGGAATACTGAGTTTTTCTTTTGCTGTGGTTTTGTTGCATCTCCATGTAATATTGAAGCCTATTTATGAGTTTTATTAGTTTTTACGTAAAATTTCAAAAGTGAACTAATAAGCCCTCACTCTTTTACTTCTATCTTTGTCTGACAAACATCACCTCCATCTTGTAGGCTTAGTGAGCAGCGGAGGAAGAGGCTGCAGGAGCTCGAGGGTCAGCTCACAGACATGAAGAAGAAGCTTCTTGATCAGTCTAAAATGATAAAAATCAAAGAATCCTCAGTTCAGAAAGTTGGCAAACTCATGCACGAGATACAGGTAACTACTGATCTTCTTTCCATTTATTTAATGTCTGTGATGGTGACCATTTTAATACTACTTGTTTCACATCTAAGATGCCCAATCTAAGCACAATAACACTTTCTCACAGTCCATGAAGACGCAGCGTACGCAGCTGATGAGACAGATGAGGGAGGACTCTGACAAATTCAGACAATGGAAGAGCAAGAAGGACAGAGAGGTGCTGCAGCTGAAGGAGAAGGTGTGTAAGGATCAACTTCTTCTTGAGACACTTTAATTCACTCAGTGATAAAATTCTTTGTCTTCATTTTTTTTACAGGATCGTAAGCGCCAGTACGAGATGCTGAAACTCGAGCGGGATTTCCAGAAACAGGCCAATATTCTGCGTCGTAAAACTGAAGAGGTGAGACGTTTGATCTCAAAGTAAATATGCTTGCTTTAATATTTTCAGTATCTGTAAAATAGAAAATGCATACCATAAACATTATATTTTGTACCAACAAACGTCTGATTGACTCATGCTCTAAGATAATTAAGTTTGAATATCATGTTCATGTTAAACCGCTTAAATTAAATATAACCTGAAATGATCCAAAGTTGAATTTTGCAAGTTTATTGTTTCCCTTTCAGGCTGCAGCTGCAAACAAACGGCTGAAAGATGCTCTACAGAAGAGAAGTGAGGTGGTAGACAAACGGAAAGATGCTCAGAACAGAGGAATAGAGGGAGCTGCTGCAAGAGTTAAGGTAGTAAAACCTGCTTCTAGTGGCATTGACTTTTATTTTGTCAATTAGAGGTCATTAAATGCAAATGGAATTATATTTATAATAATACATGAGTAGGTTGTACAATGAAATATTTCTATATTGACCATCTTTGTATTGTTAACCCTGCGTTTATGTGATCAGACTTGGCTTCTCAATGAAGTGGAGGTGATGGTCAGTACAGAAGAGGCCCGGCGCCACCTCACTGACCTGCTGGACGACAGAAAAGTGTTGGCTCAGGAGATCAACCATCTAAAACAGCAGCTCGATGCCGGGGAGAGACCTGCTACCAAAATAAGGGTGAGCTGAACTTGAGATAAAAATCCACAAAAGTGAGAATAACTGAGAAGTCATTGCACCAACAGAGCAGAAATGTTACATAAAATCACAGTTTAATTTTGTCCATTCATGCAGCGCCGGACCCTGATCATCTCTGAGCTGGAGAGCCACGGGGCGCTGGAAACGCCTCTGACCAAACAGGTGGAGAACCTGCAGACAGAAATGGCTCTCAGGTGAGTCACAGAAACCATCTCAGACTTGGTCCTAAACTGTTCATTTGATTTGAGCTTTATATTTAATCTGCATTTATCAAACTTTCTTACCTCAGGCTGAAATACTTTCCAATACATATTTATCAGCTAATATGTTTCTCATTTGCAAAATAGTTTAAAAAACTGAACAATGTTCCATCCTGAGCTCGCTAATGTCTGCTGGTAGTCGCCACCATCTGGCTAAAGCGGATATTGCACATTTTCTTTCAAGATACTGTATGTGCTTTCATTTCATGTCAATGCATTGGATTGCCAAATAAATGGAGGAAATAATAAGAATTCAGTTGTAATATTACGAGAAGAGCAGTCAAAATTTTTACAAGAATAAAATCCTAATTTTAGGCTACATGTCAGAAGAATTTGAGCAGATCAGCCTTTTGAGCTTCCTGTCCTCCAGCAGGTCACTGAGATGTCACTCATTATACAGTAAGCAACAATACGAATACTGAAAATATTCTTAAAAAGAGCACCACATTATCACAAGTATCAGGACTTTGAAATGATTGTGTAAGAAACTGTCAATTCTGACGATCACGCGGATTTGGAAATGTTTGGTAGCATTCAACTGCAGGGTTATTGTTGGTTACATCTACGTTCAAGATTTGGGATCCAGAAGGAATTTTATTTCTTTAGCTTTATTCTCTTAAAATTATGACATTGTTCTCCATTACATCTTTATGTTGGTAATGCTGGTAACACTATTCTCGCGATCTTAGAATTCTTTTCTATATCAAGATGGCCTAATACTAATAATTTTGTGACTGTGAAACCATGATATAGATTTTACAAAAACCTCTATTTCTGTATATCCTTGTTCAGCAAAGGGATAATTAAGTGTTCAGACTAATTTGTATTTGAACAGGAACGCCCAGATCGCTGACCTCCAGCAGAAACTTCTTCTCGCAGACAGCGAGGGGCGTTTGAAACAGCGGATCGACGCCATCACAAGCATCGTGGAAGCCAAGTGTGCCCTTAAAGTCTTGATGTCTGAGGTGATTGTCTTCTCTTAGAAAGTCCCATGATTCACAACTTCTTCTTTTTTTAATTAATTCATCGCGCATTAATTTGCTGCTTTGTGGTTCATCTAGCTGGTGTCTGCTAAAACAGCCAGTTCCAAGCTGGAGAGTGAAGTCAAACAGGAAAAAGGAAACTCACAAGATATAAGGAAGATGCTCGCTGATGAGAGAAATGTGATGTCAACCATGGACATGGAGCATCAGCAGCAGTTGGTTGAACTGGAGCAGGAACATCAAGAGAAGGTGTCCATTTGAACCAGTCTGAACCATCATAATCCTTTTTAGAGAAAGGTTAGCCATAAAATAATAAGTTGTGTGTGCACTGTGTGATATATATTAACTTTTTTCATTTCTGTCTGCAGGTGCTTTACCTTCTTAACCAGCTACAGAGCAAACCCATATGTAGTGAGTTGGACACAACAAAGCCGACAGATGAGGAGAGTTCAAAGGAGAAGGAGCTTCTCGAGCGCCTCAAAGTTCAGGTTTGTCTCCGCTGGTTCCAGAGTGTTTAATCCACTCTCACCGTTTTTCTAAGAAAATCATGCCGAAGTCAATCACGTGCTTATTTGTAATATCATTTTAGGAAGAAGAGCTTGAAAAGCTGCAGGAATTAAGCGAGCAGAACCAGAAACTGCTGGAGCAGAACGAGCAATACAGACAGGTGACTGTAGAATTCACTCAATAAAAAAACATTTTCTTATCATTTAATGTGAAGTGAAATTATGAATAATAAATTCTGTGCTTTAATTTATAACACAGCTTTAGAAAAACGTACTATTGAAAAATGTGTCGTCTGGTAAATAGTTGCATTTTGATGTTGCTGTTTATTTATCTTCGCCTGTGCTGTGATTGAACACAACCATATATTGTGTTTCTCCTCAATAGAAACTCTCATTGCTTCACCTGGCAAGTGGGAAAAAGATCCTTGTGCCTACGATAAACAACGAAAAGAGCCCAGATGACTCGTTTGAGTACGTTCCTCCAAAGGTTGGTATTGCAAATATTGTACCTTTTATCTATTGTGTGTTTGATGTTCAAGTTGGGTTATTTAAATACGAAAAAATTTACATTATATTAAATATACATATATTTTATTTGGCACTTTTCAAGCTTAAGCAAGTGTTTTCCAAGTGAAAAGAGAGGAAGAGTAGAAATTACTATCAGAAATCCATATATAGCAACAGCACTGAGCCTGTACAGTGATAAATAGGTATCTTGGTGATCTTGTTATGAATAAAATAAAATGCATTAAAACAAAGTCTGTCTAAAACAATATTAAGAATGATTTAGTCAGAAAGTTGTAAAGTAAGACAACAATGCACCAAGAGTGAATGATTCTGTGAATGTTATCTGTTTTATTTTAATAATTAAGCTATGTAGCTGAATCCAAGTTTTCTTTTTGTTTTTTTCTCTCTCTCTCTCTCTATGAACAAAAGCCTAAAGTGAAGCGCTTCACCACAGCAAAAGCACCGCTGAACATGGCCATCAGCGTTGAAGAGCTGATGTCTGAGAATGAGAGCGAGAAGGAGGAGGAGGAGGAGGAGTGGCGCCCTGAGAAACCCGAGAAGGGACGCAGGGCCTCAAAAAAACCGAAGGCTACTGGGGTAAGACTGGGATGGGGGACTTCTTTGCTCAGTGGAAGGTCACAAATGTTGTTCGTGTTAAATTTCTCTTTAAAGAACGACTATTAATTGACCTGTCTACAAAATCTGTAAAGCTGCTTTCAGACATGCACTGAACTCTGGATAATCTTCTGACATTTTCCCCGCGGGGCTGTATATGAAAACGCAATTGTCTGAGGGAGGGTGTCTGAACTTTGTCCAGAGTTTCTCCTGCCAGCCTCCCAGTTAAAATTCAGCAGACTGTCTGAATCAGCTCATGTCACCAAGAGCAAGTGGGTGTGTTGATGACGCCTCTAACATGCGACAGACTAAAACAAAAACACAAATATCTCCAGATGAAAAAGTGGAGCCATACATGTAGAAGACACAAAGATGTCCAGAGAGCTTTGGTTATAAAGGGTGGTGTTGATGTGCTGTAAACAAAAACAAGTGATCACCACTGCGGTATTGATGCGTTACCTTCTGCCTCTGCTTGCACCTGAATGCTCCGGAAGATTCTGTGTTGTTGTGAACAACAATAGCACAGATTCTCCTGCTGAGTCCGAACCCAATTCAACGGCCTTCTGCCAGAACTCATGTCTGAAAACGGTTTATGTATCACATTTTACAGGTTAATGGGATATACACATATAAGCATCAGGCTTTTGATGCAAAGGCCACGATTGTGATGATTTCTCCTCTTGCAGTGTGCGTGTAAAGGTCGCTGCAGTAACAAACAGTGCAGATGTCGCAAAGGAAAGATGACGTGTGGGGAAAACTGCCAGTGTGATCATGAGAAATGCCGAAATATGGACAACCAGGGGCCTTCTGAGGTAAATCATGTTGAATTGTCAGACCATGTTCAGCATCATCAACTGACTGGCTTTTAACTAACTAATCTAACACAACAGTTGCTCTTACAGTTTTTAGGGAGGAATATTTTGAAATATTAAATTTTACAAATCAATAATGGCAAAAAAAAAATTATATAATGTGTGTTACATGCAACTTAAACTTTGTATGTATGTTTTCAGTGTTGTGAAAGAAAATCTGATACACAATCTTTTCTCACATGTGCAGGTTGTGTTGTCAGGATGTGTTTTGAACACTCACTAATATCAATCATCAATGTAATAAGTGCCACAAATATTATTAACGTATCAAGTTAAAAGTTATCATTTTTATCGTTTTTGCTTTTATTTATTCACGACTAATTTATTTATGACAACTGCATGACCTCACCAATTATGGAATTGAAATGTTAAACATGTAAGTTAATTACATGAAATTTGTATTAATCTAAAAGGACTTCTAGTTACGAGCTCTAGTTAAAGTTTATTTGCAGCCACAGACACTTTCCACTTGTCCAGTCACATCTGACTTTTAACTGAAAAGAAATCCTCGCTTTGCTTTATTGAAAACATTGGCTTCTTTTATAATAAATGCATGAGAAACAATAAGCATTGTTCTCGGTTTTGAACGTTTGTCTCATTCCAGGATGCTGGGCCGACAGAAAATGCTTCCAGGGACTCTGAATCTCTTCAAGAACCGACAACTGCCAGCCCTGATAACACCACCTTCTTCAAGCCGCCATCTTGTACTCCCACAAAGAAGGTAAACTGGCTTCTTCTGAACACTCAGCACCACAAAGACAAATCATTCATGTGGTGGTCTTGAGAATGATTGCCTTTTTAAATGCAGAATATGTGCTTGAGAGTTAAAAAGAAGAAGATTTAAACGGACTGAGATGCATTCTCTTAAGTCTAATTCACATTACATGATTTTAAGCCTGATTTGCCAGTCGCCAGCACAAGTTGAAAGTTGCAGACTCTGTTCAGTGTGTGATTGCTGCCAATTGCTGTGTGAGAACTCCTCAAAGACGAGAGAGGCTCGCAAATGTGACAGACTTGGATCAGATTTCCAGCAGGCTGCTCTACAAAGGTGTCAAAATGCCATGAATGAAAATGAAAGTGTGTGTGTATTGCCAGGACATTGATACCGTGGCTCAATTCCCCCAATAGCCACTTTGCATACTCTGGCTTCAAATGACATCATGTAATTTGATTTCTGCATAGTGGGGGGGAAGTGGACATGTCATTCATCTTCATATACAATATATGGTCTCCTTTATCTGCAAATCTACATTTCAAATTTGTTCTGATTTCAATTGTGTGTTTTTGCGTTTAGTATTTGGTCCACAAAGATCTAATGCAGAACCAGCACTAATGTACCAATCTGTACCATTCTAGGTGCTAAAAGAGATTGTTAGCATGGGGCATACCGCTTCAGACCTGAAGCTGCTCAGGAAACCCATCTTGCCAGAGGAAGAGGAGGAGGAAGAGGAGGAGGATGCAGGGGAGGACAGAACAACAGTCAGTTTCCTCAAGAAGAAGAAAAGACTCCTGACGAGTTTTCAGAACAGTTTTTTCTCTGGATGCACGCCAATCAGAGAGGAGTCTTAATTGGGACGGTGCCGCGGGGCTTTCGACGTTAGGTGTCCGTATGTATGTGTTCGGTTTAATGTCTTTTTTATGTGTTGTCGTAACTTGAAAGTAGCTGTTAACTGTAAAACACTTTGTTAACATGAGGACTGTGAATAGCTTTGATTAGTTTATTGAAATACACAATGAGATGATAAAGAAGCCTGTATGAAACTTTTAGTTGAATGTATTACATCATATTTCACCCATAGTGTAGAAATGAATCTACTTTTCTAATGCATTAATTCAATAGATCTTTAATCTACAGTCACATTTTTAATGAGCACCATTCCACACAATGTAGCTCAACATCCTGGAGAGCAACTTGTTTTTAACTGTTCGTGTAGTATCGGAGCGGAATAAAGATTTACAGTTAAATCTTGTTTTTAAAAAACATTGTTTTTCATTTTGTCTCCAAGTGTACCAATGTTTATTATCGTAGCATCGTAAACTGATGGAAAATAGTTTCATTAATGATTAATGTTTTTACTTTTGATATTGCTGAGTTTAACTGAGCAGTTTGAGCTCTGAGTATTTCAAATGTAGCACACGTTTCTTTCAAATCCCCCAAACGTTCATAAAAGCAAAATAAACAGCCATTGATGAAGTCGCTTTTTGTCTTTTGTATTTAAAACCGTTTCATTTGCTGCTTAAAGAAATATCTTCTCTATCGTGTTTCCTTCAACTGGTGTCAACAAGTTATCCAAGTCCAAAGGCTGCAGCTGGTACTGATGTCACTAATGTAAATGTATGTATAAATCACATACATTGGTTTGGTGCTTATTTGTGTTAATCAAAGCCTGAACCTCAGTCACTGTGGGAGATGTCCTCCATGTTGAATGACAAGCACGGGTCACAGGTATAACTCAACACACTATTGAAGAGCAGCCTTTATGTCCCTTTTATGAAGTATTTTACATTATAAGTAGCAAAATACAAAACATTTAGTGGTTATTTAATGTTTTTGACAGTAGCCCAGACTGGACAAACTAAACCCCTTTTGAGTTTTTATGACAACTGAAGGCTACCACGGGTTCTCCATGTTTGGAAGGGGAGGGTGAGGTGAGGGGTATTCACCTGCAACATGCAACATGTAACTTCACCACTAGATGTCAGTAAATTCTACACACTGAACCTTTAAATTTAAGTCAAGTGTTATTTGATTGACTGGGACATTTGATAGCAGAATAATGAGCTAAACAAAGCTTTTGAGGGGGATGTTAAAGGATACACTTAATGACATGATTTTGACATGTCTGTGTTACACCCCACAATTATGTGGCCCTATGGGGCAAACAACATGTCAGATCACTGACATGAAACGACAACAGAAAGCCTTTAAAACAGCCCAACCATGGGATTTATTAACATTAAAAGACACAATACACACAATGTTAAAATCCCAGGCTGAGGCCCAGCAGAACCAGCAGTCCCCACACTGGAAGCCTCTACTGATCCTGACACAAGAGTTTTTAAAGAACCTCAATCCACCGGCCAGTTGCACCTCATCGATGACTGATCGGTTAATCAGAGTGGAGCTAGAGGAGAGACAAGAGAAAAACAGGGAGACAGTCTGTACTGCAGTTTATACATATCCCAGTTCCTCCATCATGTGAAACATCCTTAAAAACACACCACACACAGGTCTCATAACAACATACGTCACACAGTGCAAAAGAAGCAGTTGTCGGAGACTGCTCAGTGTACAGTACAAAGGAAGTGCTCACTTGACGACTGGCACTGTGTTTGCTCATTCTTTCAACGGCCTCCTGTGGAAAGCTGAATAAGCAATTATTGATCAATAGATTATTCATCAATTGTGATTACAACTGACTCATTGCACCAGTACTGTTGATCACGTGTACCTGCAGGGGGTTGATGCAGTTATTGTTGAATCATTCATGATTGAAGGTCTCACTAGGTGTTGTCACTTCAGCTGGGAACAGAAGCCCTTCACCTGGTGGCGATTCAAATCACTGCCATTTCTTCTCTTTATTGACGCCCACAAACATTTTTACATGAGCAGAGGAAGCTGCTCTGCTGTGTGCAAGGGACATTTTTGGGGCTGTGGCGGCTGCTTCCCAGTCCAAACAAAAAAGCAAGACAAAGCCGTATTGTTTAGCTGAACAATTTGTTTATTGAAATTGAGCTACTTTTGGACTTTGTGAACCAAAACAGAGTGAAAATATCTCCCTACAACGGGGACATGGAGGGACATATTCCAGATGGAAGCTCAGAGGAGGATGAACCAGCAGAGGACAAGTAGGGTGTGGGTCTAAGTTAATGTTAAAACGATCAAACCACTCAACCAAAAAGTTAAAACACACTGATTGTTCTTTATCCACGAGACATGAGTCACCTCTCTCGATATTTGAGGCCTGGCTCTGCGGACTGGAAAACGTGTTTGAAGTAGCAAAATGGCAGAGGTGGAGGAAGCACTCAAACATTTCACAAAAGCAAAAGTACAAAGAGTAAAGGTGCCATAGAGCAAAAGTAAGTTCTTGCTTTTAATGTACTTAAAGTATTAGTAAAAGTAAGTAAAAGTAAATACTTGCTGACAGTAGACATAGCAGTCATATTAATAAATAATGCTGCAGATGATGCTACTGAAAACACTCTGCATTGTCATGTTAATTAATTGCTGAGTCATGGCGGTGGCCTCATCTGAATCCATTTTGCTTCAGGAGGCGGGGTCTAATGTTACCTGTCCGCTCTGATTGGATCAGTGGATCAATTCGCCTGTGATCATGGTTTACTTTTACAAATATAAAGAACAATGTAAACATGTAATGGAATGCAACGACAAATGTAGTGGAATAGAAAGATGTTTGCTGTAGTGGAGAAAATAATAATAATAAACTTTATTTATATAACACCTGTCAAAACATGAAAACATTAAAGTGAAACAATAGGAAACACTTAAAAGCAATTTGAAGATCACACAACATAAAAGCATAGATACACAGCCATTTTTTACAGATGAGAAAAGAGTAAAACAAAATAAAATAAAACATCATAAAATGATATAAAATAGTTGGTAAGATCAGAACTAGGAGAGAGAACACTTATAAAAATGTGTCTTAAAGAGAGATTTAAAAAGAGGATAGGAGGTTTGTCACATGGATCTCCTCAGGGAGATCTACTTAAGTAAAGTACAGGTGCATGAAAAATCTACTTACGTACAGTAACTAAGTAAATGTGTTCAGTTACATCCCACCACTGCAAAATAGAAAATGGACATCATGTTACATTGCACGCACATTTCTCTTTCTTTTGAGTTAAAATGAGAAAATAGAAAGTATAACATACAAAGAGCAATAACTAACAGGAGCTTGTACATGTTTGGGCTCTCTCTCATGAAAGCAAATTTAACAACACAATTAGCAGATGAGAAACCAAATCAAACAGACGTGAGCCACAGATTTTTAAAATTTTAAGTTAGACTCCATCATCTCCCCTAATGGACTCAGTCATTCCTGAAATGAGATCATTGTGCAACAGACATCAACCTCAGCCGAAATTTTACGGCCGCATTGTGACGTGTGTGCACGAGATAATTTCATGCTCAGCAGGACTGTTATCAGATCTAAATTGCAGCAGAAATGATTACGACCTGGGGCACCGTCCATTCACAGGAACGAGGAGCGACTTTTATCAGTGTGGCAGATTAATACTGTGCCCGTATTCTCTCTCTTAAAGACACTGGACTCTGCACCCAGACATTCCAAGCCCTTGAACATTACAGATAAGATAACCCTGCTGCAATTTCACTGTATTTTATACTTTTTTTTTTTTTGAAGGAGATTGTGCTGGAAATGTCTCCATGAGGATGGAAAAAAACTGTCTGTCCTGCTGATATACATTCTGTTTCATTATGAACCTGCTGATATCGAAAGAGTTTGGGATCTTCAGATCGCATCGACAAATCAGACATACAGTTTTTAATCTATTCAGCAGCAGAAACGTGTCGCACGTGAGATTAGAATATAAAAACTGATGGAGAGAGACAGAAACTTGCTTGAACCCGAGCGAAACAGTCAACTTTAAGTTAAAGTTTCTCTTGTTCAACTTGTTCTTTTGTTCTGGTGTGTACTCACCAGGATTACAGTTTGTTTCATTTTTAATATTCTGCATGCATCATAGTGCACTCTGCACTCTGCACCCTCCTCCTCCTCCTCCAATCTTTTACACACCATTCAATCAGCCTTTTATTGTGCTGCCGATCCCTCCCGCTCTGTGACTGCAGTCCAGAGTCTCGTGCTTCCTCCTGCGGTTTCTTCATATCTGCTTTTTCCAGTAAATCTACAAAGGTGTGTGTGTATCGTGCATGTGAGGAAGATGGACACTCACATGCTGATACTTCATGGTCCTGATCTACCCACTTATTCCACAAACGTTTGTCTGTGTGTTTGTGAACCTCATATCTCACGAATCGTTCATCTTTTCCCCTTCACACTTGGTGTTTCTGTTTTTAATGACCAGAGGAAGTGCAGAGTCGAACTTGGTGCCATGTGGACACGTGAAAAGATTTGAATAAACAGGCAAACAGCGCCTTGCATCATTGGGGGTTGGTTGGGGGGCTGCAGTCTTCTTCAACAACCTCAGATAACCCACAGCAGTGGTCCACAACTTGCAGTCAGCAATCATATCTGTCCAGCCAGATCATTTTTATACGGTCATTATTTTTTATTTCACCATATCGGGCTGACACAGACATTCCTCGGTTGATCATAGGTCACCTTTACAGTTTCAGATAGAAAGCTGCAACCAGCACAACCACAGTACAAGCAAACTGGTTCAGAACAGGCATTGCACTAGTCTTTATTCATAAATAAAAGTCTTATGTATATATATATATATATGTTTATGTATATACAGATTAGACTCAGAGGAAACACATCCCCCCCACTTTTCTGTCCTCAGGCCCTGCGAGGCGTTGAGTCCATATTTTGTGCCGGGGACAAAAGAGATGTGCTTGACTCAGGCCCTACCCTCTGTGTCAGTCTGTGGAATCAGGATGTTGGACCGAGGGGCAGGGCGCTGGAGGGCCTGTTAAATATTGACTGCAAGTGTAATAATTAACCTTCCACCAACCCCCGATCTCTTAAACTGGCTGCTCTGCCTCGCTGCCAGTGCCTCGCTGTCATTGCCGACAATTACATCTGAAAAACATTTCGCTCTTTTAGTTGCCGTCCACGGTCTGTGACTCTCTCTCTGTGTGACTTCGTCTTTCTTGGCCCTTTGTGTTTTCTGTGTTTCTGCTTCTCTCTGCTGCGTTTTCACCTCTGCGAGATCGGCCCCCGGCGGCCTGTGTCACGACAACCTGCCGCTCCTCAAACCTTTGGCCCCAGCCCGTGAAAACCAGCAAGTCATGCATCTAAAGGTGAGTACAGCTCAGACAGAGGACAAGAAACTTATAGTACTACAACAAAAATAAGTTTTGAAAAGCTACTTTTTCCTTATTTTAGTTTTTCTACAATGAACAAGCTGTTTTCAGGAAGAAATTACATTTCGTACGACTGAATCTTTCTTATTTTAATCGACAAAGTCCACAACTACATTTGAATGATTTCTTTCCATTATAATTGTTAATAAATGTACAAGGTAGGCAATCAAGTAGTAAAATGTGTTTGTTTTTTTAAATGACTGAGTCAGACAAAGTGTAATTGTGGTGATTTTGAATTTATTGTTTCTGACCGAGAAGAGGCAGGAAGTAGATGATGCCGTCTGATTGGTCTGTTCAGCAGAATAAAAACCAATCAAGTACGACCACAGGGCCTCTTAACACTGGGCTGCTAATCATTTAATTGCTTTATTGTTCTGCTTTTCCTGTGCACAGTTTTACTACGAGACAAAGTCTACGCACTTATCACACTGCAAGTCGAACGAGACAAAGAGGAAATGTTTGACAGACTTTCAAAAAATAACACGACCAGGGTCAATCTAATCGCACCACTTTTTTCGTAATCATGAGGACGAGTGTCAGAAAAAGCAGGAAGTGCGAGGCCCTGCAGGTACACAGGTCAGACACACCCATGTACTCACATATCGGAAAGCCTCCCTCATGTTGACGGCGACCATAAAATCTGCGTTATCTACACAGGCCTTGGCCCTTTGGTCGGGCTGTTGGAAAAGAGTGTGAGCGATGATGCTGACTCCTCAGGCAATAAAACTGGGTGGAGGAAACCTGCCGGGGTCAAAGTCACCTGCGAGCGGAGACTCCTCATGTACTAAAGCAACCGCCTCCGAGTCCAGATCCTGAGTTAACCTCGGTGCTTCTCCTCTCTCGCCTCAGGTACATTTCCCACACTCGCACCGAAGCCGCCTGGAGGAAAACGATGAGTGTGACCATGGGACTTGGAGTCGAAGTGGAGATGCTGCAGTTTGTCGTCAGCCTTAATTGTTGTGCTTTTGCTGTATGTAACAGCAACTCCATGTGGAAGTCATGTGTGTGTTCCAGTGGAGGTGGTGTTACCTGCAGAGAGCTGCCGAACACAACATGATGTTTTTTCTGTTCTTTTCTTCTCTTGGCTAATTTTCTTTGTTTTACGGAAAGATGAGCCTCACTGTTAAAGTGTTTTCATTCATTGTTGAAGTAGCCGAGGAGCAACGGGGCACAAGGTGATGACCTATGAATTGACAGCCAGTGATTGTAAACTCTGCCTGTCAGTTCTGTAGGCCACTGCTGCGTTCTCTCTGAACCTGCACAGACACACACAGAAAGAAAGTCTTGGTCTCGTGGAGCTGGTGCATCTGTGGCTTGGACATGAATTGCAATTGTTTTTGCAGCATCTTCAATAAATAATTAAAACCTGAATGTGTTGCTTTGTGTTTGAACGAGTCTGTCATTTGTACTCTGTGGCTATGAGCGAGATTAATGTGCCAAATAAAGTAAATTTTATATGTATCACACACGATTACAAATCATATGTTTACCTCAAACAGCTTTTTTAACATGTTTGCTAGTATAGTATAAATAGTAAGATTACCTCGGCAAGAACTTTTACTGATGTCATGTTTGCGGATTCATGACAGAATTTGTGTTTCAAGGAAAGTGAATGGGGTGAAAAGGTGATGACATCGTCCTCACACAGACGTCTATGTTCTATTTATGGTATTTTACATCAACGGAACTCATATGCAGATGTGAAAATTATCGTATACATTGAAAATAAATACATAAAACAAGAAGGCTGATTTAATAATTTATGTTTTCATGATATATGATGTTGCAATATGTTATGTTGTGTGCTCCTAACAAAATCTGGGGTGTTTAACAAATCATGATTGAACTATAATGGCACTCAGCACATACCTCCGTCAAGGCCTAACAGTCTTCTTAAATACAATCAACCTGCACCAAAATGAGTACAATCCTAGACATCTCTTCCCTAAATATGTTGGATGTTTTTCATCAATATCTCTGAATTATTTCTTTAGAAATTCACAAAAATGTCAAAACACCCCCGTCTCCCAGTGTTAAGGAAAGTGAAACAAAAGTCCTGGATCCACACCCTTTATGGATTCCACTGTGTGTTCTTCCTGGGGCTATATTCCACCAAGTTTCAATGAAATCTGCTCGGTAGTTGCATAATCCTGCAAATACAGAAACAGCAATAAAAACATGACCTCCTCTGCGGAGGTGATGACACTTCCTGAAACCTGACGTCCACGTGTCACTTCATTCAGTTCACTGTGCAATAAATCTGTGTTTCAAAACATGTCACATGTTCACTGCACAGTTAAACTTACTTAGGATTGATAATTAGAACAAATATAAAGTCTCTTCAGCTACTTTGTGTTCACATGCACCATCATTCAGCAATGATCACACTACTGGCAGTTCTTCTGATTATCTGATCAATGCTTTAACATAATGATTTAGACAAAGAGAAGATGTTTTTTTTCACCTGTGACACGGGGGAAGTGAAATGGGCGGTCCGCCAGTCTGAGTGTGTTGCTCAGTGGATTAATGGTTGGAGGTGGTGGAGATGTTCAAACACATTCACACCATGTATCTTATTAAGTATGGTTTTTCATATTCAAGCAAATTACAACTTAAACTACAGACTGTAGATCACTTTCTGACTAAACCACAAGTTGAAACAAAACATCGATGAGACAGAAGGGAGGAGATGGACTGAAACAGTGTTTATCAGCAGGTGCACTCTGTGTGAGTCTGTTTGCTGTGCTCTAGTTTAATGCAATTTATTACTGGAAAAAAACCAACAAGCTTTGACCTGGAATGAATGGGGGCCTTTCTTATTTGCAAACACGTTTAAAATGCTGCCTTTGCTGCCACCTAGCGGTCAACCGGATCACTGTGATGCCGTATTGAATCAGTGATTTGTTTGGTTGAACCCTGAAAGGCCTGAACCTTCGAGCTTGTCGTCGTCAGTGTGGGATTATTGTTAGAGAATATAGTTATAGACACAACACCACTTTACAGGAAAGGGCCATGAGGCTATTTATACTAATGCACATGTTCCTAGAACCAAAACGATCACGTTTACCAAGAAGGTTTTTACCCATCTGTTAGTTTGTTTGTGAGCAAGATTACACAAACACAACTGAATGGATTTTCATGAAACTTGACAGAAGGATGCTGTATTAGTCAAGAAAGAACCCATTATATTTTGGTGCAGATCTGGATCCGGGGGCGGATCAAGGATTGTGAGTAGGGCTTTAACTGATTTCCCAAGAGGATAATCCATCGATCTTGATTTTAAAAAGGCACTTTTAGGGAACTGATATCTATGTGTGAAATTTGGTACAGCTTGATTGAATTTAATTAGACTGTTGGGCCTTGGCGGAGTTGTGCGCTCTTCTGATTTCCTCCTCTGGTGGATCCAGTGGACATTTAGGCTAAAGACATGCTGTAGATAATCTAATTTCGAGTCGAATTTGAGTGTCGGGCTTGTGGACATTTGGATGACACCACAGGAGCAGTATGGAGGCATGTTATGTTTTTTTGCGTTTGAAGAAGTGGTCACCAGTTACTTAAATTGTATTAGATTCGGCTGCAACGCTGTTTACCCCTGAGACTCCAGAGGTGTTCTGTGGACTCGAACACTTCACCCACCCCTCCATCGGCACAGTGGTGAGTACATAATGAGTGAATTTTTCAGTGAACTATCCCTTTAATGTTTTCTCGCAGACCCCACACTCTGACCCACACTCCAGCACAGTAGGTGGCGGTACTGCACCTTAAACGTTAGGTGCCACCCGCCATTACACAAAAAGAAGGAGAGTGGAGAGGAAACGCTGCCATCTAGCGGCGGAGCGGCCGATGAGCACTTCCCGTGACGCAGAGAAACGCGGTAAAACGGTATTCCGGTCATCCGGTCCCCCTTCTCATCCTCATCAGCAGCGGCAGCAGAGCAGCATGGCTTCCTCCGACAGCACCATGAGCTTGAACGGCCAAAGACAGAGCGTCGTCCTGAACGGGGAGCCGGTGGTGAAGCGGCCGCGGGAGAGCGCCCTGCAGCCGGACCCGTCGCTGCGCATCCCCCTGGAGCCGCAGAACAAAGTGACCGTGGTGCTCGGGGCGCAGTGGGGCGACGAGGGCAAAGGGAAAGTTGTGGACCTGCTCGCCATGGATGCGGATATCGTCTGCAGGTGTCAGGTGACGGAACCACACGGTGGAGCTCACATTTCACACGCTCTCTCTGTCTCTCTATCGCTGTTTTTAAAATGTCCGCTGCACGGAGCGGAGGCTCAGTGGGAGTCTTTGCCGCCGTGAAACATTCGTAACCTGCCTCTGACGTCAACAACCTTGTCTGACCTCCCGGATGTGGAAGTTGGTGCTAGCACGGGATGCTAACCTGCATCTGGCTGCTACGTGTTGTTATTATAACAGTGAATCCCCCGTGTAAACACTGATCATCGTTTGAAGTCGGTGTAACGTTGCGTAAGAAAGCAACCGGCGGGCTGTAGCCAGTGTTTTTCCTCTGCACCGTCAACCATGTGACACTGAACACAGGCGTGTTATCTGGTGGCCCCCCTGCGAACAGTGTTCACGGCGTGTGTTGTGTAAGAGCAGGACGTGTGAGGCGGTGCTCGGTGTTTGTGTTTCTGCGGCGTTGTGGGTCACGAACCGAGATCTGACTGATTCCTGTGTGTGTCTCTGTGTGTGCAGGGGGGCAACAATGCAGGTCACACAGTGGTGGTGGACTCGGTGGAGTACGACTTCCACCTGCTGCCCAGCGGAGTGCTCAACAAGAAGGCGGTCTCCTTCATCGGTAACACTCCACCCATGTGCTTTTGTTTGTACACAGACGGAAAGATGAAGAGCCCAGTAAAACAATAAAATGTGAACAGATGAATGTTATCAGCGCAGACTTGAAAGCAGCCGCAGCAGATAGTCGTATAGGTTGTTGAGGAAGTGACAGTGTTTAGTGGTAACAGTTAGATATATCCAGTAGACACATACAGATACCTATTATTAATAAGACACTCCTAGCTAAAAACTACAGCCCTATTCTCCATCCTGTCTTCCTGAAACTTAAAGTACATTCGCTGTATTGAATCTGATCCAGCGGGTTTCCACTTTATGATCAGTTTGTTTCCTATTATTTTGTCCACACCATTTAATATCAGTGAGGGTAGATTTGCGCTGGTCTTATCAGAGCACAAAGGAACCACCAACCAATAATATCGTGTTCAAACACGCACACAAGAGCAGAAGCTCGCCAATAACATCACTATTATGTTAAAGCGGAGGCAGCTGGTTTATCTGGTTGTGGATTTTATTTCCTCTGTACTTCTCTGTAGCATTACCCTGAAAGCTGACTTTGTTCTTGGGTCCAGAGTATGAAATAGATCATTGTTGGAATGACGATTGCAGGCACAGCAACATGTAACATTAATGCAACACATACGTGTGAGTCTGGTGTTATTAACACAAACACCTCCCAGAATAACACAGTTCTCTCAAACAGCACCACAGACTACATCCTCCCAAATTACCTTCTGCCTTCCAAAATTCATTTCTTAATTTTCCATTTCCTCTTTTTGGTGGTGAGGTTGTTCTCACTGCCATAGAGACAGTAAACATTTAAGGAACCCTTGTGTTGGGCAACAAGATAGCTTGTGTTTATATAAATAAAACTTCAGGGAAATGATTAACAGTATATTACTCATAAGGCCTATTTTACATGCAATGCATCAAACAATTTACCATCAGGATTTTTAAAGGTTGCATTTTTACATCACAGGAAACGGAGTGGTGATACACCTACCTGGTCTGTTTGAGGAGGCTGAGAAGAACCTGCAGAAAGGCAAAGGTAAGGAGAGGTGCAGGAACTATCCCTTCGTGGTATCAACAACTGGTGGCAGTTAGCCTTTTTTACAGGTGACCATTTTATCATAGCACAGTTGAACAGGTATAAATAAAATGAATGATGGCTGAATTCCATTTAGCTGCTTCATTTTCAGGGTCCTGGTATTGTTCAAACTGACTCACCAAAATAGAAGAGAGACATTGTAAATGTTATTAGTAACACTTATAGGTAAACTGTCCTATGTTTAGTAAGTTGATTTAGTTTTTTGATGTAATACCTGCTGCACACTAGAGGATTTTCAAATCTTAACAGATGTTTAAAACCGTGGAAGACCACAGACATAAAAACTGATTTTAGCTGACGTTTTTTTATATTTATTAGAATGCAGTCATTCGAAGAGTCAGTCGAGATGCAGGACCAATCACTTGATGTTTAAACAATTTCTGAGCAGGGGTTCTAGAGACTTGGGAACTCACTGAAACTCACGTGATCAAAAGTTTAAAATAAGACTAAACATGGAGCATTATTTGGCCAGATTATCTGTTCAGATCAGTCTCTAGTCGGAAAAAAACCTACAACTGTCTGGAGGGTTGAATTGGACACCAAATCGACCCGATTGTCCTCTAGTGGGGGGCCAGCATAAGTTAGTACAAGATCAGATCAGCAATATTATCAAATGCATTAGTCAATTTGGGGAAAGTCTGAACAGTATAAGCATTTGCGTGTTTGGATTTGTTTCATGTAAAACTTTATTAGATGATATGAGAGGGATAACTTGGTGTATTGTGGTGACTAATACCACCCAGATAAATGAGGTGGAAGACAATTTGTTGTTTTGTAAACATGTGATGAGCTATTTATTATGTTTGTTGCAGGATTACAAGGTTGGGAGGAGCGATTAAAAATTTCTGATCGTGCCCACATTGGTGAGTTAACATTTTCTCATTTTAATTTATTGAATTGAATATGAATTTGATTTGTCACCTTATTGACTGTCCCGTATTTCTGCCTCTAGTGTTCAACTTCCATCAAGCTGTTGATGGAATCCAGGAGCAGCAGCGGCAGCAGCAAGAAGGGAAAAAGTAATGTTTAACTCTTAATTTGTGTGAAATGTTTAGTATAATGTTCTCGACAACACGGTTCTCAACTGTGAGTAACTTTTTTTCTGTTAAATAAACAGTGACTTATGTTTGTCTTTGTTTGATCTCCAGTTTGGGAACCACAAAAAAGGGTATCGGCCCTGCTTACTCCTCCAAAGCAGCTCGGAACGGTCTGCGAGTCTGTGACCTCGTCTCAGATTTCAAGGCTTTTGAAGACAAGTGAGTATTTTCATTTCATTTTTATCATCTTCTTTATTAGGGTTAGGGTTGTAAAGTTTTCACTCTTTAAATGTTTCCTGAACATTTGTGGTCCAAGATGGGATGAGGTGCTATAACGCATAAGCACTGAAAGTGAGAATTCAAATGTCCGAGTCGGTTGCTCCGGACTTTCTCTAAAGTTTCTCCAGCCTAGTTAAAACCCTGGAAAAGGTCAGCAGGAGATCCCTTCGGGGGATTCCCTGCAAGTGAGTGAGCATGTTGATGACGTTTCTAACATGTTACGAACGCAAAACTGAAGTAAAATAAAGTATACAAATATCTGTTGGTGAATAAGAGAAAGAAGCCAGATGACGACGAGTTTTGGTGATAAGGGCTGATGCCAGAGTCAATGTGCTGTAAAGACAACACGACAGAATTTATACTCTATGTCCTGCCTCCTGCACGCTGCCCAACCCCTCACCTGAAAGCTCCAGAGATTTTTCTGATGTTGTGAACGTGTCTGACCTGCAGAATCTCCTGCTGCATTCTTCATTGTCTGGAGAAAGATGGATATTGTGCAGATATTTTCCAGAGTTCATGTCTGAAAACAGCTTACGACTGTGCCAAGTTTAATATTTCAAAATCTTTTAGCTTTTTCAGATTTTCGAGGTCAGCTCCTAAAGAGCAGTTAGATAAAATTTTAGGGGGGGAATTCTAGATTTGTGGGTGTGACACTGGAGACATGAGAGTTGTCTGGTATCTTTTCATACAATACACAAATTGTGAATATGAGCAGATGTAGTTTTCTTAAAGTATAGTTTTTATCCTCTTAACACGTTGCTTTGACTTTTGAAGATTCTGTACCTTCTCCTGCCAGCAGGTGGCAACACTCGGCCATGGTACATGTGAAAACTGCTGCCAGCCTGCTTTCATGGCAACATTATAACATGTGTCCTGTATATAATGTTGTGAAGGGGATGCTGTTATAGAAATGTATAGGTCCTATGCTTACTCTGACCAAACCTATCGCACGCTTCTAGCCCTCTGGCTTGTCTACTCGCTCAGTGACCGTGTATTTACATACAGAGGAGCTGCACATATAGACTTCAGCAAGCCTCTGTAAACAGACTGTTGAACTCTGTCATCTCTGCAGGTTTCGTATGTTGGCGGAACATTTCCTGACCATGTATCCAAAGCTCAATGTTGACATTGACAGTGAACTGCAGCAGCTGAAGGTGAGGACAGTTCATCATGTACAGTTCATTCCACGACTGACAAAACACACGTCTCTGTATTTTTTTTCGTGGCTCTTTTCACAGAAGATATCTTGTCATGTAGGAGAAGGACAGATGTAAATGATGGCTTCATTCCATTTGGCTGCTGTGTTGTTGGGCATTGTGGGTTCGCTGTCACACTGTCATCATTTACCGGTAACACTTGAGTTAAATGGAGCCACCATTAATGTTATTAGTTCCACCTCTGCTTTTCCTACTGTGACAAGTGTCTAATATAAGTAATTGTCACTGTAATGCAGCTTTGAAAACGAGAAAATGATTCAGGTTTGTCCACATTTTAGAGAACTTTAATAACAAGGCTTATGGTCCATCTTTGGTGTATGAATTTGTTTTTGTTTTTGTTTTCTCAGGGATTTACTGAGAGACTGCGCCCTCTGGTGACCGACGGGGTGTACTTCATGCACAAGGCTCTGACTGGATCCCCTAAGAAGATCCTGGTGGAAGGAGCCAACGCTGCTCTGCTGGATATTGACTTTGGTGAGCAACAAGGGGTTTGTGGACTTGATTATGAAGATGGATGGATGTTTTTTTGTTTTTTTTGCCTACTCTGGTTAACAGATGTTTCCTTTACTCAGGCACATATCCTTTCGTGACGTCCTCCAACTGCACCGTGGGAGGAGTGTGCACCGGCCTTGGCGTGCCTCCATCCTATGTCGGCCGAGTATACGGTGTCGTCAAAGCGTACACCACCCGGGTTGGTGTTGGTGCTTTCCCCACAGAGCAGGATAACGTGAGTTGTTTTATTGTTTTATTTTTAAGGATATTTATTTTTTGGCCATTTTGCCTTTATTGGTAAGTGAAATTGGGAGAGAGCCGAAATGAGGAGCAGCAAAGGGTCGGTTCAGAATCGGCCACTGATCAATGATAAGGAACTGTAAGATCATTAATGTTCAATCCATCCCACTTGACATCTCAGGTGCTCAACAGCAGCTTTGTGGTAAATAGCCAACACACTCCAATTTACAGGGGATGCTGTATGTGTTGTTGTCGAATTACTACACACATACCAGCCAATCACGGCATAGAGGCACATTTTAAGTAGAGGATGGGTTTATTACCTGGGCCAAGGAGGATATGCTTTCGTCTGCATTTTTGTTAGATTTTAGCAGGATTACACACAAACTACTGGATGGATCATCATGAGACTTGGTGGAAGGATGTGTTACGGGTCAGGGAAGAACCCCTTAAGGGGGCAGATCACTTTCTTTAACATTGTGAGATAGGGCGCAACATTTCCCTTGACTTCTTAGAGAGTAGTTCATGGATCTTAATTCAAACAATCAGGCATGTTTAGGGACTGATATTTATCATTGTGTGCACTTTGGTGCAGATCCCTTCAAATTCATAAGGGCCGTGTTGGGCCTTGCCAGAGAAATGCACTTTCATACCTCTTTTACACAAAAATTAGCAGTTAATCATGGGTTAACCCGCTTAAAAAGGGAATTGACTCCTTTCCCATTGCCTGTAGAGGAGTTTGCCTTTCTGTTTTTTCCCCCCCTGGTGCATCATGCTCGACATGAACACGCTGAAAACTGAGGCGCTCTCTCACCTCCTCTTGCGAAATTAGCACGTTCACGCGGGTGTCTCGTTTCCAATGCTACCGGCTATCGGTGCCGAAAGCCGATAAAAACTTGTGTCTACTGCAGAGTCATTTGACCCTGGAGTGAATGCAGATTGAATCCATTCCCATTGAAGACAAAAGCCAGGTGTTCTTGGCTGTTCGTGGGGTTTTTGACCAGTGGAAAAAGGGGGTTCAGAGTGTCTCTCTTGTTATGTTTTTGTGAACAGGAAAGTAGGGTTCATGTCATTTTTCAATGAATTCAAATCTCAAGATGAAAGCAATACACTTAAAAATCAGAAGATTCAAATTTTGTTGCAATCTGAACATTTCTTCTTTGGCTGAGCACAGCCCGGCTACAGCTTTACCAAGGCAGACACCCACGGAGCCATGCACAGCTCCACCATGTTCGCTTGCAGTGTTCATTTGGGTCTTTTCAAACATGTTTGGACGGTAAAAAAAGTGACATTTTACCTTTTTTTTACCAGCTCTGTCAGTAATTTACTGCTCCCCTCGGTGTCTCTATCATTCGTGCTGCGCACTGCACCATGCAGGGCGCCCCAGAGATCATTAAAAGAGTCCAGGTCACACGGACAAACCCTGGTTGGAGATTTTTTTTGTAGTACAGTGAGAGTTAAGTACCGGGGAAAAATTACAGATGGGAACCAGTATTGGTTCAAATGGGAACGGTACCCAACCCTATTGCTCAGCTGACATCACTGACGAGAAGTAGTTTTTTTCCTCCAATCAGCTCACAGTGTGTTTCTTTGTGTTTCAGGAGACTGGGGCACTGTTACAGTCCAGAGGGCGAGAGGTTGGTGTGACGACGGGCAGACGGAGGCGCTGTGGTTGGCTGGACCTGATTTTGGTCAGATACGCCCACATGGTCAATGGCTTCTCTGCGTAAGCAACCATCACACAACTGTGGCTTCAACTAACAATTATATTGATTATTTTCGATTAATTAGTTAAAATGACAAAAGCTACATTTGACCCTTTCCCAGCAGTTTATTCGAAAAGTAACGTAATCTTGTACAATCTGTAACTTAATCATGATGATAATTCCAGACTCAGATATTTACTATTTAATTCTGACTATTCATAATTCAAGTTCATGATTTCTACAACATCATTCTAAGAAGTTCAAACTTCACTTAAGGTATCTTAAATTGTGGCAAATTAAAGATATCTTGAACTGGATTTAAAGATAATAACATAATGTAATATTTCAACTGAATTGTAGATATTTATGAGAAATCTCACACACATGAATAAAAAAAGTAGTTTGAATCTTACCATGTAATTACACATTTTGTAAAGATTTGAGTAGTTAAAACAATGATTGTATTGACGTGATGAAGTCAAGTATTTATCTTCAACAAAAATTCTCTCTGTCGCTCTCTCGATCTCGTTTAGTCGGGGAAGTGACCGTCTTTAAAAGTGTTTGAACATTTTCCGTTTAAATCTCAAAGAAAACTTGTGTAAAGCTGATTTCACAGGACACAGCAGCACATTATCACTGCGGTATGAACCTTAAAGTTGTTAACGATCCTCCAGTGAACTGAGAGAAGAGGAGGACGCAGCAGAAGCAGATCTCCTACATGTTTTCCCTTCAGGTTCATACCAAGGTGATGTCGTGCTGCTGTTCCATGTGAAGTCACCTTCACCCAGTTTACAGCTAACGGCCTCTGAAGGCTTTAATGTAAAGTGTTCTCACACTTTTGACGACTTGTCTCTGCTGTATCTTAACTTCAGACTTTTGTCTTCACCTGCTGATATAATTGGAGTTTTTGCTGTTAACGTCATCAGAGAATTGAACAGTGATTGATTTCTTTGCAGAATTGCCCTGACAAAGTTGGACATTTTGGACACGCTGTCTGAGATTAAAGTGGGTGTGTCCTACAAAGTTGATGGAGAACCTCTCCCAAGTTTCCCTGGTAAGTCCTTTCAGCTTCTATGTTTCATAGATCTGCTCTTTGTCTGCTCATCATCATCATTTAGTCAGGTATTCAGACACAGAAGGACTGGCCAATATGCCACTGCTGTTATAAGTTATTAACAAAAATTAGCTTGTTATTATTAACTGTTCTCTCTTTTTGACCACAGTCAAAAATCGAAGGATATACAATTTTCAGTTATATCAGTTTACACTTTAATTCTGTTTAATTGAAAATACTATATCTTTTTCTGAAGTTTATTTGTCCACAAATGTTTTAATGTTAGAAAGCTAGTTTGCTGTAAACACAGGAGAGCTTCACCATCTGTGAAAAGTGTTTTAATATTTTGAGAGCTGCCACTCACAAGTGAAGGAACATACAGTGGCTTTAATGCTCTCTAATGTGTTATTTTACATTGGTCAGCTTTTCTGAGCAGGAAATGCAGCATTCAGGGTTTTTGAAAATCTATTTTGCAGCAGACTTTCAGCGTCTCTCTGCTCGTCGAGCCAGATGCAGCAAATTGTGTTTTCAGCTAATGAACCAGACGATGATAAAAACAACTTTGCTCACTTTCACACTGAATCCAGTTTTTAACGTCTCTGCTCAGTGTACTCGATGTTTAATGAAGTGGCTCTTTTCCTGACTCTGATTTACAGAGACACTCCTCTTATAAACAGAATTATATGACTGTTAATGCTGGTTTTAATATTGCATTTATTACCAAGTTTATAAAATAAAATCTACATTCATGGGTTGAACATGGCTCCGTGTTTCAAATTTTCTTAGACCTTTCAGGTCTTCAGAAGTCAATCGTTTGGAACGTCTCTATATATTGATATTTATATCTGCACTCATTTTCAAATCTATGCTGAAACTAAACCCCTAAACCCCAAAATCATATACTATTCAGAGATTTTCCTCATCCTCTCCTGCCCCTCGGCTTATGGGTGAAGTTCCACATTAATGTCATCCTTGCAAGTGTATGGACCGGACATACAAGTAATCTTTCCAGCATGTTGTTTTCACCATCGTCTTCTGATGAATCATTAACAGTGAACCAAAACAAAAGCACCTCCTGTGTCACTCAGTGTTATTGATCTGCCTGTGTTGCAGCCAACATGGACGTTTTGACGCGGGTGTCGGTGGACTACGAGACGCTGCCCGGCTGGGGCTGCTGCACTGAGGCGGCTCGGAGCTTCGAGGAGCTGCCGACACAGGCACAAAACTACATTCGCTTCATCGAGAACTTCCTGCAAGTGCCAGGTTTGTAAAGAGACACTTATCATAAATGGAGAATCTCCGGCCAGAGTTTTCTTAACGTGGCCAAACCTGTCCACTCACCTCTCTTTTTGTTCTTCTCCCATTTCAGTGAAGTGGGTCGGAGTCGGCAAGTCCAGAGAGAGCATGATCAAACTGTTTTGATCCATCTTCAGTTCACTCACATGTAATCCTCCTCCTCAACAACATTTCAGATGATAACTTCAGGTACTGAAAGGATAACCAGAGGAATTAAAAATGCAAACATGATCCTAAAGGAAATAACCTCACCAGCAAGGCTATGTGTCAAACGATTAGTCGCTGCTTGTGCATCACAATTACTGTCATCCTTCATAGATATAATTTATGCATTCCACATAGTGTTTTCTATATTTATTAGGATGTTCATTTTTAAAAACCTGGTGCAAGTGGATCGAATGGTCACTATTCCATTCCCAAGTCAAAAGGGCAGTTTCTTTTTTTTTAGCGTTGGAGCTAATTAACCTTAACTGACCTTAATCTGTTCGCCATGTTAATTCTTTTTTTTTACACATATTTGAAAAACAGATGTAGGAGCTTACGTGTTCAGGAGTGTCACAATAAAGCCAGAGATTATTTTTAGATATTGTGAAGAGATGGGAGAATTATCGAAAGCCATGCAATCAGTATAGTTGTGAACTTTTCTATTGAACAGTTTTAAAACTTAAAGAACATGAAATGCATCTGGGTTGTTAAGTTTATAATCGTATTTTCATGATTGTTAGAATGAACATTGTGCTTTTTAAATAATCCTCGAGATATATCAACGTAAACGAGCTTGAGTTTAAATGCAAACGTTTTTCCTGATAACGGAGGGAAAATAAGAAAACATTCCTCATCCACACAGAGACATTGGTGTGTGTTTGTGTGTAGATGTAAAGAAAACAGTGGGCGGTAACGGACCAGAGCACATCTCAATATGACATTCAACTCATGTCAATAAAGCAAAAGACTCTTGTTGAGCTTTATTATTATGCTATTATCAATAAAAGGAAACTAACATGTAAAGCTTCATGAAGTCGTTTTTTTTATAGTTGTTTTGCCTAAAAAGTGTGAATAACATGTTTTTGAGAAGGTAATTAAATCTAGCAGGAATTCCTCGACAAAAGGATGAACCGATTAGAAATTGGTGCTCAGGTCACGGTGGCTTCACAAAAACATGTTCTTGGCCTCTTTAGAACATGATATCACAAGACTGCCTTCAGGGGACATCTTTAGATTTTGCACAGTTGACTCAGAAATGAACTGATTAGATTTCACAGGTCAAAGGTCACAGTGACAGTGGCAAAAACACCTGGAGAGAGTTTTATTACATCTGACAAAAACATCCACTTGAGGCAATCTCAAAAAGTGTTGCACCATTTTGCTCCAAATGTTGAGCAGAGGGCTTCGAGGTGTTGACCAATCGGCACCACTGTTAACATTTAAGTAAATGTTTTATCCAGGCTGAAGTAGCCCAGGACAGCAGGAAGAACTTATAAGAAAATGAGCGGCACTGGAAAAGTTTACTGTGACCTGACATGCATTCCTTTCTCGGAATGGATATCTCAGGAACTCCTTGAGGGAAGTTTTTCCCATTTGGCACAAACATCGATTTGGACTGAAAGATGTGAAGCCGCTCTTCTACACTCTGCTCACAGCACGGTTCTGCCCTGTTTGAGATTCTCTTCCCATCTCCCATTGGGGAATAAAACTGCCTATAGCTTTAAATACGATGTTATCTATGTTCAGTATGTATGTGTGTAGATGCTTTGGTAAAACCCTCAAGTGTTTTTTATCTTTGGAGTAAAACAATAACCGATGCAGCAGTAACTAAGTACATAAGTAATCAAAGGTAACTGACTAAACTCTCTTCACTTCCCCTCCATGTATGACCACCATAACTGGAGGCTTCCCGTTTCTCTGTAAAGGAAAAGCTGTTAAGCTAAGATAAGATAAAGGTCCTTTACTAGTCCCACTGTGGGGGAGTTGTTACAGCAGCCAAGAGGGAATAGTGAAATACACACTGTATTAGAAATATATGCAAAAATAGAATATAAACACAAGGAACCATGAAAAATAGAGTATTATTGTCTTTACAACGTATGATGACCCTTTTTATCAGCCTCCTGGATTTCTCAGTAAAAACAATCTTAAACTAAAAACAGCATGTCTATAACTGGTAATTATTATAATCATACATGTCAGTATGATGATGCTTCACATTTCATCCAAACATGCACAATGGCTTTTATTTAATTCCTTTAGAAGCAACCATCGAATGTGGTGAGTCTGGAAAAAATGTGTGTGGAGACTGAAAGTGCACTGGTTTTGCCATGTTGTCTTAAGAAGGCCTCGAGAGAGTCCTTTCAAATTTAGCACAAATACTAACTTCGAGTCACAGATGAACTGATTTGATTTTGGTTGTCAAAGGTCAATGTCACCATGGCCTCACAGAAAAAAAAGTTTCTTGTCTCTTGAACATGATATCTCAACTCTGCCTTTGGGGAATTTTGACTCAAAGATGAACTGATTCGATTTCAGAGGTCAAAGGTAAAGGTCACAGTGACCTCATGTGATTGTGAATGCAATATGTCAGGAACACCTGGAGGGAGTTTCATTACATCTGACACTGAGGCACAGTCCAAATGTTCCCCCTCAAACACTCAGACTTTGGGGCACCTTCCTGGTAAGTGAGTGAAAGCTCACTGTGAAATCAAAAGTGTGTGTGTGGGATCTCTTGCAGACTTTCGGAGCCCTTTATGCAGACTTTGCCAAAGGGAATTACCCACAGTTCATAGCGTTTTGACTTGGGTAAATGAACCGAACGGCAACGTAACAATAAACGAGCATGGAAGGAGCAAACCAACCCCAACGGGGACATTGCAAAAAAAATATAACCCATAGACTGTAAATAAAGAACCACACTGATGTGACTGACGTTCTCACATCAATCCATCTGCAGGAGTTTTGAAAGGACGCCGCTCACCTTTCAGCCAGTCCTCCTGTAACAGACTGCCGTTCTCTCACTCTCACTTTACATCCTTCTTAGTTATGTCGACTTCCTCTCACTCTGTAAAAGCTTTTCAGGAACTGGAGGGATCGGATTAAAGCGTAAATTAAAGTGTACTAAATGGATTCCTTGGCAAATCGATCAGAGGTGTAACCGTGTGCAGGAGCGCCTCTCTCCGGCTGATTAGCCCTCCGCTCAGGTTGATGTCGGACGGAGCGATGCCAGAGAATTGCATTAAAGTCATCGCAGTCTTTAGGTCGTAGACATAAATATAATGACGGTTGGATAAATTATTAATAGGTTGTTGGGTGTGTGCCAAACCTGAGAGGTGTGTACGTGTCCACGCAGTCACGAGAAAAGGTCCAGTGAGGGAAGTTTATCATGTTTGACTCTTTCAGTCCTTTGTCTTGAGGAACATTCAAACTAGTCAAATCAAAGGTTTTGTCCCATGTGTCTGTGGCTCATGTGT
Source organism: Hippoglossus stenolepis (assembly GCF_022539355.2). Classification (NCBI taxonomy): domain Eukaryota; kingdom Metazoa; phylum Chordata; class Actinopteri; order Pleuronectiformes; family Pleuronectidae; genus Hippoglossus; species Hippoglossus stenolepis. The sequence continues at coordinate 7,146,462 of NC_061497.1, read as the reverse complement.
CTGTCAAGGTCTATTCCACCGACTGTAAAAAAAGATGGACTACACGTCTCCACTTCCTTCCACTATAAAGAAATAAAGCCAAAATATGCTGGCTATACAAACGCTGCCCACACATTTGGGTCCAGAGTCTAAGAAGTATACTGACTGGGGGATGGAGCTGTGGTAGCGAGGTACACACCGATACATGTGTTCGACCAATCACAAGTCAGTTTCAGCTGTCAATCATGATGTTTCACCCTGTTTTTATAGCATTAAACCACTTATTAAAACCAAACTCACCAGAAAAATATATCACTTGGACAAATGTCAGTGTGATAAGAACTACTGAAAATGACAGAAACCATCTTTGAAAAATAATTTATTTAACGTGTACTTTGTCCCATCTACTAACATGGAGGAGGCAGGATTGTTGGGGAGCGGTCATGTAGTCCATCTGTATATACAGACTATGGTATTTATTTAACTACCTATTACCCCCCGCCAAGGAGATGTCGTTTTTTTGTCTGTTTGTTTGTCTGTTTGTTGTAAGCAAGGTAACTAAACTTGGTAGAAGGATATAGTATGTGTCAGAGAAGAGCCCTTTACATTTAGCTGTAGATCTGGATCAGTGGCCAGATCCTGGGTTTTCTTTCCTCTTCCTTTAACATTGTGATATGGGGTGTTTTTCAACATTTTCCATGATTCTTCAGAGAATAATTCATGGATCAGACTTGTTTAGGGGACTGTTAATTTGTATAAATTAACAGTCAATTAATAGGAAGAGAGGCATTGGATTAAAAAATATGAATAGTCACAAAAACATGATTTAAATCAACATTCTTTAAACATAGGAACCTGTAGCTCATTTATTGTAATGCAATATTAATACACTGTATATATAGCACATGAAATTGACCTAAAAGAGGAAAAACTCATCAAAACAAAACAACAGAGGCCTAGAAACAGAACGTATTTGTAGTAAAATGTAAACTCGCTTCATCTTTTATCAGTAAAAAAGTCTTGATTTTCTTCTGCTGCCGTCTGATCAAATAAAACGTTATTTTCTTGTTTTTTGTACCGCTGCTCATCGACAGAGCCGCTTCCCCTCGTTCACCAAAGTTGCAGACGTCTGCTAACCGGTAAATTTCCAGTCCAAGAAGGCCGTGCATCATCAAAAATAAATGGCAGAAACTGAGCTCACAGTATATGCAAGAAGGCTTAATTGAAAATAAAGTGCTCATAATAGCAGCACGTTCCTCCTCCACCACCACCACCACCACCACATTCCTGTCCCCACCCTCCATCCCTCTCTTTTATTTACCACCACCTTCCTATAGCTGCAATTGTGAGGAGTTTTTTTTTCTTTTTATCAGGTCAATGAATCTGAGCTTTTTCATTTCGGTGGAGCTTCTTCTCAGATCGGTCACACCTGAGCAGATCTACTTTGTTCCCTCCGCTGGATGGAAACCACACACAAAAATAAAAGGACGGCTGAAATTGCAAACATCCCTCGACTAGAAGTAAGGATTTCTACCTTCTTTGCATGAATGACCTGATTTCAAGGCTGATTTGAAATGAGAAAACAAAACACAGTACATTTTTGATATCAGCTTGAACTTTAAGGAAATTATTACTTATTAATTTGTCTTTTTTCCCATAATTCTATTGAACTATTTAAGGCAATGAATATGATGACTATGATTTATAAAGTAGGAAGGGAACATTTTCAATCATTCCATTATCTCCCTCATGTATTTCTATTTAACGTTGATAAATACGTTGATTAATGCATGTGTTGTTTTCTCACAATAAATAACCATTCCTCTGTCCGTGCCTGTGCACCGTCCTCGTCCTGCACCGTGCACAGGATCCATGTAGCCGGATACATTAGACACCTGTTTCACTGCTGCCGGACTGTTCTCAGCCTCCGTGCGAGCAGAGCGATGGGAGCTCTCACGCAGATTGAATTGAAGCAGCTAAATGTGGTTAACAGTTGATTTGGAGAGTGCGTGAAATAAATCCAGTTCTGCTGCCCAGTGAGTGTATGGATCCGGTATTTGCAGGAAAAGAAGGTGAAAGATGTGTCCAGTTCTATCTCGTTACAAATGCATCTAAATAAAATTATATGTTGAGGTAAAAGTCTGATGCAGGGCTGGATGTTCCTCAGTGTTTGTTAGCAGGATTACACAAAAACTACTCAACTGATTTCCAGGAAATTTTGTTGAGGTGTGGGTCATAACCCAAAGAAGAAGATTTGGGGGCGAATCCAGGAATATTTCCCCTCTTTCTTTTACATTATGAGATAGGACGTTTAATTTTTTTAAATGTTTTTACTGATTGATTTTTTTGAGGGATATCTAGACGTTTATGAAATTTGGTGCAGTTTGAATTTAAGGGGACTGTTGGGCCTTGGTGGAGGTATTTGCTCTACCATTCTAGATTGTTACTTAAAGTCATCACCCAGCTACAGTGATATAATAGCCTATATACTCAGTTAGTGATTAATGATCTATTTATTACACTGCCTAAATTTGTCAATAGGCAAAATGTGCACATCTTACACAACTAGTAAATATCACACAGTATCAGAGGGAACCAAAGGTAAAGTTATACATTGTACACTTTAATATAAGATGACAGCTTTGCAGATGGAAAACCAAATGTTTATAATACAATATTTTTGTGTTTGATTGGTCAAAGGTCAATGACGTGAAGTTCTTTATATAAATTAGAATGGCCCTTAGAGAGCATACCTCTTCTACTCCTCATGAAGCCACATTTAAATTCACCAGATCCAGACTTTTATGTGGATCTGCACCAAATTGTAAACATAGACATCGGTCCCCTAAACATGTCTGATTTGTTTTCCATCAAGATCCACATCTGACAAATCAACACAAATGTTGAAAACCTCCATATCTCACAATCTTAAAGAAAGTTTAAAACAAATCCTGGATTTGCACAAAATGTAACATTTTCTTGACTCGCACAACATCCTTCTACCAAGTTCTGGGGTTGTCTGTTCTGTAAGATTTGTGTAAACCTGCCAACAAACAGTCGGACAAACAAACGCAGATGAAAATATAATCTCCTCGGCCAAAGAAACTAGTGATGGTTTGAAAAATTGCCATCTCATCTTGTATCTTAAGGTGTGTCAGAAACTTTCATCCATCAAGATGTAATAGACTGTTGGTCCAAGTGGTTAAGATCAGTTCATTAGTTCATACCCATTAGATTAATGGACATTTTTCTATTAAGGTACAAATTTCCAACTGTCCTTTTGTTTTTTGACCAAAACAAAAGTGTTGAATCAGCAGAAGAAGGCTGGACATTTTTTTTTTTTTAATCTCTTTAGTTTAAAAAAACCTGAATAGGAAGATAAGCGAATAAATGGATTTCAAGATGTTAATATGTTATAATTAAATATCAACCCCTGCTTCTGCCCAGAAAAAGACATGCAGGTCAAGTACATTGCTCATAGGTATGTATGTGAGGGTGAATGTTTATATATATACAGTATATTTATATATAGCTATGTGATACATTGGCGACCGGTCCAGGGTGAATCCCGCCACTCACCCAATGTCAGCTTCATGATATAGATGGATGAATGGATAAATAGTACGTTTATCAACGATAGTATATTATAAATATAACAGATTGAAAAAACTTGTATCCATACGATCAATCTAATTTTTTAGTCTGCATTAAAATATATTTGTAATTTTATAAAACAAATGAAAAGACCCTACTTTAGACCAAGCAAAGGGTTGAATACATGCAATTGCAGTTAGAATATTTACTTGCATTTACATTACAACAAAAGTCAGAATGAATATTTCCCTGCAGCCACACATGTTCAGCAGTGACACAGCAGAACAGCTGCACACCTCCTTCCCCCAGCAACCTCCCCATCCACCAGCACAGCTCTGAGCGAATGGGATCGCTCGGTCTGCAGAACCCCAACGACCTGCTCCTCTGTCAGGGCCGGTCGTGACTCCTCCAACAAACACCACCTCTCGCCAAACAAACGGCACTGAGCTCATTCAATTACATTATTACATCATGACATGTCATTGGGTGGATGCTTTTATCCAAAGCGACTTAAACTAGTGCATTCAACATCTATGAGGGGCCATTTAGGGGTTGAGTACATGGGGAAGAGTGAGGATTGAGCCGCCGAGCTTCGGGTTGGAGGACGACCACTCTACCCCTCAGCCACAGCCACAATTCAAACCACAGGAGTCTGGAGCTTCAATCTGCCTGTTTGCAACACAACGTTCAAACGTCTCTGTTTAATCATTCTCCGTCAGTGGATGCCAGGGACTTCAGCAGAGCCAGAACCAGCCTCCAGAAGGAACGTGTGCCAGGGCGTTATATCAGGCTGAGTATAGGATGAACTGAGTTATGGTTTAGAGATGAGAAGCATACTTGCTGCTGGAGTTGGTACAATTAACAGTGCAGGGTCACCATTAATAAATAACAATTATTATAATATGCTTTAGCGAACGTCAATTAAAATCAAGAGCACTTAGTTATGAGTTCACTCTCAGTTCAAATGAACTGCTGGGATATGTGGGATTCATTTTATTATAATTGATTCTTGATTGATCGATTGATACACAAACGCCTTACATACAAAAGATGATTTATTTTACGTTTATTCATTTATTTTGTGATTAAGTACACTGATCAGGCAAATATATATATCCATGAAAAGTGGTGAGAACGATCTCGTGTTTTTCTCTCCTTACATGTGATCCTCACAGAAGGTGAAGGTTGGTCCTGACCCAGCAGCACTGGAGCAGTCACCATTTCTGCTTTTTTCAGCTTAAAATCTATACCTAAAAAATTATAATTTAAAAAAACTAGAAAAGCACATTTCCACCTCTAAATTGTTACTTTATTTTTTATTTATTTTTTACAATCTATTTCATTGAAACCATTGTTTACACTGGTTGCTTCCACTTTTTGGTTAGTTGTTCTCCCCTCAGAGGTAGAGAGATGCTAATGAAGAGTATTCCCATTTTACTTTACTTTATTCTATTTTATTGAACAGGGACAGTGCACATTAATAATCATTGCTGTTGATGCGCCACAGTTTGCCAAGAGTCTGTTTTTTTAATTTGTAGTCCCTGGACAGATGTGACCAAGTCAACCAAGCCATCCGAGTTGGTTGAAACTAGGAGGGTTCTCAGTAGAGTGCAAACCTCCACCAGGGCCCAATGATCACCTCAAATCTATTTCAGTTCCATAAATGTGTCTGATTTTATTATTCCCTGGGAAACCTGGGGAAATATACAAAAAAATCTTCCTATCCCACGATTTTAAAGAGAGAAAATAAATCCTGGATCCGCTCCCTCATCCCGATCTGCACCAAAATTGAATGGTTTCCTTCCTGACTCATACCACATCCTTCCACCAAGTTTCATTGTAATCTATTCAGTTAGTTTTTGCGCAACCTTGCTTACAAACAAACAAACAAACAAACAAACAAATGGACAGGGGTGAAAACGTAACCTCCCTGGTGGAGGTAAAGATAAAATTCATGTTCGTAGAAACAGCATATTAAGGACAACCTTATATTTCATTGACAGATGCTTTTTGAACACAGACACTCATAATACAAAACATAAAATAATTATTTAAATATTGTTATTTAAAGGTATGAAAAAATTAATATCATAGCATTTTTTTGTTAACCATGACAATGATAACAGCCCGAAAGGCGTGACCACTCAGTTATATATAATGAATGAATGAATATTTCCCTGTATCCACGGATACATACAGTATATATATATACAGATGCAGTTATTCAAACTACTTCTGCTGTGTAATGTCATGGTGTCTTACTGTTATGTGCTGAAACCTGCAGATAATCATGTTACTCATATGGAGTGATGTCATCATCTAACACCATTAAACTTTGCAGCCTGGAATCTGAAATGTGAAGCAGAAATGTCCTGACCTGGTCGGTACTTATGATCACACACACACACACACACACACACACACACACACACACACACACACACACACACACACACACACACACACACACACACACACACACACACACACACACACACACACACACACGGAGAAGTAGAGCAGCAGCAGTTCTGTCAGGCAGCCTGTGAGGTAGATGGGATATTGAGAGTGAGGTGAATGAGGCTGAGCCGGCTTCCCTCTGCAGAGTCGGCAGTGTGACAACAATTAGACCTCAATCAATCCTAAACATCGATCCCACTGAGACAATCAATGTATATACAAATCTGTACACTGTACAAACAATACAGTTATTTCACAGGAGTGAACAGTGGACATTATAATCACACACTGAAGCACAGTACGAGGTCCGTTATGTGTCTGACAAAAAGAGAAGAAAAAAAATCCCTGCAGATTTTCGGAGTGGGAGTCTATAGCGTTCATCTTCACCTCCGTCTTGATCTGTGCTGCTCCCTCTCTCCAATTCCCTCTCTCACTCTCCATAAAGTCAGTTTGATTGAGTATCTTTTTCTCTCTTGTGCGCTCAGCAACAGCCTCACACACACACACTCTCATATACTCTTGCTCACACACACACACACACACACACACACACACACACACACACTCTCATATACTCTTGCTCACACACACACACACACACACACACACACACACACACACACACTCTCATATACTCTTGCTCACACACACACACACTCCCTGTACATGGCTGCCTGAACTCTGCAAGAGGCGACCAGTGCTCTGGATTCTCCTGATCGTGCGTTTTGAGGTGAGGCACACACACCGGACACTGGACTGCCAGGTGCTGTGGTCAGTGCCATGCGTCTTATGGAGGGATTCGAAATGGTAATAATAAATCGGGATCACTATGGGCACGGCTCGGCTGCAGCAGCGGTAACAGCCCCTGTTGGCACTCGGTGGAAGGCGTAGTATGATTTTCCTTTTTGTCAAGTGGTGCATTATGTGTGTGTTAGGTCTGTCTGAGGTGGGTTTACTGTGGTGTGATACATGCTGATAGAAGGATTGCACATTCAGATGTTCTCTGTAACTGTGTTGCTGGACCGAAATATACTAGAATAATATCTGTGGTGTAAAACAATCTTTAATTTGTGAATTGCATGTTAAATGTGATGATCACACATGGACGTTTGTCCCGTTTCTTATTGCTTGTGCCACGACTATACAGTGCGACTAGCGTAATGTCAGCATCAGACCATATTCTGCAAAACTGTGGAGCCGTGATGTGTCCAATTTACTAAGTAGACAGTCCCTTTGTTTCCAGCAGCTGTAAAACCGTTTGGAGAGCAAGTGTATATTCGCTGTCACGATGTTTATTACTCTAAGTTTGGATCAGAACCAGCTGATCTGCTGACTCAAGAACTTTAGAAGATGGGAGGTTGTAGTTTTTTTCTTTCTGGCAGCAGTCCAGTGATCCGTCCCTTATCTAATAATTTCCCAGGTTTTTATTGGATAAAGGGAGCGTCGGACACATTTATCAGATTCTTGGCGCCACAGCTTTAACACCAGTGTGCACAGCCTTAGCTGCAGTTTCAGTCTGATCCTCCTGGTTTGAGCTGACGATGACCAACATCATCGCCCTGAGGCTGGTTTCAAGTTTCCAGGTTCCACTCCTATTTGGAGGCAACTTTTCTTTCTCTCACCTACAGGACATAGATGTTCATTTGTCGCCTCTCGTCACAAACTTCCATGGTGCATATAATTAAGAAGATGGAAACAGAGAACGTGTAAAAAATATAGAAAGTCAACAGGTGTTTTTTGTTCAGTAGCATGACTCTGTGTGTGACGCCGCTCCGTCTGGGAGCATCACCTTGTTGTTGATTGTTGCCTTGTCATTGTGGATCATCCTCACCACTCACTGCTGTTGTGTTTGTGAGACAGTGAATATCTTGTTATTCTTATTGCTGTCCTGTGGCTAAAGAGGTAGAGCGGGTCATCCACTAGGCAGAGGGCCGGCGGTTCGATTCCTGCACACTGTGCTGAGGTGTCCTTGGGCAAGATACTGAACCCCTGACGGCTATGAATGCTATGAGTGGTGTGTGATAGAGAAAGTGCTGCACATAGATTAAAACAACTGTAGTGTAAAGAGTTGTTATCAAGACTAAAAAGGCGCTATATGAATACCGACCATCTACCATTGAAAATCGCTGAGTGAATGCACATATGTCTGCTCCTACCTAGTGTCCCATCCGTCAGAGTGTGAGGCGGACGGGCTCCCTGCTGGTTACGGGTCCAGGGACTCCATCCTCAGGCCTGGCGTGAAGAAGGACTGGAAAAGGCGCAGGCGTGGCCATCTGAGGCGGATTGACAGGTCAGTGTTATGTGTGCATCTGTTTGTGTCTTTGTAATATTTATCAGTTGTTTTATTGCTGTTCTGCCTAAAGTGTTAGGTGGGTCAGATGACAGGTTTTTATCAGGGATGTTGCACTTACTGTGTCAGCAGTGTGGTGAGGCCTAGGTCCATTTAATGCCTGGTGTGCAGCTAATGGGGGGGGGTGGCTGCTTCGGCAGACATGTGTGTGTGCGGCCCCCCGTGTTGCTGTCTGTCCCATGTGGTCAGTGTGAAACTGCTTGTGTCTGTGTGGATGCTGATGTCTCAGCTGCAGCAGCTGGGATCCGGGCCACGCTGAGGCTGGCGGAGAGAAGCAGCAGTCTACGTTCGGACTGGGCGGAGGCGCAGCCATGCGGTGCTCCACCGTGCTCGCCATCTTGACGGGGGTGCTTCTGTACTTGGTGCTGGGTGCCGTGGTGTTCCGCGCCCTGGAGACCCCGCGGGAGGAGAACAGGCACATGATGCTGCAGAGCGCGCGGCAGGACTTCCTGTTGAACTTCACATGTGTCGGCGAAAACAACCTACAGGCCTTTATAGAGGTAAAGTAGATCTTCTTCGTGACAAGAGCCACTGGCAGTCTGTCTCGGGCGGCTTCTTCCTGTGGTCCAATTTCAACTGGGGAGGCATTGTGGTGGGTGGTCTTGAAATGGGCCTGAATTCCCTTTTCCATCAGATTTGACTTAATTAAAGAAGTGGTTTCCATCTTTCCTCATCACAGATATTGGCCTTATGTAAATTAAGATATAAATAATGAACAGCTCAACCAAACAATGATTTTCCTTCCCAGATTGTGTCAATTTGAAGAATTCTAACAAGCCTCACAAAGTTAAAGGGAAGTAATCTAAATTTATTTTGTGTTTCCCCCCTGTCTTTAATGACCTTTGTTAATCCTTCTAACCACAGGCTGGGATCTACAACTATGCCGCAATATATCCCTTCTTCTTTCACTGTCAGGTCTTTACAAGTTTTCATACTTTTTTATTCCCACTAAAGCTTAAAACACGAAAATAACATGTAGTCGGCTGAGTAAACTCCTGTTGGTGCTGCCGATAATTTTAATAAACTGTTCATATTTTCATATTATTATTTTTCTCTTTAAGTTTTCTCCTTATGTCTTGTGTCAACAGGGTCCAGGTTACTGGACCTGGAAACTGTGCATCAGAAAGTGTGACTGTGACAGTGGACTTAGTTACGGCCTGTTGTTATTTATACGTAAACAAACAACAGAGGATCTGTAGCTTAGACACTGATAACCTCTAGTGGCTAAAAATACATTTTGGCAGCGTGTCTGACCGACAGCTGACTCTGATTCGTGTATTATATTCACTGCATGGAACTTGAGTATGACAACACAACTTATCACAACTCATTTTGTCAATTCTCTTGTGGGTCCTGAGGCAGACTTCAGATTCGTATGGGGGCAGAGGTGTGGTCAGAGCAGTTTGTAAGGATGGGTCAACTCCAGCGTGTGTGTGCGTGTGTGTGTGTGTGTGTGTGTGTGTGTGTGTGTGTGTGTGTGTTCGTGGTCATGTTGTGGGGACCTAAATGTCACATATGTGGACTTGTCTTTCTTACAAAAACAAGTCCCCATAACGTAAATCATTACCTTTCAAGGTGAAGACGTGTTTTAAAGTCAGATTAGGTTTAGGTTTAGGTTAAGGTTAGAGTTAGTCTCCAGGAAATCAATGTAGCTAAGTCAATGTGATGTCCTCTGAAGTCATGGAGACATAAAGGCTGAATGTTTGTGTTTTATGAGCCAGCTTGGCAACCGTGACGTGATTCCGAGATGTTTGTCCTCGCTCCACAATGCACGTTGTAAATGACAGTTTTAGCCTGAAAGTGATCTGCATACAGTGGCTGACATTTGCAAAAAGGGACTCAAGGCTGACGTATGGCAAAGGCATACAAAGGTGAACACTTTCCTTATTATACATGTAAAAATATGCATTTCATCATTTAGTTTCATGATGTATTTTGACGGGGTGACAGTGGCGTGGTTACCACCCTCTCGCCTCTCAGCCAATCGCAACTCCTGCCTCTAAAGCTAACAAACTCAACAACTGCAACCAGATCCAGCCTGTGTGCACCTGTTTGCTAAAACGACAATAAAAAAAAAATCAACCAACTAGAAGCTGTTGCTTTAAATAAACACAGAGCACAGACACTGAATCTAACACTGAAGCACATCATGGGCTCATTTGCTTTGAAGTCGGAATGTGGGGAAAAAAATATGTTGTTTTATGTGTAGCACGTTTGACCGACACCTTGACACCTCTGCCCAATATTTGCATGATAATAAAGAGGAAAGAAAAAGGATCAGGTGATAGACATATAAATAACTTAAAACATATACATTTAACCATTCAAATTGGCTAAACAATTATGGTGTTAGGCGCTTGTGAGAAATGGACAGTTAGCCTGTGAGAAAAGTTACATTTGACAAGCTAAAATTACAAGAGAATCTAGAGCTAATTGTAAAATATGATGTCAGCAACTTGTGTACCGGAATTTTTGCTGACCATCCGAGTTGTGGCATGTGGTCACACATATGCAAATGTTTCCGTGGCGCATCTCCAATCTGTGCAAGCGAGGAGGTGGGTAGAACATATGCTTCCTGGGGCGAGGCCAATCATAGTGTGGCTTCACTCAGAGTTTAACTTTGGTGAACTTTGTCGTGCAAAATTCGCTTCACATTCACACATGTGACACTGATCGGGCCCTTGTTGTTTTCCGACTTGAGGTGGCGATCACGTGAATTTTCCCAGTCAGGGACTAATTTTTCCAATTATTCCGACACCACATTAATGCACAATGGACCATTGTTTCTGGCTAGCTACCTAGTTTTATGACTGGGTGTATGTTTGGGTTTACACTGTTATGCAGAATCAAACTAAATCCAAACAAGTTGTTGCTGGGTTATAAATCAAGCCCAAACCCCCTTTTGCATGTCCTTAGGCTAGTAAGTTAATAAAGGTGTGTGATGCAGATTGACTTTAAAATTGTTGTTGCTCCAGCTAACAAAAGCTGATCTGGTTGCTTTTATCAAGCTTGATAGCTTAAGACAACGCCCTTATTATGAAAAGTTATGACTTTATGAAAAGTTGCATGACAAGTTCTATGGGAGGAATATTTTTAAATAGACATTTTGTCGTATAAAATAAAAACTTCCATTAATAGGAAAATAGGTATCATTAAGTAACATTTCTAAATATTTTAGTAGGTTTTAATCATCTCAAATGATTCAAATATTTCATATATTACACAATTTATTCATATGACAAGTTTATAACAATACATTTCATATCGAACACTTCATAGATAAAAACAAGAATTATTAAATGTATCCCTACAAATAAATTGTCTACCAAGTCATAAATGTGATTTAAAAAAGGAAAAGATAAGCATGTGTTTTTCGCAATTTTCACATCATAATAAAATATATTCACTCACATAGGCTAATAAACAGCCAATGATCTAATGGCATCTATTCCCATCTAAAAATAAAACATAGAAATCATTAGGATGAACTTGCACTTGTAAGATCTTAAACACATGAGCTCTTAATTACATCCTGTATACAAACAGGAGTAATCAGCTGTCACAGAGTCAGACGGGTCCGGTTTCACACAACCAGTATCGGCTGATGTTTGATAGACTCCAAGTTCCGTCCTTCAACAGATGTATTGGAACTTGAGATCTTATCCACGACACAATGTCACCCTTGTACAGTTGTTTGATACCACTGGCTATTAATGTGATGGGTCATGTGTATGGCTTTGTGGCACAGCTGATTTCCAGGAGACCTTTGTGACTATAAATGATCTGATAATAAGAAACTGATGCATGCTACATAATTTTAAATAGTCAACTAATCCATCAATCAACAGAATTTTTTTAGAATTGTCAATGATTTAGGTTATTGAATATGTTTTAGTCATTTATGAAACAGAAATAACAATCAACTTTTGCAGTTGTTTTCACTGTAAATCAAAGACTTTTAGGTTTTGATCCAGCAACAATCTGAAAGGGCCACCTTGGATATATTAGTAAAGAATAATCAACAGAAAAACGATTGTTGGTTGCAGGTCAAAAATCAATTTTATTATTAAATATGTACAGGCTGAATATTGGCTTATAACTTTTTTTTTATAATGGGGGGCCCAACTGAAATCTGATAGGCCCTTGAACTGCCCCTGTCCTGTCAGTAGCCTTTAAAAAAAAGAAGTCACTTACTAATCCTAACAATACACATGACAACTTGTTAAGAATTTTTATTGATTATAATCTTTTTGAAGAAAACAATGTGCTTCAACAAGCAACAATTTTCAAAAAATATATAAAAATGATGTGTGGCTTTGCACAAAGCTATAGAGCTAACAGTAAACGTGAAAAAGTAAAAGTGTGCATCTTACTGAATCAGGAATTGTACATTGATGTTGGACATATAATTGGCCCCTCTGTGTAAATTGTGGCCCCTTTATGGCTCCTGATTTAGAAAAATCCTCAATTCGCCCCTGTTGTGTATTGTTATACCTGTGGTTAGTCAGTTATACCTGTGGTACGTCAGGGCCACGTAAAGCTGAAGTTCTCTGCTCTCATTTATGGCTCGTAGTCTCGTCTACAGTCTATATCAGTGAAATTTGAAATCGTCAGACATCAATGTCAGAAACGGTTTGTTTTTGCTCCAAATTGTTCAGACAAATTCAGTGTTGTGGTGAACAGAGACAGAGACTGACGTGCACATGACTAACTTCGAAATGTACCCTTTAACGCTGGGTAAAAAAAGCTCATTACCCATTATATTCCAAAAATGTTCAGGCCACAAAACCACACTGCAATGTAAAATGTACTGTATTTACTGAAATGCACCTATATGCACCTAAAGTCACTATAACGTCTGCAGAGTCCATGTGCAGTCACAGCCTCATCATATTCGCTTTTAATTTTAGAGTGAACAAATGTCTTCAAGTACCAACGGACACAAAATAGATACTTAGATCAGGTAATTAGATTATCTGTGCTGGCAGGGGTTCGATATACTTGGGACAGAGTGGAGCCGGTCGCCGTAATGCATCGGTAATCAGTCTCTTTGTCACTGACAGGCTGATGCTGATCGTGACTGTGCATTTTCCACATCATTTGCGGCCGGCTGTAAAGTAGTAAATTAATTGATCTTGAACTAGGCAAAATTACTGATGGGTTAATATATTCATGTGTAAAATCAGATTTTTAAGCTCTCTTTTTACTGTCTAATTAAAGGTTCAGTGTGTAGAATTTAGTGACATCTAGTGGTGAAGTTGCACGTCGCAGCTGAATACCCCTCACCTCACCCCCCCCTTCCAAACATTTGAGAGAACCTGTGGCAGCCGTCAGTTGTCATAAAAACTCAAAAGGTGTTTAGTTGGTCCAGTCTGGGCTACTGTAAAAAAAAACATGGCGACCTCCGGAGAGAGGACCCGCTCCTGATGTATATATAAAGTATTTAAATATAAAGGGCCCATTCTAGGGTAAAGAAAACAACAATTCATACAATATAGATCAGGGGTCTTCAACGTTTTATAGGCCAAGGACCCCCAAACTGATGGAGAGATGGAGCAGGGACCCCCTACTATATATATTGTATAAAATTGTGTTTTATATTAAACTGGGCCTAGTGCCATGTATAAACATAGCTACCCTGTTATTGTGCATTCAATACTAAGCTATTCAAATAATACACAGGTTCATATATTCATGTTTTTATTTTAAACATGTGTAAGGTATAGGAGCTGCAGTGTGTGCATTGCTGACTGAAAGATAACGTCTTCTGCCTCCATTTATCCGTTCGCTACAATATGTTGGATTCATGTTAATGTGTATTTAACGACATTTAAATTTGTGGAAAAAGAAAATTTAAAATTTAAAAAATATAAAAAATGGTCTAATCAACCAGAAATTTCGCGACCCCCCTGCAGTACCTCTGTGGACCCCCTAGGGGTCGCGGACCCCCTGTTGAAGACCTCTGATATAGATCATTACACACACTAGGGAAAACACCACAAGGATAATTTTGTATTTAAGTTCTGCCAAACTAACCCTTTCACCTAAATCTTACACACTGGACTTTTAAACATATATATTAATCTCATAATAATAACTCTTGTCCAATGTCCCTTCCCAGGAAATGGTGGAGGCCATCGGTGCAGGTGTGGATGCCACCAGCAACACCAGCTTTGTCAGCCAATGGGATCTGGCCAGTGCCTTTTTTTTCTCAGGGACAATCATCACAACCATCGGTAGGTGTCCAGTACAACTATTAAGACCACAACATTTAATTCTAATGAGGCATTTTTGACTGGAATCCGTTTACAAATTGTGTCTCTGACCTCTGACCCTACTTGCCAGGTTTTGGAAACATCTCCCCGAAGACATACGGAGGGCAGCTGTTCTGCATTTTCTACGCCCTGGTGGGAATCCCACTGTTTGGTATCCTACTTGCTGGGGTTGGAGACCATCTGGGTACTTGGCTGAGGAAAGCTGTAGCCAAAATAGAGACTCTCTTCCTGGTCAGACCCCAAACAGTGCTGTTCATGTCTTCTTTGCTTGTTCTTCCTTTCATTTTTCTCATCCCACTGTGTTGTTTCACCCTGCGGACAGAAATGGCGTGTGAGTCCCACTATTGTGCGAGTGATCTCAGCCGTCCTGTCCATCCTGCTGGGATGCGTGCTCTTTGTTGCAGTGCCTATCCTGGTTTTCCAAAGGGTGGAGGGCTGGAGTCTTTTGGAGTCGGCCTATTTTGTAGTTATCACCCTGACAACAGTGGGTTTTGGAGACTATGTTGCAGGTACACAACAATAGATCCACCGCATGTTTCTAAACATAGCTTGTAGAAGTGTGCCCACATGCTGAGGAGGAAGGGGGTGAAAACTTTATCATTACGGATGGAAGGCAACGGCCACAATGGCTATATTAGAACATGATGTTTAGATGTAAAGCACATGAATTACAGTATATTTGAATTCTTACATATTGCATATTTATACACTCTCCAATAACTAACAAGACACTAACAAAAGCACCTTTTTAATCACTGTCAATGGGAACAGTAAAAGGGTTCCACTGTGCACCAGTACACGGCGCACTAGATAAAGTAACATGTTAGTTGTGAAAACTTTGGTGGGAGCCATTGTAATCATGATGCAACATCTGTTACTAACACAATTTCCCTGCACTCATGAAAATACCACAGATAACTGGAATCGTCTTCAGTAGCGTCCACCAAGGCCCAACAGTTCTCTTGAGTCAATCAATCAATCACGTTTTATTTGTAAAGCCCATATTCACAAATCACAATTCATCTCAGGGCTCAATAAGGTGCAACATCCTCTGTTCTTAACACTCAACAAGAGTCAGGAAAAACTACCAAAAACCTTTTAACAGGGGAAAAACATAGAAACCTCCGTCAGTAATGGTAGAATGTGTGAGTAGGCATTTTGTATATCAAGCAGTCTTGTTGAAAATAATAGTCCACCATCAGCTGCCACCTCGATCATGATCCACCACCACTATCTCTGATCCGCTATCCACCATCATGATCGTCGATGTGGCCGCAACTGCGGTCCTGGATCTACAAACGAATGGTGCAGCTTTATTAAATTCAATCAAGCTGCACCAAATTCCACAAACTCATAGTTATCAGTTCCCCAAATATGCCAGATTTCTTTCATCAAGATCCATGAATTATTCCCCTGAGAAAACAGTAAAAAAAAAAAGCCTATCTCGCAATATTAAAGAAAGTGATTCCTGGATCTGCCACCTGACTTGGATCCGCACCAAACTTTAATGGATTCTTCCCTGACACATACCACATCTTTACACCACGTTTTGTGGAATTATTTTCTATCGTTTATGAGTTTCTTACTTACAAACCAACAAACAAACAAATGGACAGGGGTGAAAGCAAAACCTCCTCGGCAGAGCTAATATAGAAATACTGGAAAAAGAATCTGCATTCACAAGAAAGAGGAAGGCAGAAGGAGAGGGTAGGTAGCGATATGCTGTGTGTGTAAGAAAATTTCTGAAACTTTCGGATACATGCTTATTATGGTCAATGCTTTCGAAGTGATGGCTGCCAAGTAATTCACTGGGATATTATAGTTATCATGGATGAGTGGACTTGTTAATGACGTAGCTGGTAAGGTGGTGAAACTTATTTTACCTACTAGTGTTTATTTATTCAAGAAAATTGTATCATCAAAACTAAATCATCAAACCTAAAGTTATCAACTGTAGTGCAATAGAAAATACACAGAACTTCCTTCAGAGTTGAGAACTAGCAGATCTTCAGAAAAAACAAGCTACATTACTTTATCCATGAAAGTCGACAACTTCCACCAATAATACTCAACAGGGTTTATTTTAGCCCTGAGGTCACGTCACAGCTGAACTTATTCTCACCACAACAGAGGTCAACAGATCTGATCAGTGCTCAGACATATCCCCTTTTAATAACCCCTGATAACTTGCTGTTATTCAAAATGCTTTAATATACAAATCAATAAGAATTGACTTCTTTGTGCTGAAGTGAAAACATGGCTTCCGTTCTTCTGCGTTTGCTTTTACATATTTTTGAATCTATTGATCGGCAGATGAGTTGCTGATATAACTTAATTAGTCATCTGTCAATATGTCTGTCAGTTGTGATGCATTAAGTTCACTTAGCACAGATAATTGTCATTTTTCTCAATCAATTATTCAGGAGGATTTTCTTTTAAAAGGGCAACTATTGATTTATCTTACCTGCTGCATAGTGTCTCCCATCATGACTGTTTGGACATGGATGGGTGTATATTATATATGGTTATTGCTGCCTTAACTGACTGCTACTGTGTACTTGTGTCTTGTCAAAGGGGATTCTGGGATTGCAGGGAGCGACCACTGGTACAAGCCTCTGGTGTGGTTCTGGATCTTGCTGGGTCTCGCCTACTTTGCGTCTATCCTGACGATGATTGGAAACTGGCTCCGGGTCCTTTCTAAGAAGACCAGAGCTGAGGTATACTTGCATTCTTCTGCTTGGTTTTATTATGTTCTATCTCCGTTTCTTTCTTTCCATCATCTCTCTTTTTTATACTCTTTATTTCATTGAGTCTGATCCTGCAGTAGTTAATTATCCAAAGGAGAGAGAAAGGAAGGGGAAAAGAAGCTATTACTCAGCTTTACAACAACCACTATTTATCCCTATACCCCCTCCCATCCCACCCTGAGTCCCAACTTCCCAGATTAATAATAATAATAATTATAATATATGAAAAATACATTATAATCAAACCTTATCACAGCTTAATGGAATGACAGGCTAAAAAAGTGTGTAAACTATGATTTCAGGAGAAGATTGGCTTAATATGTGGGTAACATTACAGACATCCACAAACTTGCATAAATGGGGAGAATTTAATTGGAAAAACTTAGTTGAGTGCTGGGATATATGATCCCCAAGAAGTGTTGAATGTTATACTAGGGCAATATAACTAATAAAAAACAAAAAAATCCTGATAAAGGTGAATTACACTAAAAACTGTAAAGTGTTCAATGTCTAAAGTTATATTTTTTCTTCTTTTCTTTTTCTTTATCTTTTTGTCGTGTTTTTTGTTTTGAATATTTGCATGAACCCAATAAAGACTACAGTGGTAAAAATATAATACTACTACTAATAATAATAATATTAACAATAATAAAAATAACAATTATTTATCTGAAATTTAGGTTGCATGAAAAAAATATTACCAGTATTTAACCAAAATGAAACAAGAAAAGAGAAAGAGAAGAAAAGAAAGGAATGTAATAACAAAAGGGAGAGGTAGAGATAAATAACTGTGTATTAGGTTTGGCTCAACTCTGGTTCGATCCTTCTCTCTCAGATGGAAGAACTGCGAGCCCACGCCACCGACTGGACTCAGAACATCCAGAATATGTCGGTGGATTTCCGCATCCCAGGAAAAATCGACGACCCCTTCAAGCGGCGCCGGAGGAAGCGGCGCCATGGCTCTCGCAGCCACGGTCAGAGTGCGTCAGGTACGGGGCCCTCTGATGGGAAAGAGGAGCAGCGTGAGAACCAGACCGATTCTGGATCGTACTCCTCCTCCTCTTACTCGTCCAATGAATCCGGGTCTGGGTCAGAAACAGACTCTCGGGCCACGCAGACGGAGCGAGTGCCTGAAGAAAAACCTGAGAAAGAGGAGCCCCACCTGTCTCAGCCGCTGGACTACTTTGGGGAGAACCTTGCCTTCATTGATGAATCCTCAGATACTCAGAGTACTAAACTTCATCTGGATCCTCTGCTGGACCCAACACAACCCAACCCTGCTCGCTCTCGCCAGCCGAAGAGGAGACGCCACAGAAGGCCTGTTCCACAGACAAGCCCCGAGGCCAATGGCTCCAACTCTGACAGGAAGGAGCCCAATGGAAACCCCAAACCAGTTCCAGATCAACCACTGAACCTCCGGATTTAGGCCTGGTACAGAATCTCCAACTTGATATCTGAGATGTGTGGAGAAATCTGACAGAGAGCTTTCCAGTGTAGCAATGTATCTGTGTATATGTGCTGCTTACTTACAGACACTTGATGGAAACATATTGCAGAAGAAGCCTTAGCCACTTGTGGTTTGCATTTAATGGCCTTAGCATGCGAGTGTGTTTGCCTTAATCAAAGATGATGAAGTGACTTTTATGCCAATGCTCCCTTTAATTTATGAAGAGCTACTGCCCTCTACTGGGCCAAGACGGAAGTGCATCTCAATTTCAGGGCTCCCTATGTGTTTTACTAATCCACACCAGTGCAAAAAATTAGAGAGCGACCTAAAGAGGAGGTTGCTTACACTCTTCAATCCTGCCAACTATAATTAAACAGGTAGTTAACAGGCTCTTGTACATTTGAGGTATGTAACAAACTTTTCTAAATGCTGTGTGAATACTGTCTAAATGACCATAACATTTGCATTTTGATGCTTAAATGCATTAATCCAACTGTACTGCATACATGTAATAAATATTTTTTAAATTAAAGCAGCACTGTGTCTTACACGCATTTTTATTATATTGTTCTACATGTTTTCTAAAGATGCTGTTCTGACCCTTATGGCTAAATAGGGTAGAGCATCCTCTAACCAGAAGGTTGGTGGTTTGATCCCAGGCTTCCCCATCTTCATGCCGAAGGGTCCTTGGGCAAGATAACCTGCAGAGGCAAACAACCATACACTCTCACATTCACACCCACAGTCAATCTAGAGTCTCCAATTGACCCAACCCCTGTCTGCATTTCTCTGGGCTGTGGGAGGAAGCCAGAGTATCCAGAGAAAATCCACACAGACACTGTGAGAACATGCAAACTCAGCATCAACATCATTACATGAAAAAGCAGTTCAGTCTTTCTAGTAAAGCTGGGGTTGAACATACGGTGCATTAGGGTTTATGTTTTTCCATAGATGACCAATTACTCTACATTCCTGGACGACATGTTTTGGCTACAAAATGTGATTTAGTGAAATTTTGTACTTGATTCATTCACCATCTTTCATTTTCCATTTCCTGTTATATGCTTTTAACAATAAACACTTGATTGTGAACCACATCCCACTGTATAAGCCTGAATTTGAAATTGGTTACAGGAAATATTTGCAGTATTTTCTCAGATTTCTGTCAGTAAATTGAAATGACACATGACTTGTGTTGTTGGTGGTTAAAGGAGTTCAGCTTCACCCAAAAGGCAGAAACACAACAAAGGCAGGTAGTTCCAGAGAAGATAATTTCCTCCGCTAATGTTTTCACCACTGTCAGTTTGTTTGGTTTGTTCACAAGATTACAAATAAAAAATACAAGATGGACCCCCATGACACTTGATGGAAGGATGTGGTATGGGAAAGGAACCCACTAGATTTACATGTGGATACAGATCAGGGGATGGATCCAGGAATTATTTTTTAATTTAAAAAAAATAACATTGTGTTTTTCAACTTTTTCACTGGGGAATTAATTCAAGGATATTGATTTAAAAACCAGGCAACAAAGGACTGAGAGCACTGAGACTAAATAGACAAGGAAGCCATAGGCCACTGGGGAAACACATCTGGGAGGGGCAGGCCATCACCAAAGAGGGAAAACTAGACAAAGACAGGAAATAAAGGAAGAAATATGATATCAAAGTAAAACAGGAAATAAAAGTCCAATGGAATAACTTAAGCGGGGCAGGTCACCACTGTCATGACATAAGGACAGTATCTTATAAATGTGATGGTGAGAATGAAAACATTGGCGTGGCCAGTGTTGGCTGGTGGCAAGGGAGACAGGTGCTGCGAGACTTGAATAGCAGACTGTACATGCAGCACTGTTTGTACTGTATAAATGCCCTTCAGTTTGTCAATATGTTCCTTTTAGCATGACTACGGATCCTCAGTTGATCCGTGTAAGTGATACTCGGCTGGTAACTCTACCTTGGTGTTTCAATCTGAAAATGGCCCCAAGGACAAACATTGTGCGACATCAAATTGTGCCTGGAGTTATTCTATCATCTGTATATTCAGGTTGTTTGAAAGCAATGCTGAGGTCACAAAATATCTGATGGATAAAGATTTGCTCATTAATTTATAATTAAATGTATTACTACCCCCCTCTCCTCTTCTGAGTAAATGAATGCTGCTTTTCCTCTGTAAACACAACCAGCAGATGGCACACACTCACACATTTTGATCTGTACAGCACTGAGACATAACATCACAGAATAGAATCCATCCAAGGTCTTTGACTCAAGTAGACTTGAACTGATTTGTTATTGACCAACTTAATGATTTGAAATGAGACAAATCACAGTCCGTCTCTCGCCCCCCTTGCTCTTGTGTTCTCATGGTGAGTGAACAGGACGTTTTTAAAGGAGCATGAACTGTGTGAACGTTCCTCTGGCCTTTTGTTAATCTGACACTTTACTGCAGGAAATAAAAAATGAAAAAGCAGCGTTGTGGCGTAGTGATCAGGAAGTGAGCAGGCCCTGGTGATGTGCTGTGGCAGTGGGTGACCTTTTAGTGGAGGACACACACACACTCAGCTGCTATAACGTCATCAGCAACTCTGCTGCACTCTCCCCAGGCTGCCACTAGAGGGAAAATAATTTTGGCAGTGTTGGTAAATGCTGATGTCGGCGATACACTCCTGACCTGGAGTTAAAGGGGAAATCCGTCCAGAAATAGAATTCAGACATGTAATTTCGTTATTAATGTGCTCAGGTTTTAAGAACAACTGAGACTGCAGGGATCATGTTATTTAGACAAGAAAATGAGCTGCGCCATAATAAATAATGAGGACATTTTGTCCATCACAGATTAAATAAATCAAAAAAATAAATAAATAAAAATCTTTTGGAGGTGTTGTCATTTCAATGGATAACAAAGTTAACCCGTGTTTACTGATGTTCTGATATCCAATCTAGCAAAACACACGGTCCATATTTAACCATACAGGCTTTACTATAGGTAAAATCGTTATAATATAGAATATTTACCCCTTGTGTTTTATTTAAAGGAATAAAAAACATGAAATACACTTTTATAAGAAATTATATGTTTCATTTTGTTTGGTTTATTTTCTCCTGTCACCTGTTCATCCATTTGTCACCTCAGCTGTTTGGACCAGGACAGTGAACCCCAGCATGCTGTTTAAAATCCTCAAACCCATATACTATGATACTTTAACCTTACACTGAAGCTTGTGGTGCTTGTATACAGATTAGGGTGTTTATAATGTAGGTGTAGACTGATCTCTATCAGTTCTGTTATCTATGACTCAGTCCATGCACCACAATGAAGTGGTGCCCAATAGTCTCTCTCTCTCTCTCTGTGTGTGTGTGTGTGTGTGTGTGTGTGTGTGTGTGTGTAGCAGAGGCACAAAGGCTTCTTGGTATTTATGTATCAGCTGACACCTGTCTGAGGTCACGACCTGCTGTAAGAAGCGCCCATAGGGACCCCAGCTGCCATCCACTGTTTAAAACACACCAGCATGGACAACACTGTACCGCGTCTCAGACAGCTGCTCTTATCATATTATAATTCACGTCGACCAAAACACCAACAACACCAACACAACCCCAGAATCTAACATGACCACTGCTCTCACACACACAGGGATGATGATGATGATGATGCAGACTGCAGCAGAGTGTGTGTGTGTGATGCAGCCCCGCAGAAGTGCAGTGTCTGCAGCAGAGACTGGGTGACCTTCATTCAAGGTCGCACTGACACTGCTGTCAGTTTTTCCCTCCCGTGCACGCACCACGGAAATCCTGTCCCGCTGCACACACACACACACACACACACACACACACACACACACACACACACACACACACACACACACACACACACACACACACACACACACACACACACACACACACACTGCTTCATTATGCTTCAAACAGATCAGACTAACGTTTATTATTGTCTATAATCAGAGCTGGGGGCTTATTCAAATCGTGCAAAAAAGATATCCCTGGAATTTGAAATCTCCTCTGATTTGTATTATTCTAAGATTGCTTTATTTAAAATCTAAACCAGTGGACAGTGTGTGACAACCTCTCTCTTCCCTGTGTCAGCTGCCACCACGCAGGCATGCAGGAGACTATTTCTAGAAGCAGCAGGCTACAAAGTTAGACAGAAAAGAATATTTAGATGACACCTACATTGTAGGTTTCTGGATTTAAAACTCTTGATCGTGGTCTCATGCCATCACAGTAAGCCAGAGCCTTTCCTCTTCCTTAGCAACTGTGCTGGGTCAGTGTCACAAGACCGACAGCATGACTACATTTTCCATAGAGGTGTGCCTCAGGAGACATGTGCGATCTCTCAGCAACACTCAGGCTGATTTATATATAAAACCATATCTGTTTTTTAACAGGTTAAAATGCCCCAACGACGGAGATACTATAAGTGGATAATCTATACCTTATAATAAAGCCAAGAAGAATATTTGGATTTTTATTAAACAGCTGAGTGGCCACTGGGAATTGAATAATCAGACATTTTTAGTGGGGGAGGGTCCACTTCATCAGCTATATCCTGATTCTGCACGATTAAACTGACTGGTGTGAATGTTCAGTAGCAGACACGTGGATATATAACTAGACTACATCAGGATTAACGTAGACTGGGTCATATACATATATAACCTATATAGGGAGATATTTTAACGACTTGCAGGCCATCTTCATCATCATCATAACGCTCTGATGACGCTGGTGGAAGGTGGTCATGTACGTAACGGAGGCATAGCGGACGTGAAATGGACAGAGGGAGGAGAAAAGACACGGGATACAGACCTTCGTCACAGCGACAAGTTACAGAGAGACGCTCGGGAAGGGGGAGGAAGTCACGCACTTCCAGATTTTCTTACAAAATAATAGCGGGATTTGGGGGGGAGGGTGGGTTTTCTCAAGTCAAACATTATCACACTGCTTTTTTTTGTGCACACAGTTCCTCCCTCTATTCTTTCAAGATAAATTCTCCTATAATAACCACCAACTTAATGTGTCATTCCACATATATAAACTCTATATTGCTCATGTCGAGAAGAAGAAAAAACAGAATCAAATATTTTTTTATTTGCATTGTTTTGTTAAAAAATTCAAAAACTATCCCCTCAATTTTTTAGTCACCGTTATGGGTGAAATGTGTTTTTTTATCCAATTATATTTGCAACCCATTCTTTGACTCTCAAGACCCTCTTTACTTTGGAAACCACATTTATTATCGTGTATATACATTTACATATCTCATATACAAAGTGTAAACCAATGAAAAATGTTTGTTTGGCTCTGTAATAAAGGTTTAAATGCTTTAAGCCTTGATTTTGTCTTATTTTGAACTTTCTCCCCCCCTCCTCTGACCGGATGTTCGCTGTTTCTTCTTCTACGCTTGACGCTGACGTGCAACTACAACCTCAGTGGAACAGTGGAAATTATAGCAGCGGGGGCTCGGACACCGACACAAGACCCGGGAGTGTGGCCGGTTGTTGCTGCTTCCGTCACCGCCTCATGACAGCAGCACCTTCGGGGGTGTGATGCGCGAGACGCCCGGAGAGGCTCGGACACGGACAGCGCCATTAACCCGGGTTAAAGCCTCTGTGGACCTGGCAGCCGTGAAGACTCGACCGACTTCAGACACGAGAAGAAGAAGAAGACCCTGCCTTGTTTTTAAATGTCACTGTGAGTGTCCTCTCTCTATCTTGTACATGTTACTGCATGTGGTGCTTTCAGGCTCCTGACTGCTTCGGTGGACATGTCAGCTGTCTCGGGTCTGGTGCGTTCACGATCCGCCTGCTGGAGAAGGAAGTTTGCGTGGCCACGTTATTTGGTTGGCTGTAGGGGAATACATACTTAGTGGTATGTGTAATGATTTGCATCACGTATGCGTCATGCTCAGCTCAAATACCCACATGAATAAACTAACTAAATAAATGATGATTAAAGCCCCATCGTTCTGTCAAACACCAGTAGGAAGAGATAGATGTGATGCATGGCTGTGCATTGGTGGGATGTGGATGCAGTGCGTAATTGTCCTGTGTGGCACATGCACGGACGCACTTCTCTCAACTGTGCACACTTCTTCTACCCGTGTACCCCCACTCTCTGTACCTCTATCCGCCCCCCCCGAGTTAATCTCCATTCTGTCTTAACACACTGAACTGTGCGAGTCACCGAGCCATGCTGCACCAGGATTGAGATCACCGATCTTAACGCCTAATCCACTTTGGCAATTAACCTTTTAACCAGCCCGAGATCAGCGGGCAAGGTCACCCCTGGGTGCTGTTTCTCGCCGCCTCCACGGTGTCGCCGTGTATAACACACCCCCACACCCCCACCCACCCCACCTCCTCCTCCTCCTCAAACTGACTTTTATTATGTACAGTCAGTGTGATGCGTTCGGTGTCAGTGACAAAAGACCACTGGTTCCCCCCCTCACCAAAAACTATGACAAGAGGATGTAAAACCATTAGAGACAAAGCAAGAGCCCATTAATGTGCAATAATAGTATTTATCTGACATTTATTATAAGGAGTTACCTGAGTTAGGCCATTTGCTGGTACAATCAGCTATGATTTAAACCTTTAACCTTTCAAATGCTGCTTAAAAAATATAAGTGATCACTTCCAAAGAATATGACTACTTCATCTCAGTTTATTTGCACATATCACAGTCTTGTTCCTCAAGGTTAAAGTCCTTAAAAACCCACTTTACTCTCCTTTGCTGCAATGTGGCATATCTGCTTTTTAAATGTTCAAACACACAGTCATGTTTAAAGTTTAAAGGCTCACGTAAATGATTTTTAGTGTACAATTTTTTTTCTGGTCTCTAATTATTTACAGAGAGTTATCACCAAACTTTGCTTATGACTTTGAGTAAAGAGACAAGGTGTTGGCTCTACTCGTCTGTCCTTCAAGCATTCCTGCGGCTGTGACCTTTGGAGTGTGTCACGCAGTGTAAGGGGGAGGGTACTTCAGCAGTGTGTGGCAGTAATCTGGATACATACAGTGGGTTATGTATTTTTGGAAGGAAAAGTCTGTTACCATTTCACACAAAACGTACATTAGAGGAAAACAACTCTAGAGGTTTTCTCCGGCACGTATGATTGGTGGCACTGCTTTTAAATGAGATAATGTCTCCAACTATTTCTTAGACATAATCGTCATTTGGACATTAAAATCACAGATGCAAGGTTTAGCATGTACACGTATCATTTTGATTTCTCTGTAACTCAAACCCCTTTGCCTATATTTCCCCAGGTGTCCTGAAAACTGCAGACTTCAAATCCAAGCAATAGCACTTCATTAGGCCACCACCAGGAGTGAGGGGGGAGATACAGGCTTTAAACTACACTTCACCAAACAGGTAATATGTTCCCACATCACCTTTTATGCTGATGAAATATTATGCCATTACACTTCGATTTGGATTATGTCTGTTATTTGTGCGTTGCAGCCCAGGATCCTCGTTCCTTCTTGTAATGTAATGACTCTGGCTGACATTATTAATGTCGTCTGTAGGAAATACTCGTAGTCAAAGGAGGGATCTGGAAGGAGAACACAGATAATTATTTTAAAGACATTCTCATTTCACAGCTGAAGTATTAAGAGTGGCCTTGTGATTGGATATAACAATTTTTGCAATCAAGTAATTCTAAGGACACGTTACTGTCTGAGAAAAGCAGGACCAGCTGTGTGGCCAGCTGCAGCTCACATGCAGTATGTCTTTTGGTCTGTTGTGTTGAAATAATTGGGCATTGACACACTGAAACCTTGAGAAGGGCTGTGATTGCCCTAAAGACACAAAAAAAAGGATGAATGAGGGACAAGATAGATAAGCGAGAGGATTGACCTCAGCTTGAAGCAGAATGTGCAAAATCTTGTGTGAGCAGAAAAGAGCAATCAAGGCATCAGTCTGAAGGGCTCTGATAATAGTCGTGACTTTGAGGAGCATGTTTTTCTGGATGCTATGCAGCATAGAGGGGACATTTTTAAGTTTTCTGCAGCAATTTTGGTCAAGATTCAAATTAAATCAGACTAGGGTGACAATCAGTAGAGCACACACGTCTGCAATGGCCCAACAGTCTAAATTTCACACACTCATATCTTTCATCAGTTCCCTAAATGTGCCAGATTTTTTCCATCAAGATACATGAATTACTTCCTGTTAAAGCAGTGACAGTTTCAACAAATCCCAAGAACCTATGTTAAAGAAAGTGATGAAAATAAATTTCCAGATCGGCACTAAAATGTAATGGATTATTGAGCCTGACCCATATCCTTCCATCAAGTGGTAATTCGTTCAATAGTTTTTGCATTATCCTGCAAACTAACAAACAAACAAACAGCCGCCAATTAAACTATACCCTCATTGGCGGCAAGCTTGATGCCTACAATTTATTAATTTGCTAAACAACACTGGACAACTGACCAGTTACACGTGAGTCGCAGATTTCCATTCATCATTGTAACCCATTCAATTTTGGTGCAGATCCAGATCAGGGGACGGATCCAGGATTTTTTTTTTGTCACTTTCTTTAACTTTGTGAGATATGGCATTTCACTGATTTCTCAGAGAACAATTCATGGATCTAGATTGAACTAAATCTGGCATTTTCAGGGGACAGATATCTGTGTGAGTGTGTGTAATCTGGTGCACGTCCAAATAAAGATCTGGTTTTTAGATTTGCTGATAGTACGCAAGTAGTTATGACTATGCTTTATTAAAGGGTTAGATCAAGTTTGCAAATTGGGATTTTACATATTTCACCTCTTAGTAAATATACCTGCGAGGATGTTCCCCTATCATATGAAGTAATACCATTCAAACCTAGGATGAAGGAATAAATAAATACGTTTGTCAGTCAGATAACGCAGAGTTGCTCCTTGCACTAATGTGTCCCAGCCCCAGCTCCTCCATCCTTCTATCATTTACCAGCTGTTGGGGGAAAGCCGATCGTAGCCCGGCCCCATCTCAACAACAGCAGCAGCAGCCAACACGAGCTAGCGCCCGGGCGCCGAGCAGCTCTGCAAACTGATTTCTCACTCACATCTGTGGCACATTATCACAGCGCGGACACGCTTTAAGTCCTGGCACGGTCACCGTCAGGTAAGATGCAGACTAGCCCGGGTTAGCGGGACAAAAATAAACCTCGGCCCCGGGAGGAGAGAGACAGAGAGCAGAGCTGGACGGTCAGGATTAACGCTAGCTAGCTGCTAGCCGAGTTAGCCAAGAGCTAGGCTAGCCGCTCACTTGTGTGTTGTCGCTAAAGCTAACGCTACTCCAAACATGCGTTTAAGTGCACACGACGCGTCTATGTGGCGAGTCAGCACGTTAGCCACTCTCACATGTAGCCCCCAGCCTGCTTCCACTAAACCAACAAGCAAACTGTTGTTTATTCAGGCTCGAGTTCCTACATTTGAGTCGCAGAGACCACCGCTGTTTCCCATTTGCCAGCGCAGATGTGGGAGAGTGGGCATCGGTGCGCATGGCACAGGAAACCTCGCTGCTCACCAAAGTCCGAGCAGACTGAATCTCATTGTTAATTACCGTTAATTATTAGTGCAGCCTTTCACCCACGCTTGTAAAACTCAGTCCAAGTAAAGCTAAACTTTAGACAGGCTGAGGTTACTGTGACCTCCCCCCCCTCTCTTGTCGCTTGCCAAACAGAACTACAATCATGTCCAGAAAGGGCAAACTCCACAGAAAAGCATAGGACAAGCAGCCACTATAGCACTGGGTTATCTGCTGCAGCAATAAATAGGATGAAGGCTGACTGGGTTTACAATTAGTGAGGATCTGTCTCAAACTCTGGATGTTAGGTGAGGAAGTCTAAAACTACACCTTACTGTACTCCATTCTGTATTGTTATTCAAAGATCTTGTCATTAAACTCAGCTACCATGAGATTGTAAGAGGCTCCTCTCTCCAGTCAAGATGTGTAGAATAAACGTGTAAACATTTAAAGGAATATAAGCAGGGGAAAAAACAATAACGGTTGCAGTTAATGTGTAAAACACGTTGTCTTTGCAAGTTCCAACCCAAGGAATCACTTATCTCAGTGGGTCTGGAGCCATGTTTATATGCCTGATATTGAACAGCTTTATCACAGCTGTCTCACTGTAGAGATGAACACATGCATAATATATATATATATATATATAGATATAGATATATATATATATATATATATATATATATATATATATATATATATATCATTATCATTATATATAATTTTGCAAACTGACAGACAGCACAGTTCAAGACTGAGTGCACCCCGGGTAAAAGTTAATGTGTGTAGAGACTTGCATGCATGCAGTGAGCTGTGGTGAAAATAACAAAAATCGTATGCATACTTTAGCTCCATGAATCTTCTGCAATAGCTGCAGATTAATCTTCTCTCTATGTACATCGTATAGTAAACACAATGATAAAGAGTCTTTTTAATTATTAAGCCAAACACCCATAGGTTTATTTAATTAGGCCATTCAGCCAGTCTCGTGTTTACCAAGCATATATGCATGTAAAGTAGTCAATATGGGCCTGGCGAGTGACTGGAGCACTGAACCAACCATAAGCAATGTATTTTCAATATTGCAACACTTAAATGTACAGGATGCAACTAGGTTATCAGTCCAGCTGATGTTACCAGTGTGTGAGCATGAGAAAATCACAAATCCCAGTCAGGTCTTAACTGGATTGAGGCTATTTAGGCTGCAGAGAGCCCATCTCATCATCCTCACACTGTGAACTATTAAGTTGGAACAAGAGCGCAATAGTAAGGCTCAGCAATTATGTATCCACTGATGAGTCGAAGCTTGGAGACAGACGCGGCACACGCTACAGTTCAAACCTCTGCCCCCTTGAACCCGCCTTTCCCTTTTCACCCATTTTTCTGATCCCTGAAGTGCTTTTGATAAAGTCAATCTAACAACAGTGGAGGCTATCTTTAACAGCATAGTCAGCGTCAGACAGTTTGATGAAATGAACAATCTGTCTTTGTTTGCCTATTCAGTATATGGTCTGGGTCTTCTTATAGGGTTGTAATTACAGGAGTGGTACACCTACACTCTGAAGTAATGACCTTTATTTGGGCAGTGAAGAGAAGTGTTCAATGTGCTTACACAAACATTCGTCTACCTGGTCGTCCAATTACTGCAAGAAACCTCCTGAGCCAAAGAGTTCAGAGAGCTTTGAGAGTAATGGTATTGTATAAAATGGACGTGGAAGTTATCCATAGCTTAAATGTAAGATGAATTACTCGTGGTGATCCAACCATTCACAATACTCCAGGTTTATGATTGATTGTGGGAGTTCTGGAGCTTTATACTCAACTTTGGAGTCAATCCAAACTAACGACACTTTGATAATTTTTTTCGATACCAAGCGTTTTAAGTTGCTGCATTCTCTGCTTATTCAACTTTGGATAGTTTCACAAAAATCCAAGTAGATCTTTATTAAATTTTTCAGTCCAAGACTGCATTAAAAAAATACTCAAATAATTGAATAAATATGTATTGCTTCAAAAGTATAACATAATGCACAGATAAAGCGTAAAACCTTGTGTTGGTGGTACGAAGAGTTCTGTGTGCCTGCCGTGGACGTTCAAAAAATGGAATATTTTGAGGGCACTGCACACAGATCGATAATGAAGCAACAGTGCAAAATACAAAAAAACAATCCAGCGATCTGCTACGCAAAGTGGTAAATGACACTGGAGTCTCATCTGTGGGTTGGTGCTCCTGTCAGTGTCTGAGACTAGATAAATGTGCTTTTTAAAAAAAAAAACCTACTTGTGGACTGTGCACACTCTTAGAGGACCTGCATGGTCACAGGCATGTGGTGTTCTGTGTTTTTGGTTTATCAGGACCATGGTGGGCAGGTGGCAGGTGTGCTTACTGTGTTGCTGTGCTCTTCAAGACATCACAATACGGACAGAGGGGAAAAATTAGCATTTCCACCCGGGTGTCATGTTTACATCACATCACTTGTGCTTTATAAACGGTGTGGTGGGGGGCATTCACCAACATGAACATGCGCCTGGACCTGCTATCAGAACACACACAGAGGGAGTGTGTTGCTCAGGAGGCCATTACTCCACTACAACCTTGCATAGAAAATAATTGTTGTGTGTAACATTAATGTTAAAAACCTTTTGTTGTGACACATTTTCCTCTTCAATAAGTTTCTGTTACAATGCTCACCATCATTTTGGACATGCACGTCTCATCATCAGGCTTCACTTACAGAAAAAATAATCAGCAACTATTTTGATAATGGATTTATCATTTCAGTTATTTTTCAAGAAAAACACAGAAGAAAATGGTGTTGGGCATTATTTGCCAAATTGTTGATATTTTATAGACTAAACAATCCAAAAATAAACAGAAAATGAATCAATAAGGTAAATAATTGTTAGTTGTAGCCCTGAACATATTTTCCGTTTAATCACAAGCAGAATTATTATAGCTGTCATAGTTTCTGTAATAAAAACTAAAAGTCTAGCAGCTATGTTACTGCGCACTTAGACACAACATAGTTATGTGTTAGAATAGGGAAGTGTGGGCGCTGTTTATGAGCATGGCGACCTTCATCTGCTCACCTTGGCTATTTTAGCGTCCGTAAATGTCACATACAAAGATTTAAAACTTGGGGGATGACTCAAGGACTGAATAGTTTTATTTTAGGTATGATGGTGAATCTAAGGTGCTTTTTTGATAGCTTGAAAAGTTGAGGAAAACATGGCACCAAACAACACAGATACTAAGTTCTGCTAAAGACCATGAGAGGAAAGATGCAGGCCCTTTGTGGTGCTAATACAAAATGTCACAGCTTTTCACAGCCCATGCTTCCAGGAAAGAAAAATGACCGTAATGAAACGTGACCAGGCAGGACACCAGTTCAGATTACTTTCCTTTTTGGTTCCTTACATTCCCTGTGTTTACACTCAAATCAGCCCACATGGGTAAACTACAGGCGTGAGTGTAAACATGAAAGTTTGGTGTAAAGACTTGAAGACAGATTCTGGGTTTGGAGGCTCAGTGGTCAGGGCCTATAGCTCATGATGGGGCAAAAAGTGATTTGAATGGAAATGCTAATCTGTGCCAAGATAAAAGTTCTATTAGATAATAAAAGTTAATATCACACTTATGATGGATACCGAAGTCTGAAAAATATCTAATTGAGCTTGACCTTTCTTTGTTGTTTATTTTTTTGCCCTCCAGACATCATGTCTTCCAGGGAGCGTCGATCAGATGTCTACATAAAGGCAGAACCGAGTAGTCCAGAGGGAGGTGGGGGAGGCCGCACCAGCCCCGGTGGGGCCTCGTCAGACTCTTCTCAAAGCGGAACCAGAGGAGATGGCACCAAACGTTACTCTCCGCCGCTGTACACACCAGCGCTGCGTTGCCACTTTAAAGACGAGGTCGGTGACGGAGCGGAGGAGGGCTCCGCCGGCAACGGTGCGGGGCGATGCAAGTACGCTCTGAGCACGTTACCCAAGAGGCTCTGTTTAGTATGTGGAGACGTGGCCTCAGGTTACCACTATGGCGTGGCATCATGTGAGGCCTGCAAGGCCTTCTTCAAGAGAACCATCCAAGGTATGTACAATTTAAGTGCACAGCAAAACAACCAGAGGACACTTCATGTTCTCCCATGACCCCTCTGTAATGTAACTATTTAATGGGATTTACATTTGTAGCACTCTAAACATATTTGATGGGACACTGACTACTACCTCGTGTAACTTTAAAACATTAAGTAAGTTGTTTGCTTTTGAGAAACAAAATGATAACTAATAGTGTAAGAAATTGGGAAAAACTAATATCACAATATTTCTATTTTTCTACATTTAGTCTTGATCCTAGTGTTTCACAAAGGCATTCATTTACCTATGTAAGATTATATTTAGATAAACTAATTAAATCTGTGAATATGTTGTAAAATATGCAATGTAATTTGTCTCAGTGACGTCTGTGAATTAATTTCGTACGTTCTTTATATTTCAATGGAGAACAACAGGATGTTCATGTTAATTGAGCAGCGACCAATTAATATAAACTGTACCTTCATCTGCTTTAATGTGGAACACCACGAGCTGTCCCGTGTCTCTATAGTGGTTAAAAAGTCGTAGAAATCCAGCAGTGACTAAGAACCCACATCATATGTTAATGATGTTATTGTTTAACAGGCTTCAGAACACGGTCAATACAACCACACCAAGTTTATACAGGTCTGTTAAACGAAACTCTCAGACATGTAGCACACGCATGCACACTTTATGTTCTGTGTGTAGGGAAACTATGTTTAAATCTTCCAGAGATGAACAGATCGAAGAATTTTATTATTCATCTCAGATGTTTGTTTATGTTTGTATTTTATTAACGTGTTCTATTATATTCCTTTTAAAGGTAACATTGAATACAGCTGTCCAGCATCAAATGAGTGTGAGATCACTAAAAGGCGCAGAAAGGCCTGCCAGGCATGCCGCTTCACCAAGTGCCTCAAAGTAGGCATGCTGAAGGAGGGTGAGTGTTCCTGGTGTGCAGAAGCTGTGCAGCCAGTCTGTGATATTACATCTTCAGAGCCATTCGTTGGTCTTTTAATTGTTGTGTGATTATTCTGTTTTCCCAGTGTAAATCCTAATGACTTCATGTTTCACCACGCAGGAGTTCGTCTCGACAGGGTCCGGGGTGGAAGACAGAAGTACAAGAGGCGCCCAGAGGTGGAGAACGCAACGTACCAGAATGCCCCTCTACCACTGACAAAGGAGAGTGAAAAAGGTGGGATTCGATTTTTGTTCTTAAACAAAGTGTAAGACTAAATTGTGCAAATGAGATGGCTCGGTTATACAGCGTGTCATGTTACTGTAGCATCTCAGTAAAGGTGCAGCCAGCTCACACTTTCACTGTATTTGACATCTGATTAATGAGAGTGGTGTTTGTTCTTTTTGTGGTGAGAGGTGACATGCTGCTTGCTGCAAGATTGGTTATTTTAGTCAGTTTATTTGTGAGCACGTCCCCATCCTCATAGAGCGTTTCATCTGTGAGGTATAATTTATAGGTGAACCATGAGGTGCTGAGAGAAGTCAAGTAAAACACAAAATGCTTTTAACCCATTAGAACTGAAAGAGCGCCATCTACTGTCTAAAAATGATACAGTAATTCCTTTATTTTTAGTCAACCGTACATGACAGAAACATTGCAACTGAGCTAATTTGCACAAATTCAAATGACTTGCGGATCAATGTGACAGGGAAAACCACAGTTTTTTATTAGTTCAATATATTAATTGTTGTTTTGTGTCTATTTGCTGACTTAGGTTCCTCCAACATCATTGTGTCCCACCTCTTAGTGGCAGAGCCAGAGAAATTATTTGCCATGCCCGACCCCCTGCAGCCTGACACAGCCCAGCGGACGCTCACCACCCTTTGTGACCTTGCTGACCGCGAGCTGGTCGTCATCATCGGTTGGGCCAAACACATTCCAGGTGAGGGAAACAAAGAGGAGGAAGCCCCTTTGGAAACTATGTGAATCTCTGGAACAAAAGATATACTCAAAACAGATTAAATTAATTGGCGGACGTGCGTGGTGTGTTAGGAAAGTGATGCACTTCTTAACTGTATCACAAGCTAGGGTAGTAAAAATAATCTAGCCCATTATTTGGCCACTGAAAATGTTGATCCTGACTATTGTGATGGTTGACACCAAGATTGTGAACATATTGCCAGCCGCATTTAAAT
Source organism: Hippoglossus stenolepis (assembly GCF_022539355.2). Lineage (NCBI taxonomy): Eukaryota > Metazoa > Chordata > Actinopteri > Pleuronectiformes > Pleuronectidae > Hippoglossus > Hippoglossus stenolepis. Next base: position 7,111,837 of record NC_061497.1, on the reverse strand, counting down.
TCCTCTCTGTGTGTGTCTGTCTGTTCCCCTCAGGCTTTCTGTCGCTCTCCCTAGCAGACCAGATGTCTGTGCTGCAGTCGGTGTGGCTGGAGGTGTTGGTGCTGGGTGTAGCGTACCGCTCGCTTGGCTGCGAGGACGAGGTGGTGTTTGCAGAGGATTTTGTCCTTGATGAGGAGATGTCACGCGTCGCAGGACTGACAGAGCTGAATGGAGCAATTAGTCAACTCGCTCGCCGTTTCCGTTCTCTAAATGTGGACCGGGAAGAATTTGTCATGCTAAAAGCCATCGCACTGACTAATTCAGGTACTTGTTTTTGTGTACAATTATGCAGATGTATATATTATACTATTTGTATTTTACTATCTAATACAACTGTTACCAGTGGTATACTGTGTGTTGTAGGTTTTCATATCACTTGCCATGATTTGACCAGACCAAAACTGTCAAAGTGTTCTAGTGCAGTGGATCTCATACTTTGTACCACCTCAGAAAGTACAAGGCTCTCCAAGTGCCACCATTACAAGCAGCATTAAAACACTGTAGGGCTGCAACTAACGATTATTTTGATAATCGATTATATTGTCTATTATAAAATAAAAAGAAACTTAATCTTCTTGCTGTTTTTATATATATATTACGGACATCTGTAACTTAATCATGATGATGATTCCAGATTCAGATACCTACAATTTAATTCTGACTATTCATAATTCAAGTTCAGGATTTCTACAACATCATTCTCAGAAGTTCAAACTTCATTTAAGGTATCTTAAATTCAGACAAATTAAAGATATCTTGAATTGGAATTAAAGATGATAATATAATGTAATATTTCAACTGAATTGTAGATATCTATAATGAGAAATCACACACACGAGTAACAATTTTTTTTTGAATTTGACTATGTAATTACAGATTTTTAAAAGTTGAGTAGTTGAAACAATTAATGATTGTTTTGACGTGATGAAGTCAGAATGATGTTATATATATCCTATACAAAAATTCTTACTAATCACAGTTAAAGTCAAAAGGACAATGTTGATATTGTTAAGTTAAAACAATCAGAAAATTACATTTTATGTTTTTGTTTCACTACTTTGTGTTCATTTTGGGCGCTCCCTCACTTCATTGAGCCAATGGGTCTCTCGACCACTGCTGCTCTCTCTCTCTCTCTCATTGAGTCAGGGAAGTAACAGCCCTTAAAAGTGTGTGAACATTTTACGTTTAACCCTCCAAAGAAAACTTGTGTAACATGACACAGCAGCACATTATCACTGCGGGATGAACTTTAAAGTTGTTTACGATCCTTCAGTAAACTGAGCGAAGAGGAGGTTCATACCACAGTGATGTCGTGCTGCTGTTTCATGTGAAGTCACCTTCACCCAGTTTGCAGCTAACGGCCTCTGAAGGCTTTAATGTAAAGTGTTCTCACACTCTTCACGACTGACGGCATCATCACGTGAGCTAAACAAGGCACAGGATTGGCTGGTTTACTGACCCCACCTCCATTACTAAAGTAGTTGCCAACTTTTTTTTTTTTTATAATCAAATAGATAAATTAGTTGTTGCAATCCTAAAATACTGTATTCAGCTATTCACACTTCTTGCTATTTTGGCTGCTCTGTATAAAGGGTGTAGCACTAGAACTGGTACTTCCTCAAACCTCTTTATATGAAGCAAGGGGCAGCCCTCCTACCCACAACCACATACACACACACACACACGCACAGCTGGTGAGTGCAAGAATAACCATATCACCACATATTACACACTGCAGCCTGGGCTCTCCACAGTCCTGCTTGACGTAATTTGAGTGATATTTCCATACTTCTGTTTCAAATTATTTCGCAGTAGTATTTGCCCCACAACTGACTTGTTCTACACAGTGTTTCTCCTGTTGTCCTGGACCTTTGGCTGCTGACGTGCACATAATCCAATCAAGCTAAAAACCTGGAATACAGGCATTGTCTGCTCTACCCCTCACAGTTAATCTACTGTTTTTGTGTTGCTATCAATGCCAAACATAGCAAAGGACTGATAAACGGATTAACCAAAAATAACAATGTTCTCTCTGCTCTTTGTTCTGTCAGACTCTGTTTACATCGAGGACATGGAGGCTGTGCAGAAGCTGCGGGACCTTCTCCACCAGGCCCTGCTGGAGCTGGAATGTCAGCGGCGCCCAGACGACCCCCAGCGGGCTGGACGCCTCCTTTTAACATTGCCTCTCCTCCGACAAACTGCTGGTCGAGCTCTCACCACTTTCTACAGCATCAAGACACGTGGAGGTGTACCCATGCACAAACTATTCCTGGAGATGCTGGAAGCCATGATGGACTCTCCCTAGAGCCGTAAGCAGCAGACGTAAAGAGGATGCTTGTAAAGACCCAACAGAGATGTAATCTTCAAGAGAGGATGAATCAGAGGACTGTTTTGGTAGAGAATTAAAGAGAGAAATGGTACTTTTTTATCCTTTAGGCAACATGAAGAAAGAAAAAGAATATGACTTGAGAAAAACCTCATGTATTGTCTCTAAGTGGGAATGCGCTACTTAGAGTAAGATGTAACTGCCAAACTTTTGTTCAAGGCTTCAAGATCCCAGAGTGCAAACATTTAACATCAATGCCAGAATACTTCTCAGTTATTTTCGCGGCGCGTTCCATCACAGCATCAGTCTGCAGTTGCATAACCACTGAAGAACAACACTTACAGTAGGTACTGAGAACAGACTGCAGTCATGTGGTTCCTGAACTTAAAAAAAATACATACTGCTACTGCATCTACTCGTGAAAGCCATGACAAAATATCCGGCAAGAGGACTTGAGGGTCCAGTATAGTGTCAGATTGATGTGCACATGGGGGTGCTTTTACTCACTATACTTTAGTGTGCCGTTGTAGGCAAATTCATAGGAATTACTTGCAATATGTTAAAAGCAATATAATGACTTGATTATTGTCTGTCACGAATTTAAAATGTGGATAAATTGGTGAGACATCTACGTGTGTGTGTGTGTGTGTGTGTGTGCGTGTGCGTGTGCGCGTGTTTGTGTGTGTGTGTGTGTGTGTGTGTGTGTGTATATCAGTAGTTCTCCACTCTCAGGACCCCAGGTGCTTTAGTCTAGTGGAGCCTGATTTTGGTGGGGGGGTGTCGGGTGAGTAGACTTAGAAACCTTCAAATCTTTTTAAAAATGGCACTTTGGGGGTTGAATACTGGAATTGAGAACCACTGGTGTACATAGTAGGTGCAGGATTCTTTGTGTAAGGCTGTGCAATTGATTTGTAGTGCAGGGGACGTGCATATGAAGATTGTGTGCTCGTAAAAAAGCTCAACTCGGAAGGTCATATGTTCAGTGTTGTATGTAAGTCCTTTTGGCACAGAAAGAACTGGCCTCCATACAAACAAGCGTGTGTGAACGTGTGCAGTCAAAACCAATGAGCTACACTGAGATCAGGGAAGAACACAGCTCTGACGTTAAAGCCAGTGTGGCAACATTAGTGGTTAGAAAAGAAATGCATATGCTTTTTTTTTTTTTTATACTGTCCTCCACTAGATCTAACCACTATTTTTGTCTGTGTTGTTCAAAAATAATGGTCTGACCTGTTTGAATTGTGGGCTATGATATATAACACTAACCCATGTGTCTGATTTTTTTTAGGTTTATGATGAGACTTTGCTGCTTTTTCTGCAGCAGTGAAGGTCATTGCATAAAAAGTTCCCGCCTTTGTGTATGTACATGTGTTGAACTTTAACTTGTTAGTGCCCGTCAAGGGCTCGAGGCAACATGAAATGCAACATATGCAACATCTTCCTTTTTGGATGTTGAAACCATGTCCGACAACATTCTTTAAGTCATTATTATTCAGCAGGTTTGTATACTTACAGTATAAAGAATCATTATATTCAGCTTCACATGCAATGCAAAAGCTACAGAATCTGATGTCGAAAATCAGATCCCAAAAAATATTAAGTGTCCAAAGGGCCATGAATCTTTTAGCCATGTACAGTTCCATTCAAATAGACAGAAACATGCAGTTTATAGTGAAAGATAACAAAGCCAGCAAATGTTATTCTACAAACTCCCCCAGAGCAGTTATATTTGTGCCGCTCGCAGCGTGCACAAATTTGTAAAGACTTGAAAACTCCTTTTTTCATACATGTTCCTTTCTAGGATTTAAGGGTATTTTATTTACATTTTGACACTGTTGTGGGTTTGGAAGGTTTCCATTCATGATGTTTTTGAATGCTTATTATTATATATTTTTTTTCATGTAAGCAGTTGTCATTTAGGGATCAATTTACATGGCTATAGATCCAGCTGCTTGGTGAGGCTACAGAGGGGCTACCTCATGAGGAAGAGAACGTGGCCAAGTAACTGTGTGAACACGTGTTAAATCTTCATCCTGTCCAGTTCAATTTGAATATTAGGTTTATTAAATGTCGTGCAGTTTGTGCTAAAGCCTGAGATCATTTGTCTTTGACTTGTTTTCAAGGTGTATACGGCTGATTAATCTCACTTTATAAGACACCCTGTGGTAAAAAAAAAGAAAAGAAAAAGGTGTCTACTGCTGTGGCGGCAACCTGACAGCTGATGTGGTTTCCCCAGGATTAATGGTGCAGCTGGAAAACACTGGAGGTCACTTGCAGCAGTTCAAATTGAAAACGGTTCATTGTGTCTCACACAGCCACAGATACGACTGAGCAGGGATTGACCTATCTGGCAAAATGTGACTCTAATTCTCCCATCTGCTTTTTATTTTCATCGGTTACAGCTAATACGAAACTTCTTTGGTCTGCGATTTTGTTTATTAACCTAATTTCTCTATTAGTGATCAGATATCTGAAGCAAACAAATAAATATAGCTCGAGCTTTTAAAACTTTTTCATTTTCCTAAAGGTGAATCTTTTTTTCATTAGCTTACAAATACATTTTCGGTACGGTGGGTTACGGTGAAGAGGGGATCATTTGCAGTGACGCTGTTCAAATTATACAGTCATTTGTAGTTTCTATTAAATATGTGTGCATTAATATAAATGAGCAATACAATAAATTACCAAACCTCACACATTTCCTTGTATAGCCACAGTGTACATTTAACATTGCCAGTTATAAAGAAGAATAGCTACTTAACGTTATATTATTTAGACGTTCGAATCAATGTTTGTATTTTGAAAGACTATTTAAATGATTAAATTCTATTTTTTACTCAATTTACTGTTGTTTGTTGACACTGCTTTATTTTTGTGTGTGATATTGGCTGTGAACCTCTGTGTGTAGGCTACTTTTTTTCCATTTAGAGAAAAACAGTTTGATGTCCTTGTCTAAACATGTCCACATTAAAAAAAAATCACTGTGAAAAAAAAAGCGAGATCTTCCGCTATCTGTCCCCACAGGGCGTGGATTATTGTAGGTGCTTTGTGTTGTGTAATAAACGGACACACCACCACCACCACCGCATATCATTGGTCTCATCTCTCACTGTGGATATTTATGCATGAGTGTGTTTGTGTTTCTTTGTATTATATGAGGGCAGTGTGGTAAAGAGTACTGTGGAAACTTCCAACTTCATGTTTAGTACTTATGACAGGGCACAATCTGACAGACTTCACTGATGATGAGGGACGGTATTTAAAACAAATACGGAACAGACTTCACATGCAGCTACTGAGCAGGAAAAAATGAATACTGTAAGAGTAAATCAATCAGTGGACGATAGTGACAGTATATACATACACTATATATACTTATTATACAATGTGTACATATGTAATTGATATACAGTCTGGTTGATGTAACGTGTGCATATAGTGGTATAGATAGATCAATGGATGATATAAAACTGATTGATCAATATCCAGACTATATAAGATTGATAGATCAAAAGATGGATAGAAGATACAAGATTGACACTTCAAGAGCTGAATAATTGATATAAGACTGACAGTTCAATAGATAGATGGATAAATGGATGATATATCGATCGAGAATTCGACTTATGCAAAGATGATAAGACAGATAGTATTTGTCCCGCTATCTGTAAAAAAGTATACAATTTTATTTATTTTTGTGTATTTGGTGTGACTTTAGGAAAAGCCATCAAGTGTCAGGCTAAAAGAACGACATTTAGGGTATTTTTACTGCTGTTAAATGTCACAAAGGGTCATATTTAACCCAAACACTATGTGAGGGTTAACTGGCAAATTGTGTGACTAAGGACTAATAAAGGGTTATTTTACACAAACAGAGACAAAAGCAACTACAATAGTTTTAAAGAGTTTTAAACATATAATTAAATTGTATTAAATATCAATATTCATAACATTATTATTATTTCAAATGTATATCAAATGAGGTCATCAAAATAACCCTCATGAGTTAGAGTAAAAAAAAGTATGTACTGAAATAAATGATTGGGAATAATTCCTTCATCAGTTGGTGTTTCCATCACCATAGCAACCAGATGCTAAGATTTGAATTTGAAGCTGATTTTGATTGACAGTGACATGACATCATAACTCCACTGTGGCTGTGACAACAGGACGAATCTGATTGGACACCTTCGACAGGAGACCTCTGATTGGCTGTTGTCGTTTTGACCTTAAATACTGTTAAAGTTTAAAACAGTTTGTTATTGCACTCTGACCTTGTGTGAGGTAAGTCATGTCTCACTCTCTCTCTGTATTTATCCAGCATGTTAACCTATACAATCCAGGCTCATAATTCAAGTTTGAAATGATGCTACTGTAAAATATGAAGCTGCTGCTGTTTCCTGCTGCTGTTAAATGTTGATAATGTGCTGGTTTCTGTGCTGGTTGTTTATAGAATGTATTTATTCAAACGGGATAAACCCCTTGAGTTGCACCAACTGGTTTTCAAGAGGGTGGTTGCTTTCATGACAAATGTGGGAACATTGTTGACGACTTGTCTTGTGTTTTTTGCTGCTTATATTGATTCCTGTGGTATTCTTTTCATTTTATGTTGCTATTTAAATGAATGAGTGATACGTGATAGCGTGATATTAACTCTAACTACAGTATTTATGGTAAAGTCAAAAAGACAACAGCTATCACTGCCGATCAAATGCAGATTCAAATAAAATCGAAGCATCTGGTTGCTATGGTGACTGATGAGGGAAGTTTTACCTGTCATTTATTTTAGTAAATCTCTCTCCTCTGCTAAAAGAATGACATTTAGGGTATTTTTACTGCTGTTAAATGTCACAAAGGGTCATATTTAACCCAAACACTATGTAAGGGTTAACTGGCAAATTGTGGGACTAAGGACTAATAAAGGGTTATTTTACACACACCAGAGACCAACTACAATAGTTTTAAAGAGTTTTAAACATATAATTAAATAGGATTAAATATCAATATTCATAACATTATTATTATTTCAAATGTATATCAAATGAGGTCATCAAAATAACCCTCATGAGTTACAGTAAAAAAAAGTATGTACTGAAATAAATGATTGGGAATAATTCCTTCATCAGTTGGTGTTTCCATCACCATAGCAACCAGATGCTAAGATTTGAATTTGAAGCTGATTTTGATTGACAGTGACATGACATCATAACTCCACTGTGGCTGTGACAAAAGGACGAATCTGATTGGACACCTTCGACAGGAGACCTCTGATTGGCTGTTGTCTTTGACCTTAAATACTGTTAAAGTTTAAAACAGTTTGTTATTGCACTCTGACCTTGTGTGAGGTAAGTCATGTCTCTCTCTCTCTGTATTTATCCAGCATGTTAACCTACACAATCCAGGCTCATAATTCAAGTTTGAAATGATGCTACTGTAAAATATGAAGCTGCTGCTGTTTCCTGCTGCTGTTAAATGTTGATAATGTGCTGGTTTCTGTGCTGATTGTTTATTGAATGTATTTATTCAAACGGGATAAACCCCTTGAGTTGCACCAACTGGTTTTCAAGAGGTTGGTTGCTTTCATGACAAATGTGGGAACATTGTTGACGACTTGTCTTGTGTTTTCTGCTGCTTATATTGATTCCTGTGGTATTCTTTTCATTTAATGTTGCTATTTAAATGAATGAGTGATACGTGATAGCGTGATATTAACTCTAACTACAGTATTTATGGTAAAGTCAAAAGACAACAGCTATCACTGCCAGATCAAATTCAGATTCAAATTAAAATCGAAGCATCTGGTTGCTATGGTGACTGATGAGGGAAGTTTTACCTGTCATTTATTGTAGTAAATCTCTCTCCTCTGCTAAAAGAATGACATTTAGGGTATTTTTACTGCTGTTAAATGTCACAAAGGGTCATATTTAACCCAAACACTATGTAAGGGTTAACTGGCAAATTGTGGGACTAAGGTATAATAAAGGGTTATTTTACACACACAAAGACAAAAGCAACTACAATAGTTTTAAAGAGTTTTAAACATATAATTAAATTGTATTAAATATCAATATTCATAACATTATTATTATTTCAAATGTATATCAAAGGTATTTATCAAATAACCTTCATGAGTTACAGTAAAAAAATGTATGTACTGAAATAAATGATTGGGAATAATTCCTTCATCAGTTGGTGTTTCCATCACCATAGCAACCAGATGCTAAGATTTGAATTTGAAGCTGATTTTGATTGACAGTGACATGACATCATAACTCCACTGTGGCTGTGACAACAGGACGAATCTGATTGGACACCTTCGACAGGAGACCTCTGATTGGCTGTTGTCGTTTTGACCTTAAATACTGTTAAAGTTTAAAACAGTTTGTTATTGCACTCTGACCTTGTGTGAGGTAAGTCATGTCTCACTCTCTCTCTGTATTTATCCAGCATGTTAACCTACACAATCCAGGCTCATAATTCAAGTTTGAAATGATGCTACTGTAAAATATGAAGCTGCTGCTGTTTCCTGCTGCTGTTAAATGTTGATAATGTGCTGGTTTCTGTGCTGTTGTTTATTGAATGTATTTATTCAAACGGGATAAACCCCTTGAGCTGCACCAACTGGTTTTCAAGAGGTTGGTTGCTTTCATGACAAATGTGGGAACATTGTTGACGACTTGTCTTGTGTTTTCTGCTGCTTATATTGATTCCTGTGGTATTCTTTTCATTTAATGTTGCTATTTAAATGAATGAGTGATACGTGATAGCGTGATATTAACTCTAACTACAGTATTTATGGTAAAGTCAAAAAGACAACAGCTATCACTGCCGATCAAATGCAGATTCAAATAAAATCGAAGCATCTGGTTGCTATGGTGACTGATGAGGGAAGTTTTACCTGTCATTTATTTTAGTAAATCTCTCTCCTCTGCTAAAAGAATGACATTTAGGGTATTTTTACTGCTGTTAAATGTCACAAAGGGTCATATTTAACCCAAACACTATGTAAGGGTTAACTGGCAAATTGTGGGACTAAGGACTAATAAAGGGTTATTTTACACAAACAGAGACAAAAGCAACTACAAGTGTTTTAAAGAGTTTTAAACATATAATTAAATTGTATTAAATATCAATATTCATAACATTATTATTATTTCAAATGTATATCAAATGAGGTCATCAAAATAACCCTCATGAGTTACAGTAAAAAAAAGTATGTACTGAAATAAATGATTGGGAATAATTCCTTCATCAGTTGGTGTTTCCATCACCATAGCAACCAGATGCTAAGATTTGAATTTGAAGCTGATTTTGATTGACAGTGACATGACATCATAACTCCACTGTGGCTGTGACAACAGGACGAATCTGATTGGACACCTTCGACAGGAGACCTCTGATTGGCTGTTGTCGTTTTGACCTTAAATACTGTTAAAGTTTAAAACAGTTTGTTATTGCACTCTGACCTTGTGTGAGGTAAGTCATGTCTCACTCTCTCTCTGTATTTATCCAGCATGTTAACCTACACAATCCAGGCTCATAATTCAAGTTTGAAATGATGCTACTGTAAAATATGAAGCTGCTGCTGTTTCCTGCTGCTGTTAAATGTTGATAATGTGCTGGTTTCTGTGCTGATTGTTTATTGAATGTATTTATTCAAACGGGATAAACCCCTTGAGTTGCACCAACTGGTTTTCAAGAGGGTGGTTGCTTTCATGACAAATGTGGGAACATTGTTGACGACTTGTCTTGTGTTTTTTGCTTATATTGATTCCTATGTCTTTTTCATTTTATGTTGCTATTTAAATGAATGAGTGATACGTGATAGCGTGATATTAACTCTAACTACAGTATTTATGGTAAAGTCAAAAAGACAACAGCTATCACTGCCGATCAAATGCAGATTCAAATAAAATCGAAGCATCTGGTTGCTATGGTGACTGATGAGGGAAGTTTTACCTGTCATTTATTGTAGTAAATCTCTCTCCTCTGCTAAAAGAATGACATTTAGGGTATTTTTACTGCTGTTAAATGTCACAAAGGGTCATATTTAACCCAAACACTATGTAAGGGTTAACTGGCAAATTGTGGGACTAAGGAGGTATAAAGGGTTATTTTACACAAACAGAGACAAAAGCAACTACAATAGTTTTAAAGAGTTTTAAACTTATAATTAAATAGGATTAAATATCAATATTCATAACATTATTATTATTTCAAATGTATATCAAAGGTATTTATCAAATAACCTTCATGAGTTACAGTAAAAAAATGTATGTACTGAAATAAATGATTGGGAATAATTCCTTCATCAGTTGGTGTTTCCATCACCATAGCAACCAGATGCTAAGATTTGAATTTGAAGCTGATTTTGATTGACAGTGACATGACATCATAACTCTACTGTGGCTGTGACAACAGGACGAATCTGATTGGACACCTTCGACAGGAGACCTCTGATTGGCTGTTGTCTTTTTGACCTTAAATACTGTTATAGTTTAAAACAGTTTGTTATTGCACTCTGACCTTGTGTGAGGTAAGTCATGTCTCACTCTCTCTCTGTATTTATCCAGCATGTTAACCTACACAATCCAGGCTCATAATTCAAGTTTGAAATGATGCTACTGTAAAATATGAAGCTGCTGCTGTTTCCTGCTGCTGTTAAATGTTGATAATGTGCTGGTTTCTGTGCTGATTGTTTATTGAATGTATTTATTCAAACGGGATAAACCCCTTGAGCTGCACCAACTGGTTTTCAAGAGGTTGGTTGCTTTCATGACAAATGTGGGAACATTGTTGACGACTTGTCTTGTGTTTTCTGCTGCTTATATTGATTCCTGTGGTATTCTTTTTATTTTATGTTGCTATTTAAGTGAATGAGTGATACGTGATAGCGTGATATTAACTCTAACTACAGTATTTATGGTAAAGTCAAAAAGACAACAGCTATCACTGCCAATCAAATTCAGATTCAAATTAAATTGAAGCATCTGGTTGCTATGGTGACTGATGAGGGAAGTTTCACCTGTCATTTATTTTAGTAAATCTCTCTCCTCTGCTAAAAGAATGACATTCAGGGTATTTTTACTGCTGTTAAATGTCACAAAGGGTCATATTTAACCCAAACACTATGTAAGGGTTAACTGGCAAATTGTGGGACTAAGGACTAATAAAGGGTTTTTTTACACACACAAAGACAAAAGCAACTACAAGTGTTTTAAAGAGTTTTAAACATATAATTAAATTGTATTAAATATCAATATTCATAACATTATTATTATTTCAAATGTATATCAAATGAGGTCATCAAAATAACCCTCATGAGTTAGAGTAAAAAAGTATGTACTGAAATAAATGATTGGGAATAATTCCTTCATCAGTTGGTGTTTCCATCACCATAGCAACCAGATGCTAATTTGAATTTGAAGCTGATTTTGATTGACAGTGACATGACATCATAACTCTACTGTGGCTGTGACAACAGGACGAATCTGATTGGACACCTTCGACAGGAGACCTCTGATTGGCTGTTGTCGTTTTGACCTTAAATACTGTTAAAGTTTAAAACAGTTTGTTATTGCACTCTGACCTTGTGTGAGGTAAGTCATGTCTCACTCTCTCTCTGTATTTATCCAGCATGTTAACCTACACAATCCAGGCTCATAATTCAAGTTTGAAATGATGCTACTGTAAAATATGAAGCTGCTGCTGTTTCCTGCTGTTAAATGTTGATAATGTGCTGGTTTCTGTGCTGATTGTTTATTGAATGTATTTATTCAAACCGGATAAACCTTGAGTTGCACCAACTGGTTTTAAGAGGTTGGTTGCTTTCATGACAAAATGTGAATTGTTGACTACTTGTCTTGTGTTTTTGCTGCTTATATTGATTCCTTGTATTCTTTTTATTTTATGTTGTATTTAAATGAATGAGTGATGTGATGCGTGATATTAACTCTAACTACAGTATTTATGGTAAAGTCAAAAGACAACAGCTATCACTGCCATCAAATGCAGATTCAAATAAAAATAACTGTTACTATGGTGACTGATGAGGAAGACCTGTCATTTATTTTAGTAAATCTCTCTCCTCATAAAAGAATTACATTTAGGTATTTTTACTGCTGTTAAATGTCAGGTTCATATTTAACCCAAACACTATGTAAGGGTTAACTGGCAAATTGTGGGACTAAGGACTAATAAAGGGTTATTTTACACAAACAGAGACAAAAGCAACTACAAGTGTTTTAAAGAGTTTTAAACATATAATTAAATAGGATTAAATATCAATATTCATAACATTATTATTATTTCAAATGTATATCAAAAGAGGTCATATAACCCTCATGGTTAGAGTAAAAAAGTATAAATGAATAAATGATTGGTAATCTTCATCAGTTGGTGTTTCCATTACCATAGCAACCAGATGCTAAGATTTGAATTTGAAGCTGATTTTGATTGACAGTGACATGACATCATAACTCCACAGCTGTGAAACAGGAAGAACTGATTGGACACCTTACAGGAGACCTCTGATTGGCTGTTGTCTTTTTGACCTTAAATACTGTTAAAGTTTAAAACAGTTTGTTATTGCACTCTGACCTTGTGTGAGGTAAGTCATGTCTCACTCTCTCTCTGTATTTATCCAGCATGTTAACCTACACAATCCAGGCTCATAATTCAAGTTTGAAATGATGCTACTGTAAAATATGAAGCTGCTGCTGTTTCCTACCTCTGTCTAATTTCACTAAACAATGATGGTTCACCAACTCAGATTTTCACCCAGACAATATCAGGTCAATTTTTAAATTAAAGTGTTGGGGATTTCATATTTTCACTGTTTTGGTTGCAGCAAGTGGATATAAAGTGTATAGATGGATGTCTCCAGCTGCAGTTATATACTACTTTATATACAGTCTGTGTTGGATATAAAGAGTATAGATGGATGGATGTCTCCAGCTGCAGTTATATACTACTTTATATACAGTCTGTGGTGGATATAAAGTGTATAGATGGATGCATAGTTCCAGCTGCAGTTATATACTACTTTATATACAGTCTGTCGTGGGATATAAAGAGTAGATTGATGGATGTCTCCAGCTGCAGTTATGCTACTACTTCATATACAAGTCTGTGGTGGATATAAAGAGTATAGATGGATGGATGTCTCCAGCTGCAGTTATATACTACTTTATATACAGTCTGTGGTGGATATAAAGAGTATAGATGGATGCATGTCTCCAGGCTGCAGTTATATACTACCATACAGTCTGTGGTGGATATAAAGAGTATAGATGGATGGATGTCTCCAGCTTAGCATACTACTTTATATACAGTCTGTGGTGGATATAAAGTGTATAGATGGGATGGTTGTCTCCAGTTGCAGTTATATACTACTTTATATACAGTCTGTGGTGGATATAAAGTGTATAGATGGATGCATGTCTCCAGCTGCAGTTATATACTACTTTATATACAGTCTGTGGTGGATATAAAGAGTATAGATGGATGCATGTCTCCAGCTGAGTGTTATATGCTACTTTATATACAGTCTGTGGTATATAAAGTGTATAGATGGGATGGATGTCTCCAGCTGCATGTTATATACTACTTTATATACAGTCTGTGGTGGATATAAAGTATAGATGGATGTCTCCAGTTGCAGTTATATACTACTTTATATACAGTCTGTGGTGATATAAAATATATAGATGGATGCATGTCTCCAGCTGCAGTTATATACTACTTCATATACAGTCTGTGGTGATATAAAGAGTATAGATGATGGATGTTCCAGCTGCAGTTATATACTACTTTATATACAGTCTGTGGTGGATATAAAGTATAGATGGATGGTTGTCTCCAGCTGCAGTTATATACTACTTTATATACAGTCTGTGGATATAAAGTGTATAGATGGATGCATGTCTCCAGCTGCAGTTATATACTACTTTATATACAGTCTGTGGATATAAAGAGTATAGATGGGATGCAGGTCCTAGTTGCAGTTATATACTACTTTATATACAGTCTGTGGTGGATATAAAGAGTATAGATGGATGCAGGTCTCCAGTTGCAGTTATGCTACCACTTTATATACAGTCTGTGGTAATATAAGAGTATAGATGGATGGATGTTCCAGCTGCAGTTATATACTACTTTATATACAGTCTGTGGTGGATAAAGTGTATAGATGGATGGATGTCTCCAGCTGCAGTTATATACTACTTTATATACAGTCTGTTGTGGATATAAAGTGTATATAGATGGGATGGATGTCTCCAGCTTGAGTTATATACTACTTTATACAGTCTGTGGTGGATATAAAGTATAGATGGGATGCATGTCTCCAGCTGCAGTTGTATACTACTTTATATACAGTCTGTGATGGATATAAAGAGTATAGATGGATGCAGTGTCTCCAGCTGCAGTTGTATACTACTTATATACAATTGTGGTGGATATAAAGAGTATAGATGGATGCATGTCTCCAGTTGCAGTTATATACTACTTTATATACAGTCTGTAGGATATAAAGAGGTATAGATGATGCATGTCTCCACCTGCAGTTATTTACTACTTCATATACAGTCTGTGGTGATATAAAGAGTATAGATGGATGGATGTCTCCAGCTGCAGTTATATACTACTTCTATATACAGTCTGTGGTGGATATAAAGTGTATAGATGGATGGTTGTCTCCAGTTGCAGTTATATACTACTTATATACAGTCTGTGGTGGATATAAAGTGTATAGATGGATGCATGTTCCAGCTGCAGTTATATACTACTTTATATACAGTCTGTGGTGGATATAAAGAGTATAGATGGGATGGCTGTCTCCAGCTGCAGTTATATACTACTTTATATACAGTCTGTGGTGGGATCTAAAGTGTATAGGATGGATGGATGTCTCTTAGCTGCAAGTATATACTACTTTATATACAGTCTGTGGTGATATAAAGAGTATAGATGGATGGAGGTCTCCAGTTGCAGTTATATACTACTTTATATACAGTCTGTGTGGATATAAAGAGTATAGATGGATGCATGTCTCCAGCTGCAGTTATATACTACTTTATATACAGTCTGTGGTGATATAAAGAGTATAGATGGATGCATGTCTCACCTGCAGCTAGGCTTATTACTTCATACAGTCTGTGGTGATATAAAGAGGTATAGATGGATGGATGTCTCCCAGTTGCAGTTATATACTACTTTATATACAGTCTGTGTGATATAAAGGTATAGATGGATGGTTGTCTCCAGCTGCAGTTATATACTACTTTATATACAATTGTGGTGGATATAAAGTGTATAGATGGGATGCATGTCTCCAGTTGCAGTTATATACTACTTTATATACAGTCTGTGGTGGATATAAAGAGTATAGATGGATGCAAGGTTCCAGCTGCAGTTATATACTACTTTATATACAGTCTGTGGTGGATCTAAAGTGTATAGATGGATGGATGTCTCCAGTTGCAGTTATATACTACTTTATATACAGTCTGTGGTGGATATGTAAAGAGTATAGATGGATGCATGTCCTTAGCTGCAGTTATATACTACTTTATATACAGTCTGTGGTGATATAAAGAGTATAGATGGATGCATGTCTCCAGCTGCAGTTATATACTACTTTATATACAGTCTGTGGTGGATATAAAGTGTATAGATGGATGGATGTCTCCATTGCAGTTATATACTACTTTATATACAGTCTGTGGTGGATATAAAGTGTATAGATGGATGCATGTCTCCAGCTGCAGTTATATACTACTAATATACAGTCTGTCGTGGATATAAAGAGTATAGATGGATGGATGTCTAGCTGCAGTTATATACTACTCATATACAGTCTGTGTGATATAAAGTGTATAGATGGATGCATGTCTCCCAGCTGCAGTTATATACTACTTTATATACAGTCTGTGGTGGATATGTATATAGATGGATGCATGTCTCCAGCTGCAGTTATATACTACTTTATATACAGTCTGTGGATATAAAGTGTATAGGATGGATGCATGTCTCCAGTTGCAGTTATATACTACTTCATATACAGTCTGTCGATATAAAGAGTATAGATTGATGGATGTCTCCTAGTTGCAGTTATATACTACTATATACAGTCTGTGGTGATATAAAGAGTATAGACGGATGGATGTCTCCAGCTGTGAAAGAATACTACTTTATATACAGTCTGTGGTGGATATAAAGAGTATAGATGGATGGATGTCTCCAGTTGTGCCATATACTACTTTATATACAGTCTGTGGTGGATATAAAGTGTATAGATGGATGGATGTCTCCTTATTGCAGTTATATACTACTTTATATACAGTCTGTCGTGGATATAAAGAGTATAGATGGATGGATGTCTCCAGCTGCAGTTATATATACTACTTTATATACAGTCTGTGGTAGGATATAAAGAGTATAGATGGATATGTCTCCAGCTAAAGAGTTATATACTACTTTATATACAGTCTGTGGTGGATATAAAGAGTATAGATGGATGCATGTCTCAGCTGCAGTTATATACTTCTTCATATACAGTCTGTGGTGGATATAAAGAGTATAGATGGATGGATGTCTCAGCTGCAGTTATATACTACTTTATATACAGTCTGAGGTGGATATAAAGTGTATAGATGATAATGTCTCCAGTTTATAGTTATATACTACTTTATATACAGTCTGTGATATATGTATAGATGGATGCATGTCTCCAGCTGGTAGTTATATACTACTTTATATAGTCTGTGGTGATATAAAGTGAGTATAGATGGATGCATGTCTCCAGTTGCAGTTATATACTACTCTTATATACAGTCCAGGATATAAAGAGTATAGATGGATGCATGTCTAGCCGCAGTTATATACTACTTTATATACAGTCTGTGTGATATATGTATAGATGGGATGTCTCCAGCTGCAATATATACTACTTTATATACAGTCTGTGGTGGATATAAAGAGTATATGGATGGTTGCCTAGCTGCAGTTATATACTTCTTCATATATACAGTCTGTGGTGGATATAAAGAGTATAGATGGATGGATGTCTCCAGTTTAGTTATATACTACTTTATATACAGTCTGAGGTGGATATAAAGTGTATAGATGGATGGTTGTCTCCAGCTGCAGTTATATACCACTTTATATACAGTCTGTATGGATATAAAGAGTATAGATGGATGCATGTATTCAGCTGCAGCTATATACTACTCATATACAGCCTGTCGTGATGTAAAGAGCAGATGGATGCATGTCTCCAGCTGCAGTTATATACTACTTTATATACAGTCTGTGGTATATAAAGAGTATAGATGGATGGATGTCTCCAGTTGCAGTTATATACTACTTTATATACAGTCTGTCGTGATATAAAGAGTAGATGGATGGATGTCTCCAGCTGCAGTTATATACTACTTCATATACAGTCTGTGGTGGATATAAAGTGTATATAGATGGATGGCTGTCTCCAGCTGCAGTTATATATCACTTTATATACAGTCTGTGGTGGATATAAAGAGTGATAGATATGTCTCTTAGCTGCAGTTATATACTACTTTATATACAGTCTGTGGTGGATATAAAGTGTATAGATGGATGCATGTCTCCAGGCTGCAGTTATATACTACTTCATATACAGTCTGTCGGATATAAAGAGTATAGATTGGATGGATGTCTCCAGTTGCAGTTATATACTACTTTATATACAGTCTGTGGTGGATATAAATATATAGATGGATGGATGTCTCCAGCTGCAGTTATATACTACTTTATATACAGTCTGTGGTGGATATAAAGTGTATAGATGGATGTATGTTCCATTGCAGTTATATACTACTTATATACAGTCTGTGGTGGATATAAAAGAGTATGATGGATTGGCTGTCTCCTAGCCAGAAGTTATATACTACTTTATATACAGTCTGTGGTGGATATAAAGAGTCGTGGATATAAAAGAGTATAGATTGATGGATGTCTCCAGTCAGCAGTTATATACTACTTTATATACAGTCTGTGGTAGATATAAAGAGTATAGATGGATGATGTCTTAGCTGCAGTTAAATACTACTTTATATACAGTCTGTGGTGGATATAAAGAGTATAGATGGAGTGGATGCTCAGCTGCAGTTATATACTACTTTATATACAGTCGTGGTGGATATAAAGTGTATAGATGGATGGATGTTCTAGTTGCAGTTATATACATCACTTTATATACAGTCTGTCGTGGATATAAAGAGTATAGATGATGATGTTCTAGTTGCAGTTATATACACTTTATATACAGTCTGTGGTGGATATAAAGAGTATAGATGGATGCATGTCTCCAGTTGCAGTTATATACTACTTTATATACAGTCTGTGTGGATATAAAGAGTATAGATGGATGCATGTCTCCAGCTGTGCTATATACTTCTTCATACAGTCTGTGGTGGATATAAAGAGTATAGATGGATGGATGTCTCCAGCTGCAGTTATATACTACTTTATATACAGTCTGAGGTGGATATAGCTGTATAGATGGATGGTTGTGTCTCCAGCTGCAGTTATATACTACTTTATATACAGTCTGTGGTATATAAAGTGTATAGATGGATGCATGTCTCCAGCTGCAGCTATATACTACTTATATACAGTCTGTGGTGGATATAAAGAGTATAGATGGATGCATGTTCCAGCTGCAGTTATATACTACTTTATACAGTCCGTGGTGGATATAAAGAGTATAGATGGATGGATGTTCCAGCTGCAGTTATATACTACTTTATATACAGTCTGTGGTGATATAAAGAGTATAGATGGATGCATGTCTCAGCTGCAGTTATATACTACTTCATATACAGTCTGTGGTGATATAAAGAGTATAGATGGATGGATGTCTCCTAGCTGTATATATACTACTTATATACAGCCTGTGGTGATATAAAGTGTATAGATGGATGAAGTTGTCTCCAGCTGCAGTTATATACTACTTTATATACAGTCTGTGGTGGATATAAAGTGTATAGATGGATGCATGTCTCCAGCTGCAAAGAGATATCACTTATATACAGTCTGTAGGATATAAAGAGTATAGATGGATGCATGTCTCCAGCTGTAGTTATATGCTACTTTATATACAGTCTGTGTGGATATAAAGTGTATAGATGGATGGATGTCTCCATTGCAGTTATATACTACTATATACAGTCTGTGGTGGATATAAAGTGTATAGATGGATGTCTCCAGCTGCAGTTATATACTACTTTATATACAGTCTGTGGTGGATATAAAGAGTATAGATGGATGCATGTCTCCAGCTGCAGTTATATACTACTTCATATACAGTCTGTGGTGGATATAAAGAGTATAGATGGATGGATGTCTCCAGTCAGCAAGTTATATACTACTTATATACAGTCTGTGTGGTGGATATAAAGTGTATAGATGGATGGTTGTCTCCAGCTGCAGTTATATACTACTATATACAGTCTGTGGTGGATATAAAGTGTATAGATGGATGCATGTCTCAGCTGCAGTTATATACTACTTTATATACAGTCTGTGGTGGATATAAAGAGTATAGATGTGGATGCAGGTTCAGCTGCAGTTATATACTACTTTATATACAGTCTGTGGTGGATATAAAGAGTATAGATGGATGCAGGTCTCCAGCTGCAGTTACATACTACTTTATATACAGTCTGTGGTGATATAAAGAGTATAGATGGAGGATGTCTCAGCTGCAGTTATATACTACTTATACAGTCTGTGGTGGATATAAAGTGTATAGATGGATGGATGTCTCCAGCTGCAGTTATATACTACTTTATATACAGTCTGTTGTGGATATAAAGTGTATAGATGGATGGATGCCTAGCCGTGAAAGTTATATACTACTTTATATATACAGTCTGTGGTGGATATAAAGTGTATAGATGGATGGCTGTCTCCAGCTGCAAAGTTGTATACTACTTATATACAGTCTGTGATGGATATAAAGATATATAGATGGATGCATGTCTCCAGTTGCAGTTGCATACTACTCTTTATATACAGTCTGTGGTGATATAAAGAGTATAGATGGATGCATGTCTCAGCTGCAGTTATATACTACTTATATACAGTCTGTGGTGGATATAAGAGTATAGATGGATGCATGTCTCCACCTGCAGTTATTTACTACTTCATATACAGTCTGTGGTGATATAAAGAGTATAGATGGATGGATGTCTCCAGCTGCAGTTATATACTACTTTATATACAGTCTGTGTGGATATAAAGTGTATAGATGGGATGGTTGTCTCCTTAGCTGCAGTAGCTATATTTACTTTATATACAGTCTGTGGTGGATATGGTGTATAGATGGATGCATGTCTCCAAGCTGCAGTTATATACTACTTTATATACAGTCTGTGGTGGATATAAAGAGTATAGATGGATGCATGTCTCCAGCTGCAGTTATATACTACTTATATACAGTCTAGGTGGATCTAAAGTGTATAGATGGATGGATGTCTCTTAGCTGCAGTTATATACTACTTATATACAGTCTGTGGTGGATATAAAGAGTATAGATGGATGGAGGTCTCCAGCTGCAGTTATATACTACTTATATACAGTCTGTGGTGGATATAAAGAGTATAGATGGATGCATGTTCCAGTCAGTAAAGAATATACTACCTATATACAGTCTGTGGTGATATAAAGAGTATAGATGGATGCATGTCTCCACCTGCAGTTATTTACTACTACATACAGTCTGTGGTGGATATAAAGAGTATAGATGGATGGATGTTCTGAAGGTAGTTATATACTACTTTATATACAGTCTGTGGTGGATATAAAGTGTATAGATGGATGGTTGTCTCCAGCTGTAGTTATATACTACTTTATATACAGTCTGTGGTGGATATGCTGTATAGATGGATGCATGTCTCCCAGCTGCAGTTATATACTACTTATATACAGTCTGTGGTGGAGGAGGAAGAGTATAGATGGATGGCTGCCTCCAGCTGCAGTTATACACTACTTTATATACAGTCTGTGGTGGATCTAAAGTGTATAGATGGGATGGATGTCTCCAGCTGCAGTTATATACTACTTTATATACAGTCTGTGGTATATAAAGAGTATAGATGGATGCATGTCTCCAGCTGCAAAGTTATATACTACTTTATATACAGTCTGTGGTGGATATAAAGAGTATAGATGGATGCATGTCTCCAGCTGCAGTTACATACTACTATATACAGTCTGTGGTGGATATAAAGTGTATAGATGGATGGATGTCTCCAGCTGCAGCTATATACTACTTTATATACAGTCTGTGGTGGATATAAAGTGTATAGATGGATGCATGTCTCCAGCTATTATATACTACTTCATATACAGTCTGTCGTGGATATAAAGAGTATAGATGGATGGATGTCTCCAGTCAGTGTTATGTACTACTTCATATACAGTCTGTGGTGGAGGAGTAAGTGTGTATAGATGGATGTATGTCTCATTGCAGTTATATACTACTTTATATACAGTCTGTGGTGGATATAAAGAGTATAGATGGATGCATGTCTCCAGCTGCAGTTATATACTACTTTATATACAGTCTGTGGTGGATATAAAGTGTATAGATGGATGCATGTCTCCAGCTGCAGTTATATACTACTTCATATACAGTCTGTCGTGGATATAAAGAGTATAGATGGATGGATGTCTCCAGCTGCAGTTATATAACAATACTATATACAGTCTGTGGTGGATATAAAGAGTATAGATGGATGGATGTCTCCAGCTGCAGTTAAATACTACTTATATACAGTCTGTGGTGGATATAAAGAGTATAGATGATGGATGTTCCAGTTGCAGTTATATACTACTTTATATACAGTCTGTGGTGGATATAAAGTGTATAGATGGATGGATGTCTCCAGGCTGCAGTTATATACTACTTCATATACAGTCTGGTCGTGGATATAAAGAGTATAGATGGATGGATGTCTCCAGCTGCAGTTATATACTACTTTATATACAGTCTGTGGTGGATATAAAGAGTATAGATGGATGCATGTCTCCAGCTGCAGTTATATACTACTATATACAGCCTGTGGTGGATATAAAGAGTATAGATGGATGCATGTCTCCAGCTGCAGTTATATACTTCTTCATATACAGTCTGTGGTGATATAAAGAGTATAGATGGATGGATGTCTCCAGCTGCAGTTATATACACTTTTATATACAGTCTGAGGTGATATAAAGTGTATAGATGGATGGTTGTCTCCAGCTGCAGTTATATACTACTTTATATACAGTCTGTGGTGGATATAAAGTGCAGTAGATGATGCATGTCTCAGCTGCAGTTATATACTACTTATATACAGTCTGTGGTGGATATAAAGAGTATAGATGGATGCATGTCTCCAGCTGCAGTTAGCATACTACTTTATATACAGTCTGTGGTGGATATAAAGAGATAGATGGATGGCTGTCTCCAGCTAAGAAGTTATATACTACTTATATACAGTCTGTAGATATAGTTTATGGATGGATGTCTCCAGTTGCAGTTATATACTACTTTATATACAGTCTGTGGTGATATAAAGAGTATTAGATGGATGCATGTCTCCAGCTGCAGTTATATACTACTTTATATACAGTCTGTGGTGGATATAAAGAGTATAGATGGATGCATGTCTCCAGCTGCAGTTATATACTACTTTATATACAGTCTGTGGTGGATATAAAGAGTATAGATGGATGCATGTCTCCAGCTGCAGTTATATACTACTTCATATACAGTCTGTCGTGGATATAAAGAGTATAGATGGATGGATGTCTCCAGCTGCAGTTATATACTACTTTATATACAGTCTGTGGTGGATATAAAGAGTATAGATGGATGCATGTCTCCAGCTGCAGTTATATACTACTTTATATACAGTCTGTGGTGGATATAAAGAGTATAGATGGATGCATGTCTCCAGCTGCAGTTATATACTACTTTATATACAGTCTGTGGTGGATATAAAGAGTATAGATGGATGGATGTCTCCAGCTGCAGTTATATACTACTTTATATACAGTCTGTGGTGGATATAAAGTGTATAGATGGATGCATGTCTCCAGCTGCAGTTATATACTACTTTATATACAGTCTGTGGTGGATATAAAGAGTATAGATGGATGCATGTCTCCAGCTGCAGTTATATACTACTTATACAGTCTGTGGTGGATATAAAGAGTATAGATGGATGCATGTCTCCAGCTGCAGTTATATACTACTTTATATACAGTCTGTTGGATATAAAAGTATAGATGGATGGATGTCTCCAGCTGCAGTTATATACTACTTTATATACAGTCTGTGGTGGATATAAAGAGTATAGATGGATGGATGTCTCCAGCTGCAGTTATACTACTTTATATACAGTCTGTGGATAAGTATAGATGGATGGAGTGTGGTGGATATAAAGTGTATAGATGGATATGTCTCCAGCTGCAGTTATATACTACTTTATATACAGTCTGTGGTGGATATAAAGTGTATAGATGGATGCATGTCTCCAGCTGCAGTTATATACTACATATACAGTCTGTGGTGGATATAAAGAGTATAGATGGATGCATGTCTCCAGCTGCAGTTATATACTACTTCATATACAGTCTGTGGTGGATATAAAGAGTATAGATGGATGGATGTCTCCAGCTGCAGTTATATACTACTTTATATACAGTCTGTGGTGGATATAAAGAGTATAGATGGATGGATGTCTCCAGCTGCAGTTATATACTACTTCATATACAGTCTGTGGTGGATATAAAGTGTATAGATGGATGGATGTCTCCAGCTGCAGTTATATACTACTTTATATACAGTCTGTGGTGGATATAAAGTGTATAGATGGATGGATGTCTCCAGCTGCAGTTATATACTACTTTATATACAGTCTGTGGTGGATATAAAGAGTATAGATGGATGGATGTCTCCAGCTGCAGTTATATACTACTTTATATACAGTCTGTGGTGGATATAAAGAGTATAGATGGATGCATGTCTCCAGCTGCAGTTATATACTACTTTATATACAGTCTGTGGTGGATATAAAGTATAGATGGATGGATGTCTCCAGCTGCAGTTATATACTACTTTATATACAGTCTGTGGTGGATATAAAGAGTATAGATGGATGGATGTCTCCAGCTGCAGTTATATACTACTTCATATACAGTCTGTTATAAAAGTGTAGATGGGTTCGCTGCAGTTATATACTACTTTATATACAGTCTGTGGTGGATATAAAGAGTATAGATGGATGCATGTCTCCAGCTGCAGTTATATACTACTTTATATACAGTCTGTGGTGGATATAAAGAGTATAGATGGATGCATGTCTCCAGCTGCAGTTATATACTACTTTATATACAGTCTGTGGTGGATATAAAGTGTATAGATGGATGGATGTCTCCAGCTGCAGTTATATACTACTTTATATACAGTCTGTGGTGGATATAAAGTGTATAGATGGATGCATGTCTCCAGCTGCAGTTATATACTACTTCATATACAGTCTGTCGTGGATATAAAGAGTATAGATGGATGGATGTCTCAGCTGCGTTATATACTACTTTATATACAGTCTGTGGTGGATATAAAGAGTATAGATGGATGGATGTCAGCTGCAGTTATATACTACTTTAATCTTGGTATAAGTGTATAGATGGATGCATGTCTCAGCTGCAATACAGTTTCCAGCTGCAGTTATATACTACTTTATATACAGTCTGTGGTAGATGGATGTCTCCAGCTGCAGTTATATACTACTTTATATACAGTCTGTGGTGGATATAAAGAGTATAGATGAATGCATGTCTCCAGCTGCAGTTATATACTATTTCATATACAGTCTGTGGTGGATATAAAGTGTATAGATGGATGGATGTCTCCAGCTGCAGTTATATACTACTTTATATACAGTCTGTGGTGGATATAAAGTGTATAGATGGATGCATGTTCCAGCTGCAGTTATATACTACTTCATACAGTCTGTCGCGGGATATAAAGAGTATAGATGGATGGATACCTAGCTTATTATATACTACTTCATATACAGTCTGTCGGGATATAAAGAGTATAGATGGATGGATGTCTCCAGCTGCAGTTATATACTACTTCATATACAGTCTGTGGTGGATATAAAGAGTAGAGATGGATGGATGTTCCACAGAGCATACTACTTTATATACAGTCTGTGGTGGATATAAAGTGTATAGATGGATGGTTGTCTCCAGCTGCAGTTATATACTACTTATATACAGTCTGTGGTGGATATAAAGTGTATAGATGGATGCATGTCTCCAGCTGCAGTTATATAATTACTTTATATATGCAGTCTGTGGTGGATATAAAGAGTATAGATGGGATGCATGTCTCCAGCTTGCAGTTATATACTACTTTATATACAGTCTGTGGTGGATATAAAGTATAGGATGGATGGATGTCTCCAGCTGCAGTTATATACTACTTTATATACAGTCTGTGGTGGATATAAAGTGTATAGATGGATGCATGTCTCCAGCTGCAGTTATATCCTACTTCATATACAGTCTGTCGTGGATATAAAGAGTATAGATGGATGGATGTCTCCAGCTGCAGTTATATACTACTTCATATACAGTCTGTCGTGGATATAAAGAGTATAGATGGATGGATGTCTCCAGCTGCAGTTATATACTACTTTATATACAGTCTGTGGTGGATATAAAGTGTATAGATGGATGCATGTCTCCAGCTGCAGTTATATACTACTTTATATACAGTCTGTGGTGGATATAAAGAGTATAGATGGATGCATGTCTCCAGCTGCAGTTATATACTACTTCATATACAGACTGTCGTGATATAAAGAGTATAGATGGATGGATGTCTCCAGCTGCAGTTATATACTACTTTATATACAGTCTGTGGTGGATATAAAGAGTATAGATGGATGGATGTCTCCAGCTGCAGTTATATACTACTTCATATACAGTCTGTCGTGGATATAAAGAGTGTAGATGGATGGATGTCTATCTGCAGTTATATACTACTTTATACACAGTCTGTGGTGATATAAAGAGAGATAGATGGATGGATGTCTCCAGTTGCAGTTAAATACTACTTTTATATACAGTCTGTGGTGGATATAAAGAGTATAGATGGATGGATGTCTCCAGCTGCAGTTATATACTACTTTATATACAGTCTGTGGTGGATATAAAGTGTATAGATGATGGATGTCTCAGCTGCAGTTATATACTACTTTATATACAATCTGTCTTAATATAAAGAGTATAGATGTGATGGTCTCCAGGGCTGCAGTTATATACTACTTATACAGTCTGCAGATATAAAGAGTATAGATGGAGATGTCTCTAGTTGCAGTTATATACTACTTTATATACAGTCTGTGTGGTGATATAAAGAGTATAGATGGGATGGATGTCTCCAGTTGCAGTTATATACTACTTTATATACAGTCTGTGGTGATATAAAGAGTATAGATGATGCATGTCTCCAGCTGCAGTTGTATACTAATTTATATACAGTCTGTGGTGGTGGATATAAAGAGTATAGATGGGATGGATGTCTCCAGCTGCAGTTATATACTACTTTATATACAGTCTGTGGTATAAAGAGTATAGATGGATGCATGTCTCCAGCTGCATATATACTACTTCATACAGTCTGTGGTGGATATAAAGAGTATAGATGGATGGATGTCTCCAGCTGCAGTTATATACTACCATACAGTCTGTGGTGGATATAAAGTGTATAGGGATGGATGGTTGTCTCCAGTTGCAGTTATATACTACTTTATATACAGTCTGTGGTGGATATAAAGTGTATAGATGGATGCATGTCTCCAGCTGCAGTTATATACTACCTTATATACAGTCTGTGGTGGATATAAAGAGTATAGATGGATGCATGTTCCAGCTGCAGTTATATATCACTACTTTATATACAGTCTGTGGTGGATATAAAGAGCATAGATGGATGCATGTCTCCAGCTGCAGTTATATACTACTTATATACAGTCTGTGGTGGATATAAAGTGTATAGATGGATGGATGTCTCCAGCTGCAGTTATATACTAATTTTTTGTATATACAGTCTGTGGTGGATATAAAGTGTATAGATGGATGCATGTCTCCAGCTGCAGTTATATACTACTATATACAGTCTGTCGTGTGATATAAAGAGTATAGATGGATGGATGTTCTTAGTTGCATATATACTACTATATACAGTCTGTCGATATAAAGAGTATAGATGGATGGATGTCTCCAGTTGCAGTTATATACTACTTTATATACAGTCTGTGGTGGATATAAAGTGTATAGATGGATGCATGTCTCCAGCTGCAGTTATATACTACTTTATATACAGTCTGTGGTGGATATAAAGTGTATAGATGGATGTCTCCAGCTGCAGTTATATACTACTTTATATACAGTCTGTGGTGGATATAAAGAGTATAGATGAATGCATGTCTCCAGCTGCAGTTATATACTATTTCATATACAGTCTGTGGTTGATATGAAGTGTATAGATGGATGGATGTCTCCAGCTGCAGTTATATACTACTTTATATACAGTCTGTGGTGGATATAAAGTGTATAGATGGGATGCATGTCTCCAGCTGCAGTTATTACTACTTCATATACAGTCTGTTGTGATATAAAGAGTATAGATGGATGGATGTCTCCAGCTGCAGTTTACACTACTTCATACAGTCTGTCGTGATATAAAGAGTATGATGGATGGATGTCTCAGCTGCAGTTATATACTACTTCATATACAGTCTGTGGTGGATATAAAGAGTAGAGATGGATGGATGTCCTTCCAGCTGCAGTTATATACTACTTTATACAGTCTGTGGTGGATATAAAGTGTATAGATGGATGGTTGTCTCCAAACAGTTATATACTACTTATATACAGTCTGTGGTGGATATAAAGTGTACAGATGGATGCATGTCTCCAGTCAGTAGTTATATACTACTTTATATACAGTCTGTGTGGATATAAAGAGTATAGATGGATGCATGTCTCCAGCTGCAGTTATATACTACTTTATATACAGTCTGTGGTGGATATAAAGAGTATAGATGGATGCATGTCTCCAGCTGCAGTTATATACTACTTCATATACAGACTGTCGTGGATATAAAGAGTATAGATGGATGGATGTCTCCAGCTGCAGTTATATACTACTTTATATACAGTCTGTGGTGGATATAAAGAGTATAGATGGATGGATGTCTCCATTGCAGTTATATATCACTTTATATACAGTCTGTGTGGATATAAGTGTATAGATGGATGCATGTCTCCAGCTGTAGTTATATACTACTTCATATACAGTCTGTCGTGGATATAAAGAGTGTAGATGGATGGATGTCTCCATCTGCAGTTATATACTACTTTATACACAGTCTGTGGTGGATATAAAGAGTATAGATGGATGGATGTCTCCAGCTGCAGTTAAATACTACTTTATATACAGTCTGTGGTGGATATAAAGAGTATATAGATGGATGGATGTCTCCAGTTGCAGTTATATACTACTTTATATACAGTCTGTGGTGGATATAAAGTGTATAGATGGATGGATGTCTCCAGCGGTTATGTACTACTTTTATATACAATCTGTCTTGGATATAAAGAGTATAGATGGATGCATGTCTCCAGCTGCAGTTATATACTACTTATATACAGTCTGTGGTGGATATAAAGAGTATAGATGGATGCATGTTCCTTAGCTGCAGTTATATACTACTTCTTATATACAGTCTGTGGTGGATATAAAGAGTATAGATGGATGGATGTCTCCAGCTGCAGTTATATACTACTTTATATACAGTCTGTGGTGGATATAAAGAGTATATAGATGGATGCATGTCTCCAGCTGTGCTGTATACTAATTTATATACAGTCTGTGTGGATATAAAGAGTATAGATGGATGGATGTCTCCAGCTGCAGTTATATACTACTTTATATACAGTCTGTGGTGGATATAAAGTGAGTATAGATGGATGCATGTCTCCAGCTGCAGTTATATACTACTTCATATACAGTCTGTGTGTGATATAAAGAGTATAGATGGATGGATGTCTCCAGCTGTTATATACTACTTCATATACAGTCTGTGGTGGATATAAAGTGTATAGATGGATGGTTGTCCTTAGCTGCAGTTATATACTACTTATATACAGTCTGTGGTGGATATAAAGTATAGATGGATGGCTGTCTCCAGCTGCAGTTATATACTACCTTATATACAGTCTGTGGTGGGATATAAAGAGTATAGATGTGATGCATGTCTCCAGTTGCAGTTATATACTACTTTATATACAGTCTGTGGTGATATAAAGAGTATAGATGGATGCATGTCTCCAGTTGCAGTTATATACTACTATATACAGTCTGTAAGTGGATATAAAGTGTATAGATGGATGGATGTCTCCAGTTGCAGTTATATACTACTTTATATACAGTCTGTGGATATAAAGTGTATAGATGGATGCATGTCTCCAGCTGCAGTTATATACTACCATATACAGTCTGTCGTGATATAAAGAGTATAGATGGATGGATGTTCTCAGCTGCAGTTATATACTACTTCATACAGTCTGGTCGTGATATAAAGAAAGTATAGATGGATGGATGTCTCCCAGCTGCAGTTATATACTACTTTATATACAGTCTGTGTGATATAAAGTGTATAGATGGATGCATGTCTCCAGCTGCAGTTATATACTACTTTATATACAGTCTGTGGTGGATATAAAGTAAGCAAAAATATATAGATGGATGTCTCCAGCTGCAGTTATATACTACTTTATATACAGTCTGTGGTGGATATAAAGAGTATAGATGAATGCATGTCTCCAGCTGCAGTTATATACTATTTCATATACAGTCTGTGGTTGATATGAAGGGTATAGATGGATGTGATGTTCCAGCTGCAGTTATATACTACTTTATATACAAGTCTGTGGTGGATAAAGGGTATAGATGGATGCATGTCTCCAGCTGCAGTTATATACTACTTCATATACAGTCTGTCGTGGATATAAAGAGTATAGATGGATGGATGTCTCCAGCTGCAGTTATATACTACTTCATATACAGTCTGTCGTGGATATAAAGAGTATAGATGGATGGATGTCTCCAGCTGCAGTTATATACTACTTCATATACAGTCTGTGGTGGATATAAAGAGTAGAGATGGATGGATGTCTCCAGCTGCAGTTATATACTACTTTATATACAGTCTGTGGTGGATATAAAGTGTATAGATGGGATGGTTGTCTCCTAGCTGCAGTTATATACCACTTTATATACAGTCTGTAGATATAGCGTATAGATGGATGCATGTCTCCAGCTGCAGTTATATACCACTATATACAGTCTGTGTGATATAAAGAGACAGATGGATGCATGTCTTCCAGCTGCAGTTATATACTACTTTATATACAGTCTGTGTAGGATATAGTGTATAGATGGATGGATGTCTCCTTATTGCAGTTATATACTACTTTATATACAGTCTGTGGTGGATATAAAGTGTATAGATTGATGCATGTCTCCAGCTGCAGTTATATCCTACTATATACAGTCTGTCGTGGGATATAAAGAGTATAGATGGATGGATGTCTCCAGCTGCAGTTATATACTACTTCATATACAGTCTGTCGTGGATATAAAGAGTATAGATGGATGGATGTCTCCAGCTGCAGTTATATACTACTATATTTACAGTCTGTGGTGGATATAAAGTGTATAGATGGATGGCTGTCCCAGCTGCAGTTATATACTACTTATATACAGTCTGTGGTGGATATAAAGAGTATAGATGGATGCATGTCTCCAGCTGCAGTTATATATACTACTTCATATACAGACTGTCGTGATATAAAGAGTATAGATGGATGGATGTCTCCAGCGTAGTTATATACTACTTTATACAGTCTGTGGTGGATATAAAGTGTATAGATGGATGCATGTCTCCAGTTGCAGTTATATACTACTTCATATACAGTCTGTCGTGATATAAAGAGTATAGGTGGATGGATGTCTCCAGCTGCAGTTATATACTACTTTATATACAGTCTGTGGTGGATATAAAGAGTATAGATGGATGGATGTATTCAGCTGCAGTTATATACTACTTCATATACAGTCTGTCGTGGATATAAAGAGTATAGATGGATGCATGTCTCCAGCTGCAGTTATATCCTACTCATATACAGTCTGGTCGTGGATATAAAGAGTATAGATGGATGGATGTCTAGCTGCAGTTATATACTATCATATACAGTCTGTCGATATAAAGAGTATAGATGGATGGATGTTTCCAGCTGTGAAAGTTATATACTACTTTATATACAGCCTGTGTGGTGGATATAAAGTGTATAGATGGGATGCATGTCTCCAGCTGTTAAGTTATATACTACTTTATATACAGTCTGTGGTGGATATAAAGAGTATGATGGGATGCATGTCTCCAGCTGCAGTTATATACTACTTTATATACAGTCTGTGGTGGATATAAAGGAGTATGGTAGATGGATGCATGTCTCCAGCTGCAGTTATATACTACTTTATATACAGTCTGTGGTGGATATAAAGTGTATAGATGGATGGATGTCTCCAGCTGCAGTTATATACTACTTTATATACAGTCTGTGGTGGATATAAAGTGTATAGATGATGCATGTCTCCAGCTGCAGTTATATACTACT
Organism: Hippoglossus stenolepis; assembly: GCF_022539355.2. Classification (NCBI taxonomy): domain Eukaryota; kingdom Metazoa; phylum Chordata; class Actinopteri; order Pleuronectiformes; family Pleuronectidae; genus Hippoglossus; species Hippoglossus stenolepis. The sequence goes on along the minus strand of NC_061497.1, from coordinate 7,079,682 downwards.
TATATACAGTCTGTCGTGGATATAAAGAGTATAGATGGATGGATGTCTCCTTAGTTGCAGTTATATACTACTTCATATACAGTCTACGTGGATATAAAGAGTATAGATGGATGATGTCTCTAGTTGCATATATACTACTTTATATACAGTCTGTGGTGGATATAAAGTGTATAGATGGATGCATGTCTCCAGCTGCATTATATACTACTTTATATACAGTCTGTGGTGGATATAAAGTGTATAGATGGATGTCTCCATTGCAGTTATATACTACTTTATATACAGTCTGTGGTGGATATAAAGAGTATAGATGAATGCATGTCTCCAGCTGCAAAGATGTATACTATTTCATATACAGTCTGTGGTGGATATAAGTGTATAGATGGATGGATGTCTCCAGTTGCAGTTATATTATACTACTTATATACAGTCTGTGTGATATAAAGTGTATAGATGGATGCATGTCTCCAGCTGCTTATATACTACTTCATATACAGTCTGTCGTGGATATAAAGAGTATAGATGGATGGATGTCTCCAGCTGCAGTTATATACTACTACATACAGCAGTCTGTCGTGATATAAAGAGTATAGATGGATGGATGTTCCAGCTGGCAGTTATATACTACTTCATACAGTCTGTGATATAAAGAGTAGAGATGGATGATGTCTCCAGTTGCAGTTATATACTACTTTATATACAGTCTGTGTGATATAAAGTGTATAGATGGATGGTTGTCTCCAGTTGTAGTTATATACTACTTTATATACAGTCTGTGGTGGATATAAGTATAGATGGATGCATGTCTTCAGCTGCAGTTATAACTTACTCTATACAGTCTGTCGTGATATAAAGAGTATAGATGGATGGATGTCTCCAGCTGCAGCTATATACTACTTCATATACAGTCTGTCGTGGATATAAAGAGTATAGATGGATGGATGTCTCTGAAGGTAGTTATATACTACTTTATATACAGTCTGTAGATATAAAGTGTATAGATGGATGCATGTTCTCAGCTGCAGTTATATACTACTTTATATACAGTCTGTGGTGGATATAAAGAGTATAGATGGATGGCTGGGTTCCAGCTGCAGTTATATACTACTTCATATACAGTCTGTGGTGGATATAAAGTGTATAGATGGATGGATGTCTCAGTTGCAGTTATATACTACTATGTACAGTCTGTGTAGATATAAAGTGTATAGATGGATGCATGTCTCCAGCTGCAGTTATATACTACTTACATACAGTCTGTCGTGGATATAAAGAGTATAGGTGGATGGATGTCTCCAGCTGCATATATACTACTTTATATACAGTCTGTGGTGATATAAAGAGTATAGATGGGATACGGATGTATTCAGCTGCAGTTATATACTACTTCATATACAGTCTGTCGTGATATAAAGAGTATAGATGGATGCATGTCTCCAGCTGCAAAGAGTATACTACTTTATATACAGTCTGTGGTGGATATAAAGTGTATAGATGGATGCATGTCTCCAGCTGCAGTTACATACTACTTCATATACAGTCTGTCGTATATAAAGAGTATAGATGATGGATGTCTCCAGCTGTGCCATATACTACTTTATATACAGTCTGTGGTGGATATAAAGTGTATAGATGGATGCATGTCTCCAGCTGCAGTTATATACCACTTTATATACAGTCTGTGGTGGATATAAAGAGTATAGATGGGATGCATGTCTCCAGCTGCAAGTTATATACTACTTTATATACAGTCTGTGGTGGATATAAAGTGTATAGATGGATGCATGTCTCCAGTTGCAGTTATATACTACTTTATATACAGTCTGTGGTGGATATAAAGAGTATAGATGGCATGTCTCCAGCTGCAGTTATATACTACTTCATATACAGTCTGTGGTGGATATAAAGAGTATAGATGGATGGATGTTCCAGCTGCAGTTATATACCACTTACATACAGTCTGTGGTGATATAAAGTGTATAGATGGATGGTTGTCTCCAGCTGCAGTTATATACTACTTTATATACAGTCTGTGGTGGATATAAAGAGTATGTTAGATGGATGCATGTCTCCAGCTGCAGTTATATACTACTTCATATATACAGTCTGTGGTGGATATAAAGAGTATAGATGGATGCATGTCTCCAGCTGCAGTTATATACTACTTCATATACAGTCTGTGGTGATATAAAGAGTATAGATGGATGGATGCTCAGCTGCAGTTATATACTACTCATATACAGTCTGTGGTGGATATAAAGTGTATAGGATGGATGGTTACCTCCTAGCTGCAGTTATATACTACTATATACAGTCTGTGGTATATAAAGAGTATAGATGGATGGCTGTCTCCAGCTGCAGTTATATACTACTACATACAGTCTGTGGTGGATATAAAGAGTATAGATGGATGGATGTTCTGAAGGTGTTATATACTACTTCATATACAGTCTGTGGTGATATAAAGTGTATAGATGGATGGTTGTCTCCCAGCTGCAGTTATATACTACTTCATATACAGTCTGTGGTGGATATAAAGTGTATAGATGGATGCATGTCTCCAGCTGCAGTTATATACCACTTTATATACAGTCTGTGGATATAAAGAGTATAGATGGATGCATGTCTCCAGCTGCAGTTATATACTACTTTATATACAGTCTGTGGTGGATATAAAGTGTATAGATGGATGCATGTCTCCAGCTGCAGTTATATACTACTTCATACAGTCTGTCGTGGATATAAAGAGTATAGATGGATGGATGTTCTAGCTGTAAAGTTATATACTACTTTATATACAGTCTGTGGTGATATAAAGAGTGTAGATGGATGGATGTCTCCAGCTGCAGTTAAATACTACTTATATACAGTCTGTGGTGGATATAAAGAGTATAGATGGATGGATGTCTCCAGCTGCAGTTATATACTACTTTATATACAGTCTGTGGTGGATATAAAGTGTATAGATGGATGGATGTCTCCAGCTGCAGTTATATACTACTTTATATACAGTCTGTCGTGATATAAAGAGTATAGATGGATGGATGTCTCCAGCTGTAGTTATACTAGCTTTATATACAGTCTGTGGTGGATATAAAGAGTATAGATGGATGCATGTCTCCAGCTGTGCTATACTACTTTATATACAGTCTGTGGTGGATATAAAGAGTATAGATGGATGCATGTCTCCAGCTGCAGTTATATACTACTTTATATACAGTCTGTGGTGGATATTATATAGATGGATGGATGTCTCCAGTTGCAGTTATATACTACTTTATATACAGTCTGTGGTGGATATAAAGTGTATAGATGGATGCATGTCTCCAGCTGCAGTAGTTGTATACTACTTTATATACAGTCTGTGGTGGATATAAAGAGTATAGATGGATGCATGTCTCCAGTTGCAGTTGTATACTACTTTACATGACAGTCTGTGGTGGATATAAAGAGGATGGATGCATGTCTCCAGCTGCAGTTGTATACTACTTTATATACAGTCTGTGTGGTGGATATAAAGAGCATAGATGGATGGATGTCTCCAGCTGCAGTTATATACTACTTCATATACAGTCTGTGGTGGATATAAAGAGTATAGATGGATGGATGTCTCCAGCTGCAGTTATATACTACTTCATATACAGTCTGTGGTGGATATAAAGTGGATGGATGGATGTCTCCAGCTGCAGTTATATACTACTTCATATACTCATCAGTCCGTGTAACAAACACACACAGACATGTGGCGTCTTGGTAGCAGATGGCGCAGTAAATAGATTTAGCCTCAGTCTGATTAACTCTCAGCTGCCAAACTCAGAACCTGGAGGAAGGCGGAGTGACTGTAACTCTAGAGGAGGTGTGTGAGTGAGTGAGTTAGCATCATACACTGTTAGCACAGACAGGCTATACACACACAGGCGCGTCAGAGAGCTAGCTAGCCAAAGCTAAACATGCTCTCCATCACATCCAGCGTCATTCAGAGAACCAGTGTGGTCCAGTGCGCTGTCAGGCTGCTACACCGCTCAGCTACCGTCAACATGCCCATTCAGGTAAGACCCCAGCCGCTGTTAGCCGTGGATGCGACCTGCTCTCGGTCAAGGACGCGTCGGTGTATTTTTACTGACACGCAGCTGAAGGTTAGATGGTCAGACTCTATCCGTGTAGCTCTCTGAGCTAACGGCCCCTCAGAGAGAGAGAGAGAGAGAGAGAGGGGTCCGCCATGATGGACTGTAACAGGGGATGAATGGAGTCTGTTAGTTAGTTAGTTGAGCGTCTGTGCTGTCAGTTCTGGAGCAACTACTCCTTTACCACCGTGTGTAAATATAAAACAAGCTGTCAAGTGTGTATAGGAGGTGCTGGTGCACGGTTAAAGCTCTGGTTAATGTCCGACACTGACATTGAAACACGTCAAATACCTGCGTGTACAATATAAAACCTGCTGCCTCGTGTGTTTGTTAATGTTCCTTCTGTCTGAGGCTAAACTTCATTCTGCTGGTAACATGTTCACACTTGTCAGACAACGGGTTTGGTTGGTTTATCTATAATCTTCCACTGCACAATTTAGAGAAAGTTCAATACGTATTTCTCGGTGCTTGTTGAAACATGTTTAAAACACCCACCGTGTGACAAGTGTCATTATTTATCTGTTCTTGTCCCTTTTTTTTAAATGAATTTAATAGAATTATTTATTCGGCCATTTTGACAAGAGGTCTGTACCTTCTATATGTGTTGTTATGTCGCCCTCCAGTGGCCACCGCCGCTCAAGCATCAATACCCTTGAGATTATCCACTCTTCATCCACAAGCCTCTAATCTCTAATACATCCATGCTCTAATCTAAACATGAATCACACATATAACTGGAACGTTTTATAATAATTATAACAAAATGTTATTTGTAATAATCCCTGATTCCCTGTTCTGAATACATTGAGAAAATGGGGAATTTAAACAATGTATGTCTGATCTTTCCTAAGTTTTGTGCATGTCTTTCCTTCACATCTTGTCCTTTTGTGTGACTTTACTTAATAAAAATGATAAGCATTTGTTGCTTTTTCCTGGGTTTATGCTGCGGCTTTAAAAAAGACTAAAAATGTATTAATTAATAATCTGAATTAGGTCCTAAATATCTTAATGTAGGTCTTTATGGTAACGTTCATTCAATGCTGCTTCCTTCACACTTAATAAATTTGTTTGTAATGTCTGTTTTACATGAACCTTTTTTCTGCTAAACTGAGCTCATCAACGTTGCTGCATATAAGACACACAGTCATCTCTAAATAATGTTATCCTGCCGATGGCCACAATATCATTACTATTGTGAAAATGCTGAGTTAGCATCAATAAAGAAGCTATAAGAAGTGGAAAAAATGTTTTGAACACATTTGACCAGTGAAGAAACAAATGCTTTCTTTCTGCTTAAGGGACAAGAAAATATCTGTACAGTTGGCAGTAGTCATTTGATAAAAGTAAGTTTACTTATGTCTCTCGTCTTCTCCACCTCCACCAGGTTGGTGAACATCTCCCCGCAGTGGAGGTCCAGGAGGGGGAGCCTGGAAACAAGGTGTCCATGGATAAGCTCTTTAAGGGGAAGAAAGGCGTCCTCTTCGCTGTACCTGGAGCTTTTACCCCTGGTTGTTCCAAGGTGAGTCCACCCGTTAACTTTGATTGACATGTCATGTGCGCAATGACCTTCGCATCAGTTGACCTGAGGTTTTTCTTGTTGCTTTCAGACTCACCTCCCAGGTTTTGTGCAGCAGGCCGAGGACTTGAAGAGTAAAGGTATTCAGGAAGTTGCTTGCATCTCTGTCAATGACGCATTTGTCATGGCTGCATGGGGAAAGGAGCACGGAGCAGATGGCAAGGTACGGACCACAGCTTCTGTGTGTGAGCAATTTCTGTCACAGCTGGCAAGTGGAGTCCAGTAAATCTAACTTCTAATTTAACATCTGACCACATATTGTCACTATTCAGGGGAGGAGAATATTAATGCAAAGTCATTCTAGATGTCAAAGCAACACTATAACTGCATTCAGACATGAACTCTAAACACTTAACTTAATTTCCAGAAATAATCCGGAGAGACTGTATGTGAGAACGCAAATGTCAGAAAGACGCAGGAGATTATCCTGATGATTCACAGAGAGCGAGTGGGCGTGTTGATAACATTTCCTACACGAAACTGAAAAAAAACCCAGATACAAAAATCTTAAGATGAAAAAGAGTAGCCTCAAATGTAGAAGACAAAGATGTTAGCCTGGAAAGACAATGAGATTCAGGAGCTTTTGTAGATAACTCTGGATAAAGTCTAGACCTCCTTGTGCAGACTTTTTCAGGAGTTCATGTCTGAAGACGGCTTGTGTACCTTACTTGAGCAACATTACCCTCTGCAGCCATATGTGGTGATAAATTCTGCTTGGCTCACTGTCTGAGCGATTAGGTGCTTTTCATGATATTCCTCATGTACACTGGCTCCCTGAACCAGAGGAGCTGCTGCTTTAACAAATGCACCAAACTCTGTTTAGAATTCTTGATTTTTAGTTTCCTCACTGAATATTGAAGATGAATGCTGATTTTAAATGACTTTTAATTCTTTTTAACTGATCTACTATTCATCATTACTCTTGAACTTGCTGAGCCTGAGCCAGATTACCTGATCCCCAAAGTTATACATAGTAAGAGCATAGGTTCAGAGTGAGGAGTGGGAATGAAAGTGGCACCATTCTCCCTATTCCAAGTCAGTAAACCATTAAAGTCATGTTGAAGCTGCTATTTGAAGGTTAAAAAGTTGTGTTGCTTTACAGAGTTGCAAATAATTCCTGCTGTCAGAGTTTGTATGTGGAAAATAAAATTGAGGAGGTCCTATTTCTGGTCCATTTAAGTGGGTAGGCCCAGCCATCTGTGAGACATTATCACATGTACTGGGCTTGAACACAACAAAAGCATTTCTTAATTTACTGAAGCTCACAAATAATACCTTTTGTGTGTTGATATGGTAATTTGGGACCTTTAAGATTAATGAAATTCACACTGATGGATCAGATATCATGATTAATATGGAGCTTACTGCTATTTCCTTTTGCAGGTTCGAATGCTGGCTGATCCTACTGGAGCATTTACAAAGGTAAAAAACTAAATGTGTAGTGTATTGAAGTTCTATTTAAAGTACTGAGACTGTGTACTCATCAGTCTTTCTCTGTTGTCTTCTTAGGAAGTTGACCTGTTACTTGACAATGATCAGATTGTTCAGGCACTTGGTAACAAGAGATCCAAGAGGTAAGGACTATTTTGCCTATTCATTTTTTTCGAAAAAGACGGATGGCATGTTTTAAAGATTGCATTGAAGATCATATTCATTAATCTGTGTGTATTTCATCTTTTCTTTCAGATATGCCATGTTGGTGGAAGATGGAGTCGTGAAGAAGATCAATGTGGAGCCTGATGGCACCGGACTCACCTGCAGTCTGTCTTCCAACATTCTGTCTGAGCTGTAGGCTTAGGCAGAGCTCAATAACACAAACTGCAAACCTTGAGTCACTGTAAAAGTTGCACTAGTAAAACCCACTTATCAACTCCCCCAAGTTTACCCCTTTTCCAAAGAATTATGCAAATGCCATGTGGATACTAGTGTCGAGCAACACAGCTAAAAGGAAATTAATGCGCACAATTATTACACAAAAAGCAATGTAATGGAACTTGCATTTACCTCTGTATCTTGTCTAATGTGAGTAAATAAAAATGATCCCTTAAGCAATAATCAAGGTTTTCCTGTGTGGTTATTAGTGAAGTTAGTAGTTTTGGGTGACATCTGACCTCAGTATGATTAATAAAAACTAACCGTATTTGGCAAATAATTATGGACTAATGATTCTGAAAGTTTTTAAATGTATCTTTTTTAGTTTAATTTCATTTAAATAGTCCTTATCTTTTCAAACAAATGTGGAGATGTACTGCTGTTACAGATTATTGTTATGTGTATATACTGCTTTCAGAATCAGAATCAGGTTTTATAGCCAAGCAGGTTTACACATACAAGGAATTTGCTGTGGTGTATTTGTGCAAATTTAAAAAACATAAAAATATATAGAAAATAGGAAACAAAATCAAATATAAAAAGCACCAGACTGGACTGTGCAAAGTCCTATTGGATTTGTATTGTATTATTGTGTGTGTATATATATATATATATATATATATATATAGCCTGAGGGTGGCAGTAATGCAACACCGTGGATAACAACTGCCGCAAAATATCAGAGAAGAAGAACACCACGTGACGTAAGGGCGCAGCGCTGAACTGTTTATGGGCACGGAGGCAGTCGCGGTGCATTGTGGTCCCCACCGGTGGCTGTGCAGAAACAGAAACCATCCTGCCGCTCCGCAGCAGAAAAGCACGTCAGTCTGCGTGTACACGACACTAGAAGGTAAGTGCACGCGTGGTGATAACACGCAGCATGCTGAGATCAGTGTACTGTTAATAGCAAACAGCACGAGACGCTGCTTCGCCCGCAATGGCAGAGGGTTAGCTCGCTAGCGTTGAAGCTACATCGGTGTAAAGTTGATCCGAAGGCGCCTGAAATGTGACTGGTTACTTCTTGTCTCCGACGTTAGACTGTGCCACGGACAAGAGGGCCATTTAATGTCTGGAAACTGAACCACCTTTTAAAATAACGCACCTAGCTAACAAGCAGCTGCCCCTGATATTAGCACGTCTCCAGCAAGTGGACGTTAGCTCCCTGTGCTAACGCTGTTAGCACGGAAATGCAATGCGCGCGTAATTCAGCAGTAAGCCGTCATCGCGTTAATGTTAACTATTTCATGTCACCCAGTGTAAACACAGGCAGGTCGATCTAATGTGGTCACTGAGCTATCTGGATACTGGAGAGACATTATTATTATTATTATATATATATTTAATGAACTCATCGTTGAAAAGTTCTGCTGTGTCCACTGATTTCCTGCTTTCTGTTCCTTTGTCATAGTGGTTACGTTGAACTTTGGATTCTAGTGACACCTGTACTACTAATCTCTTGGCTATCAACTAAGTCTGAGCATATATTGATTTAGCCTAACCCTGAGTACAAATGTATGTTGAATGAAATACTCAAGTATATTGATTAAAATACAAAAACATTCGTGTCAACTCCCCATCTAGATCAGTTGTTTTTCATTATATGTAAAGAATTTGCCAAGAAAGCAAGTAACGTGAGTAAGTTTAAAGTCAACAAGTCAAATTATTCCAACTGAAAATTTCTCCTCACCCAAAATGAAGAGTCAACAGGTTATTCCAGTAGTTCCCTATTGTCCAAGAGGGATAGATCATTTGGGAAATTCAAGATTATCATTGTATTTTAATTTCCATTTTCTGTCTTTTGTTTTGCAGCTGATTTCCAGTTGACCTGCAGCACCCCTAAAAGCAGCCATGTCATCGACATCCCAAAAGCATAGAGACTTTGTGGCCGAGCCCATGGGGGAGAAGACCGTGATGGCTCTGGCAGGCATCGGAGAGGTCCTTGGCAAAAGACTGGAGGAGAAAGGTTTTGACAAGGTGACTGTTTTCTTTGAGGCAAAATAAATATTTAAGGCACAGAGCACTGCTTATCTCCTCTGTCATACTGGTATCCTCACATCAATTGGTTAGAATTGCCTGACAATTTAACTGGTGTGTTAATGTTTGTGTGAAGATCTTAAATCTAAGCACAGTTTGTTAAATTGTCATGTTTGTGAGCATTGAGAAGTGCATGACTTTTGTGTAAACAACCTTATTCTTCCTGACACGCGCAAACTTCCTGACCCTTTTGGACACATCTATGCAATATGTATTGTGTAAAAACAATATACACAATGTTTTTTACAGTGCAAAACGTAACAAATATGATCACGAAGCGACACAATTTTTTTCAGACAGTTAACAGTTAGACTTCAGTCTTTTTAATCTGTGGCAGATGTTATTGAATCAAGATACCTTTATTGGTCCCATGCACATGCACACACTACATGCAAATGGGGAAATTTGTCCTCTGCTTTTGACCCATCCGTGTGAACACAGTAGGGCACAACACACACAATGACTTGGACAGTGGGGTAGGGAGAGTCCTTTTTTGGGACTTGAACAGATCCAGGTGTTGTCCATATCCAGGTATGTTTTTGTCAGTCCGTGGCCTCGAACCAGTGACCTTCCAGTCTGATGTCTGTTATTTTCTAGCCACTAGTCCACCGCCTCTCTCCCTTGTAGATGTTACACCCCAGCCCGTTCACTCCGCTCTGCTTCTGCCAATCGGCTTGTTGCTCCCTCACTGCGAGCTAAACACGACTGTTTGCTGTCCTGGCTCCTAAATGGTGGCATGAGCTCCCCATTGACATCCGGACATCAGAAAGTTTACACATCTTCCGCCGCAAACTAAAAACACACCTCTTCCGACTATACCTTGAATAACATTTTTAAACTAACAATTTAGTAGCACTTAAATGGCACTTACTTATAGCACTTTGTAGTTTTGCTTTTTTTTTGTTGAAGAAATTGTACTTTCTTGATTCTTGTTCTGGGTTTGTACCCTCATGGTTGAATGCACTTATTGTAAGTTGCTTTGGATAAAAGCGTCAGCTAAATGAAATGTAATGTAATATTGTTAGTTATTTGTCAAAAACATACTTGAAAACAATTGCTAGCCTTGCATCATTACGACTACAAACAATATATTGTAGGGCTTTTCCTTGTTGCGCCGTCAGAAACACCAGCTCTGTTAATTTCTGACGGCGCAACACAATTTTACAGTGGAGCAGTTAGCTGAGCAATATTTTTTGGAAGCAACCTTTTGATCATCTTCTTGCCTGCCGTCTAACTGTCAGATAGATCCCTCCTTTCAACCTGAGTTTCATTTGTTTGCTAGTCATTTTGGTTTAGTCATATGATGGTAGGAAAACCTGTTCCCCTACTGTAAACTGCCAGCCCATCCCCACATACCAATCATTCGTTCATGCTGTCATCATTGCAGTTGAGCTTAGACAACATTTGATGTGCAAAGTCCTGTAACTTTTGTATATCTGTTTTAATTATTTTTTCCATTGTCTCTACTTTTATGTCCACAGGCATATGTTGTCCTCGGCCAGTTTCTAGTGCTTAAGAAAGATGAGGAGCTTTTCCGGGATTGGCTGAAGGACTCTTGCATGGCAAATTCCAAACAACAAAAGGACTGCTTTTGCTGTCTGAAAGAATGGTGTGACGCCTTCCTATAAACTACTCAATCGCTGTTTTCTACTACTCTAGTTCCAACTGTACATTACCTCTTTCATGGTCTGTATTCAATCCAGATTCACAGTAAATATGAAGGGGAACTACATACTTTAAGTTTATGGAAGTCCGCTTGTTTTTTAATTCTAATGAAAAGTTTTGCCACATTTCTGAAATCCTACAACCCCCTAAAATAACTCACACATGCGCTTCTCATGGTCTTTGTCGTGTAGCTCTGGACTAGAAACCTGCAGACTGGAAATTATTACTGGTATTTATCCCATGTCAAAATGTCTGCTAATGATGACTAATCTTTCTTCTTCACACCTTGGCCTTTTTGCCCCACTTTTTTAAAGCCGTTGGAAAGTTCAAAGCTGTCATTTAAAAAAAGCGTGTTTCACAGTTTGATATGTTATTCCACCAATGTTTGAAGTATTTCGCGAGGAGGTGGATTGTCAGCTTGGAGTGTTTTGCATTGGATGTGAGACGAGAAATAACCCTAAAAATGCAAATGACACTAGACTTTGCATAGATGCAGATATACTTTTAAAATTATAGTACAAACATTTTGCCATTTTAACTGTTGATCCTGCAACTAAAGGAGCAAACTGGCTGGATTCGCTTGTGAGGTCTGCTAAAAGCTTGTTTCACCCTGTAGATTGAAATGTGTATAAATAAAGATGCCAATGGCCAAACTCATAACACTGTCAAACAGGTGTCTAAGTCTTTTACCATTGAAACGTCAGCCTTTATCTTAACGAACATACAAGGTTGTTACTAAATTAGCTAGACAATGCTGCAAATTGTTTGTCTGTAGTCAACAAAGCAGCTGCCTTAAGTGTGGGGTTCAAAGCAAATGAGTTGCGGCCGGTTGGTGTGATTAAATGGTGACTGGGATGTGGAAGTGATCCTAATCAAGACCAATATCTATGGCATGATCAGGGCCCTGTTGGTCTCTTTATGGATACTAATATGCTGTACTCTTACAAAGGAATGTGTTAGAAGCCCCTTCAGAACCTGACCGTGTCTCATATAAATCAAAAACCTAAGAAAATTGAGGCATGACACACCCACTGTATGTATGTATATGTGTGTGTGGTTTACCTGCGAACAACAAAAGCTAAAAATCCCACCCAGGCTATGTATTTTATTACCCAGATCTTCATAGCTGAGCTTGATATTAACTTAATGTATTTCTACACGCAAGATGCCTTAATTTAATGCATGCTAGTTTACACAGTTGAGTAGATGAACTATAAAATCTACAGTAGTGCATGTGTAGGCTGTGTCCCATAACGTTCCACTCATGTAAATGAATGCTTGCGGTCACCAGCTAAATGAAGATGTACCCGTTGTGTAGCGGCTGATGTGTTTGCATTTCACTGTGAAAACTCAGTTTTTATATATTCTCTTGAATAAAGTCACAGATGAGAGAAAACAATTGATGATGGGAAGTTTTATTTATTTCAATGCTCGTTCCATTGTTCCGTTTTAAGCTCCAAATTTGATCTTTGCAAGACTTTTTAAAAATACATTTGACCAGAGCAGGTTGCCCCATAAAGTTTCATCATGTCAACAATGCTAGATTGAAGAAGAGCAGTTTCCTCTTGTGTGGATCTGAATGAACAGAACAAAACAATGGCATGTTCTATAGATGGAGAAAGTGAAACCTTTAATTAAAATGTAAATTCCCAGTTCACTCTCTTTAGCCCTCATTTCACATGTATGTGCAGAGACATTATAGTTGTTCACTCTCAGACCTGATCAAATGATGACAAGTACAATATAACTGCTGTATGATTTTTAGAAAATTGTTGATGTGACCGACAAATTAGCTAATTCTGCTTCAATGGCTTAGATTGTATATTAAATGACCACAACCCCTGGAATGTGATATTTTATATATATATATTTATATATATACTTGGGTCAGGCTGCTGTTGAACTATAAAACATTGATATCATGGATCAGATGCTCAGAATTGTTTTAGGTTTTACAGTAGCACCTATTGGCACACACACACACTACCACATTCACACCATAGCAACAGTATAGAAATGAGCACAATGCTAAAATCTTAATAAGACCGTGACATGATTTGATTATAATGATAATAATCCACTTGTAAATAGTTGTCCTTGGTAGATAACAAGTAACTGCCAAAAAGAGGATGGGAGAATACAAAATATATCAACATGGGATGGGATGCAGCTCTAAAGGACATTCTAAATATTGATGAAAGAACATTCAGTATCAGGACTTCTACGTGTAAAATAAGCGTTTCCAATCTGGCAGAAAATGGTCGTGATAACACCAAACGATAACTGTTATTGATGGGACATCTTTTTCTTAATTACCAGATGTACGCACCGTTTATATGGGGGAGAACTGTCAGTCCTGACCAATCAGGGCAACATCTGAGACACATAGCACCACCATTGCCCATAATAGACTGATTGTGGGAATTGAACGCCTCAGATGAATGTTTCAAAAGCTGCAGAATCCATATGAATGAGTGTGTGTGGGGAGCCTCTGTTGTCCTGTGTGGCAGTTTCCTGTGATGTGAATGAGCATGAGATGTCCATGTTTTCAACCAGGTGATGTTTGCATGTAAAACGTCCTTTCTTTACACTTCTGGTCTTGTTTTGAGGTCTAGTAGACAGAGGTAACTCTCTCTCTTTATTGATTCAATGTGTTAAATCTCTGTTATTTTTGTTCTTTCACTCTAATGTTAGTTAAAGAATTCACTTCAAGACATGTTGTAGTTGATAATGTACTGTACATCGGCAGCTTTTATGCAAGGTTACTATAGTACATCGATGTCTTATTTCAAATGGAAGTACGTGTACACACTGTACATACATGTACATACTGTACAGATGTACTTTTTTTTTAAATTCACAACAATCCCTGATTTGTCTCAAAGCAGAGCACAGAAGAACTTCTTCTCCCTGTAGGGGTTCTCTGAGGTGGGCACAGGGGTGATCAGTGGGTCGTCGCAGGCGTGTGCGTCGCAGTACGCCATCAGATCGGCTGCTGCCTTTGACACCTGGAGGGGATCAGGTTGAGAGCAGTTTGGGAACATGATTACAGTAGATGACACAAAAATCCATGTTGATCATTTGATTTCATTCATTTGTCTCTAGTTAGAGACTGAGATGCATTCAGAGACATGGAAGAAATCAAATTCTTATTCAAGAATTATCAGAATTATCAGAGAGATTTTTACCTCCACCAAGCAGGCTATGTTTTCACCACTGTGCGTTGATAGGTTGGTTTGTTTGTGAGCAAGATAACACAACAACTACAGGACAGATTACCACAACTCCTGGTGGAAGGATGTGGTATGAGTCAGTGAAGAACCCATTCAATTTTGTGCAGATGATTTGTCAGAAAATAATTCATGGATCCTGATGAAAAATATCAGACATGTTTAGGAGACTGATATTTATGAGTATATCCGAATAAAAATCAACAACTTGCATTTAAATGTTTCATAAGGGGACTGTTGGGGCTTGGTGGAGGTATGAACTCTACTGAGTGCTATTCTAGTGACAAATTGATTAAATTAATGTATTTCTAACTATATGATGATGACCCAATATATCACTACATACTGTACACTGTGTTGTCCTAACAACACTCCATACAAATCTCCATCACCTCCAGTTAAGAGCCCTCATAAACACACATGAGTTTGAAGTCTAAGTCTGAACATTTAAGTGTTTCAGTGACATGGGTTCAAATTTGCTCATGAGGACTTAAAGATAAAGATTCACTGGAAATCAAACTGGATCAAATGTTTCTCTACAAAAGCTGTGAATTTGTGTACGTGGACATATTACTATAAATGCTACACACATCATCATACAGCAGTGAACTCAGCACAACACAAGGACAAAAATAAACATTGAAGCCAAAAACAACAACAATAACATGTCCGAACACATGTAAGCTGCCGGTTTTATTTCACTTATCAGTTTTAAAAGAGCGGTACGTGACTCAGAGCAGACTTGTAATTTATAGAAGGAAGTTCTTTATTCTGAGCCTCTGACTAAAGGAAACTTCATGTGTCGGAACGCAGCTTCAGGTTTTTCTTGCCCTTAATTGTTTCCCTGCAAATCAGAAAAGTAAAATGTAAAATATAATATGAAATATAAAATGTAGCGACGAGAGTTGAGAATTGTCTTTAAAAGCACAGAATTAGAGAAAGGTGCCTGTGCAAGGTGTTTGTGATGCCATTAGGAACATGATAGAAACCAATACTGTTTGGAAACACTCCAGTGGGAAGCACTGACTCACACTGAGAAGGTCACTGGTGCTCGTCTACCTCTGCAATCCAATGTACTGTATATGATGTCTCGCCCAGAGGTGTTTATTTCTTACACCTTCTCGGAAATTCAAAGAAAAGATTGAAATATTTTCTCTAGACTTTTCGTCTAGAATCTAGACTCTAGATAGTGGTAACGCTGTGTTTATTGATTGAATATTTAGGTTTCAAATTCCAGTGTTATTTTGTTTTTTCTCCTCTAATGGTTGCTGGCATTTTGTAGTAACCTCCGCAAAGGTTATGTTTTCATCTGCGTTTGTTATTTTTAGCAGGATGACACAAAAAGTACTCAACCGATTTCCATGCAATTTTGTGGAGGGGTGTGGAAACCCAAAGAGGATTCCATTAAAATGTGGTGTGGATCCAGAACAGATGCAGTTTTTTTCAAAAACTATCTTTGGCATTGTGAGATGGGATGTTTTTTTTCATTGATTTCTCATAAAATAATACAATTTTGATGAAAAAGAAAAAAGAGTGTGTGAAATTGGTGCAGATCCAAATAAAAATCTGAATCTAGTGAATTAAATGTGCTTTCGTAAGGGAGCTGTCGGACCTTGGTGGATGTACTGCACATAGACAGCTTTTGAGGTTACTATAGTGAAATGGAAGTACGTGCGCATACATTAGTATTTCTGTTTTCCTGTTTTTACTTCAGCATCACATGTACAGTATGTTTTCCGGTGTTGCAGTGTCGTGACTTCCATCTGAATCGGAGGCGTTGAACTCGTCTTACCTTTATCCTGCAGAAACTAGCCTCAATCTTCAGTTGCTCCACCAGTTTCCTGGCCTGGCCGACGCTCATGGTGCTGTTCACTGGGGTGTCTCCTTTCATCCTGGCCACAGACACAGCAATAGCAATGGATTTGAACCACACACAAACTCATTCACTAATTTTATTCATCACTTTAATTACACTTCATTTTAGCTGACTATGATTCCATATAGTCCTATCCCCAAGGGATAATTGATCTACTTCTCTTTGCCGTAGAAACACATTTCTAAAACTAAAAAAGGATAAAAAAATGCATATATCTAAGTTAAAATCAGTTAAAAATGTCATTGTATTCAGGCACCTTACACTGATTACCAAATTCGCTTTTTAAAAGATCTTTCTATGGGTGGCTGATAAAATGAACTATATGTGTGAACCTGGAGTTTTAAGACAAACACATGTATGTAGCATTATTATTCAACATGTGATGAAAGCTAACAGCTCAAAAGTCACTGTATTTTATTACTCGTTTACATGTTTACAAGCAAGAAGCCAGTCAGTCGCCAATGACCAAGTATAAATATCAGTCACTATTGTGTCATAGAATTGGCACAGCCACTACATTATGTCATCATATACAGTATGGTCACCACAACTGATTTTTTTTCCCCTCTCAAAAAACAATGTGATCTGGGCCAAATGGTCAGATTCATCCACCGTGGCCCACAGAGTCTGCCTCCACGAGCAAGAATCACCACAGAGATATCAAATGTAGAGAGAAATAAGCGCTGCAGCCGCACAGACATTTATGAAATCATGAATAAATCTGCATTTAGCTGGAATAAAAATTGCCACAGATGAAAAGAGAATCAAGTGAACAGGTTAAAACAAAAGCAGAGAAGGAGCAGATCTATTCGAACCATTCTGGACCTTTCCCAATTATCCTTTGCCTTCTTCATCCATCCAACCCCTTTTTCTCCTTACCCGTATTATATTCCTCTTCAGGTGCAATCTTCCCCCCTCTTCTCTCTCTCTCCCCTTTTGTTGCCTCTCCCGTGTCAGTCTGTGAGCTTATGTTTGGTGGTATCAGTGTAGCCGGACCCCACCCCTCACAGACAACAGCCTGGATGGTACCCTGCTCTGAACAGTCCAGTGCACTGTGATTCTGCTACAATGAGCACTACGTTTGTGGTGGATGGAGAGGATCCCCCCCATCTGTGGCGAGTGGTAGCTGCCAGGTGGAGGGAGGGGAAGCCTTCGGTGGTGGTTATCTCATGGGGGTGGGTTGTACCATATCTCCTGTTAGGGAAATCAGGGCCAAATGGAATATCTCAGGCTTCAAACTGTGACAAAGAAAGCAGGGTGGTCTATGTGATTTATGGTTTTGGTTTTAGTGCTGAAAGACGATATGAAGTTTGGGCTGTGGTCTCCTGATTCATCATTCCTCTCTGTGGCTGTAGTGATGCCCACCCTCTCCTCTGTTGCTATGGGGACTGCTGCAGTCTGGTTTAGAGGTTTGCATCACAATTTAAACTGAGACTTCTCTGCTGGTAATTAAATGTGAATATAAATAAATATATAAATGTGCTACAGATCAAAAATAATCGTATTCCTTTTATTATATGAATACTTTGGAATATGTGACTGGCTGTAGTGATCAAACACTCTGTGGTGGAAAGAGCTGCACCAACACGACGGCCACAACAGCAGCTGTTTGTGTGCGTTTACCTGTTCATAAATAAAGATTATGATTATTATTAAACCACACGTATGCTCCGCCATCGTGTGCTGAACGAGTGGAGACAGTCAAACCGTCAACAAGCAACTGGAGTCACGAAAAATGCCCGACGCCATGTTTTGCTAAGCTAGTGAGTCCTCGGCTTAAATGGCGCTGCGCTGCTATTTCTCGTTTCTCTTTTCCGGCGGTGACTCATCTTGTAGTTTTACCCTCTCTGATGGCGAGGAGGCAGCTTCGCTTTCCTGCTAAATTGTCCTTCGTGCTTGCCGTAAAAAGTCTCTGGCTCCCGGGGAAATAAACTTAAATAAATCATCGTGTTAAATATGCCTGTAAAAATGTTATTGCAAAATTTAAAATGAGATTTAAAACACTGATTTCATTTTAACAACAAAAAGAAACTGTTTCTCCCTTTTATTTATTTTATCTCCTCTATGTCTCCTTTATACATCATTGTTTTCACATGATATATGTATGTACTGTTTTATTTTTTCTAATTATATTTATGTATCTTGTCTGTTTATTTAACTGGACTGTCCCCAGTGGGTTATTTTCTGTGTTGAGCACATATTTCTAATGTTTGTATAAATATACGAAGGGTGAAAAACTGAATCTGTTCCCTGTCAAATATTTTCTACACAAGTTAAAGTGACACCGATATTTATTTCTTCAAATTGCATCTTGAAACTTATTTTGATCTTGTGAATTTACATATAAATTGCAGGAAGATGTCAACTCTTCTATAGTTAGCAACATTTTGTATGACTTTGCAATATTGTCTTGATAATACTAATAAGGACGATAATCTGATCTTCCTCTTGCCAAATTCCACATTCATAGATGTTAATTTACAAACTGAAATCCCCATTTGTTTGTGTCCATGAAGGAAATGGAGCAACACATTTCAACAATTCTTCCACATAACAAAAAAGCAGTAAAAACTCATATTTTATTAATAATTTTTTTGATATTTATTTTATTTTGTTTTTATGTTTTGGACTGTTATTTGATTTGATTTTGTTGATATTTTAAAATAAGACTATTGTCACGGCTGATATTAGTCTACATCTTCTGTCTGTTAAGTTTCCTATAGTAAATACTATAATTTACAATAAACATGATCAAATCTTTTGATCTGTCCATTGAACAATGTACTGTAAAGTTTGTTTAGGCTGTTTATTTATTATGGCTCTGAGTGATATGCATCATCCTAATATTTTAAATATCCAAGTAGAGCCCTACATGAAAATGAAGTTTACCAGTGTGTTGTAACCAAAAATTTACTTTTTTATTTCTGCTATTAAATTGTAGACATGACTAACTTAAGCATTAACCTTTCTGTCAGGAGCTGCGGCTAAACCCTGTGAGGACGACTGGTGGCTGCAGTTGAAGGACTCCATCTGCTGGATGATGCTGGCAGGTTTGGTTGTGTAAAGATAACTCATAACCAGTCTACTCATTATGAACCAGTCAGAAGATCTGGGAACACCCAGCTTCTTTTCAGGTAAATATTCATAAAATCCTCCAAAATTCTAATAATAACTTGGTATACAAAAACATCAGAGACAAATAAATGACAGTTAATGGAAGCTATTAAACCCAAGTGATTCAAATTGAAATTGAAACTAATGAACAAAGAATACACTTTTACACTAACAGATATAAAGCAGGTTTGAACTGGCCTTTATATGATCACATGTGTGTAAACAGCTATAAAAATGTTTCACAACACACTCTTAAAAACGATTTTTCTCACATTTATGAAACTACTGAAGAAGAATCACTATAGATGATTAGAAATGTGTTAAAAGCTTTGATTTTCTGTTACTACATCAGTGGAAGACCCTTCATTGAGGTGATAGTAGATGACAAATACATTAATAGCCAATGAAAAATGGCTTCCAGTTAATGATAATAATAAAAAACATGCATCACTAAAAGGTCTATGAGATTAGAAAAGGGGTAAATAATGAAACATGTGCAATAAAAACATGCACAAGTGATAAAAAACATATATGGATACGCATGTACATATACACGAACACACATAAATTAAAAAAGATAAAAAAACTCCGTCAGTAAAAAAAGCCCTTCTGTAAAAGTCAATTTTAAGATTTGAAAGAAGTCAGCTGATGCAATAGTCTGTGGAAGGCTGTATACAGCAGAGGAGCCAGTACTGAAGTCTTGATCACGTTTATTCTTTAACCTGGACCTTGACCAGCAGACCTAAGGAGCCTGATAGGTGTGTATCTATCTATACACATTATACACAGGTTTGACTTTGAATAGGGGGCCTGTCACTGGTATTCAGGAGAAGTTTGTGTCATGTCTTTTTCTGCTGAGCAAAATCCCAACTGGTTTGACACATCTGAGGTGTAAACCCACGTCTTAATCCAGCAGGGACTTGGCAGCATTGAATGTCATTTTAAGAACCAGTTTTAATCCTTGTGGAATGTTTCTTTATTTTTTTTGCCTATGTCCTGGCACAGACGCTGAAAAACAGGGACAGCAGGTACAACCAGTACATGACTGCAAAGGCAGAGTGGGAAACGCTCACCAGATGGTCCCTGGGAGCTCCTCTTTCATCTCTGCAGGTCATACTCTGTTTGTAATTAGTCTGGGTGCAGCCAGCGAGCCATTTATTAATAACCGACATAATGAGTTAAAAGTGCAAGGCACTGCACAAGCAAAGTAAGTGTACAATTATTTATAATAAGAATATCAGATTAGTTAGCTTTAAATGTCCTTCCAAAATAAATACTTAAATCTAGTAATATAGCAAGCAAAGAACATAGATTGAATTTCAATTATTTACGCAGTTGTGTGTTAAATTATGTATTAATCTATAAATACTACAATGAATTAACTCTCAGAACTTAATGAGTAGTCCTTAAGTAAGCTGAACCTAATTACTGCTGTGGCACAGTGGGGCCTCCTGGAGAAGCAGCTCAGTCCTCTCTGCTGATTTATTTTACTTTTTTAGCTTCAGACACAAACACAGACTCACATCTAACAAAATCTGGCAGAGTTTAGTCTCTAGACAGTTTGATTGTCTCCAAAAATGGATAAAAGTCGCAATGAGACCTGACTTGTTATCTACGCGTCTTGCACCAGTCTGTCAGATAATCATTGGCCTCTCAAGCAAACTGCAGTTTCATACAAAACTGTCCGTGCAGCAGTTGATGCAATTCACTGCCTCGGGGTTGAAGTCGATAAATATCGAAACAATGTTGGTAAAAGAGTTTGATTTCAAAACCATTTGAGCCATTGATTCCATGATGGGACTCGATGGTGAATAGACACTGGAACACTGGATGTGTTTCAAGCTCAGCAGCAGCTGTCATGTTTGTATCTTAATATCTGAAAGTTGCAGGCTTTTTCAATAGAGCTGCTATTAAAGTACAATTTAAATAATACATTCACTGTAGTAAGCCTTTGACCTTTGGTGTTACAGGCAATCATGCTGCAATAACTGATGCCTGCATCACGATTATTCAGTGAGAGGATTATTTCTTCATTCATAAGTACAATTCAGTGTAACAATGATCTACACCAGATACTGTATGGGGGAGTGACAGCAGATGTTACATAGAAACATTAAGGATTCATTTTGTTTTACTTAGGTGAATCAAAAAGCCCCTTTGTCGTTAGCTCTCTATATAAATATGTATGACATATTGGCTCCGTCATGGAGGTTCTGTTTTCCTCTGCGTTTGTTTGTTGGTTATCAGGATTATGCAAAACTATTCCATCAAACTTTGTGAAGGGCGGTGGTGAAGGACCCAAGAAAAAAGCCATTAAATTCGGTGCGGATTCCGATCAGCATTTTTCAACATTTTCCTTGATTTCTCAGAGAATATTTCATAGATCTTGATGATTTTATTTGTTCATGTTTAGGGGACTGATATTCATAAGTGTGTGCATTTTGGTGAGGATCCACATATAAATCAAGATGTAGTGAATTTAAACGGGGATCAATAAGAGGACTGTCTGGTCTTGGCGGAGGTATGAGCTCTGAGTTGGATTCCGGTTTCATAATTAGATTTTTGCTTACAGTCTTCTCATGAGGCCCTTAATAAGACATCCTTAGTAGTAATTAGTAGTTTTTTAGATATTGTACTCAAAACCACAAATGTGACAATCATTGTAGTCCAAAAGGAAAAATTCAGGGGATCACCAAAATCTGTTGGATTTATCTTCTGGGGACTCTCAATCTATCCAATACTTGTTGAGATATTTGGGATTAAACCAAAGTGGTGACATTCTAGTCTGGCAAAAATATGAAAATAGAAAATGTGTGCTCTGGTTTTCAGGTAAGCACCCGAGGAGTCATTGTGGAATACAAACCTGGTCGCCACAGTCAGTACAGCACTGCCCCACCTCGCTCACGCTGTTTATTCCCAGTTATTACCAGGCACATACTGAGTTTGTTTTAACCTCTCTCTGATCGATCAGCCCCCGGGTGCTCCCACCACACAGCTGTGAGTTCCAAACCAGCTCTTATGTAACGATGCGTGAAGCAGATCTGGGTGGGGTGATCGTCTGAATCATCAATCGCAATTGGCTGTTTGTATCGACGGTGAAGACACTGCTCAATACTTTCCAAACACACACTTGTGATTTCATTCAGAGGGAGCTGGTGATCAGTGGGCAGAGTGAGCGTCAGCCTATCACGAAAAATAACTCACAAATTGAAACAACAGATATTATATCTCAGTTTTTTGTATGTTTTTTTTTTTATTAAAAGAGCCAGTTCCAATGTGTTTTCTAGAAATGAACATGAAAAACAAATTCACAATCCAGCCATCAGGTTTTTGTACTGCACACGTTAGGATGCTATTAAGGTAACATTATCATATTCAGCTATAAACAACGGAAGAGAGGACAGGACAGCAATAAAATCACTTCATGGGAAATCGTCAGTCACCACAGGGACCAGCTTAGTAATCAGAGCTGCTGCTAATAATCGAAATGGAAGAGAAAGAACACGTGTGAACTGAACAGCGTCCACATGTCGACAGAGCACTTCAAGAGAAAACTGTTCTTTTCAAGCCTCCTCATGCAGCCAGTGGTGTGTCTGTGTGTTGCACAACTGTTCTGCCCTATACACAAGTTTTACGTCATGCCAATGAAGAATAGTCACATGTGAACCGGTGATCAATGTTCACACACATCACTTTTCTTGTCGTCTACATCCTTGTAACTATGTAATCGATGCTGCTGCTGCTGCTGCTGATGATGATGATGCTGATGATGATGCTGCTGCTGCTGCTGCTGCTGCTGATGATGATGCTGATGATGCTGCTGCTGCTGCTGCTGCTGCTGATGATGATGCTGATGATGCTGCTGCTGCTGATGCTGCTGCTGCCGCTATGCTGCTGCTGCTGCTGCTGCTGCTGCTGCTGCTGCTGTCGTCCAAACCTTCTGCACGAGTTGAGTTCTAAACCACAAACTTGATTGAGGAAGCCCTGGATGCTCGGAAGGCCGGTGTATAAATGAGATAATAATCTTGACTGGCTGACTTGATAGAGCTACAGATTCTCTGATCAGTTTATTTTTTTGTGTATCATTTAGTGAAACAAGATGATTAATAGAAGCGTTATTTTGGACATGTGTCTATGTCTGAGATCTTTAATTCTGAGATCTAATATATACAAGCCCCATTATACTTAATAATAAGCAAATTAAACAGAACATAATGTAAGTGGTTTGACTCCATGCAAATTAAAAGACAAAAGGCCAATAATTCACCTTTCTCTGTGTGTGGGTTTATACTTTTGTCTGTATCATGATATTGCAATAATCATTAATGTTCTTCAGTCAGTCAACAAACACTATTTTTCAAGTAGTTCACATTGATTTATATTTTGAGATCAACTGTGTACAGTGTATATAGATGTGACTGAAAATAAACTGAATGTTTTAGTCGATTGTCCAACCGGTAACAAAGAACAATTATGTCAAGAAGTTTCATCCTTTGGATCTAGAATCAGCTAAAATCATTTAACTGAGACATATGCAGGTTGAACGTTAAAGTTTGCAGAGTGTCACACTAATGTTAATATTCACAGCAACATTCACATGACAGAATCTTGTCTATGTAATGCAGGTTTTAAAAAAGTACCTCAGTAT
The DNA here is from genome assembly GCF_022539355.2 of Hippoglossus stenolepis. Lineage (NCBI taxonomy): Eukaryota > Metazoa > Chordata > Actinopteri > Pleuronectiformes > Pleuronectidae > Hippoglossus > Hippoglossus stenolepis. Next base: position 7,055,543 of record NC_061497.1, on the reverse strand, counting down.
AGCTGAGGCTCACAGGAATGTCACTAGTTTTGCAGGTATGTGGTCATAAAACAAAGTAGAAGGTGAAAAGATATTTGGACGCCCAGATGGGGGGCTAGAGGATCATCCTCTGGGACTGTGAATGTCTGGATCAAAATTCTTGGCAATATATCCAATAGTTGTTGAGACTTTTCATAAAAAAAGAAAAATCTGGTGGTGTTACAGACAAAGTAATACCACCAGATTCACCAAACTCAGAGAGATTCATCCGCTGAAGACTATGAATGCTTGATACAAATTTCATGGCAATATATCCAACAGTTGCTGAGATCTTTCCATTTTAAAAACAATCTGGTGGTGTTACAGGAAAAGTCACCCAACTCAGAGGGATTCATCCTCCGGGGACCACGAATGTCTGTAGAAATGTCAATAGTTTTCAAGCTATTTCAGGAGTAGACTGACTGTTGCTATCTTTTGAACCATGTCACTGAAAAAAGGCAAAAAGAAGTAATCATTATTATTATTATTATTATTCTGAAACCTGTGTTTTTAAAATTCTGTATTTTGTGTTTGTTTTACTGATGCATTTGATTTCACTCAAATAGTAAATGAAAAATACTACAGATGTCATGAACACATGCACTTTGATTATGTGTAGTAACATGTGATACAAATATGCATGTTGTAAAAAATTTCATCTGTAGCAGTTTTAACTTGATGGATTTTAAGTCATGTGATCATAGTGTTGTTCTGATAAGTGCTGATAACTTGATAGTATCCAGATCGCTGTCAAATATTCCAATGCTCACACATTTTACCACGACGAAGGGCAGAAATAAAACTACGACCAAACTTAAGACAAAAAACTGTCAAAATTAACAAAAAGCAACACCACAGTTTTATTTAAACACAGTGACCAGTGAGATGGGGTTTCAAAACATTTTACTGCTACATCTTACTCTCTGCACCTGCTATCATGCTCGTAAGGAAGACCAACAGGAACTGCTACACACCCACAGTTACACACAGTCACTGAGATTTATACACCGCGTCGAGGCAGCACATCGAAGCCTGGGTGGAGCTGGAGCAACCTACCTAGGGATTCTGTATTCAAGACCACTTTGCATCTGTCACCTTCAGTGACAACTCACCACTTTGAATCCGCGAAAATGCAATGTACAAAATAAAAGTCCTTGTGATATAGCAGCATTGTATTAGTCACAGTGCACCTCAAAGAGTTATGAAGATTATAGTCAGTACATGAAGTTAGAAACATTTGTCTAGATACAAGAACCAGTTACTACAATATGAAAATATTACATTTGCTCAAGAGAAACAATCCATTATGAAAAGGGAGCGAGCGACAAGAAGAGGTTAGATAACATGAGTTTCTGGATAGTGGGATCAAACAGCACAGTATTACTATGATAGTCGTACCTGAAGAGTTCTTACCCCCATTAGAAGAGAGGAGGTGATCTGCTTTTGTCTTAAATCATCATCATCATCCCTATGAGTCCTTAAATTCAGTATTTGGTGCAGGAAATAACACAATGTTTAAAAATGAACGATAAAATACAAACAGGAATAATTCAGTTCCCACAAATAAGCAATAGGCATGGATATACAGTTCTCAAAATGCTATCATACACACAGTAACGACGTTCCTCTTTTCAACACAAACAAAAGATTGGAACACATACCGACACTCACAGAGACACTGACCCTTCAGTTCATATAAATGAAAGAGAAAACGTTCGGTATTCCTTCGATGTGTCTCTCGAGTACGAACATCTGAGGTCAGCATCGACTCGGCTGCACAGCAAGTCCATACCATGTGGAAGTCAAGAAACTGCCTCCACAGCCATTTTGCATATAAAGTCTGTATAAAAAAATCAAGGAGCAATAGCAACAGGCCCTGTTCAAAGGTTTTAACACTACACCCACTGTGAGCTGAGCTGGAGAGACCGGACGAGGGAACGGCTTGTTTGGTTTAATGTCTCTCCAGCTGTAACGCAGGCGAGAGGTAAAAACAGGAATATGGTTTGTTGAGTCATCTTTACTGAGGTCTGACAACAAGTGCAATACTGCAACTCAAAAACACAGCAGAGGATCCACGCTGTCACTGCGGAGGTGGAAGATGTTGATCTGTTTAAATATAAAAGAAAGATTCATGTAGAAAATGGCAAATACACAGATATATATGTGCGTATATACCCAACATGATGAGGATGTTTGACTGTAGAAAAATATATAGCCTTTATCAAAGTCACTTAGCCAGAAAATAAATCCAACAAGCAAAAGTCAGCATCATCTCACAGGGTCGTATTACACCAAAGGACCAAATTACACAAGGCTAAACTGAAGGCATTTTGGTTTTAGAAAGAATTTCCATTTTTTCAATCACAAGATTAAATATGGGAAAAGGGCAACTGGGGCAAGACAATTAAAGGGGAAGAAAACCTTGAGAATAAAGTTTTAATGCTACAAGAATAAAATCATAACCTTATGAGAATAAGATTACAATATTATGAGAATAAAAATTGTACTATTGTGAGAATAAAGTCACAAGGTTAAGCTTTGTGTCATTTTAGAGGAGGAATATCAGAAGATCAGGCTGTTGCCTGCTTTAAAATGAGGAATGTGGAGCATCTTGTTAAGTTATACTTCAGTATAAGTTTTACAAATGAGAAAATATTTAATCTTTGAATGATCAGCACCACATTATCATAAATATCAGGACTTTGAAAAGATTGTGTAAGAAACTGTGTGTATTGCGAAGAAAGAACCACACAGGACTTGGAGGAAACTGCCTCTTTAGTTGAGGAGGAAATGTTTGAAAGCGGTTGACTGGATATCGTCTTGGTTACATCTGGGTGTTGTTCAAAGACGTTTTCTCTAGAATTAATGAGACTGCCCATCACGGCTTAGAATGCAGAAGGAGTGGAACTCTGGCAAGTACGAGTTCTCCTTGCTGCTTATTTCCTTTTTTTCCTTTGTCCTCATAATATAATGAGATTTTTCTCATTGAATTACATCTTTATTCTCGTAATATAATGAAAGTATTCTCAAAATCTCAGGATTGCTGTCCTTCAAAATGGCCGACATACTTCATTGTAAGTTCCAATATTACAATAATAAAAAAAACTAAAGTTTGTGAACTCTTAACTCAGGAGTGACATTTACATTCTGTCACACTCTAGTTTGGATTTGTTTGAGTTTGTATGGTCACACTTTTGAATCTATATAAAATCAATATAATCAATAATAGGCTGTGTTCCAAAGCCCCGGACTTCCAGTGTGCATGGGTGTGTCCCGGTCAGTCTGCACAGACATTTACTTCAAGTGTTTTTACAGGACCTAGAGAACAAGGTCAACCATGAATCTGTCCTTACACCTAGGTCATATAAGATTACATTTTTTAAGTAATGCTCGACAAAATTATTTTTCTTTTTGCAAATGTTCACATCACTGCATATATTAACAGCGTGCCATCACAAAATGTTTGTGGCAGAAAATGTGCAAAATGACTTCCATCCTTAGCAAACAGATTGGAAAACTCTTCTTTTCTTTAAAATGAATGAACTGATATTATATGGAAGCTGTGGTACTTTCAACATCCTGCAAGTCAAAGGTGGACATACTGCAGATTGTATCACATCATTGTCAGCCCAGATCAGAGGGGAACAGAAGTTAATGTGCACGGGCACATTTTTCCGGGCCTATAACTCTTATTTAATGTGAAAGGAAGAGATCTTAAACCTTAACAATACAGAGGAAAAGTTCACAGTGAATCGAGAAAACTTCTGTAATTAAACTAAAGCCTTCACACTAATGAAAAATATATAATGCATAGTCAAGAGGGAGACAATTAAGAACTTGAGTGAGGACGATAAGGCAAAAGAACAGCTGATCTTAATCTAATCTTAACCAAACACCGTGAACTGTTGTTTCACACACAAAGGAATTCAAATAATAAATAAAGTAGATTTGGCTTCAAGGGAACTCATGCTTTAAAGTAAGATTGTGTAAAAAATTAATTTGTTAAAACAATAGATGCCAGTACAGATCAGAAATTGAAAGTTTAAAAAAATACAAGCTTGTAGTTTCACACAGTTTTTCACCACAACACAAAATGAATAGTTTGGCTCTTTGTTCATGACCAGTCAGGTTGAGAAGGATGTTAAATGTTGCCTCTTTGCTTTTTTTCTCCAATAAACCAAACTAGCATGTGCTGTATTGAAATTTGAAGCAATCCCTCTCTGTGCAACATAACAGGCTCTGTTTTCATGCATGAATTAACTTTTTACATCATAAAAAAATAATAAAAATAATGCATCTTTTGAATGATTAACCTTGGAAGAAATAGTGCACAGTTGGAGAAGGTCTGTTGTCTTAAAGCACATTATAATAGCAGGACAATACCTGCTGACACACACCTATGCTGAAATACAGTGTAAAAAAAAACTACAGATCGGCTCTTAATATGTCTTAGTTGAGCTTGTATCAGTGTATTAACCTGTGAGCTACTCACTCATGAGAGTACACAGCATTATTACTGACTTGTGATACTTTTTCTTTGCTTATACACTGGCTCTTTCACTGAAATAAACTAAGACATTCCAATGAGCTGTTTGTCTCTTTTGCAATACGTTTCCCAGGTTAATGCTGCTCACATCCCTACTAGGCCCATGCTACTCAATTGCACAGTTTTCAGGAAACAGGAAATTCACCAATAGACATGATGATATTGAGCAAAAACAGTGACTGAGGTCTGCGTAACAAATTCTCCTCCCTGTGAAGGAAATGCACAGGGAATGCACAGGGAATATAGTGCATCGTAATGGCCTGTGTGTTGCTACATGTGATGGGGATATCTGAGTGGCTGAAGTTAGACGTTAGCAGCTTTCCTTGTATGTGTTCACGTCCTGCATGCATTTGTTCTTGATGGCAACTGTTTCTCTGTGGGAATGTAAGTGATGGGAACACAAAGGAAGAGGCATCAGAGATAAAACAGATATCTGAGAGTGATGTTGGATCTATACAAAATATTGGCACATAAACAGTATACTGAATGATGAAGAGTTACGACTTTAACAAAACAAGCCTCCAGTCTTGTGTTTCGCCGCGTTAAAAGTGCACAACGCGCCAACATTTTCCAGTTGTACCATTTCTCTCTCCAGTGTGCCACTCTCTTTCTCTCATGCCACCATAATCTCTCGTCAGCGGCATCCCCATGTGCTCCTAACCCTTATCCTTGTCTCAAACCTGCGTCTCCACACCACTCAGTTTAGGCATCAGGATGCGAGGGGTCACCCCAGAGTTGAGGTCCCTCTCGAACTCCAACAGCTGGCCCATGAAGTTCAGATTCGGGGACACCACGGGGCGACGGCTCCGCACGTATTTGTAGGCATCTGTCATTGTCATGAGGGTGTGCTTCATAAGGTAGGCGATGACAATGGTTGCAGAACGAGAGACGCCGGCCTGGCAGTGCACCAACACTCCCTGTCCACTCTGATATGCCTCCTCTGTGGATGAGAACAACAGAACAGATGAGCGATGGGTGTATTCAGGCAGTGAAAAATGTTGCAGGCTGGCGAGCTGTGAGCAGCTCTGAATATAAAACAGCATCCCAGTCATTAGAACTGACAAATAACATACATTTTGTAAAGGCCTGTGAACAAGGTATCAAATCTGAGCACAAACCAGCTGATTCCTGAATGTAGACACATCACCTCATGCATGAAAAGCTACCGGTGTCCAGCAAGCAGCCACAAACATCTAAATACACTGTGGAGTTACAAGATGTTGCATTTCTCCTCTTTTGGTAGAGGCAAGCCTCCTCCCCACACTTCCTGCTGCTGTGCCAACATTTCCTGGACTGCTCTCTTCACCAAGTGCACAGAAAATTGATATCAACTCTTCATTAAACTCCCGACACAGTAAACAAGCTGACACTCAAAATGTCAAAGCAACACAGTGGGACTTAACTAACTGTATTGCAATTACTGAATTTCAATTTGTAATCCCAAATCATTACTGAAAAACAATCACATTACTGTAATGTGTTACTAACAGTGCATTGACATATATGGATTAAAAAAAAACTAGGACAGTGACAGCTACAGATAATTGTGAATGAGACCTGGCTTCGCCCACTGTGCGTGACAGACTCTATAAGAACACAGCTACACTACAGAGAAAAGTTTAGAAATGCTCAACTTTATGACAAATATCCTCTGACACAAAGTAAGCATCAGTCAATAAAAATCATCTTGATTCTAAAAGAAACACAGAGTTTGTTTTACTCCAACACATGAAGGAACTTGCAACAATATGGAGAAAAGTGTGTCTTTAAAAATGGGTCTTTTACAAGTTATTGGCACATGAAAAAACAGGGAAACATATCACCAATGTTTTAGGTGTGAAGAGTATGTCAATTTCGTCTTCAACAATAAACACCCAGCCAACTATGTACTCAAATATGTGAATTCACAGTAGGTGTCTTCTAACTGTCCATGTATAAGAATATATCAGCAGATGGGACTCTCACCAATGAATTCAAAAACCTCCTCAAAGTACTGTCGAAGGTTTTGCTTGCTGTTGTCGGTGGCTGGCAGCCTTTTGTAGCGCAGTCCAGAGTTGACGTGGTAGAGGGGAAGGTGAGTGGTCACGTTCACCACGTAGCCGATGTTGAGGCGCACCAGCAGGTCCAGGTCTTGAGCGTCTCTCTCGTTCCCCAGAAACAGGAAGGGCAGGATGGGACTGACCACAGCGTTCTCCGCGTCAGGAGTCATCAAACTCTCATCGGACAGACATGCCGGCAATGACGAAGAGAGTGGCAGAGAAAGGTGCACTGGAAGAAGACAAGACAGAGAGAAAGTGTAGCTACAGATCATGAAAAGACCAGAAGGATACTTGAAAAGGTATATAGGGGACAGAATCTGGCCTAGCTAAACCTTTATTGAAATCACTAAATCACACTAAGTCATATTAGTCTGGAAGCTAATTAGCAATATTTGTTTGCTATAAAACATGTGGCAATGAAGACTTTTGCTTATTTTGTAGCTTTCAGCTAAACCTGAAACAACTGGTTTACGGGGAATTGGCTCAGGATAAAGTTGAAACCAATAGGGATTCTTTGATGGAACAATACTGCTAAACAGCATTCAACCCAATATGACCCAGCTTTAGGATTTAACAATCTGCAGCCATTGTTTCCCTGTGGTGTTTTTTTTTACCACTTGCACACGTGCATTTTAAGAGATTCTTACTTCTGCTGTTCTCCTCATCTTGCTCTCTGTTCAGGGAGTTCAGGGCTAGGTGAAGGGACTGAGCTGTCGGCAGAGAGTGTCCTCCCTCTCTGTCTCTCTGCCAGGGTTGTGGTTTGATGAGTGTGCTCGGGGCAGACGGTGGAGGCGAAAAGGACACAGGCGAAGGCGGGGAGACAGAGCTGGGAGAAGGGGAACGAGGATATGCCACATCTCCATCTTGCTCCTGACCATTGTCCATTCCTCCATCTTCTGCTTTATTCAAAAGTCTCTGCAGTGAGTTCCAGCCTTCGTCATAGCCAGATCCTGACCTGCGGCCCATAAAATCAAGGGCAGCCATTCTTCCCTGCTGAAGCCGCCGACGGCCAGCATGGTCTGTATGCTGAGACTGCCCATATTCTTGGAGGTTTTGACAGTCCAAGAGGACAAGGCCCGTTCCATTACTGCCATTCTGGGCCTGACTTGCACAGGTCTTCGCTACCCCTGCTCCCATTCCAGCACATTGATTCTTTTGGGCTTTAGAATGGGTCATCTTCTTGGCCAGTTCTTCAGGCCAGATAGTACGCACGCTGTAGTCATCATCATCGGCTTGGAACATACCCGTCGGATGTGCCGCACCGATGCCTCTTCCCGGGGGTTTTCCTCGACGAGGGTTGAATGTGACCACTATGGGGTCGCTGCTGCAGTAACTGCAGGTGGAACTACCTGTTTGAGAGGCTTTGGGGTTGCAACCCGTGACACAGCTCTGTATTGCCCGCAGAGGGGCTGAGGAGGACAGAGGGGTGCATGGCAGGCATCCCCCTACCAGTTTTTTCCGAAGGATAGCAGGACTTTCAAAGTTTCTGGCCTCACCAGAGCAGGAGGCACAGCGGAGAGGTTTGAACAGGCTTGCTCGGCAGTCAGACACAGTGCTGTTTGAAGAGGAGGTGTTGGAGGTCGAGGCAGTGGAGAGACACCCACCCAGATTTCTCAGACCCATATCTTTGCCTCCTCTCTTCACTGCTCCAACATTGTGAGCACAGGAAAATGAGGTGGAAGAGCTTCCTCCCCCTCCTTGGCAGTTAGCAGAGTTTGCCTTACACCCTCTGCATCTTACCAACCTCCAGCAGCCGCAACTGAATGGGTGGGTGCAGTCAATGGTGCAGGTGTGGTCTGGGCTGGGGAACCCTCCGGCATGGGAGGAGCACGGGGAGAGGGGCAGACCATGAAGAATGTGGGGACGGTGATCCTTGGAGCGGGATAGGTTTGGCTGGCTGAGTTGCTGAAACAATACTGGGACATTGGTGGGTTGGGAGGGAGGGGATGTGGGATAGTTGGAGTTTAGGATGGCAGCATGGGGCACAGGGACGGAGTTATGGTGGTAGGGTTGACTATGACTATTATGGCTTTGTTGAACAGTTCCCAGTTTGGAATTTTTCTTGTGACCTACAGAAGGAAATTCTTGGTCGCTTCTTTTAGGAAACCTACTGTTTTCCTTCTCCTTTTCACCCCTGAACCTATGCTGCTGTGCCTGAGCGGGGACGAACTGCAGGACCCCTCCAGGGGAAGTTGACAGCTGACTATGGCGACCTCGCTGTGACTTTGTTTCAGCTCCACCTGGCCTCCCTGTGGTTCCACTTTTTCGCTCACATTGTCCTTGATCCAACTGTGAAGAAACACATTTCCCTCTGCCACCTTTTACACTACCGCTGCGGCCTAACGAGTTGCTGAATCCTCCTCCTCGTCCTTTTTTGTCCACAGTCACCCTGATATCAATAGTATGTGTGTGGGAGGGAAGCCGTGGGCCGAGTGTTACTGTGCCATTGCTATGGCAGTGGCTAGGGTTGTGTCTCACCCCCGTTGGTAGAACAGGCTGGTCGTTCTTCGATTTCTGCACACGGGAAGATCTGCGTTTGCATTCCAGAGTCAGAGATTTACAGGCTGGTGAATAGAAATGTGACTGTGAAGGGTGGAGGTGAGTAGGGTGGGCGACTCGTCCATTAGAAGAGGCTGATATTTGAGAGGAATGCTGCGGGATGGTTTGTGGGGAACTCTCGCACAGGACTAAGTTTTTAGGGCGCTGAATGACCACTATGCGCTCGTCAAGAGGGAGGGGAGGCATCTGGGTTTATGCAAAGCTGTCCATTGAAGAGGGAGAGAGAGACAGAAAGAGATTTGTCAGAAAAGGACTGTAATTTAAACAAGCACTGAAAATGTGGGGCAGACTTTACATTCCATCAGTTCAGACACAACCAGAACATATTAATGTAAAATTATGAAAATTGCCCTGCAGCTATGAAATATTTACAGACGCAGTGGATTCACAAACTGGAATTGTGAGCATATTTTTTTCCACTTTTGATCCAGTATTTTACAATATTCTGTTGACTAATTAAATTTAAAAACAACTATTTGTGAAATGTAAAGCCCCAAAACCACAGACAACAACAAAAGATTTTTATCTTTTGCATATTTTTTACAAGTGAAGTTTCTTTTGCAAACCAAAACATATAAAAACAAACACAACTTATATTGTTACATCTCTGTTTTGACCATTAAGGTGTCACACATGATGTATTTCCTTTGACATTTGCTGGAAATGAAAGGAGACATTAAAGATAATACCCACTGAGGTGCATGTTTGATTTGAATGGATAAAACAGTTGTTATCACATCTGCTGAATCCATTATTAAACATACAACTCACAGTCGGTTACCTGCTTATACCAGGGCACCTTGCCAGCCATCAAATGCATATCTGTTATAACGGGAGGTTGACATTCATTATGAACTAAATTTGAAACTGTTTCCCAGTAATATCATTACATTAGTCTGTAAAATTCAAAATCTGAAGGTGCAAGAGTGTACACCTCTGCAAATGATCCCAGCAAATGATCCCAGCTAATCCCGATCGCACGGAGGCTTCTGAAAAGCTGCTTCATGAGAGCTGCAACAACCTTCAACCCCCCGAAGAATCCTCATTCTTAACAAGATACATTTAGTCACATGAAATAATAAGTCAGGCCTGGTCAAGACTTAATATATGTACTGTGCATACTTTTCCTATCAATATATATATATTTTATATATATATTTTTTGCACGGCTTCATCCGACTCTCCCAGTTATCTAATGGCTCATTGGGATTCTTCACTTTAAAGGTTGTGTAATACTGGAGAGCCATTAGATATTCTGAAATGAAACCCTCCCTCCCTGCAGCGCTCCAGCCTGTTCATCCTGCCTCTGGTATAAACTAAATTAACCGACTCCTTTGGGCCAATTTAAATGAGCATTTGTCCAGGCCATGGTATAAACAGAAGGTCACCACGCACACAACCATACAACTGAGCTGGAGAGAAGGCTTTCTCACCATGACACAGCTAAAAGAGATACACTGGGTGTCATTTGTTAATATGCATGTTGTGATTACATACATATCGAAGATTCTTTTTGTATCATTAAATTCCCTTTATGATTAATGGTTTTAATAACAGGATGGTACAATGACTACAATAATTCAAAAGATTTATTAGGGCTGCTCTCCAATATAAGGATGAAATATTATTGTGGTTAAAGTGAAAATCCACCCTCTGATACACAGACTATTTAATTAAATCAATCTGAGACATGTGATGCACCCAGGAGTTGTTTGGTTGATGAAGTCCTTTCATTTACTTTTTGTCACACTGGCTATAGGAGTGGCTACACAGTTCAGGGCACATTTTAGCATGCTAATGTTAGTAGCCTATATGATTGAAAGCACAGCTTTAAACTGATCATACCGATGGGGTAAATCAAGCAAAAGGACCAACTTTTTTTGATGGGTCGTTGTTCTGAAACCATAATAATTAGATGACTTTTTTTTTATTTCCATGGATACACAACAACCGGAGGTATATATATAGTATATATTGTTTGAAACAAATACACTTCTGTTTTGCAGTAAAATCAATGTAAAAAAGTGACTCATCTGACCCAGTTCTCCCCTACAGTCTGTTTAGCTCTTTAAGATGTAGAGGATATTGGTATCTCAGCTTCATATTCCATTTATTGCTTAACTTGTAAAGTTTATACATACTGGCAAGTCTTGAAAGAAGCACATCTCTGAAAATGTGCACTTCACATTTCAAAAGCGCACATTTTCTAGCAGTGCTTGCAGCACATGTCTCAAGAGCTAGCACCTAGCACCACTATGAGGTTTTGGGTAAAATGTCTTTTATTATCAGCTCAAAATGTTATTGTCCAATACTTTGACGAAATACCTTCAAAACAAGAGAGATAGAGCCTAACAGTGACGGCTCTGGTTCTGGAAGTAAATTTCACATTCATTTTCTCTATTGACGTTTCTTTAAATCCTTGTAAAATGTCTGTATAAAAAGTCTGTAACCAGGCCGATCAGCTACAACATGAATCAATGATGAATAAAAAAAAGTATTGGAAAGAACACTGAACATTTAAGATTGGAGGAAGGAAGGAACTACACATCCCATAAACCATTATAAATGACTTCTTTCTAATGACTTCCAGCTTGTTCTTGAATTTACAGCAGCATATACCATTGTATCATAATCTCGTAGCTTGTGGTAAATCTACCTTGGATGGTTACAATATTATGACTGACTGTAGTCTAAAAATAAAGGGTCAGTTCATATTACGGTGTCAAGCCATGCAGATACTTTCAGACTCAGATGAAGGCAGAGCACAATCTATCTGCATGGCTATATACCAGATGTAAGCGAGAACATGTTTGTGAGTGAGTGCTTTTGCAGGTGGTACATCACATATCGCCTCTTTTACAGTGTTTGTTAGGGTGAATGTTTATTTTATGCTTAAACCCTGTGAGCCACAATAATCTCTCAGGGAGAAGAAGACCAAAATAAGGGAGACTAGGTGGAACAGATACTGAGGACAACACTGGTTATAAAGAAAAATACAGGGGGGACAGATTTTAACATGACACTGTAAAAACCACAGACTACAGGGGAGGAAGGGATATGTCACACTAATCTGGGGATGCCTTCAGTCCCAACAGAACACAGTTACTGACCCATAGAGAGAGCAAACCATGCTCCCGTGTCCCCGTGCTTATATCCACGCACAGAGTCCGACGATGGCGTCCTCATCTTTTTTTTTTTCTTTTTCCTTTTTCAGCCTTGCCTGTGGTGGAGGGGGTGGGGGTTACATTGACCCAGTTTTGTCATGGTGGCAGTCACCATCACTCTGATCACTTTTCCCTCACACACTGTAAACTGCAGGCGAGTGGCCTTTTCACTCACTCATTGTTACGACTCCCGCAGACAAGCGAGAGATGGAGAATACAAAGTGTACCAGGGATGCCTCTCGGAATTTCACTTAAAAATGAAATAAATAAAAGATCATCCCCTAAAGTAAAAGGCTGATCATCCAACGGGCCAGTTACACTGAAAATAACAGATTCTTTGTGTGCAACATACATCATTTTGAATGTTTACATATATGCAATATGCAAAAGAAATTACACTACATGTGAGATTCATTATATGAGATGAAACAAATCAGGGGTATTTAGGGAACTTCCATCTATATTTGGGTACAATTTGGTGCATTGTGAGGGGTCTGTTGGGCATTGGTAGAGGTGTGTGCTTTACTGAGTGACATTGTAGTTTCTAGTGTTGTCTCTGTGTGTATTTCCCTTTAGGTTTGGGGAGTTTTTTACCGATTACTTTTGGTACATTTACTTAGATACTTAACTTTGGTGAAATCTTGAGTAATTTGTAGTTTACTTGAGTATTTCTTGTTTATGTGACTTGATTTGCTCAACATCAGCAGCCATAGTAGTAATTAAGTAGTAACCTACTCCAGGGAAGTTATGTTTTCACCCCTGTCCCCGGTTCATCTCTTTGTTTATAAGCAAGATTACATTACACCATTACATGGTGGAAGCATGTGTTAGGAATCAGGGAGGAACACATCACATTTTAGTGTGGATCCAGATCAGGGGGAAGATCCAGGCTTTGTTTATCACTTTCTTTAACATTGTGAGATAGATTTTAAATTTTAACATAGAGAATAACTCTTCAGACACATTTAGGTAACTGATAACTAAAAGTATGTACAGTTTGGTGCAGCTTGATTGAATTGAATTGGACTGTTGGGCCTTGGCGGAGGTATGTGCACATGCCATTTTTGTTAAAGATTAAATAAGTAGTTACAAACCTTTTTCACTTAATTGTGACCCCTTGATAAAAAAAAGCAATTTTAGAAGACAATTAAAAAAAGGTAAAACAGCTAAAGGTAAAAGTACTGTTGATTAGAAGGTTAGCTGAAATGTAATTGAATTTGTGTTATTTATGTGAAATCCCAGTTGGTTGGCCCTAATTAATCAGTCTTCCTCACACATTAATGGAATCTGATAAAAGTCTGTAAGCTTCCTGCTCCGTCAACATACAGTACATGGTGAGTGCTGTTGTGTGCGTAGATAGTAATTGTCTTTCAAACGGGAGCCGTCTCAATCTGCCTCATTTGGAGGCTACAGCCAAACAGAACAAAGTGCACAAAGAGAACAGGCTTGTTCGATGATCAAAGACTTGTTCTTTTCAGTTTGTGATTTGACAGCTTTTCATTATCGCTCCCTTGTTAATAGCCGCAGTTGCCAGATCCTAGTTAGCATCAGAGGTGGCAGCCAATCTGAAAACTCTGACAGCCCAACAGAGAGCAGTGTCACTGAATGCCAACAGCACATAGAGACAAAGGCACAGGATCATTGCTGACCACGGAATTTTTACTGGACATGTTTTAAGTCAAATATAAGTACTCTTCGAAAAAGAAAAAGGCCAATGGCCTCGTTAAAGAATCTTAAAAATTGTATCTATTCCCTCTATCACAAAAAATTGTATAGTGTTCGTTTTAGAAGTTTAATTGCAAGGCAGACGTCTGTCCTCAGTTTAATGAATGTCTCAAATTTCTACATCACCGAGCTGCTGTGGCTGAAGAGGTAGAGCGGGACAGAGCCCCTTCAGCTGATGAGATAAAAAACAGCCCTCACACTCTGCTCGTGTATCAAACTGCACAGTGAAGTAACAACAATAAAAACACTTGTTTGACTGGGTAGGTACCTTAGAAAATAGGCATGTTTTTAAGCATGTTCTCTTTCAGTTTGAGAGCAGGACTTAGAAATAGAGCGGGTCGCCCTCTAAGCAGAGGGTCAGTGGTTCGATCCCAGTCTTCCCCATTCCAGTGTCCTCAGGCAAGATACTGAACTCCAAATTGCCCCCGTACCATTCTAATAGTGCTGCACATATAGATGCACTGTATGAATGTGTGTGTGTGAATGGGTGAAAGGCAAAACTTTACTGTAAAACGCTGTGAGTGGTCATCAACACTGATACCCCAGCTTGTGCTTCGATTTTCTCTGCTTGTGTTCAAACTGAGCGCTTGCACTCAGATTTCCTGCCCTCCAGCTTCACCTCCTCTTCTTGCACTCAAGCTGCTTCTGTGCACGCATGAAACGTCTGCTCTCGGATTCGTCCTCTGCTCTTGGATTTTCTCTTCGGCTCGGGATTTTTTTGGGGCATAATTCCCCAAGCAATAGAATGCCAGGTGTAGTGATAACATATGAAGGAGAACCGCAAGTAGAGGAGCTGAAGCTGGAGCGCAGGAAACCTGTCCAAGCAACAAAATATGTGACTGCAAGTGCACAGGCTGAGCACAAGCTAAGCAAATCCAAGCCAAAGCAGGGGTTATCCGAGTGCGAGCGCAGGGTATTGGAGTGAAAGCAAGACCAAATCTGAATGTGAAATTCTACTCTCCAAACTGAAAGACCACGCTCTTGAATAAAGATAAGAAAGAAACCCATAGGAAAGTTTGATCTATTTGACCGACTACTGCCATTAGAGGATCGCCAATATTAAACTGTGTAAAATGTGAAACATTGTTGATTACAGCCAGGCTACAACTGAGCAAAAATCATATTATATAATAACCAAACCTATGCGTGCTGATACTTCAGAGATAGCTCACCCCAGTGTGAGAATGACAGCGAAGTGCCGAGTGCACAACAGCAGCATACTATATATTAGGCAACTCATATCACAGTGTGAGATTGCATAATATATCTACCAGGGATATGACTCCAGAGGTTGACAGTAAACTGTGAATAAGTTATGTGCACCTTTCAGAGGAACTGAGGCATAGCAGCTACCGAGGATCCTATTTTAAAAACTTTGGACATGTTGCGTCTCATATAAGGCTGAATAAACAAGTGCTGCAGGATGGATTAAGCAGAGGGGAGCCAAATGCAAATGTATGCACATGATCATGGCTGTATTAATATATAAGGGAAAAGGCTAACTTATGCTAAGCTTTGCAATCGCAGTTGCTGCTCCTGAATTCGAGCTCATGAAAGTGTAATGATGAAAGGAAATGTTTTAAAAAAGAAGAAGAAGAGGAAAAAAGGAGCCACTTAGTTTCAGTTGAGCCTACGGGGGAGATCATGACGCCCTCCCTCCGCTCGCTAACCCACCATCAGTATAAAGATAACAGCTTTTTGGTCACAGGCAGGAGAGGAGAGAGGAGGATGGTGCACATGCTAATAATCCTCTACATGACTTAACACTTTCTCTCCAACACCTGAGGAAACCCTGCATCTGTCCATATCTATGCTTTTGAGGGTGGCGGGGGGGGGCTTGAGTCACTCCGACATCCTGGACAGGTCGCCAGCGTGTCACAGGGTGGTAAGCTACTGGTTAAGCTACTTTAAGACATGCACTGAACTCCGGACATTATCTGGATGGGCTGTATGGGAGGGCGCAAATGTGCGAGTGAGAGACTCTCCAAAGATTTTCTCCAATGTTTCTTCCGCCAGCTTCTAAGTAAAAACTCCTGAGAATGTCCGAACGAGCCAATGTGAGAAAACTGCAGGAGATCTACCACAGAATTCACTGCGAGCGAGTGGGCATGTTGATTACGTTTCTAACACGCGGCAGATGTAAAAATGGAAGAAAATAAATAAATAATACAAATATCAAAAAAGTGATGCCATACACACGTTTTTGAATATAAGGGCCAACATTGGTATTGATGGACTATAAACAAAAACACGTGATCTACACAACAGTATTAATAGGTACAAAAAACCTTGCTGTGAGTCAATCATCTGCACAACCATGCTGCCCAAAACCTCCACCATTACATTGGTTTACTATTTTACTATTTCTGTGTTATATTATTTATGAAGGTTAATACATTTTGTCATGAAAAGAGACGTAAAACTAACATCCACTGTACTAAAGGGCATGAAATGATGGGGCTTCATATACAGTAGATAGTGGAGACTGTACTCGTTTGATGAATGTCACTGCATCCTATGAGTCAGAGTGGAGATACTGTATAGGCATCATTATGGGGTGCCCGGTCCATCTCCAGCTGTAGAGGTGGTGCAGTGAGTGTTTTGGGGGACAAGCTGTTAAAGGAGGGGTGGGGGGGAGGGGGTTCTGTTTTTGGGAGCAGATGGTTTTCTGGCTGTACAAGATTGATGGTGATCCCCTCTCTCGCTCCGACTCAGCTTTATGCGGCTCCTTCATCAAAAGGCACCTGACAGCCGAACACCCACACAGCAGAATGGACACGCCGCAGCAAAACCCAGGCAATAACACGAGGAAGCGCTGTTCAATTACTGGCTTGTAAAATTGCTTGAGTTAGGAGTTATTCCTCTGCTGCTGCATGATAAAGGAAGGTTGTTTTTTTCCATCGTGGAGGGGGAAAAAAACGTCTGTTTCGAGATAACGGATGGCAGAAATAAATTAGTCATCTGAGTCACTTGTTTCCAGAGGGTGATGAGCAGGACGTTTCTGTTCGAGGACAATCCACATATCCACGTTTTTTGCTTGTGAGCTGGCACAAAATGATCAGCTGCTCTCTTTATATAGTCGTTTACACACTAAACCAAACAGACACATGGAAGAAAGAGCTATGGGCACTGGTCACATGAGAAAAACAGTGGGATGTACATGAAAATGTACCAAACAACACTGACTATCAAAGAGTTGGTGGAGATAATAGATCCACACACAGACTGATGCTGATCTTAACAACTACACTGAACAGGTTCCTGCAGAGCCGCTGTTTCGAGAGTAACAAAGTGTGTTGACTGAGTTACACTGGCAGCGAAGTGACGGGGGTCACCGAGCGGCTCCGCTGAGAGAGGAACAGGTGCTGCATGATGTTAACCGTGTCTCCGGTCATGTCATGTCACTGGCCTCCACCACTGTGATCTTACCAGCAGCAAAGTAGTGGTGGAATCTTAATACACCTATAAATGTGTGTGAAAACTGGTAAATTATGACAAATTGTTACTTCATTGCTTGGGTTGAATGATGCCATTACACAATGCCTCTGTGAAGGCAGCACAAACCCTGTAATTCCAACACATGAAACCACACAAGAAATGGATGAAATGTGATGTTAAAGTAAAAAAGAAAAAGCTTGTGACATGAGAAGATCAATGCCAGTATCAGTTTGAACAGAACCTTGTTGCTTCCCCCCTGTTTCCAGACTCAAAGCTAAGATCTAGTTTCATGTTCAACAGGCAGACATGAGGGAGGTATCAGTTTTCTACATGACTCTTGGCAAGACAGTGAATAAGTGTAGTTTTCAAAGATTTCCTGAAAGATGCAGATCCTGAACAGGGGGCAGATTCAGGAATTTCTTCTCCCTTTATTTAATATTTTGAGCGTTTTTCAAAATGTTCCCCTTTATCGTAGGATAGGAAAATGCATTGTTCTTGGTGGGAAAAAATCAGGCATGTTTAAGGGACTGATATGTACGAGGCGAGCAGGACTTACACAAAATGAACACACACAACAGAATACAACTGGAACGGCACTCAGTAGTACGCACCCCTCCGCTGTGGCCCAATCAAGCTGCCCCAAATTACACCCTCATCCGAGAAATCAGATATACAAATATCCTGGATCCACACCAAAATTTAATGGGTTCCTCCCTGACCCACACCACATCCTTTGACCAAGTTTCGTGGAAATCTTTGGTTTCAGTGTTTTATTCCTGCTTAATTCCTTAATGGAGGTACTAAAATACATGCTTTAGATCTTAATAGTATTTGAGGGTTTAAATGGCCCAAAGCTTTGTAACCACATTCATTAGAGAGCTGCAGTTGTAACTGTTTTGAATGTTTAAACTTTATGTATAAAGCCGATTCAACTGAATTCTGAAAGACTTGACATTAACCCACTGACACCTGGTTCCTTCTCATTACATCCTCACTGTTGGTAACTGAGTGAGTCAAAGCCATTTGGGGTTAAAACGTCTTATTCAAGCAGCCTCGTGTGCAGGTCTCTCTCACAGTCATTATCATTCATATCATACTTGTGAGGGGCAGGAGGCGCTTCACCCTCTGCTGCTGTTCCCCACCTACAAGCCGTTCTGCTGCAGTGACAAGCTGGATGCTGTGACTCCAGCTTCACTGGCAAACTGCAATGCATTGGTGCTCAGCCAAATGTATTTTCAGGATTGAGCAATACAACAGAGAGAGTGTTTGGCTTGTTTAAGTTTAATGCCAAAAAATGTTGGAATGTTTAAATGCTGATAACCTTGATGATATTTCTGCCTCGCTGCAGACGTGTGAATGAGTTTGATCTCTCGATATTAACATCTATGTGGGAAGTGGCTCTTTTCTTTCACGAGAGAAACGTTTGCTCATAGCAGAAAGCGGTCACAGCGTGTACACCACCGAAGAGGTTGTGCTTTCATTCCTGTCTGTTTGTTTGTTTCGTTACATTTGGGTGCAGATCCGGATCAGATCCAGGATTTTGTGTGAAATTTGGTGCATCTTGATTGAATCTAAGATGACTGTTGGGCCGTGGACGAGGTACGGGCTCCACTGAGTGACATTCTCGTCTTTACAAGTTTACATCTTTGGTGTTTCCATAAACTGCCTCGAACTAAACATGACATGAACACGTCACAACAGATTTCAAATGATTTCAAGCTGATCACAAACAAATATAGGGAAATTAATGTGAGCCTCATCTATCAAAAGAGTTTAGCCATTGAATTCATAGGATTCTCCAGGCGTACATTACGAGGTAGCAGTGTTAATTATTTACCAAAGTGAGGTGTTGTTGCGAGAAACTTTAAGCATCGTCACAGGAAAACACAAACTT
Organism: Hippoglossus stenolepis; assembly: GCF_022539355.2. NCBI lineage: Eukaryota > Metazoa > Chordata > Actinopteri > Pleuronectiformes > Pleuronectidae > Hippoglossus > Hippoglossus stenolepis. Next base: position 7,036,160 of record NC_061497.1, on the reverse strand, counting down.
ACATTACGTTGTGCAGTGGGACGAGGAAAACAAAGGAGCAAATTAAGTTAGACAAAAAAGGTCTGGATTGTAAAAGGGAATAGCCACCTGAGAAATGAACTGAGCCATGAGGGCTTAAATCATTATGACTCACACGCTAATCAGGCTTAAGCCACACAGCTAATGATGTAAGCTTTACTCAGGACAAAAGAAATGACTCTCAACTCGGCTGTATGTGACTCACATGCACAAATGAATGTGTGCTTTGTCAACATTGGCATGATAAGGGTTCAAGAATGACACACACGTCATTGACCAAGTGTTTAATGTGACGCCTCCGCACGTCTGAGATACTGCTCCTGTTGTTTGAGTGATCCGGACTGATTCAGATTCCACGTCGTAGCACTGCAGTAATAAAGCACTTGGGAACGCCATTAGATCTCCATTTTAACTGCTAATCAGTGTTAGCCTTTTGCTAAATGTGTTCTTCACTCGAATCGGCGTTGTTTCGGCGTCTCATCATCAGAGCTCCAAACCACCACAGGCTACTGAGGGGGAAGTCAAAATAATTACATCACCTCATCTCCACCGTCGGCCGACAGAAAGTGATGGAAGCAGCAGCACAAACCGGGCCAATCAGTGAGCAGCGTGATAGGAAGCATTCAGCGACTCCACGTTCAGTCGAACTGATTTCACACTGAGAGGAATACCTGGCTTTTTGGACACACTGCGGCAGGATAATCCTCACACATCCACAGTGGTGGCTTTTATTTTATTATTTAAGAGTTAAAAAATGGATTGGTGGTGCTTCGGCTGCAGAGCAATAATTCCTCAGGGTGCCACAGAATTCACTGACATGTTATTTTATTATGGAGCTACTATTTCCCATATGCTCCAAGCCATAATCTACAATCTTCCAACCAATGCTTGCCAGGTGTTCCTAAATCAAGGCTGGTAACTAAGGGTGACAAGGATTTTATTCCTTAATTGAGGAGATTAGATATACCAGCAATTTATCTGTTTTAAACCATTGCTTAAAACGTATTTTTATGGAAAAGCTTTTAAATGCCTGGTTTTTAATTGGATTTAATTATTATTATTATTATTATTATTTTTGTTGTTATTATAGAAACATTATATGCTTAATCTTTTATATTTAACTCCACTAATCAGCACACTGACAACTATAAAAAAGAGCTATGGCAGCCAAACTCAAGACCCATTGTAATGTCAAAATAATGAGATGGGAGATTCACTTCTGTGCAGTTTAATAAGAAATGAAAAAAATGACTTAATTCTTAAAATAGAACTCTAAGAATAGAAAGTGAGAAAAGCAGCTTGGAAAAAAGCTTTTTGTGGTTTGCTGGGATTTGAGTCCTCTGCTACGTCAAGATAAATAAAGAAGAAATATGGTTTGAATGAATATTAAAATCTGTAAAGAATGATTTCTTTAATGTAATGGTTATTTCTGTGTATACGCAGCATCACCCCACAGAGCAGCTGTCTCACACACTGAACCTTCAACGTGTCAAAAGGACAGACAGGCATGACAAATACAGTCATTCAGATAAATTAGTAACATGCCCACTTAAAGCTTTTGTGTGAGTGTGTTGTGCAGTAATTGATCCGTGTGTGTTTCAGTCTATTTTCATTTGAACCAGGGGAGGAGACTAAGATGGAACTAAGATGTCACCTCAGCCTGAGAGGAACCAGTTGATTCAAACAAACTCAGCTCCAGGCTCCTCGGTGTTAATTGCAGGTTCAATGTGTCCTCTGACGATTGTGTCTCCTGCAGATCTTTGCCCTCAGAAAAACAACAAACAAAAACTATCTATCTGTCAGGAGTTTCTCAAAATGATAAACAAACGGCCATATCGGCGAGTTCCACTGCGTTAACGACTGTCTTTATCTGTTTCCCCTCTGGAAATTAAGCCAGACAATCTTTATGTCCTCCAAGAAGAACCCTCAAAGAAAGTATGAGTGTGCATGAAAACGACGACGCAGGACCCCCCCCCACACACACACACACGCACACACTGTCACAGCATCTCCCTCAGCCTCATAGCCGGCCTGCGGCATCAACATTCAGAGGGATGGATGCTTGATAAAATCATTATTATTAATGGTGCATGGGAGATTTTCAACGCTGTTGTCGAACAACAACTCTGCAATGTAAGAAAGACTAGTTACACATTTTATTGTCTGATCTCATATTTTATCCTTTAAGGTGTAGTTGGGTTATTGTGCAGTCAGCTACTAAAAGTTTTTATATGAAGTCTTCTTATTATGAGATGTAATACAAAAAGTTATAATGTAAAATGACATTGGTCTCCTTTGTTCAGTTAGATTAATTTGTATACGTTCACATATGCAGATTACACTAATTTGTAGGCTATACTTAAAATTCCAGTGTGGGAAACTGAGGTTTTTAATCTCATATTTTACATTTTTTAATATGGTTGACAAATAACTTTCTAACCTAGAACTTAAATGTGCAATATGTAACTTCAGCCACTCGGGATCTCGCAATAAAAACAATGGCAAAATACCCAGTTTGATGATGTCGAGAAGCAGTGAGGGATCATCAGAGCTGTTGTCTTCACCAGCATTGCCGACGGAAATCTACCTGACATGATATGAGGTCATGTATTAAAGTTTAATTCATGCTAAGCAGCAAACAACAACAGATTATCATGATCCATGAGTGACCACTACAAATAGTCGAAGAAGAAGCAGCTGACTGGCTGGCAGTGTGTTTGTCATTCATCATACATTGTTTTCTCCAGAAGTAACAGCAGAGATGGACAAAGCCACGGGTTGAGCAGATGTGATGACGACCACAATTAAACATCCTGTTACCTTAAATAAATGTGGGGATTTCTTTGGGTTTGAACATTGTTAGAAACATTTTGTATAATGTTAGTACACAAGTCAACAAAATATTGATGTTTTATACAGCTGTTTTTAGACATTTGAACAAAGGTATTGTTGCATATTATGTCTGTAACTCCTATCATACAATCCACAAGTAATTCATGCTCTTTTTTTCAGAAGCAGCTCCTAAGATCACTCATTCACTTCTCTGTCGCAGCAACTACTGACCTTTTCCTTTATTGATTTACTTTATTGACTTTACAAAATGTCAGCATACGGTCATCAGAGTTTCCCAGGGTCCAGGAGATATATACGTGACCCACACTTTAAAGAGTTGCAATTATTTTTCAATCAATCAACTAATTGATGAATCAGCAGATTTTTTTCAGCTCTATTTTACAAACAATAAACAGTTAACTTGTTTTTGATGAGCAGAGTGTTGAGATTTCAGACAGTATGTCTCATCATCTTGGACAGGTGCAGAGTTGCACAATGATAGTTTTGCAACCATACAATGCAAAGCAAAGCATTGTGGGTGTTAGCAGAATGTGTACTGTACATTTCTTGTCAAAAAAGCATAATATTTCCAAAAGTATATATGAATATGTGTATATAATATATGTGATATGTGATATGTGATATAAGTAGGGAGTGATTTTGGATGCAGCCACAGTAATGTGGGGCAAGAGACTATCCCAGCATGCACTGGGAAATGAGCAGGGAACCAGAATGAGTCTCCAGTCAAAACAAGCAGTTGAAACTGTGGGCAGTTTTCAGTTCCTGCTTTCCTGACCTTTGAGTCTTGGGACTGACAGAATAAACCGGAGCACTGAGACAAACGGGTACAAACCAGAGCTGAAGCTATTCGCCCATCCAGTTTCCAAGCAAAAAGTTTGGTCAGTTCTCAATGTGAAGAGCTTCTGCTCCCCCTTGTCTTACACCATCGTAAACAAAAAGAAATTGTTTGCTTTTGGAACTTTTGGACTAAACCAAACAATGAAAATGTGATCATGCAAGTTGATGGACATTTTAAACTATTTTCCAAAGACTAAACTAGAGTAATCTCGAGATTATTTCAATCTGTTGATTGAAAAGTTACTTGCGGATGCTAATGCAAAATCCTTAATGACAGTAATCTCAAAGAAATATCTCATTAATATTTTCAGTGTTAATATCTCCTCCTCCTGTAAAATCTCTTTGTTTAATTGTAAACAGGTTGTTGCATTAAACCGTAAGTAAAAAACATTGCATTGCATTTTATATTTAGTCTGTCCTTTTTTAAAATTATTTGATAAGTTTTTGTGTTAACAAAAAAAAACGCTAAACAAATAAAATGAATTCATGAATTAAGTGAACTAAAGGCAGCCTCAACTGGAATGTCACTCATAAGACTACATTCCTCCTCCAAGGCCCAACAGTCTTATGAAGTCACATTTAAATTCCTTAGATCCAGATTTTTGGGGGCATCTGAACCAAAATGTACAAATATCAGTCCCCTAAACATTTTTCATCAAGACCTAAGAATTATTCTCTAAGAAATCAAGGAAAAAGGTTGAAATACATCCTATTTTGCAACGTTAAAGAAAGAGGGAAAACAATTCCTGGATCCGCTTCAGAACTGGATCTGCACCAAAATCTAAATGGTTCTTCCCTAACCATCACAACCTACCACCAAGTTTCATGGTAATCCATACATACAAACAAACCAACACCGAAAACATAACCTCCTTAGCTCCTGAGCTGGATGATCACTGTGATCCACATTGTCCCAACACAGAGTCTTCCTGCAAATGCACTGCAGTGTTTGCAACCTGCCTGCCTCACCCTACCACTACTTGTTGAGAAAATAAAAGAGTAAGCTTCAACTGTAAAACGTTTGAAAAAGAGAAAATCCATACACCTAAAGCTCCTGTTAAAGGATTTATTTGCCAGTGACGTTTGGAGCACAAGGCTCTTTCTCAGACTTCTGATAAAGAAACAGAGTCGCCATATTAAATACCCACAATCCACTTTGAATGAATAACGTGATGTATCACCAACACAGAATATATACATATCATAGATATCATAATAAATGCATAGAAAAATAGTGTAAAATATAAACCTACGTATATGATTCATGACACATCGAACGTTGGTCATAATGAAAAACTATTAGGCTCGTCTCGGTGTAGTTATATGTTAAAATATGGAGTAACACCATAGATCAACATTCAGTGGGATGTATTGAGAAATATCTAGAAAAAAACATGTTATCAATAGAGAACTCAGAGGAGTCATGATGGAGGAAGTCAAATCACACGAATGGTCTCATACCAACGTTTTGGGGCCAGAGTGCCCATTGTATATATGATATTTTAAGGGCGTATGTTAATATCTCCCCTCTGCACATGCACTAAGTGTAGAGATGTTGTGTTTTGCCTTAGAAATGTCTACAGCCACTATGCAGGATGTTATCTTGTTCCCGATACTACTATGAGTCTTTATATATCTGGTGGTTTTACCTACAGTCCACATGACATGTTACCATGTAGATGACACTGGCTGTGGAACGTGTAATTATCCCCTTTATGTTGTGTTTATTCCTGTATGGGAGGTGGTTGAAGGAGTTTCCACTGTAAACACCCAGTATGTTTGATTTCCAGAAGAAGCCTTCCAAATCACTCTCATCAGCCAGCTTGTCTCCTCCTTCATGTCTGCCAATCCACACAGGCACATCCTTATACCCACAATGCCCTTTGTTTCTGCTGGGTGAGTGCACTTCGACAATGAACTGTGTGTCAATAAATCACTGGCTGCTGCACATCTCTGCTGCTCTGCCTCTCATCAGCACCACCACATGCAGATGGACCAGATATCGTGTTTACATTCTCCCACTGCATCATGGACGTGCACAGCATAGAGCTAAAGTGATCTGGGCAACTGCCCGTTTACCCTGAGCTGCCCTTCTGCTTAAAATAGGTTTTATTTTTATTGTGGCTGCATAATTATGAGAAGCCCAATAGTTGCTAAATTCTACGAAATTAAATCGGAAAGAAGAATTTATTTTCAAAGTTTAAATATTGTGGTTTGCATTCAGATAGATGATAGATGACCTAGCCGTGCAAATAGTTTACAGCAAACCGATCTGGACTAATGTGTTAACTTTCCATAGCAAGGGGGGGTGATGCCTTTTTTAGGTTCCAGCAATGGCCCCTCAAAATGTGTGTGCACGTCCCTGCCCTGTATTGTTTGTTAATTGGGGCTATACTCTGCAGAAAATCTTCAAGTTCCTGTTCATGGGGTCGCTAGATGGCGCACTGCTTAATTTCTCCGTATCTCTGATCGCATTTAAGCCTTTGAACCCAGAAATAAGAGCAGATGTGGGCTGCAGGGCCCGAGACCCCAGGCCGGGACCCCCACTCACTCACTGTGTTCAAGTTCAGCTTCGTGTGTTGTCCCTGACACCTTCACACGTCTGCACTTATTTACCTCTACAAATACCAGCCTGCACTCACCACGGCGAACACTGACTGCTGACATCCAGCGGCGAATAACATGCACGGTTTGTTTTTTTTAAATATGTGGCATCAATTTGACAGCAGATCAGAAACACATGAATAGCACCAAGACAGGATAAGATATATATGTTTGACTCTGTATATAAGCTGAAGCTGCTGATGGTGGGGGGGCTGAGAGGCTGCAGGCCGACCACCACCAGAAGTAACGTTAGTAAATAAGAAAGATCACTTACATCAAGAGCGACAGTCCCGTGCCGTGATCATGGTCTGTGCGCCACACAAAGAGAAGAAGAAGAAGAAATCCTCACGTCTGTAGTGGCCCGAGCTGCAGGACCCGCCGCGTTGGTTCCATCCAGATGTGTAACACCACCTTCCCCGCCTGCTCCTCTCTCCATGGATTTCAAAACACGGGATTTATATGTACATGGAATTATTATAACAGTGATGAATAAAAAAACGAAAAGAGACTTGACATGCACAGCTCTGCCGGGTTAAAAAACAAAACAACAAAAAAAAACAAAGCGAGAGAAATAAGTAGATGTGATGAGAAGGTGCTTGGCTGACTCAGCTGGCGTCACGTCTGAAGCGTGTGTCACTCCGAGCCGCGGTGCGTGTGTGTGAGGACACACTGACGGGGGTGGGGGTGAGCGGGGGCGGAGGGCTCTTTTGTCTCCGCTGTGCATGATGACATCATCCCAGACCAATGGCGAGACGCACGGGACGGAGGGGCACAGGGGCGAGCACGCAGCACGTGCGGAGCCGGTGGGAGGAAGGGGAGGCTGATGAAGAACAACGTATAGTTTGCATGAGCCGTCACTGAATACCGTCATATTTACTGTAAGTATCTATGACTGTTCACTATTGACCACACGTGCTGCGTAATAGCAGAGTCACTCCAGTGGTTGGAGCCAGATGAGCTACTTCAGTAAAAATATCTATTAATAGATTCATGTATATATGACAAAACAAAACAACTGCATTGTTGAAGTAAATGTGTTGACAGTGTTGTTATGATCTTTGATTATTAATTATTGGTATCGTTTTTGCCAAAATGCACATACCAAATGTTGCTCTGCAGATAAATTGTCCCTAATTTACAAAGACCTATTATATATTACATTGTTATATTCTTACAGTAATACTCATGTATGGAATCGTTTTCTTGAAAACACTTGAAAATTAACTATTTGTGTTTATTTTATCCTTCTCAATTGATATTAATTTTAAATGTTGTTTTATCATTTCATTTATTGTATTTTTGTATTACATCATTTGCTGTATTTGATTTGGAATGTTACTATTGTTGACATAAAATTATAGCGGCCTATAACTGCTGTTGTGAAAAGTGCTCTACAAATGAAAGTCAATAATAATAATAATGATAGTAATAACAACAACAATAATTGTAATTATAATCCATTGTCTGTAGCTAAAAGTATTTAACATCCACTCAAGAACTTTATCTTGTCCTGACCTGTTTTGTTTTGTTCAACAGAGCTTTTAATTGTGAGTCACAGTAAGAGCAGCAGTGTTGGATTTCAAAATGCTTTTCTGACGTCTTAGGTAGTTTAGGACATGTCAAACTAGCCCTTTAGTCAAGTAGTGTTAGTTGGTTATGGTTAAACCTGGGTTAACATTTTTTTCTTGGCCACTTGGAGGCAGTGCAACAAACTGTAACTCTGACATCATCTCCTGGTTCTGGTGAACATGCTAGAAAACAGCTGCTTATTTCCACATCCAGCAAACATGAGGCAACATTAGCTTCACGTTGAGCTGTAAATCTGTCCACCTGGTGAATATCAGTTCAATATCCACCCTCTTATAACCACCAGAAACGTATCAAACTCAAATATCAGGCCTCACTATATTTCACCAGGGGTTTGCTAATATTATCTGTCAGGTGCTGCATGGAAAGTTTCTGTTCAGTGGGTTAATTGGAAGTTATTCACTGACACCAGCAGCCTCCACCTGCTGGAAAGAGAAACACGGACGAGAGTGGTGAGAGTGAACCGAAACAATAAAGTTGTTTAAAAGCTCTGTAGTGCTGAGAGGATCTGCAGTTATGTGAAAACTTCCAGTTGCGTCCCCACTATAAGCAACAACATTCACTTTGATCAAAGTCATTTGATGCATATCATTCATGTTTATTAGTGCAGCGTTAAACATAGAAGAACCGAAACCTGTCAAATACATCTGTTTTGTAAAAGTCTCACAGGCTGCTGCTCCGTAGCTAACGCTGAAAGAACGAAGAACATAATGAGAACAAACAAATCAATAAAATATTACATATTTTCTTATACAAGGTCTTTATCAGCCGTTCTCTTCGCCTGCTAATTCCTCCACAAGGGCGCTGCAGCAAAACCCAGCATGCTCTCTAGGCAGCAAGTACAGTAGCCAATCAGAAGGTGTATATGCATATCAAGTCCATGGCTAAATTCTCACTCAATATAGCATAGAGCAAGGAAATCCAGATTTGTCTACCATAATGAAATTAATAGTTTGTAAATAAGAACCATAATTTAGAATAGACAGTAATTATTAAATGCTGTTAGATTATTAAACATCCGATATGTTTAGCCTTTTTAGTTCAGTTATTTAGTGTCAAAACGGAATAATATTGAAAAATAATACTTAAATGATTAATCAGTTATCAAAAGAATTATCATTTCATTTGCTGTCATTTCGGCTGGAGAGCACTGAATGGTTTCTGGGTGCATAAGACCACAATTTTCTGCACCATGCAGACTCTCTCGGCAAACTTACCCCAGCCAAGCTTATAGCACTGATGCAAAAGAGCAATAAAAAAACCCTCTTTGCAGCTTCTACTGCTCCCAGCCTCTATATTTAAAACTCAAAACCGTATTGAGTCAACAGACATTACACAGCAGGATGGACCTTTAATTGAAACCATGCCGGAGAGTTGCCAGTGTGTGGAACGCCTCTCTCAAAGAAGCCATGAGATGAAAAGTCACTTTCTTAGGTGAGGAGACAAAAAACTAATCTCAGAGACCCAAAAAATCGACTGGGTGCCTGCAAGAAAGAAAAAATATCAACCCTTTGCCAGAGTGAACGTTAATTTCCCTGCCAACACGTGGAATCAGTTCATCTTTATGTTTTCAATAAGAAAGGCAGCAACACTTTTTTCTCTCTATATATTCTCTAGTGCTGCTGAGCATCAGGCCAAACAGAAAGTAACATGATGAAACCCAAACCTCAGTCAACTACAACACTTCAAGTCTTCTTATGAATTAAAACATTGGTAATAATGTTGTAATCATGAAATAACCCTGATATTCGCCATTTCTCTGTTGAATTAAGCTGCCAGTTTACATTTAGCTCATAATTGCTTTTGTGCTTTTCCTATATGTCCGTGGATGCATTATTATTGTTTATACTTTTACTCTGTGTAGTTCTATCACTGCTAAGAGTGCTGTAGTTTGTAGAGTTGCTGTTGAGTTTTGTGATAACTTACTCAAGTAAAACTTACGGTGGCCCTTTCTGAATCCAAATCATTTAACATTCGTGAGTTATTAGGAGGTGATGTTTTCATCTGCGTTCGTGTGTCTGTTCATTGCTTAGCAGGATTATGCAAAAACTACTGGACGTATTACCATGAAAGTCGGTGGAAGGATGTGGTACTGCAGGGATCTGCAGATCTGAATCAGGAGGCAGATCCAGGAATTTTTTATACACTTTCTTTAAAACTGTGAAATAGGGCGTTTTGATTCCTCAGAGATTAATTCATGGATCTTCATGAAGTAAAACAGCCATGTTTACTGAACTGATATTTGTGAGTGTCTGCAATTTAGTGCACACTCACATAAAATTCCAGATCTAGTAAATTAAATGTGGTTTCCCAAGGCGACTGTTGGGCCTTGGCGGAGCTATGTACTCTGCTGAGTGTCATTAAAGTTTTTAATCACGTGCTGTGGCACTTGTGTAGACACTCTCATGAATTAGCCCCTTAATGAAACAGTGTAATTTGAGGGTACAGGCTGTGGCTGAGGAGTGGAGGCGGTCGTCCACAAACCAGAATGTCAGCGATTCCAAACCAGTCTCTGAACCCCAAATGGCCTCGTAGCAGTGTATGAGGGATGTGTGACAAAGTGCTGCACATAGATGCACCACATGAATGTGTGTGTGAATGGGTGAATGGCAAAACTGGGCTGTAAAAAGCTTTGAGTGGTCAAGACCAGAAAAGCTCTATATAAATCAACCAATTTACATTTCCTTCTCTATTGTCACGTGAAAGCAAGACAAGGCATCTTAGAGGATCATAAATTAGCAACATTTATTTCCACTTTTTTATACATTAAACGTGCATATCAATAAAAGTCAAACTAATCATATAAATACCTCTACTGTAATACTGTTACAATAAATATGGCTCTACAGATTCTAGGTTAAATAAAAAAAGGAAACAAAGTTCAATAACAACTGCTGTGCGACACAGGGAGACACTTGCAGGAAAACAATGTCGGCGTCATCTCTTTTAGAACATTTTTCATTTCGAATGATGGACGTGTGTTTGGCGATTGTGCTGCGATAGGGGCCTCGCTCCGCCTGCAGTCATATGGAAAGTGGCCCTTTGCTCTCCGCTGTGCTTTTTACTAAAAGTGATGCTGTTGAAAAATGTTCACAGTGTCAGCATGACAGATAAGGAAACTGGCGTTCCGCTTCCGCACTCAAGACTGCGCCCCCACCATCTGTGAAGTCGGTGAGGAGATAGTGCCATGCCTTTACGACAGTTTGTGCTGGAGAGCAGAGGAGCACGCAAACACGCGCAAACAAATTCTAAATGTGCTCACAGAACTTATATTTTATAATACAATTTAAAGCAGGCGCTCTGCTCCACGTTGACTTGAAAAAAGGCATTTGTAAACCCTGGCTATGTCAAACATGATACTGACTGAGAGAAGCTTCATGAGAAAGGGCGCCAGGCAGTGAGAAGTTCATGATACAGCTGTGGTTCACATGTACAGGAATACACCAACACATCAACTGCCATGTCAAAATATCACGTACAGTACTTTAAAGATTGATTACCAAGAAAACTCTGATAACGTGCAAAAGTAAACACATGTACTCTTTCACAAAACTCCCACGCACAATGTTCATCTTTTACATGATATACAGTGAATAATTAATGTATAGCTTGAGTAGTAAATATCAACACACACAGCTATGTTTTAGAATGTTTAAGAGATCATTTCTGTCTCAGTAATGTCTTTCTTCTTATGTGAATGTCAAGTATATAATGTCATCCCATGCACCATCTTTAAATCTACATCGTTCAAATCCTGATTCAATCTTGTGCTTTCTTAACAGTTAAAAACTCAAATAATTGTTTTCAGAGTGAGGACACGATGCCACAAGTTTGACATGTGAAGTGAAGTGAAGGTTTGATGTGATTTGTGCTGAGTAATGATCAGATAAATGTCCTTTGGAACGTATCGTTTCAAAAGAGGAAGGAAAGTTGAGAGGAGGTGGAGTTTAAGTGGCTAGCCTTCACAGCATCGTGGAAAGTTCCAAAGTCCAAAGATTCAAAGTCAGTCAGAGATTGTGCAGTAATAACTAATGATACAAATAGCTATAAACTTTTGTGAAAATAGGCAAAAAAGAGACAGAGAAAACACGTTCAGTAGACTGTAAAAACAAGGAGAAGAGTCGTGTCTGTGCGTTTTCCCTGTGTCTTAGAAGCCAGGCACGTGGCAGTACGCCTCCAACGAGGACAACAGGATGTAGATTAACCACATGGAGACGAAGAGGAAGAAGGTGAGGAGCTTGACTGTCCGTGGGCCCCCGAGCTCTGCCCCCGCCACGCCGGGACGCCGGCGGTAGAGAAGCACCATCACGCCAAACACCGCCATGGCGGTGAAGAGGGTGACGGAGAAGGCCAGGGAGCCTGGGTTCACCTTGAACACCTTGCCTTTGGACCGCCAGTAAACCGCCGCGATGGTCCATGCCACGCCAATGCCCAGGAACACGTTCACCGCATTGCTGCCGGTCACGTTACCGATAGAGGCGTCGGCGTATTGGTCCTGGATGGCGGCCACTTTACTTGCAAATGTATCTGTTAAAGAAATAGATAAATGAAACAAGTGAATCTGTGCTAATCGGTGGATTTTAATGTGGAGATTAGTGCACAGACTCTGAAGGCCTCTTGTGTAAAGTCCACCTCAATCAGAGTCTTCAAATCAAACTAAAATTACATGTAATTAAGTTTTCTGCAACATTAAACTTTAAAATATCAATCTGGGGTACAAAGTGTTACAAAATTGGCGATCAAAAGTAGGTAGAACTTTGTAACAAGAAACCATCTTTAAATATTTATTTGTAGTAAATAATAGCTTTTTTTAAACTGTAGTGTATATCATTTGATCATTTCAGGGGGAATGATGTGGGGTTTTTTTTAGATGAAAATGGGTACCAAAGGAAAACTGATGGCCTTATTTATGAGTGATAAAATAATACAGTAGTGCCAAATAGATTTATTAGAGATCTGTTGGCCATTAATAAGAAAAAGGTTACGGTTGCCAAGTTATGAATAATATAATTTAATCCTGTCTTTTCTCTTCTAACTCTCGCTGGACAGTAAATAATTGTATGTACCGAATGTCTTCACTATTTCTTCAAACTGATTTGATGGATTCTCAGTAAACATTTCCTAAGATGGGAGCACATCCTCTCATCCTGAGAGAAATCTTTTGGAAGACAGAAAATGAAAACTTGACAGAGGCTCATACCTCTGTCAAGGTCCAACTGTCCCCTCATCAAAACACATTTTGATTCACTTGATCCAGATTTAACTTGGATCTGCACTAAACTGCATACACTCGTAAATCAATGATATGTTTAAAAACGCCCTATGTTGAAGAAAGTGGAGAAATCTGCCCTCTGATCCAGATCTGCACCAAAATGAAATGAGTTCTTTCTTGACCCTTACCACATCCTACTACAAAATGCTAACTAACAGCGTCTCATTTCTCAAGCTGTTTTCAGACACACACTAAACTCCAGACATTCACTGGAGCTGTATGTGACAACACAAATGTCCCAGTGAGAATTTCTTCCGCCAGCCCCCTGGAAAGAACTCTGGACAATATTAATCATGATCATGTACTAGACAACATCCTTTCAGACCGGCCCCACAGAAATCTGAATTCATGCATGAAACTCGCATCATCAGTGGATGGAACTTGTAAATTTATGTCAAATTCAAAACTACAATGTCCTGAGGTTAATCAACTGTTGTGATCATTGCCTTCTCAGGCTATTTATGTCGAACAATTCCCAGCACAACGAGTCTGCCAGCTTGAAGGAGACTGTATGGGGCTCGCTGAGCTAAAACCTGTCAAAGCCTAATTTTCATACTCTCATTGTGCCTCCTTGTGTTTAGGACACAGTGAAGTGGGAATACAGTTAAGCAGCATGGAGAGAATAACAAGTGAAACAATGTTTTTCTTTGTTTCCAGCTGGTTAATGCTCAAAAAGCTCCAGAGAGAATTCCTCTGACAGGAGGGTCACACAAGCCTACCCAAGCAGCTGGCTGCCTGCGTCGGAAAGCCCCAGAGGAAACCTGTAGAACAAGTTGGGTGTTAGAGCTGACAGACAACACGCATGCCCCACCTGGAACAGAGGTGCCGAGGGCCACAAACACCACGGCGGTGACGGAGTCTTTGAGGCCGATGGTGCAGCCGAAATGGGAGGCCAGGTCCCCGGTCACAGCCGTCAGGGCGCCGATGAGGGAGATGGACACGAAGAAGCAGGCCCAGCCGTTCCAGTACTCAGTGGGCGGAACGAAAGCGAAGAGGACTTTCCAGAAAACTGTCAGGAAGTGCATAATGTAATCGAAGCAAGACGGCAAGTGTTCCTCTCCGCTGTCCTCCTCATCGTCGTTACCTGGCAGAGACAAAGAAGAGATGCGTACCCTGTAAAACACTTGCACCAAACTGCTGCTTCTGCTTTTTCACATTATCTGAAGACTATTTCTTGCAGTATACAAATCAGACCACCCATTTTTCACTATTGATAAAAATGGAATAAACAGCGCTCTGTAGGAGTGTGTGTGCTGGGAACTGGGTCAATCCACAGGTCAAAATCGCCACCAGTGTTGAAAAGTTCTATTTCAACTTATTGGACATTCACTGGTGCGGATCTCAATCCCGGCAGCAACATTGTCTTCAAAGTAAAGGCATGTTTGTTTTATTCCTGCGAATCTTGAACATGGGTCTGTTTCAATGTTTAACAGAACTCTGAAATAGCCGACATTGAAAATATGAAAACGTAACAGCAGGTCAGTAAATCATTCAAACTTATAAAGAAGCAATACACGTGAGAAACTGACTATTAAATCTTCACTGCAGATAAACCAGGTAGGATGAACACAAAGTTTTCTAATTTCCATCTGCACCATAGACTGTTTATAAAAAGCTCTGCACACAACGTCCAGCAGGCAAACAGTAAAAAGTGACAATATTTTGTAGAACTGTTTGAGGAGGACTCACTAATGACAAGGAATAATTTTGAAGTAGCTCTGGAGCAATAACACAGGACAAGAAAATAGTCCATTCCAAACAGACAGGTTTAGCAAAGACTGCACTCGTCAAATTAAACCATATAAAAATCTGTGGAATGGTAAATACGTGTAGCTCCATGCATTAATTCAACCAAAATAACATATCGATGCAAAATCCGGCCATGAATCTGTAAATATAGCTGTGACTCAGTGATTGAGGCATACAAATAGGCAGGAAGTCTACTTTTCTATTTATATATACACTCTGCGTGCAAATCGGAGTGACCTCAACCAGAGAGGGAAAAAAGAGAAAATGGTAGAAAAGAGCCTATTAACAAAATGATATATCTCTGGTGTCTAAGTCAGCTTTTAGCTCCAAATGCTCTGTGTGCCGGTGCAGATCTAAAAGGTTCACAAAGCCAAATGACAGGGTTTCAAAAAGGGACCAAATAAAAAGGTTTCGCCACACCACGTTCACTGACATAGATTCTTCAGGGCCGTTAATTTTTCAGGCAGAGCCGGCTGGTTCGGTGTTTATGATGAGTCACATGAGGTGCTCAAATGCATTTTTAATGAACTGTCAGGATTAAAAGAGGAAGCAAATAAACACAAATGTATTAAAACGCATTTTGTTTTGCCAGCGCTTCAATTCATTACGCTAAAATAATAATGTGTCTGAATTAGGCTTCAAGCGTCATCCAATATCAAACTGGAGCACTTTATTTAAAAAGCACACACACATACACTTAACCTAAACTTAATCTTAAAATGTAATTATTTAGGTTATGAGGACTTATATTTTGTCCCCATAAGGATATGAAGTCCCCATAATGTGACTATTCAGATAGATTTAGGTCCCCGCAATATGACTAATAACGTGAAATACACACACTCTCTCACACACAAACAGGTTTGCACAGCTATCCTTAGGACTTTGCATTGACTTATATAAATTGTAGAAAGCCTTACCTTAACCTTAAACTTAGCCTTAGCCTTAGCCTTAGCCTTAGCCTTAGCTTGAACATTAACATTAACATTGACATTAACATTAACATTAACATTAAAACATGTCTTCACCTTAAAATTCACATCATGGGGACTTGTTTGTCCACATAAGGACATGAAGTCCCCAAAGTGTGACTGTTAAAACAGAATCAGGACCCCATAACATGAGTAATACTTCAAACACACACACACACAGAGGCTGGTGTTCGGGGCAGCAGGTGGGCCAGCACCAGAGCTGCAGGCTCATTCTTCCACAGGCCCCCCCCCCCATCTCAGTGAACACATGAGACATTTCAGGACACTGCCACGACTCACCTGCGCTGACAGTGACGGCACTAACAAACTGCTCCCTCCAGCTGCTGCTCCCCACCACCAGAGCCAGGTTGGTCTTCTTGATCAGCTTGTCCACTGTGCTCTGCAGGCGACCCCGAACACAAAGGAAACAAAATCACACGACAAGGAGGCAGAGATTAGCAGCACATCTCAACACAGTCGTATTATGACACAAGAGACACCGATGTGGTGAAATAAGGGCGAATTAACTGTGTCTCTTCTCTGTGGTGCACGGTGAGTCACATACACAAAACCCCACTGTCTCTCAGGAAAAAGACATTTAGTGGCGTAAAACTGCTTTCCACCAGAGCAGAAAATAGAGCCACTCATGATACTGGAGCGCTGAGTTACACACATGAAGATCAGTTTACTCATCAGGAGAATCACTGCACCCACTTTTTTGGGAAAATGTCTCCAGCGATCTGAAAAATGAAACCTGATGATTGTGAAGTCACTGCTCAAAATGCATCAGGTTTGAGCATTTAAATTGGGTTTCTTTTATTTGGTCTTGTGACAACTCAACAAACTTTATGGCAGCGTGAGACTACACTGATGGATTATCCCTTTAAAAGCATCACAGTTAAATGATACAGTTATCTCAACCTATAGCTGGATGAAACGACGAGAGACCGACTCTGCTGGAGCAATTAGCTCCATGCACATAACTAATAATTCATCACCCGTCCCTGTTCAGATTAAATATTAATCTGCAGTAGTCATAATATTAAAAAAAAAGATTCTGGTGTAGTTACTGAAAAATGTCAGTGCTTTATTTTATCACTATCAATGCAGAACAAATTTATTGAGGTGAAAGCAACGTCGGAGGCCAGTATGAACACTAAATAAATAAGATGCATGGTTAATGTCATGTTGTTCTGTTTGTTCTGCTGCAAATTGTTTGAGGATTAGAAGGTTCCAAAGAACAGCTGGGCAGGAAGAGAACAGGTCTCGTGAGCTTGTGTAAACTCAGTGTTTGATGCCGCGTATTTCACTTACCTTAAATTCATAAGACTCCTCGATGACCACCTCCAGCTTGGTGTGCTCTCCCAGACAGGGGCAGCCCATCTTTGATACATCCTCAGGTCCCAGTGCTGTCTTGTTATCGTTGGTGTCTCCTGCAGAAGAGGAACAGTGGTGAAAACTATCAGTGGCTCCTGCATGAGAGATTTGTTAACAAGATACTGGAAGCCGATCTTCCATTAGTACAACATACTGTACGATCTGTGGGTCTGACTCAATAGCTTTTGTCTGAATCTCTTCAGACAAAAGAGCAACAGAAGAGCAACAGAAGACAAACAGAGGTCAAAGTGTCATCCTTAAATAAATATGCCACGAAATAATAAAAGAGGTCAATAGAAAGCCAGCCTGCAAATCGATTCTCAGAATGAATTGAACATATAGAAAACAGATATGTATTTAATTTATTGAATACTGATTTACTTTGCTGCTTTTTTGTTGCTTATCAATTCATTCCATGACCCATATATTAATCTAATTTGAGATATTTTTTTATTTTTCCCTTTCTATTTCTTTATCTGATATATTACATCGCCTTCAGTTCAGTGACAGATCGTCCAGTCACTTCCTCTGCCAGGGCTGCAGTGTTTTTCCAGTGTTTCTTCATGAGTTATTTACATTTATTTTGAGCCTTCCTCATGTTACTTTTGGATTCCTCTACCTATTCACGCTAAAGACTGTTTATTGGATCTTTCCTTGGTGGCGTCTGCACCTGTGTCTGGTCCTGACATCAGTTTCCTGATTAATTCTTAGCAGTTTTTCCAAAAAATGTCAAACTGTCCTTTATCTATTTCATTTTGGTTTTAAGAATATATTTTGCCTTCACTGTCTCCCATAGGAAGAATTTATCTTGGGCACACATGTCATCTCCATATATACATTTATCATTAAGGGTCTTTCAGTAGATTCTGAAAATATGCTCTCACTGTCTTCACAAGCCAAAAAGACATACACCGCTGAAGTGAGACGATTGTCAGAGGTTAACGAAGGAGTCACAGAAAGGTCGGCTTCTAGCAGTTGTCAGTGCATGTTCATGTGTTTTGGGGGCGTACATTTGACAAGAGGACTGAAGGAGGGGTGGGATGTATGGGTTAGCTTTTCCAGGATTACCAACCCTAGCTTAATGTGGAGCTGTGGGCAGTAAAAACAGATAAATGACATATAACTCTCCCTTTTAGTCCTCACCCTGACCTGAAGTCAATAATCGAACCTTGAGTCCTCCAACGTAAAGTTTGACCATGAAATGTACCGATCCCACACACAGAGATCACTACCTAGCCCTCAAATGTGTATCACTTGATATAAACTGCCCAAGCCCAAGAACTTAAATAAAACATAAAGGAGAGTGGATGCTGACTAAAGTGTATTTTAATCCTTAAATGAGGAAAATCACTGCTGCTTTGGCGGTGCAGCCGTGTCCTCAACTCACCGTGTCTCTGTCCCACCTCCAGCAGGATGGGTTCCTCCAGCACAATGGTGAAGGTCTTGTTCTTCTCGTACTCCTCGTCATCGATGATCTTCACGTTCAGCATCTTCCTGTGAGCGAGAAGGGTCAAGGCACAGGAAAAGGATGGAGCGAAAGGAGACATTCATTAATAAGGGTTGTATTAGGAAATAACAGCAGCTGTCATTGTGAGTTAACCTGCAGTAGGGTTTTGGTATCCAATCAGAAATAGATCCCTAGCAACCGGTGGAAGCAGTTACTAATGCTACGTTCGAATAACAGCGGTGTAGCCGAGAGGTAGACCGCCCACACATTGAATCATGAATCAGAGCTGTTAGATAAGAAGATGGCAGCTGAAGATTTGAACAAAAGTCCTGTAGGGTAGAACATTGTGTACCATATAAATAAATAAAAGTATTTTTCACCAGCAGTCCACAAGAGGGCGAACTCCTTTTACAACATTAATTCCATTAATCATAAAATTTATAATAAAGAAAAAGCCCGGAACCCTCTCACACACTTCAAATTTTAAGTAATGGGAAATTGTATTGAAATTGTAAGTGCCTTTTTACGGACGCATGCGAGTTAAAGCTAACACCCGACCTGACCACGTGACACTGTGGTGTCAGTCTGTGACCGATATATTCTCCTCAGCCCGCTTCATTCTCCCACACTGTCACACTGAGTCTTTTTCTCCCTCTCCCTCCATCTCCCTAATGATATGTGGGCGGCTGTCTATTTCCGTCTACACACATACACTCAGGATTCGACAACACGCAGGAAAGAGCGTTTGCTCGCAGTACAGAAGGATTTAATTTTAAACACGAACAATACGTCATTGGCTGCCTAATGTCAGGGAGAGTCATGCCAGTGGGAGCAGATCGCCTAGAGTCCTCACAGTGGATACAAAAGACCCCATCTTCCAAACAAGCGGCCGTTTCAAGTGCTTTATGTACAGTCACAGGGTGAGTCTACTTTGAAGCAGCATGGAGAGGCCTTAAAATATAATATGACTGTTCAGCTGCTATATTCATGCGGCAGCCATTTTGATATTACATCACACCTGGGGCAGAAAGAGTTTGTCCTGCTGCAGTGGATCAAAATGAAGAGAAACTATAATATAACAACTGGCCTCAGATTGAAATTCAAATGAGAAATTCAAAAAGCAGCAGAGGAACGGATTCACTTCCTGCATTAGGCTGATTAGTTGGTAATTTAACTCCGAATCTCTGCCAGAGTCTTACGCACATTTGCTCTCATTTCAGACAGGAAGTGGATCAGAATTACTCAAGTGAGGAACGTTTCAAAATGGACCACAGACTCTTAAATATACATTTTTCAGGCAGAGACTAAATTATTTCTTTTTCTTTTTTTCCTTTTGAAATATCAAGTCTTTCCAAGCCTTGAATGAGTTCAAACACAACAAATGAGCAGCCCACAGAAAAATTGTAAAAACACCTGGTTCAATGAAATAATCAAAAGTATAAATATAACAAATTAAAGCCATTGAGTCTCATGGAGCTTCTTCCTTCATGTAACGGCAGTATGAAGATACCAGAGCAATGTAGATTCAACCAGATTGACTCTCAGTAAGAGCACATACCTCCACCGAGTGCAACAGTCCCCTTAGGAATCCACATTTATATTCACTACATCCACATTTTTATTTGGATCCACACCAACTTTCACACACTCATAAATATCAGTCTACTAAATATGCCAAATTGATCGAGATCCTCAAAGTACTCTCTGAAGAATCAATGAAAATGTTGAAAAACACACAAAAATATATATCTTGGATCCCTGACAAACAAATACTAACAAATGCAGATGGTAATACACATTTCAGGTTAGATTTTGAGAGTTATGAATCTATTGTATATATACATGAACATGACTTATAAAGTACAAATCAGCATATCAACCTAGTAGCAGTGCCACTGTTGAATCATCTACCTGACTCCCATGAGTCTCATTTTGTTGAGTTAGACAACAAGATCAATATCACTTTCATATCTCTACAGTAAATATAAAACTAGAGTGTGCATCTAGCCTATTTATCTCAGCTTAAGCATAACAGCTAGTTCTGATACCAAAGGTGAGAAATATGCCTGAGACAATTTTCCCTACCGGACCACTGCCTTCAATTTGTTGACAATGGTTATTGTCCAGGTTTCTCGATCCCCACAAGTGAGTTTGAATTTTCCGCTATTAGAATCAGGCCCATGGATATATCACCACCCTGCTCTGTTCCCTGACTGCTCCCAGTCCAATAAGCAGCTTAGTACAATAGCCACAGTTGAACTCATAGTACATTACACATTAGACTGTGTATCAGCCATCTCTCCAGTCCTGAGAAGTCATTGTGGGTAACATGTCCTGCTATTGTGTCTGACGCACACACACACACACACACACACACACACACACACACACACACACACACACACACACACACACACACACACACACACACACACACACACACACACACACACACACACACACACACACACACACACACACAATTTTATTGTCTGAGCTCCGAAAACTAATCTGTGTTGTGGCCCTGAGATCTCAGTGCTCTACGACTTAAGAAAGCACATTCTAGCTAAAGCAAGAAGAAATCTTCATCAACTGACAAAACCTGAATACATAAAGGTGCTGAAGAAGCACAAACAACAGAGGGAGTTCCTCCAGGGGACACAAGAAAATAATGAACGCGTCTGGGACAAGCTTTGTGTTCAATACTTTGTGACTTTAGAGCAGCTGAACCCAACTTCAGCTCGAAAACATTTCCACTGCCGTTTCTTCATTCTTTTGTGTCAAGTTGATGAAAAGATGCTGTCTTCATTTGCTTGTGTTTTCTTAACTGTCAGTGCGCTGAGCTCTCATCTAGCCAGCGTATGAAAAAAGCTGTTATCTCTGCTGCATGTGTGAAATACACTGCAGAAAGTCTGACTGGCTCTATTTCACCGGTGCTAATAAAACTACAGAGGACATCTCAGGTTTTCTGGGATGACTGAATATGTGCATGCCTTGTCTGTAAAATAATTAGCTGGATTAACTTGGATTAACCTGCAAAAAGAGAATAAGAGTCAGGGTCTCGTGTGGTACGACTCAGACGGGCATCTCTGGAGAGAGGGACCGTACCACAATGATTCTTTGAGAAGCTCTGGAGTTTCCCTCTCCCCCACATCCTGCGTTAATGTGGTGAAGATGCTCCCGTTTCCTCCCACAGTCTAAAGACCTGTACAGTAAGTCATGAGGACTGGAGACTCCAAACTGCCTACAGGCAGAGTGTGAGCGATTTTATGCCTCTGTATGTTCACCCTGGGAAAGAGTCTGTGCCTTCTACCCTCTGCATGCTGGGACGGGCTCCAGCTCTCCTGAGAGCCTGACAAAAATGAAGCCAGCAGGGAAAATGACTGAAATCATATTCAGTATGCATGACAGTATGTCAAACGCTCACGTCTGAAGAGGAGGCAATGCCATTCAGTTAAAAAAGTGCGGATCAAACTAGTGTGTCAGCACCTATCTGCCATGCTGAAGTGTCCTTGAGCAACATACTGACTCTCGACCAGCTCCACTGCAGTACAATGAAAATCGAGATATATGTTCCTCATATCTGCTGCAGATAAAATATAAAACATTGTTCTGTCTCCTCTCTAATTTGATATTACATTATTATACAGGATATTTATATGGAAACAGGGATTTTGACATGGTGATATATGACCCTACCTCTGACAACTTACAAAGCTGGGTGGTACGTTTTTATGACAACATAACAGATGAGTACAGGAAGAGAAGAGTGAGATTAGAAGAAACTCGACATACAACACGACTCTGTGAGGCTGTGCTTAGTCTATTGAAATATTTAGAATCGATCCTCTGGGAACCATGAATGTCTCTTCAACATTTTGTGAAAGCTTGTTTTCATCAGCGTTTGTTTCTTGGTTAGTTAGGTTACAAAACAACTACCAAACCGATTTCCGTGGCACTTTGTAGAGGGGTGGGGCACGACCCCAGCAACAACCCTTGCACATTTCCATAAAAAATAATATTAATCCACATGGACCTGCAAATCCTCAGATGTAGTGGGAACATCGTTTTTTGCAGCCAACAACCTTCGACAATTCTGGAGTCGGCGATCGTGAGGGAATTAAACAAGGTGTTTGTGAGGTAGATTTAATAGTTTTCAGTGGGTGAAACAAACACTGAGCTCAGGGAGTGTCACTCGACCTCGAGCCACTCAGGATGTCAAATGGGGCGAAAGATTTGAATGACTTTTTTGAATTTTCTGAAGGACACATATTTCTGCTAGGACACCATGAAAAAAGTGTTGTTGTACATAATAGGACCTTTAAATGTTGGAGTGGATCCAGATAAATTTGTGACTCCAAGAAGTGCTCTTGTAGTTTAGTTGATGTTGAGACATTTCATCATCTTTGACCTGCTGGTGACGCTGCAGAAAGGTCAATGCACTTATCACACATTGGAGCACGGTACATTTATGCCCCCCCCTCTTGGATAAGATCCCTGTGGGTCTCAATAGAAAAGGACGTTTACCTGCAGGGGGACACGCCTGAAGATGTTTCACCTTGCTGGATTTGGACCAAATATTGACAGTAGCTATTGTGTGCAACAGTAGCAACAGCGACTCCTACAACATAATGTAAAGATTGAGCATGTGTTGACTGTAAATAAAGGATATTGAAGTGTCGTTCTGATCAGACACTCTCCAGTGGACCTGGATTTCTTTGTTTACCAGGCATAGCGAGCACAAGCTTCAGTGTAGCCCATACGAGCACGGCCATCCTTCGAGCTTTGTGGAGCGAATCTAAAAAGTGAAGCCTAATTACATTTCTTAAATATGATGAACTGCATTAAAATATAGGATTGAATGTTTGAAAAAAGAAACCTTCACATCAGTGGCGTTAAAATGGTGCGAACGAAAGAATGAATTCACAGAAAGAAGCACACGATTTGAAAGAGGTTTTAACTCAGCTCCAAATGTGTTACCCAACCGAGCCGCGGCTGCTCCTCTTTCATCCATGTTTGTCGGGAAGTTCAGGATGTTATTGATCCTGACTACATTAGGCATGAGAAATAAATAATATCAGGGTATCGATTTCCCTTTTCCGAGGAGTTCTCCTCACATCTCGTTCATCTTAGCTTATGTAACTGCCCCAGTTATCCACTTCAGCCTCAACTAGTGTACGGTGCCACACATCTTGAGGCGCTGACAAAAACACATAGAGGAAGCTACACTTAAACATCAAAGAGTCTGTGCAGATCTTCCTCTAATCCATGAACACATAATGTAAAATGCTTCTCCATGTCAGCCGCCTGTTTATTTGGGGTTTCTGTGTGTACATTTTAATCTATTTCCTGCAGAGCAGAATTTAGAAAGTAAATTATTATTTAACTGCACGCCCACATTTTAAACCCTTCTTTTTGGCTTCGTGTCAACAGCTTAAAAACTTGGCTTCCACCCCTTCTTTGCTCCTCTGCATGGTGAAACATCGACCCGGGCCGGCAGATGCACACACAGACAAAGGAAACACAAAGCCTGAGAGGCTGTAACAAACACACACAGAAAAGACATAGAGCTGCCTGGGGGCCCGCTGCTGAGTGTCAGCTCTTTGTCCTGAGCGCTCGGGGGAAACACTTGGGCAAGAAAAGCCAGCTCCGTTTTGAAGGAGGAACTTTGGCAGCCTGCTGAGCAGTCAGGAACACGGATATGCATTTCAACGCACGGCATGTGCATGAAGCTCTTCGGCGTTGACGCAAACACACAAACAGCCTCATGCTTACAAGAGCTGAAATGCTTTGAGATGACGATGCAGAGACACACAGTGGTGGGGCTTCACCTGCATCTTTAACTGGGCAGACTGAGCGCTCCGAATTAAACAGCCTCATGAAAAATTCAGTCGGACTCGAGCATCTGAGCAGCATAAAGCAGCAACAAAATATTATCTTGTTGAAAGAAAATTCTCTCAATCTCTGACTTGATGCCTTTTATTAACACCTTTGTGTTGCAAATAGAGATTAACAGCAACATCTCTCTCTGACCCTCTGATAGCAGGTTTAGATTCTTCAGCTGGATGGAATAAGCTGCTGTGTCTTGACCCAGCGGGACCTGGCAATTCTGACTCATGTCTGAAGTTTCCACCCATTATCAGAGACCCTTTAAATCCTCACACAGGAGCAGCTGAGCACAGCTTTGGCTCCTTTTCATCGGTTTTAGAAACTGCCCTGCTCTGCTGGATCCTTCTCTGCACAGTCCATCCTCCCAAACCGGCTCAATGGCAACTGTTGCTGAAAAACCAGAGTCCAGATAATATAGAGGGTGCAGATGCTTGTGTCACTGTCAGCTTGCTACAGTCTGTTTAACTTGTCTAGTCTCGCCTCAGTAGGTGAGAATTTTATGTAACACTCAGTCTTCATTTGAGCGCAGATACAAGCTGTCCTCCTCTCATCTCGCAGTGCTCGACACCATTGTCTCATTAACTGCACCTTCTGCAGCTCTTTGCGGGGCCTCGAGAACTTTTGGGACTCGTTTAGCCCCTCTTCACTCGCTTTAATTGCTTTGAAAGCTCAAGAAGCTCTTTTTTTAGTGTCCCTTTGGAGCCACACTTTGTTTGATGTGGGCTTACGCACACGTACACACAAGCAAACGTGCAAAAAAAACCAAGCACAAACGCGGATAAATGTGCGACGAGCGAGCTGACAAACTGCGAGACAAAAAAGACAAATTGGAAGATCTGCATTCTCTCTGACACCGAGTATTCACCTGCCTCTCCTCCCACTCGGCCAACCTACACAATACACCTACACACGAGCCCTGAAATCCTCTTCACACAGACGGATTCCTCTGACACATTTTATTCCTCCTGCTTCCTCCCGCGGTGTGCTGTAAATCATTTTGTGAAATGCTTGATGCAGTTTAGTTGCCTTTCCTTTTCGTTAAATAATAAAGAAGCTGTGGATAATTGCTAGGTTCTGGCTCATCTCATCATTAAAAAACAAACAAATACACAACAACAAGTGTCTCTCATCTTTCTGCCGACCTTTCTGCACGACGGTGGGGAGGAAAAGCTTGAAAAACATCACACTTTCACCCTTCCTCTTTTCATCAGCCACTCTGCCGCTGCATCCGTGAATCCTTTGGTTCAAATGATCACACAGGCTTCATCACATGCACCCGTCTCAGTATCTGCTCAGTCCTCATATCCCAGGCACCAGTCTGATTTTCTTCTCTCTGCTCTGTGGCTCACACACACACTTCTTTCTGTTTCTGCAGTCGACGTTTCAATGCTCTGCAATACAACAAATTCACATATAACCGCCACAGAAACACGACAGCTCTGCCTATGAATTCTGCATGCATTCATAGAAAACTGCCTCTCCTTGTTCTCCCTCTCTAACATCAGCCTCACTGTTTCATTATCTGCCTCACAATTATCTTATCCTCCCACATCATCCCTGTAAAAGATCTTAACTTCTCAGAGTGAACGTATCTATGACTCATAAAAATAGTCTTTATATCCTTTAGGGGTGAGCAGACAACCGACGGTGATCTAGCAGGACTGTTTAACATACCAACGTGTGGGCTGGGATGTTTATTCAAGTTATTAGAAGCAACAACAAGACATCACATCAACTAAAAAAAGAAGAATTGCTGCTCACATGGTCTCGTCGTTCTGAAACTCTAGCTTCCCAGACACCTCATCGTAGTCCTCCCCGGACTTGGCAGTGCCCTCGGCTGTGTGGTAAGGCACCGCCACCTTCCCTCTGGCCCCGGATGTCCGGTGAACCTTCACCTGCATGTTGCCAACGCTCTCACTGATCCTTGTGGAGCTGCTCTCAAACGTAAAGATGCCGGCGTGGTCGTCATCGTAGATGGTTACCGTGGCAGTGTGAGCGTTGCCCAGGGCTGCCTTTGGAGGAGCGTGGGAGGACATGCCCACCGTGCTGTTGCTGGATGCGCTGGAACTCGGCTCCAGGACGGAGACCTCGGCGCGGTGCACGATACGTGGGTTACTGAGGCGCACGTAGAAGTGCTCGTCCTCTTCGAAAATGTCATCATCGATAACGCCAACAGTGAATTCTTTTGTTGTTTCACCGGGCTTGAAGACCAAAGTGCCCTCGGCAAACTCATAATCTGAGCCTGCGTTGGCTGTCCCATCCTCTGTGCGGTAGTCCACCTGCATGGCACAGGAACAGACACTTGTTAAATATTCAGTAACTGTAGTTATAATAAAATGGTGAATTATTAATATTTTCTGCCTGAAGCAAGTTGATTTTAAATTGACCTTGAGCATTCCCATTTTCCCACTTACCTTCACAGTGCAGCCACTTTCTCCTCCATGGCGGCCCACTGACAGCTTTAGTGAGCCACAATTCTCAAAGCACTGGTAGTGAAAGGGGTCAAACTGCATGTAGATGGTGTTGGGATCTTCCTCTTGCCCACTCGCCTCATGACAGCTCACGACCTTCCTGGCCTGATCAGCGGCGTGCTTTTTCAGGATGTTCCCGGCTCCGATCATCATGCGTGTGGCTTGGATGCGATAGAAGGCCCGACTCTTCTGCTGCTGGACCAGCACTTGGTAGTTGGCCATCTCAATCAGCTGCTCCATGTCCTTCTCTGGATGCCTCTGCTTTAAGCCTTTCAAAGTGCGAGCCATATCCCTTCGGGCCTCTTCCTCTTGATCTTGCTCCGTGCTACCTCCGCCTTCCTCCACCCCTTCCAGCATCCCATCCAGAGCTTCTTTAGGGTGAGTGTGGGAGTTCACACCCTGGCCGTCCATCTCCAAGTCCATTTTGGTGAACATGGCGTCGCCCTCTGACTCGATGATAATGCCGCGGGTCTTGTCTGTGCGATAACGCTTGTGGACGTACTTGTAGAAGAGCAGGCGCCTGTCTGCGATCCAGGCTTGCAGCACACAAAGGGGGAAGAAGAGGAAGGTGAGGACAGCCTCCCAGAGGGCCACCTCTCCGGGGGAGAACACAGACAGGATGAGGTACAGCCAGATGTAGGCGAACACGCTCCAGGCAGAAGTGACAAAAAACACCCGAAGGTGCTTTATTTTGCGGACTTCATTTTCTGGCACCACATAGACACAGATAGCGATGATAATGAACATGTTGAATGCAGCGCTGCCCACGATGGTGCTGGGGCCCAGAGATCCAGCCTCAAAGTTATGGCCGATCACTTCGATGACGGACAACAGGATCTCTGGTGCTGATGAGCCCAGTGCCATCAGGGTCAGGTTGGACACCGTCTCATTCCAGATGCGCACAGTCGTCGTGGTAATCTCACCGTTGGGCTTCTTGATGGTGATCTCCTTTTCCTGAGAGGTGATGACCTCAATAGACGACATGAAGCGGTCTGCGATGATGGACATGCCCAGGAACATGTATATAAGAGCTGCGAAGTAAACTATGGCGCGTGCAACCTTGTCGCCCACCGCAGGGTTTTGTGGGTTCCACAAGGGCAGCACCACACCCTCGGAGCAGTTACTCGCAGTTGAGCAGTTGTCTGCTTTGCTGTCAGCATCTTCATGGCCCTGGGAGAAATGAGTTACCCCCGGGAGCAGGACGAGCAGGAAAGAGATGAAAATATATGGACTGACGGGTGAAGAGCGGTTCAGGATAGTCTTGTGCAGTAACATGGTGACGATACTTGCAGTCTGCCGTCACATGTGAAGGTCTATGCAAACCTCGGAAAGACAGAACAAAGAGGAAATTTGCAGAGAAAATCAGATTGTTGCATTGATTACGTCAGATATTCATCTATTATGAGAATAAACTATACAGGGAAAGGGTCAACAACACAAAAGTCCTTACGCTCATGCTCTTTTGTATGCAAGTGATGTGGGATTTAACAGTTTGGTCGGTCCGAATTTGGAAAGCCAGAAGTATTGGCACCTACTAATCGTTGAGTCACTCGTATTGAACTACTCTGTCAAACTCCCACACATGTAATGTGGCCAATGTGTGCCGAGCAGCAGTGAAAAATGTTAACCCTCTGCACTGGAAATATTGAGGGGAAAACACTGACTCAGTTCACCGTGTACAGTCAAGTTAGATGAGAAGAAAAAATCTTCACTGACAACGAGTTAACGAGAAAGAGAAGCTGTTGTGAGGCAGCGCAGACGTCCTGGAATAAAGAAATATTTTAAGATTATTTGAAGGAGAAATTCATCTTACCTCTCAGCTCCATATTATTTAATGCTAACAAATGCAGCAAACATGTTTTTTCTCCCCATTTTATCTAAGCCTTTTAAACTATGTCATGGGACAAATTAAAATCATTTCACTGTGGTTTTCTTGGCAGCTCAGTGACCATCTTTACAGCTTGAGTGAGCAATTCAAAGAGCAGAGCGTCAATATACTCCAGAGGATTAACATCTGAATCAGTGTGAAGAGAGGGAAAAAGAGAAGAGAAATACCAGGGAGTGTAATCTACTGCTTCCAATTTCTGTCTCAAAAATTGGTTGCCCACCTGAAGCAGAGGAGATCTGTCAATGCTTCATGAGCATCAGGTAGGAAAAAAAGCAGCAATCTTCACTTTAACCTGCAGTTAAGGGGAGCGCCACCGCCACCAGTTTCCATCGAGGCTACATTTCAGGGGTTAAGCAGCGCAGCACAGCTGGAGAAAATGAACTTGTCAATTTTTTTTGTTGCCTCGTAAATAAATGAGGGACAGATTGTATTTGTGCAACAACAGCTTTATGCAGCAGCTCAACAGCTGTGTGCCGAGTGGAACGATCCGAACCATGGACAGCGACTCCTCCAGCCGGCAGGAGGAACCAACCATGAGTGAAATGTGACCGTCCACAAAAAGTCCTCACTTTCAAAACACTCCCATGAATCCTGAGTCCAAGAGTACATTGTGTACTTCATGTCATTTAGAGAGAGTTTAATATTCCACAGCTCTGTCATTTTCAGCGATAGCATAATATAATAATATAATTTTTTCTTTGGCAAACAACCCTGCACAAATTTTGAGTGGGTGATGTTTCTATGGCAAAAGCAAGCTCTCCAACTGGTGGGAATATAGGGATGAAGCTTTTTTTCTTTCTTTCTTTTCAAAAAAAAAATCAATGCTATAGAGACAAGAGGTGTAGCTACTTTCTACTGGTGTCAACCACTGTTCACTGACTCACATTTCTCGTTCGAATCACCAGGCAGCAATAAGCTAGCACAGGAAATGACTTTTAGTGGCACTCTGCCTTGTTTCCTTGAGAATACAGAGATTTCTTGTCAAAACAACAAATGAAGCTGAAGGTTTGTTTTTTTTCAGCTTAATTTGATCATTTGCAAACGTCGAGTCTCACCGAAAACATTTCATATATAGATTCTGAGGATGCAGTTCCCCTAGAGGAACTCAGGCAGTCCAAAACCACAATTCTCTGTGAGGCTAATATTTACCATTTATAATTATTTCAACAACAACCTCACTCCATCTGCTGAAAAAGCCCAGTGAGATTTCCCTCTTCCATTTCACACAATTTCACATGCAATCTTCAGCTATTCTAAAATTGAAAAACAACTCTGACCCAAATGAAATGATGATCTAATCGTCAGAAGTGTTCCTGTTTGGTTCGCAGGGGTCTCGGGTTGACAAGTAAACACTTGAACATAATGAGTCACATTTTGATGCCAGAAATGGTTTGTGAGCAAAGGTGTCTTTTTTTTCTCTCTCTTTTTTCAAATGGTGGCATTCTCAATTAGCAATGAGTGACTTCCTAAATGTCATTTCCACTGCCCTGGGAATGAAAAGTCAGGAACAAAATGGAGCAGAAACAGTGAGTGTAAACACAAGAGGGAAGTGGCTGTTTGCACACAACGTAATTCATTATATTGAACCAAACACCACAATCAGTAAACAGTAAGCAGATATGACAAGTGTGGTGTTGGTTTACATTCACTTATGAGCCTCACAGCCCGATGCCAACAGCGTAGTGGTGAAGAATCCAGATGTGCATGCAGGAATAGTGTTAGCACAGAATATGGTTAATATTGTCAGAAACTGAATTACTCACCCGGGTGCAGTTGTCTGTGAGTCAGCTCGGTGTGGAAGTTGTGGCCTCAGGAGATGAAGTTATCCTTCATATCGCTCTGTGGAAAAAACGGATTCTCTTAAATTCTAAAGAGACTTTTCAATTCTAACCAGACAGGATACCCACACATACAAGAGACTTTCAAGAAGCGTATTAAAAGCCACAGATGCGGGGATGTAGATTTAGCAGCTGGAGTCAAAAATATTACTGTAGAGACAATTCACAGATGTTAAGTTACAAATGGGTTCTGATACAACTAGATTACTGCACATTACAGACGCAGGAGAGAGGAGAGGAAAAAAGCCGATTATCCCATCATCAGCAGTCTGTGCATGAGGGACGAGCAGAGCGGTCCATTTGGTGCGCACAGCAGTCCCGCACACATACTCACAGAAAGATGGTTTTCAGCTGGACCCTGGTCGTAGCGGTTGTCTGTGTACCCTGCACCAGCTCAATGTGTGAAGACACCCCGTGTGCCATTCACACAGCAGGCTGCTTGTAATGGTGTTGGCTTGTTGCGCTGGTGTCTTGGAAATGACGCGTAGCTCTTCCCCGGTGCTTCTCCGCTATCTGTTTCTCCCCCTCCCCTGGCAGGCAGGTGCACTATACCTCAGCAAACTTAACACTGTCGGATTAGTTCATCTGATTAAATCCCCATCGTCTTCTTCTTCCACCTTCAGTAAACCTAAGTGCTTTTCTCCAAAAACCACAATGCGTTCTCAGCTTTATCCTGTCCAGGCTACGTGCGATTGTTGATGCGTAAAAATAATAAATAAAAAAAAAAACCTGTCTCTGTCTTCATTCGTCCCGCATTTATCAGTCAGAAATTCAACATTTCCTATTTAAAACAAAAAGCTTCAGGGTGTTTTTTCACCCGCGATTTGAAATGAGTGAGAACATGTTCTTTTCTGTCTGTCTGAGCCGGATAACGCAAAGAACCAAACTGGACTGCACATGAAGAGTAGGCGTTAATGAATGGTGAAGAATTGAGAGGACGCAAAACCACACACACGGATCAGGATGGAGATCAAGCAGAGGGATGGTGGCAGACAGATAGAATAAAAAAGAAGAGAGGAGTGTGGTGTTATGCAGATGGAAGCCTTGTCTTACTCTTGCGGTGGCCAGCTTTGGCACAAGAAACGATGAGCGAGATGGGGGAAAAAAAGCAGTAACACTGCAGAAACAGGGGAGGAGACGTTCACATTCAGCGCTACACGCACGCCAGGTCCTCCTGACTGCGCATCAGGAGTCTGAGGATGAATGAACGGTTCACTCCCAAATCCTCACGTTCAGCTCATTGTCGTTATCATCAGCCCATCACAAGCTGCTGTAAGCTCAAAGCTACAGAGACCAGATTCGTCCTGAGATGTTGCCTGTAGGTCTGTTGCAGTGTTTGGTGGTTTGATTTTTGTAATATAGTCTGTGTGGTTATAGACAGAGATGTACTTTAAATACGCATGAAGTTTTACCCTGAAATTATTATTTTTTCGGCATTTAAACGTGTGATCCATTATAAAACTGGTATAAGATCAAAACAGGATTGACAATTTTGGGGAAAATAAACAAACAAAACTTTGCAAAAAGAATGAAAAGGGTCGATTAAATTCTATGGGCCAGTAATCACATCCATATTACCCATGACAGTCTACCTCACAAGATTCTTGCACTGGTGAAAAATGGATTGGCAACTTTGCCATTCGAATGCCTGCCACAATTGTGGTGATCAAAAATAAAGGCATGCAGGTGATATCCTCTGTGCATCTGAAGGATGCTTTCTGAAGTCAGAGAAAGAAGGAGCCTTAGTTTCTCAAAGATTGAAGGACTAATTTATCTACGGTATTTGAAGAAGCTTTCGATATAGAACGGTTGAGTCGCACCATTGTGAGGCAAGCAGTCTCCAAATGCAGCCTCCGAAGGTTGTGGCCCTTGAATTGAGGGCATGCAGGAATGGATGTTGTACTTAGGCTACGCAAGCTATGCCATGCTTTTAGCTTAATCCTATGCTACACACTTCTACAGGTGGTATATCAGCATGTATTTACATTCAGAGTGATTAGGTGTAAACCTGTAGACATTTAGAATAATAGAACGAGCCATTTCAAAGTATATGTGAGGGTGAAAGGGGTTTGTCCTTCAGTCACTAAGTGAAATATTAGGCAAGTGGAAATTAGGACTCATCATGTGATCACCAACATCAGGAATAATTCTCTGGCTCCCACAAATGTCTGTATCTGAGAAGTCTAGTCTTCGACTCTGGAAGTGTCAGACCACAGTGTAAGAAAACAACATCCCCAGCCCTGGAGCAACAGTGCAAGCAAGGCTTAAAATACAGCTTTCATTTAGATAAAGTTAATTTAGTTTTTATTGGTGCATGATTGCCTGTAATAATGGTGGAAAGCCGGCAGATTACGCACCTGAAGGATTGGTTATGGCAAACCTTGCAGAGAAATAAAAGAGATTGCACAGAGATCTGGGGGACAGAGAGTGATGGGGGAGGAGAAACGCCCCAAATAACACGAGGAGGAGCAGCTCACTGGAATCTTGTGTTCCTGCAAAAGGGGACTTTAAGCCCATATGATGAAACCTGAAGGGTTTAAAATGTTACCTGTGAAGATGCTTCACTTGAAGAAGTCCCTCAAAGCACAGTTTTTATTCCAACACAACCTGTTTAAACCCAATAGGCTCACCTGAAACCTCCCTGTTGACTCAGTGTTTCATTAACGCAAGAGAGGAAACATAAATCACCCGCTTGAGTTTCGAGTAACTGACCCTTCTGTTTTTGTGTATATGTGTTGGTTGCTGCAGAAATGTTACACGAATGACAGAAATGTACGGTGGCCCTGAGAGCTCAACACACTGCAACTTAAGAAAACATCGTCAGTATTTGGTTGTGTTGCAAGTATTTGGTTGGGTTGGTAGCATTTTGAGTATTTGGTTGTATTGCAAGTATTTGGTTGTGTTGGTTGCATTGTGAGTATTTGGTTGTGTTGGTTGCATCGTGAGTATTTGGTTGTGTTGGTTGCATCGTGAGTATTTGGTTGTGTTGGTTGCATTGTGAGTATTTGGTTGTGTTGGTTGCATCGTGAGTATCAGGTTGCGTTGCAAGTATATGGTTGTGTTGGTTGCATTGTGAGTATTTGGTTGTGTTGTAAGTATTTGGTGTTGTGTCTATTGCACGTGTTCTCCTAAGTTGCAGTGGGTTGACCTCTCTGGCCCACCGCAGAAACTCCATATTTTGAATAAACATAGAGAAACATATGACACACTTTTAATTGGATCACATGTGTCTGAATATGAACAGATAAATATAATATTTCTTAAGATACCTCTGTCTTTATAGAGAAGAGTCAGATAGTGATGCTGTGTATATGTGCACATAGAATAAGAGAGAGGCAGGTGCTGCTCTGTGTAACCTGTGATACTAATAGACCTTTACCCCATGTGCACACACATACACACACTATTGTACTCTCCAGTGTGTTCAAACAAGCAATTATGTCTGTGACAGGCCAGCCACTGTATCTCCCCTACACTTCAGTCCCCTGTCCTTCAGCACCATGGACAGCACCTCTTCTCTAACACTGAGGGAGGAAGAACAAAATACAAACAGTAAAACATGTAACAGACACACACATAACAAACAACCTAAAAGGGTTTTAACCCACATATAAAAATATGATGATTAAGGGAATAAGTTTGAAGAGCTCAATTAACTTGTTATAATCTCACATAACATTATTGGTGAGAAAATGGTTACTTGGATGTGGGAGGGAAAGTATGAACATCCAATAACTGCAGTTTTCTGATAACATAAATTCAGTTACAATCTCAAGCTTTTGTGATGCATTTTCTGTTGAGCAGCTGCCTGCTCCTATGTAATATCTTCATCTGTGCCCTCTGGTCATGGACTTAATGTATTTTTGCTGGGTTGTTCATTGCATTAAAATATATGAAACTATAAAAAATATTTTGTTGTCTCCTATTGTGTAATATTGTCTGGTCATTTTTATGTAAAAACCATGCAAAGATCTTAAAAACCTCTTTTTGCAGCATGAAGATTTCCCGTCTGGCTCTTGTGCAAGGGGCTAAATTCCTGCTAGTTTAGATGTTGGTATGTTGACTATGACCTTTGACCTTAAAACCTTGAAACCGGGTCAGTACAATTTTAGAGAATGAGGAGCAAACTATAACTCAATAGGTGGACACATCTCTTTATTTCCTGCAATGAAGACGGAAAATTTCCACAGTCCTCACTCACATCAAGATACTTATTCATCTATGAGGACGCCGCAAAGTGTTTTAGCAGACGTTTTATTTTCCTCCTTTCTTTGTACGTTGGCAGCCTCAGGCCGAGATGCATTCAAAGTAACTGACCTAAAAGCAGGTTGTTCAGTGTGGTGATACTTCTTTTCAGACAGAGAGCGATAATATACACGGCATCTTAATTATTGTGTGCAGCGTTTGTGTTTAATGTTGTTATTCAGCTCTTTTCCTTTTCAGTTTCGCTGAATACTCTCACATCGCCATATTGTATTTGATCTTTTCAAATCAGTAACGAACGTCACTAGTTACTGCACAGTTTTTACAACATGTCCTCAAGGTTTTTTAAAATTTAAGAGTGCAATTTTAGACAAATATTATTTGATTTCTGGTTAGAGGGTAAAAAGCACTGGAGTTGTTTGTGTTGCTATGGCAACAGCTCTTCTGCATTGTGCGACTGGATGTTAAGGATGTTTTGTGGTCCTGCTGAGCCACTTTTTGGCAGATGCTTGTAAAAAAAAAGAGCTTTCCATAAATGTATTAAAAATAGGACAATGTTCAGTGAACCACTTGTTGATGCTTTACACCATATGACTTACCCTGGGGGGCTCTGTATGAGGATCAAGGAAAATGCTTTGTTTCTTTAAAGTCATGATTAACACATTGTTTGTTACCTCCACCAAAGAGGTTTCACCCCTGTCCATTTGCATGTTTGTTTGTAAGCAAGATTACACAAAATCTACTTGACAGATAGCACAAAGCTTGGTGGAAGGATGTAGTCTAAGTCAAAGATTTCGGCCGGGATCAGAGGGCAGATCCATCAACTTTTTAAATCACTTTTTTAAACATTGCAAGTTTGGACATTTGTGACATTTTTACTAATTTCCCAGGTAATATTTAAATAATCAGACATATTTAGGGGAAGATTTCTATAAAAGAATGCAATTTGGGAGCAGTTTGACTGAATTCAAGGGGACTGTTGGGCAGTCAGAAGACGCATTGTAATTTTGCTGTAACACAGTGATATAGGAGATGACACCAGGACACACTCTATCCTGAATGGCAGGATCTGTGCACTTTGAACCCCAACAACGTCTTCATTGCAACACAAAGCTGTTTGGCATTGTAAACGTGTCACTATAAAATGTATTCACTGGGTGTTAATGCCTCCGGGCCATACTGTGCCCTTTGGGTGCTTTCCTAACATAACTTTGATTTGTTTCCCCCGATTGTTAAAGTGATCAATAATGCTGTTAGAAGAAAACATTTCATTTAGGTCCAAAGGTGCAGCAGGTCCGGAGACATTCAATTGATCCCACCTTGTTTTTTTAGTGTATTGGTGGCATTGCTGATGACTCCCACACCCCTCTGCACCCGTGGGATTTGGTCCTGATATCTAGTAATTGCTGCAATATCCCACTAAACACTTCCCTCAGCTGTTCACTGCACAGCCTCAGCTGGGACCAGGCTGTGCCTTAATTCCCACAGAGGTAATGTGGCTGGGATTAATGAGTTATCATTCTGTGGCTTGAAGTCATAATACCCCTTTTTTACAGCTTCAAATCTCCTTCATATTTCTTCACGGTTTGTCTTCTGAATTATCAATGAGAATACCTTCTCCGCGACATGAGTTCACATGGATGCTCAAAGCACACATGAATTCAGCGTTCTGTTATGTGAGTAGGTCATTGGTAAGTCAATACCACTGTTTGACACCTAATGTGACCATCTGTTGCTGCCTCTGCCTCTCATTTGTTGCCATCTTGTGGCCAATTTAAAATCTGTCACAGTCTTTATGTCCACTAATCCGCCAGTGGAAACGTTCCTGTGATCACACATACAGAGTCGGACCAGATGTGGTAAATAGGTGCCGGTGTCAGTCGTCATCATTACAGCAGCTGTAACCGTTCATGAAGATATGACCAGAGATCAGCACAGGCTGTTTGAATAATGATAGTTTCATTTTATAGTAGAATAGAGTTGAAAAAGAGCTTTTCAATAATTTCACATTATTATGATATTGAGATCTGCATAACTGGCTTAAAGGCTGACAAGCTGTGGTCATAATATTTACGTTATTATTAAGACAGATAATACCATCCTATTTAGTAGTTAGTACACATAATTTGTTAAACTACCTCTGTATATTTCAAAAATGTTCATCCATGTGTGTTTATCACCTGTATCAGCTGCTTTGAATGAAATAAAAGCCAGAATGGCACTCAGAAGAGTACATACCTCCACCAAGGCCCAACAGTTCCATTATGAAACCACATTTAAATCTGCACCAATGTCACATAGATATCAGTTCCCTCAACATGCCAGGTACATTTTCCCCATCATGATCCATCACTTACTCTCTGAGAAATCAACAAATTGTTGGAAAAATCTCCCAATGCTAAAAAAAAGTGAAGAAGAATTTCCTGGATCAGCAATCTGAGATTCAATTTAACTGTTTTTATAGACACAAAGCTCCATATCTATATAAAATAAAATACAAAAAATATAGCATAAAATACAATCTTAGAAATTCACAAATCCAAGATAATTGGATTATTGTTAAGACTCACACAGGCATTTGTTCCAGTGTTTCCAGAAACAAGAGGAATATCTTGTGTCACTCTGTCGAGGCTCCGTTGAAGCCACTATGATGACATTTCAGTGTCAGTTAATCGACACATACATTTTTAAATAAAATCCCTCAAGACCGCATGGATAGTAGGAACATTACAGGCCACAAAGATCTGACTTGCACTGGTCCATCTTGGGATCTCTACTGTAACTGCACCACACGTATAGAATAGAGTACAGTCGGCTCTAAAGAGGGCTAACATCATCAGTACACATGTGATCTGCACCAAAATTTGTTCGGCTCCTCCCTGATCCATACCACATCCTTCATCCAAGTTTCATCATAATCCATCCAGTGTTTTTTGTGTTATATTTCTTACAAAGAAACCAACAGACAAATAGAGAGGGGTGAAAACAAGACCTCTGTGGCTGAGGTAAAAATGAATACATTCCTATAAATAATAACATTTTATTGGCATTTCTCTGCTGTATTTTGAGGTTCCATATGTTCCACATATGGTTTCCTGTTGTCATGCCTTTGCACTGTTCCAGACAGGGATGTGAAAATACATCGGGACCAACAGTTACTTATCTTCACCACTAGTGGGAGGTCTAAATCCAGCAATGAAACAGCAGCAAGTCTCCATGTTCCATTGGTCATGACTACAAGTCACCCACAGTTTTCAACCAGAGGTTTGATCACTGCAGTGTAGCATCGTTTGCGTGAAGCTTTAATAATGTGATCAATACATCACCAAGAATATAAAACATTATCATCTTCTTTTTTAAACACATTCTATTAAGTATCATATTATGAATTCCCAGCAGGTACAGACACCAACAAGAAAAATATAAGGCCATGAACACAAAACAATAGATTCTACAACTTTTCTTGAAACACAATCATCATCTTCATCCACTGACGGATAAAAATGTTTGACGTACATTTTTCAATGCAAAGTGACAAACATGTTTCAGTATCCTGACATGTTATCCCGATTATACTGTGATATTATGATATACTTATATAATATTTAATATCCCTATACATTTTTGAATGATTATATTATATTATATTATATTATATTATATTATATTATATTATATTATATTATATTATATTATATTATATTATCCTTTCACAACTTTACATGAAAAGTTTTTATTGGGCGGCTGTGGCTTAGGAGGTGGAGCAATTTTCCACTAGGTCAGGGGTTCAAACCCCAGCTTCTCTAGTCCACATGACAGTGTCCTTGAAAAAGATGCAATACTCCAATTTGCCCCTAACATCTGAGCTGACAGTGAAGGGTGTGTGTGATAGGAAAAGTGCAGCATATACGAGGCTTGTAGTCCATTTTACCATTTAAAAGTACAAATGTGCACAAGTGTGGAAATATAAGCAGTTCAATGGACGCAAACTCAGATAAATGGTGACCACTATAAGGGCAAGGGACCAACCTTTTTAGACTCCTCCCTCTGATGGTTGTGGTTGCAATCACACCGGCTGTGTTTATGATTTCTGAGCCGCTGGTTCACGATGGTTCCTCTCTCTCAGTTGTCAGGCACCAAAACACAGAAGGGACGTGCGCTGCCCCTGTTAAAAGAGGCTAAAACAACAAACTGATCAGCACACGTCAGGTGAGTCACCGCGGTGACAGGTACCAAACAGTGATTCTCAACATTGAGTGACGTGTTCGTGGTTTAACAACCCAATGTGTTTGATGAAACAGTACTGACCAGACTGTAGGGAACTCCCTTCCACTGACAGCAGTAAACCAAAATAGGCCTCAACCTCTGCTTCACCATTAAGGCTTTAACACACTAACCCAGATTGAAAACCACACATTCACCGCTATGTGCGGTAACCCAGATTTTATCATATTTTTAAGACAAGCTATCAGCCACCAGCCATGTGTACTTTATGTACTGGTACGATCATCAGAGGGAAGTGCCTTTACATTTCACTTTAAGATGTGGGTGGTGACCCTGCCTGTGTATATACAGACATGTAACTGGGCAAATCAGAGATGTATCCAGCAGGGCACAGGCAGCATAAGCGTCTTTCTGTTATTCATTTCAGTCAGTTTGTTGAGTTTTTACTTTGCTTGCTATCTATCTATCTATCTATCTATCTATCTATCTATCTATCTATCTATCTATCTATCTATCTATCTATCTATCTATCTATCTA
The DNA here is from genome assembly GCF_022539355.2 of Hippoglossus stenolepis. Lineage (NCBI taxonomy): Eukaryota > Metazoa > Chordata > Actinopteri > Pleuronectiformes > Pleuronectidae > Hippoglossus > Hippoglossus stenolepis. The sequence continues at coordinate 6,996,394 of NC_061497.1, read as the reverse complement.
TCTATCTATCTATCTATCTATCTATCTATCTATCTATCTATCTTTCTATCTATAATTGATTTCTGCCGGTCTGTGTTGAAATATGCTGAAAGATCAAAAATAGTTATTGATACGCAGTGTTGTTTTAGCAGTTACAGGCCGTTAACAGTAGTCCCATCAAATCAAACACAATCAGTGAATTCAGTTTTGATAGTGCGACAATCTTGGCAAAAAAGCAGATTCCTGCGCATATTACAATTTACAATTTGACACAAGAGATGCATAAATTATGCCCTGGGAAAACTGTGAAAATGCTGAAAATCATCCTGCCTCTCATCAAAATGTAATGGGACCCATACGACACCCTTCCACCAAGTTTTATAGAATTCTGTCCTGTTGGAGATGGAGCTCCAGTTGTTCACATCAAACATCAGAAGGGGGGGGAAGCTATCTCATTGACTTAGACTGAAATGTTTGTGATGTTGTGAGTAGAAAAGCATTTTAGAATGCACAAAACATCGATCCTCGAGACAAATGGGCCACAACAGCTGAGGATAGCTCCTGTGAAACACACAGCTTAGTCTGATGAGTCTGGATTCCTGCTGAGGTCTGCAGATGGTAGGGTTAGAATTTGGTGTTAGCAGCATGAGTCAATGTAGCCAACCTGCCTTGTGTCAGCAGTCCGGGCTGGTGGTGGTGTAATGGAATGAAGAATAAAAAGTTTTCCTGGCACACATCGGATCCCTTGATACCAATACATCAGTCTGCCACAGCATTCAAACCATGGTCAGCCATTACAATGTCAGCTACAGTTGAGTAGGTCTGTATCGGTTTGTATGTTCTGGATTCATCAACAGGTGGCGCTGCTGAGTTTAGTCAGAGTTGCTCAAAGGCATCTTGAGTTGAGAGTAAAAAGGAGATAGACCACGCCCACTTGTACTCACCTACATCATCACATCGTTGACGTTTGCCTCCAGATCATGACCCCCTAATTAAGGTATAATCTTATGGTATAAAAGATATTATGGTTGATGTTTTTTTTGCCATCCTTTTGAATGATCATGCTCATTCAGTCCCCAGAGGCTGCATACCAAGTTTGGTCAAAATCCATGATATATATTCTATCCATTTTAAAGTTACTGCATTAAGCCTAAACTTTGATGTCATGTTGTGACCTGCTGTGTGCAGGTTCTGACCCTGCCTCCAAACAACTAACTTATCCAAATCTAATGCAAATTAGATTTAAACTACCCGAGTTATTGCTGTGACAGGCAGGCAGGCAGACAAATGCCACCAATTTCAATACAAAACAGCTCCCTACTACATAAGGCAGGTGTAATTATTTATCCTGTTCAGTTCTGGCCGGTACTGCAGGAAGTGTCGTACTCCATCAATGATCTAATTTCGGTCTCACCGATCACATCACTGATCCGTGTGTTTCTCCCCATTCGAAAGCATTAGTCATTTAGATACAGGTGCACTCACCCCAGGTGGTGCTTCTGCAGTTGCCAGTGTGTTGCGGACAATAAACGACCAATTGGGATCACACAATAAGTGGTGAAGAGCTTAAGTAAATTGAATGCATAGTTCTATCTAAAACAGGTTAAGAGGCATAGACACCAAACAATACATATGTAAACTGTAAAATGGCTTGAATAGCTTTAGTATGTCAATGGGCAGGTGTTTGAAAGAGTAGCTATCAGTAATTAATACCAGTTGAAATGCTGTAGTTAGCTACAAGTAATGGATGCATGTTACAGACATGCAGCTTGTGCCACTCCAAGTGCAAGCTTGTCAAACACTGAAAAATCTATATGTATCAAAAATAATGATTCTATCATCCACTATTATGCAGTTATTAGTGTTTAATAAGCAGTTTATAATCCATTAACAAATGGTGTTGACGAAGAGGCATTCAAGCTCATGAAGCTGTGAGCGTGTCGGACAAAAAAAGCTAGGAACTGCATCACATCACATCGACCCCGTATGGTGACCATGGTCCTGACACATGTTGACATGTTGAGGCACATAACTCTCAAGAGCTGCTGTGAATCACTCCCACAAATACTGCGAGTGTTTTTTGGCTTTTCCAAGTCAGAAGTTGATTCTGACTTTGGCATTGGTCAGCAAAATGGTGCACAGGTCATACTGCAACAGTCAAAGTGTAAAGAAGCATTGTGGATTACATGTTAGCAGTGGTTAAAGTAATCATTTTAAAAAACGCCAACAAAATAGGAAGACGTAACTGTTAACAATTTAATGGATGTTGAGCGAATAGCTAATGGAGCAGAGAATTGAAAGAAATGACAGGTGATGGAGAGCAACAGCCTCACACATACCAGACGTACATTTCATGACATGAGGGATGACTGAGCGCTTTGTGGAGAGGGAATGATAGTGGGAGGGAGAACGGTGGAAAAAAGAGAGAGATACAGACAAAAGGAAAAACATTTGCAGCCTGCCCTGCCCCCTCATCAGTCTCTGGGGAACAAGGGATTATGGAAATGTATAAATGTGTGTGAGAGAGAGAGAGAGGAAGGGAGAGAGGGAGACTGACAGACAGAGAGGAGGGAGAGAGGAAGGAGAGAGCAAAAAAGAGAGGGAGGGAGACAGAGCAATGCCATTGGTCGACCGTTATAACACCAAGCGTGATAGAAATATTTCTCTCGCAGTCCAAGAAATAGAGAGGCAGAGACAGTAGACTCAGGAAACACATTCAGGTCTGTTTTCAAAATCTGTGGAAGAGAAGAAAAAAAAGACAGGAGGGTTCAGAAAGAGAGGAGGGCAGACAGAGGAGCAGATAAGGAAAAGGATGGACTAATTAACTTATGACCACTGAGGGCTTTGGAGATTTTTGCTTAAGAACAGGAGAGATTTCAAAATCAGATGCGACTCAACATGTAGTTGTTCTGCAGGGTCCTGGTCAGATTCTCCCCTTTTCTTCCCCCCTCCGAATTTAATTGTTTTACTCTACAAAGACAGATGTGAATGTTTTCTGGAGTAATCTGGGGGATGCGTCTGAGGGAGAGATGCAGAGCAGAGAATTCTGACATGGTGCCGACCCAAATTGACAGAGACGAGGAAAGAGTGGACTGTTCAGTGGCGGCAGACACGTCTCCAGCCAGACACAGGTATTCTCTACTCGACACTAAGATCAGTCCGGATATCGATCCATGCTAATTGAAACTATCGTCAATATCGTGCTCTGATCTTGTATTTTGTGTGAATGCGTGTTAGTGGCATTGTAATGTTAAATAGTCGTTTGAATTGGAACCTAACTCCAATATTTGGACATCTCCTTTCATTGCAAAATCAACATTGGCAGCCGGTAATTTGCTTTGTAAGGAAAACTGTGTGACGCGCAGAGAAATATCCACGATCAGATTCATATGGACGTAAATCATTTCTCAAAAATGTACTAATACAATAAGTAATATACCAGGAGAGTGTATTTGTAAACTATAACTCGCAGCTTATCTATATGTTTGTTTACTTACGTGTTGAATATGATATGCGTCACTACCAGTGTTCTTGATTTAGAGCAACAGATGAACTGAAAGCCATAAGACAAACTACTGACCTATTACAAGCCATAACCATCTTAGACAATAATCCTGTTTGAAACGCAACGCTGTGCTTTCTAATGACAAGAATCCTGTGCTTCTGTTGTCAGCGTGTCAGCCGCACACTTACTGTGAGGAACGAAAAGAGTATGTAGGTTTGTCTAAAGAGAAACCACAGGGAGGAGGAGGATACAGACATATTTTGCCTGTCAGAGACTCAAAAGAAGGGCATCAGGCCAACAACAGACATGTAAGTGCTTCCTAAATCAAAGCGAGAGAGGAGGGGGTCCATCCTGCTGTTAAGATACACAAAAGGGGACAAAGACACAGCCTGAGTGGAAGTGAAGCCACAGTCGGCCTGATTATTGATTGTTACTAAAACTGAGTGCTTTGCCTACCTGGACAACACGGACTCGACCTGCGTCAGAGGTGGAAAACAGTCAGTAGCCTCTACTAAAGTAGAGGGAGCAATAGATTCAGAGCAGAGAGGAGGAGAGGGGTTTCCCTGTCCTTTCTCTCGACCCTTCCCGTCGTCAGGCTGGCAGGCACAGCCACGGCATTCACCTTTGCGGCCTTCTGCTACATGCTCACCTTGGTGCTGTGCGCCTCTCTCATCTTCTTTGTCATATGGCAGGTGAGTGGCACAGTGCACGCCGGGTCCACAGCACACACACATACAGTGAGAACTAAAACGGGCGCATGTAGAGCCTGAGAACGCTCCACGCTGCATCCCACACAGGCAGACAAACACATACACACAACCCTGTACTTCTATGTCAGTGAGGACACTTATTGGCATAATGCATTCCCTACCCCCTTACCCTAACCTTAACCATCACAACTAAATGCCTAACCCCAATCTTTAACTAAACCCTAACCCTAACCCTAACCTCAACTTAATACTAACCCCCTTCCAACATCCCATTGAAAGTGGATCAGAAAGTGAGGACTGGCCAAAATGTCTGTAATGCTCAGGCTCAAAATGGTCCTCACATAAATATCTGTACAAGTATATATATACACACACACACACACACACACACACACACACACACACACACACACACACACACAGATAATGACATGCATAAATGCTACAGCTAAATCTCAAACCACAGTGAACTTGTACTTAATGGGACCATCTGACCTCTTAAAAGCCACCAAATGATACTTTTCTCACTGGGATTTCAAAAAACAAGCCCTGGCGACACTCAGATACAAATTTTTAGTTTGGATGAAACACCACCGAAAATAAAGAAGAATGTGTAAAACTCAGGATGAAAACTTTTGATTTGTGCTTTTCTTCATCTATTTCCACACATCAACTTCTAGCTGACCTGCTCCCTTGGTGGTTAATCACTAGTTGAATTAACTGGAGCTCTTCTGACCCTTGCTCAATTCAAAGACAGATTCCAGCCGACTCCATCTCCCCCACATTAAAGAAACATAGGATCGCAGAGTACTGACAATAAACTGTTCCTGCAACCTGCACGTAACGAGAGCAGGGAGGCAAAAAAAAGATAACCAACCTAAATCTTGCCACCAGACTGTTCAGTCAGTCTGCATCAGTCTGCCTGTGGCATTTTGACTGCTATTTGCACAGAGATCGCAGGAGACCAGTGCACCAGTGTCCAGACTCCAGAAACACTAAAGCTCGGATCCCTCACCTTCAACATGGAAGCAGAAATAATGTGAAATACAAAAAAAAACATCATTATGAATATATGACTTGAAATGACTAACGTACCAATTGACTAAGTGGGTGAGACGATGAGTCAGTGAGTGTATCTGTGTGTGAAAGAGACGAGCAGAAGAATGCGTCTGGCTCCGCGCTCGTGTTACTGAAACACTCACCGACCTATGATTTTGTTCACCCCTTCCCCCAAGGCTGCCTCCACCAGGAGGGTTCAGCACCCCGCTTCTACGCGGCTCTCCACCAATCAGAATCGCTCTGTAGTAACCATGGCACTCACTTAGGGGCCCACCATGTCGCCATGGAAACTGCATCTGTTTACAACAGAGCTAAGTGTGAAGGAAGATGAGGGAGAGACGTATAGACTCATATAGGGGAGATTACCAGCAGGGCTGTAGCTATTTCAAACGCAGAGAAGGCTTCACTGCTGTCAATCATCGGGGCGGTAAATCAGATGCTGACGCTCACTTATCTGCGAAAAATACCTTTTTTTTTTATGACTCTGTAATGAGCCAGTGAAATGAAGCATGCTATTTAAAAGCAGAACGGATGATAAGCACAAATTATTATTTTTCATAGAGCAATTAATCAGAGGGCCAGAGAGAAAAATTATACTCCCATACAGAGAGCACTTAGTGTTATCAGTGTTGTGCATCTACAATTCATCATATATTTACATTTAGCGCAAAAGGCCAAAGACACAAAATTATGGAGGGTTTCCTATAGATGTTTGGTACTCCTCTCGACAAAGCATACCTTTTTATCGAATTCCACAATTTTTTCAATGTGACAGCCTCCTGTGTCTCCATGGATATTCAGTTTCTACTGACATCAGGCTCATGAAATAAAGACTGGCCAGGAGGTTTAGGGGAGATGGAAATCAGAAAATATGGGGTCAAACCGAGAAAATGGATACCCAGCAGGGCGCATACATTGGCCAAGGTCCAACAGTCCCCTTAAATTCAATCAGGCTGCACCAAAGATAGAAACTCACTTCCATAAATGTGCCTACATTTTTTTCATCAAGAGCCATGAATAATTCCCTGCATGGGAAATCAGCGAAAGATAAAAAAGAAAACAAACAAAAAACGCCCTACCTCATGATGGAACAAATTTCAACATCTGTCCCCTGATCCTTATCCACACCGAAATCTAATGAGTTGGCCCATACTACATACTTCTACCAAGTTTATTGTTTTTATGTAATCGTGCTTAAAAACAAACAAACTCACCAACAAAAAGGACAGACGTGAAAACATAACCTCCTTGGAAGAGGTAAGAAACCAGGAGGAGAATTGAAATCAGAATTTCAGCTCCTCAGATAATGATATAAAAATAATAGGAGCTCATACAGAGAATAAAGGGGGAAAGGACAAGGCTGTAATTACAAATGCACATATTAACCATTCAATCACCATGTGTGTTCAAGCAAAGTGAGCAGTGTGGCTGCAGCTGAGCAGGATGCTCTTAGTGTGCTGCACAAGATGATTTCTTATGAGTGTGGCGTTGAAAAGATTCCAGCTGTGCCTTTTAATTACACTGTATATACATTACATACAGTATTTGCACTCATTGTGATTGTAAAGGTAACCAAATGAAAAACAAACTCACTCGCGTCTGTTATTTTTCAGATCATCGCTTTTGATGAGCTGCGCACAGACTTCAAAAACCCCATTGATCAGAGCAATCCCACCAGAGCGGTAAGAACCCTGCTGCTTCATTTCTTTCAAGAGTGATCAAAACCTCCTGCTCACACAGAGAATCCCTTCTACCCAGTTCCAAGAAGAACACGTCATTGGTTTACACTGGGCGACCCAGAACAAATCCAAGGTTTCACTAGGAGATTATTGCACATGACCTTCGATTTTGAGTTCATAAACAGACCGGTTTTATGAAGAAGGTCTTAAAATAAATCTACGTTTCATGAGAAACCCACAGTCGTGTATCTGTAATCACTTGGAAAATAATTTCATGTAAATGAATGATTTGTGATTTGCAAATTTGGATTGACACCTTTCTGCATTTATCCTGCCCATTAATCCTACAACGTCAAATATTTGTCGTACTTTGAAAACAGTTAGGGCTAATCCAGGCTTCCAGGTGATTGCAGCACCGACGCTCTCGGGCTCATTTCAACGCTCATTTGCATCCTGATTGAAACAATCAACCTTCTGCAAAGACGTGACCTGTTGGCTCAGTCAATTAAAGAGATTGATGCAAATGAAGCTGCTGTTTGTAGAATGAGATACTGCACAGTCACCACACAGCAACATTCCACCTTTGTAATAAAATGAAATGAAATAAAAAATCTGCAGTATAAAACATGAATTGTCCTAAAGTAAGGGCAGGTGTTTCTCTTCTCTTCCTGCAGCGTTGCTTCTATTTAATAAATAAAATGTTCTCTTTATCTTTTAAAAACATTTATTAATATTCAGTCAATACTAAGTGCCATTATTCATGCAACGTGTTACCAGCAGTTGCGAATGTCCCTCTCACAAGTTAGCTAATGTTCTAGAATTATGCACCGGAACTGCAAAGTGAGAGTGATGGGGAGTGGGAGAGAAAACTGCGAACAAACAGACAGTAGGAGTGTGGAGGCACGCCAGCTCCAGGGGGGTGGACACAATAACTGCAACACCTGTACAAAAGAAAAAAAAACGCACAATGCAATCAAATGGAGAAGCTCCGCTGGGAAGGTTCCGACCAAAGAGGATGTTTTGCTTTTCCTCCTCAGATGAAGGTGGAGAGGTGGAAAAGCATCATCCGAGCGTACTGACGGCACCGTTTTGTATCAAGGCTGTTGTGTTGGATTGCATATCATTGTACAGGTGTTTTTAAATCTGTAGCAGACGACCTAAACTTCAGAAGTAATAGGATCTGCCAGGATTCGCTGCTACTACCAGTCTCTCCCAAAATCAATAAACTGCCAAACAGAACGAGGACTTACATGGCGACAGCCTTCGGGAAAATCAACAGCAATGATCTCTGATGTTCAAACAGCTGATACAGTCTGCAATAAAAAAGCAGTAAATATTGCAGGGGGACGAACTGGAAGGGAGTAAACATGTGATTCCAAATCAGCTGTATGTGCACAGCCACGTATTACAGTCTCAAAGGGAAACGTATTGACATTGTAGGAAAACACGTTGTGTTTCGTAGACAAAAGGTGGAAAGCAGAATTATTGCCTCTTGACATGTCTAAAGGATGACTCACCCCCATAAAGAGCAGTGTCATGTTGAGAGGGTCTAGTGTTATAAATCTCAAATTATTTTTATAATAATAATAATAATAATTATTATTATTACTATTAAGATATTTATCTTATCTTATCTTAATGTTCTCTATAATCTATAATATTGTAAGGTCTCAACCTTACAGCTTGAAGTGCCTTGAGATAATGTATTTTGTGATTTGGCGCTACACAAATACAATTTAATTGAGTTGAAGCATGAAAAAACACATGACAAAAGTCATGCATTTCTTTACTTTAGATTAGATCACTAATCAAATCAAACTAAATACTTGTGCCTCTATTATTTGATTTGCATATAGTGAAATATCTAATCTGTCTTTGATTAATGTCGTCAGTTGTGCGTCCATTGCTGGAACAATTAAATATTCAGAGTGAATCAGGATGACCTGACACAGACTAAAGCACCTCAGGTAGAGTCCAGGGCTGCAAAACCCAAGCAGACCCACTGCAGAATAACTATTTATCTGTGCAATAACAAACCATACAGAGAACTCAGGATGTTGCTCTATGTAAAAGATTACATAGAGCAACTTAACAGCTGCAAATAAACAGTGAGGATGGAGACCCAGATTCTTGGTGTAGATCCGAGGCAAAAATCGACTTCCAGGTCACCATGGGAGGTTTGATATTGTGGCCACAGATTCATGAAAGGTGCAGCATGTGGCTCCAGCTGAATGGAATGGACATCTCAGAGGGATTAATACAGGAAGCTGGCATCCTGGAACTAAGAAAGACGACTCAATGTGTCATAAAATAAGTAGGAGAGCCTTTTCAGCCGTCTACATCTGAGACCAAATCCAGTTACACGGCCCTGGACTCACAGCGTGCTGCTGACAAATGTCTCACGATTGGTACTTTTGTTTACCTGCTCTATTAGCATCCTGGGGCTGGAGGAGAGATGGATATAATGAGGGAATAAACTGCAGCAAAACATCTCATTTCCCTTTGCTAGCCAAACAATGAACGCCAGAATAAAACATTTCCTGGCTGCTAATTGGTAAACGCAGGAGAAGATGGATGGATTCATTTCTATAATTGATAATTGGGGCTTCCCTCATGGCTCACCGGAGACTCCAAGCTGTTAGGTTTACAAGGCAAAGTGCCAGAGAAGCTGCACCATACATCACTGTCACTGCTCCACATGTAGCTGCGGTACCTTTCTAATGATCAACAGATTTATTTAGTTTAGTTTGAGCAACACACCATTTAGTTTGTTTATTTATTTTAAATATTTAGCTCAGGAAACCATCAAGAGACCAATCTCTCTCCTTCTCATCAGTTTCTCTTGTTTCACTATGTGTTCAAATGTAATGAACATGTTTGTTTTATTCTTTGAACAACTGTCACCATTTTCCCCAAATTCCAAATTACACAGACACTGGAATGAAATGGCTGCCATACAAGTAGAGATGCAGATTTAAGGCAAATCTGAAGTAGACCCTTAATTTTCTCTGGAGCTGTATAATGGAACATAAATTAGTTGGTTAGTTGGATACTTATTATTCATGGGTTATTATTTGATACCATAAGTTTGTTAATATTGTGTATTTCTGGTTCAGGAGGACGGGTATGACTTGTAAACATGGAGGCATCTTAACCTGCTCAATACATTTATAATTAAGCAACAATTTCTCTATGTTTTATTAACATGTCACTAAAATGAGTCAAACTGAAATTCTTTAAATCTGAATTTTCTAAATCCCAAAAGCACCTATTATTTCTGCCCTGGGATTTATTTCAAATAATTATATGATTATAGCATGTTAATCAGACTTTCTTCATATCCACTCCACAGAGGGAACGGATTCTCAACATCGAAAGAATCTGCAACCTGCTTCGCAGAGTGAGTAATCGCTGTTGCTCACCTGCTGCCGGCGGATGACTAAAACAGAACCCCCTCAGACAACCATGACCATTTGTCTGTCTGACCATTGTGAGGACCATGGCGTACTCTGATTCATTCCACACGTAACCCATCCTCGCCACCCGCCATCACTGCTCTATCTGCGCTCACACACACACTCACACACACACACACACGCACACAGCAGTGGAGAACAATGGTACAGTGCAGTGGGTTTTGTGCCTGTTGGGATTTGATTTCTTTTCTCATTTCGAGGCTTTCACAAAAAGAACTCGAGGTCGTCATGCTACTGGAATTTGTTCTGCCCTTCTGTGTATGAAGCCACTGATTTGCAGATGTTTGCTAATATTGACAGATAGTTTGATTTATTGATTCATTATTTTCCATAGTGGTGAACCGCAAGGAACCTAAGTGCCACTGATACTTAACCACTCCATCGCCCTATAATTGAACAATAAATTAGATGGTACATATACTTTCAATACCTTTAATGTAGTGCACTTATGGATATAATAACATATATCTGCTGCAGAGGGAGAGGATGTGCAAGAAGGTAGAATAATAACAACTGTGTAGCATTAACTTAAAAAATTATATTTCTGATCAGATTAGAGAGATGATCAGTTTTCCAGCAATAAGACTACATTGGCATTTAGTTTTTACCCCCTGGTTTGTTTAATTTTAAACAAGGTAATGCAAAAACTACGGGACAGATTTTAACCTATTGGCAGGATATTGTATGAGTTGGGGAAGAACACTTTAGCGCAGATCCTGACCCAAGGTCAGATCCAGGATTTATTGTTTTACCTTCTCTAACAATGTGAGATATTTTATAATAATAATTGGATTATGATTTTTTTTATTAAAAAATCAGGCATGTTTAGGGGGCTGATATCTATGAGTGTATGAAAATTGGTGCAGATTCAGATAAAAATCCTGTTGGGCCTTGGTGGAGGCATACACTCTCCTCATTTTGACTTAATGTTTTTGTGTGACATTGTGTAAATGCAAACTCAGCCCAGAGGCTTATTTTGCCCTGTTTATAGAGACGCTGTATTTGTCCAGTCACTAATCTGTCTTGTAAAACAAAGAGATCTGCTGATTTAAGTGTTATTCCTTTAAAGCAGCTAAAAATCTATATTTTTCTGCTGATGATCTTCGTGTAATGCAAAGGGGACACCTCTGTGTGAACTCACTCAGAGTAATCTCCCAATTCTGCCACCTGAATCCACCGTGCACTATGCTCAGCACCAAACAACACATAGAAAGACTTAGCAAATAGCTGGTTAACATGGTGATGTCTTAGGCAGCAACAGCACCAGGTTTTATACCCTTTAGAGATGTGAGTAAAAGCAAAGCAGAATTAGAGTTAGTGTAAGAGTCAGATTGGACTTTCAACATGTACAGATGCATCAGTCATACCCACACATTTTTCTGTCACTGTTTTTCCTTTCTGACGGAAAGATGATGTCTCCATTGATATCCAATAAACTCTCATTATTATCTCAGTTGTTATTCCTGCCAGGGAAAGAGTTGTCAATGAGCACAAGACCAAAGCAATGTGTAGATCTGTGGCTCAGAGGTATAGATCAAGCCGAGAGATTTAAGTCACCTCAACAACAAATAGTTTGTCAAACTAAACTAAAATTGCAAATAATGCACGCAGGTAGAAGTACTTGAGTAAAGTAAGTAAGTGCTTGCTATAGTATTATAAAAATTAGCCTATTCCCTAATGTAACAGTCTATTACAACATTATGACTGAGACTCAGCCTATTCCGATACCATTGTATTTTGTTTCTTCACCAGGGATGGTGCTGCTGCTGATTATTATTAAGGCATAACCACCCTAACCCTATCACACATATGCGAATGTGTAGTGAACCTTAACCTCCTGTTCACTTCCATTATGTGTAAGTGAGGAGGCGAATGAAAGATTTGCTTCCATTGGAAAGGCAAATCACAGCGTGTTGAGGGAGGCGGGGTCTAATGTTATCTGCACTGATTGGCTCATTGAATTGGAATTCCCTTCTAATTATTGATTGGGAGTTGGAGTCAATCCCAGCTGACGTTAGGCGACAAGCAAGTGGCACCCTGTACAAGTCGCCACATCATAGAGCCAACACATAGAACAGCCATTCACACTTATATCACACCTACGCATAATTTAGAGTCAATTTAATCCCAATTAGCATGTCTTTAAATCACATTACTAGTCAAGTAAAGTGCAGATACATAAAAATATACTTAAGTACATAATGAGGTCAAAAATGTATTTAGTTACATCCCGCCACTCTTAAAACCTGTCTACATCCCGTGTGCTCTTAGTATTTTAGTTTTCGTGTGTTTTTGCTGCACTGTAATAACCTCATCACTAAATAATGTGCAGACCTATAAAAAGACTGTGTGTGTGTGTGTGTGTGTGTGTGTGTGTGTGTGTGTGTGTGTGTGTGTGTGTGTGTGTGTGTGTGTTCTGGTTAGTTGGTGGTCCCGGAGTACTCCATCCACGGACTCTTCTGTCTGATGTTCATGTGTGCTGGAGAGTGGGTCACACTCGGCCTGAATATCCCACTGCTCTTCTACCATCTGTGGAGGTACAGTCCCAGAAACAGATGTCTGACACGCTTCCATTACTCTGGTGGCTGAATGAGCCAAAACCTCACTGCTCTTTTCCCAGGTTTTTTCACCGGCCAGCCGACGGGTCAGAGGTCATGTACGATCCGGTCAGTGTGATGAACGCCGACATCCTCAACTACTGCCAGAAGGAGTCGTGGTGTAAGATGGGCTTTTATCTGCTCTCTTTCTTCTATTATCTCTACAGGTACGTACAACATCACAATTTTTTCATTTACCGCAATCCTTTGCTAATGTTGTGATATTATATGAACTTCAAAAGTTGTGAAACAAGCAGCACAATCACTTTTCTGTCCCCACCTCTTTTTTATTTGTTGCCCTGGTCTATTTCCTGCTGAAGTATGGTCTATGCCTTGGTGAGCTTTTAACTCACGGGAGATCTGGAGAGAGAAAAAAGGGAAATATCTGTAAGAAAGACTCAGAAGAATGAACTGGACACTTCAACTCTTCCTCTCTCCATACTCCCACCCCTGGCTTGGGTTTCCAACAGTCAAAACAAGGACAAACCAAGACCAACCCGAGTGATAATGTGAATGTAAAGGTGTCGCCTCCACTCGATTATGTCGCTTTATCCCAGATACTGCTGTCGGTCAGCCAGACGAAGTTTTGGAGGATGGGAATGAAACAGAATGAGGACGCAGAAGGTGTTTGTGTTGCCTTTGACCCATTATAAGATTTTAACAATATGAAGGGCTGGAGTTTTTTTTCCCCATGCTGCTCTTACTGCTACAGTCGCTCAACTCACTGTGAATCTCCAAACACTTTGGAAAAGGAAATAATCCATGTGCATTCTGAGAGTTTGAAAAGCAGGATTGTGTTGGTGTCATTCCATGTGTAAAATATTTGCTTTGGTTGTGTTACAGGTTAATAAAACTGTAAGAAACAGGTTGAATAGGGCAGGAGAACTTTAACACGTTGTAAGAAACGCAGGAGGCCTTGCAGGGAAATAACGCTTTTTAACCAGGATGAAAATAAAGCATTGGCCAAGACATCATTGCCTTGATGATAACCTCCACCAAATGTTGAATTTCACACTGTAACTAAAGCATCAAAGAAATAATCATAGGTTTGACTGTAAGAGTCAATGCTTTGTGGTGTGTATTTAAATAAGTTCAAGTCCATAGCTGTGAGGGCCTATTATTCCAGGTTCATGCTTTCTGAGGAGCTTAAGGCTCAGGCATATGACATCAAAAAAGTTTATATCTAAAAAACATTGTGCCAAATTTAAACAAGAAGTCAATTTGTTCAAGTGAAAAGAAAAATTATGAGTATCTGTATCTACATGCTGTGTTGTTACTGCCAGGCCATGACTTTTATTTTTTCACTCTTAAACACACGTTAGACCTTGGCGCAATGTTTTTTACTTAAAAAAGTAGAAACTTAGTTCTGTCGTAATTCTTTTTGTATGTGTGCAGGGAGCGCCTTATTCCTATTTCCTATTCCTAGTGACGTTTACTCTTAATCATCTGCATCTATACTATAGTCATTTTAGCACAGCAGCTCTTCTCTAAAAATGAGGTAGATTATAGAAAATATCATGTACAAAAAGCAATTTAAAAACAGCAAACTAGCAATGTAATAGGATTCATGAGACATGTCGATGCAGTTTTATTCAGTGTGTGTAATGATAGTGTGTGGGACGCAAGTGACACATGAGACAACAGTGACTCTATGACAGCGTCTCAGTTATTTAAGAAGTGTAAAGACAGCGAAGTCGCTTCAAAACATCTACAATCATATAATCAAGGTTTTAAGGGACGTTTTAAGGTTTTGCTGATGACTGAGATTTGTAAACAGCGAAGCCTTTTCTCAGCTGGTGCCACCTTCGCTATCATGTGTGCATACTTTAGGAGCATAAACTGTGGGACTCACTTCCGCAAAGAAATGTGTTGAATACTGCAGCCTGTTGAAGTAATTGATTATGTCAAAAATTCACACCCTAACATCTGTTCTTTCTGATTTTTCATTCAAAATATCATAAAATCATTGGGCACTGTAGTTTGAAGCAAATTTTACTAGGTAAATGAGTAAATAGTGGATTTCTTGGGAACTATACTCAGCAGCGTAGTGATACGTATTTCCAACAGCAGGACAGTGAATGTTGGATCAAAAAAATACAGTGCCCTGGTTCATCGTAATGAATGAACACGATAGCCAGTTCAATACTATGCGCTCTTTAAGCTTTTAATACTTGGCTTTTACAATAGAAGAGATAGGAATAAATCATCGCTGGTTTTGGTCTTCTTGTGGAATGTGTTGACAATTTAAAAAATGTGGAACATCAACAGACTTGTCCTCTAAATATGTTAACTGTGATGCACATGACACTAGAATGGCACTCAGTGGAGCGCAGACCTCCGCCAAGGCCCACAGAGGAAACTCTTCCCACAGATCTGGATATTATGGATGCCAATTTCTTCCAGATATATCCTCATTATCTCAGCTACACATTGGTAGTAGTTTGTATTTTGTACAAAACAGCGGCTGAGAATAGATTCCCCCCCAATAAAAACATATATATATATATATATATATATCACTTTAATCTGGTAATCTGGATTTTTGTTCTGATCTGCACCAAGTGGTAAACAGTCATAGATATTCACCTCCTAAATATGCCTGATTAAAAAATAAAATCATAGCCCTTGCATTATTCCCTGAGAAAATGGCAAAATAAAGATCACGTTGTTAACAAGAATGGCACTTAGTAGAGCGCATACCTCCACCAAGACCCAACCCATAAATTGAATTAAGCCATCAACATCTCGCAATGACAAAGAAACCCTGAATTCCTGGATGGCGTCTTCATTGACTCAGCACATCCTTCCACCAAGTACCATGTTAATCCATCCAGTGTTTTTTGTGACAAACAACCAAACAAACCAATCGACTGGGGAGAAAAAATAACCTCCTTAGCTCGACAAAATTACCTAAATCCATCTGTATTGACTAATTGTTAAGTTAGCTTTCATTTGCTTTGCATTTCAGACATTTTCTTGACATTTACTGAATTAAAATGTAATGTTATAGTTTCCCTGTGGAGCATTTTCAATATTGAGCATTGTCATATTTAAACCTTAAATCCCAGTTGTCAGCGTCGGAGTCTCTCGGCTGAAGCGACTTCAATAGTTCGACAGTGCTCACGAAGACAGAGTAGACAGTATGTGTTGTGCCAAATGATGTTCCCATGAAATTAATCACAGGACACTGAGACCTCAAAACTCTGCCAACAGTGTGAGCGTGTTGAGTCTGGACAATCACTATAAAAGCACAGGAACATGAGGGAAGGGGGAGACACGCAGCTCGGTTGAATGTCATTACGTACTTGCTCTAAACAAAGCATTTTAGACAATTGTATTTAAGTATATCTATTTGTATCTGTCTTTTATACATTTATCATTAATGTACGCTACAGTCAATTTGGTGGATTACTTTATATTTATTAGGTTACACTACACTGTACAGCAATTCACATGCTGTATTCTAATAAAACAGTGATACCAAAACCATGATCTCTTCTTCAGTGTCTGATTTCGTGCCCATCTGTGAGGAGTTTTGCAGACACGATGCTCTGCCAGCGCCAGAGATGGAGAGAGATGTAACTCTGAGGATGATGAGGGGGAATTTTTTTCAGGAAAGACGAGTGGCTGAGCAGCAAAGCTGTCGAAAAACAGCTGCGCGGAGAAGTGGTTCCAGAGACATTCACGCAGCCTCTTAAAAGGCACCGAAATAACTGAATTCAATGAGAAAGCCTCAGTGCTCTGAAAAGAGCTGGAGAGGCAGCGGAGAGAGGGTGATAGCCTTTCATTAAAGTCTACACGTCCATTATGCTAACATTTCAAATTATAGGGCCCTGCATGTCTGTTTGAGTAAGTTGACAGAAGAAATCACAAATGAAATTGTCACTGCGTCTGTGGCACGTTTATACAATTTTGTGACTCCATCCCTTAGCTACATCTTTTTCCCCTCTGATTTCAAAAGGAAAAAAGGAAGAAAATGCTGAGTGTGTCCCTGGGACACCTCAGGGACTCATTTGTAGCGTGTGTGAGGTTTGCCAGGTTATCACTTGTCTAAACAATGATTCAGACAGAAAACAGAGCAACAACAAGGCTCCGAGCAGGCGTTTTCCCTCTGTTTGAAAAGGACTTATCATTCCCCGCTGTCACCATGGAAACTAAATTGTATTAGAGGTTCCTGCTGCCTCACTCTGAGGCGCTCACTCCAAACAGAAAAATCCAATTCAAGTTGGTGTACATGCCTGGCAGCACTGCTCGTCTGTACAAGACGTTTTTTTTTTGTAACATCCAGTACATATAACAGCTTCATGTGTGTAGTCATGACAACCAAACCCCTAATGCCTCTATAGATGGCACCTGCTAATGCCAGGCCACACACATGCATGCACATATGCACGCAATTGCTCAGTCACTCACAACACATGCATCTGTTTCTCATTCTCCCTCATCCCACAGTTCACACTGTTACACACTCATCATCCCGGGCTCTTCCTTTTTCAGCACCCTCCACCGCGATAATTGTCTCAACTCCTTTCCCCTCTCTCCTACGTCTGTGCTCTCCACGTTGCCATGGAAACTGGCTACAACTGATGGGACTGAAATGTTGCGATTGGCATGTACAATTGGCTTGTGCACACACACACACACACACACACACTAATACACGTACACACATGCAAACACAGACACACACACACGTTTGCTCATTCATTAATATGCAAGGCACTCTTAGTTGTTGCATATGATTATGGCTGTACAGACGTGCAACCACAGGAAAATCATAATTGCAAATATTAAGCTCACACACTAGATAAGTTAACATGTAATTCAAGTTTGATGTCAAGTGTTATCGGTAGAATAGAAGAGACATGACAGCACCACAGGGAAAACTGAACCATTTCATTTTAAAGCTTGCATTTGTTTCTAAATGAAAGAGCAGAAAGAAAAAAGTACTCAACTCAGTTTCATATTTTTGTTGATTATGAAATGAAGTTGTTGTGATTGATGTTTTTTTCATCCCACAAATGAAAAGGGAGCAGATGTGCTTTCTTAAAAATGACTGTTTGTGTCCAAGATTGTGTCAAACCTGTTCACACTGGTGTTTTTATTTGGGCTGTGGATCGTCTGTCCAAACTGAGGGTGACTCACTCTGACTGTCAGCTCATGTCTCATCTATAAAAACATCCATTGCTTTCCTTTGTAACCAAAGACAATCTCCAATTAACGACCTGATATATATATTTTTAACAAATCACAAATTTTCATACGTCGTTGTTTTATCAAACATCTTAAAATATTTGACCTTGAAAAAGCATCTTTGCTAAAATTTTGACCAAATCAGTGCTGTTATTATTTACTGTGACGGGGATAAAACAAATAGTCTGTAGCTGTGCTGGTATTTTTGTAAGACATGTAGTGGAAAATGAAGGCTGTTGCTATGTGGTTAAATTCCTGAGGCATTTTTAAGGCTATTTTAAAGAAGGAGCACGACTCAGGTGTAGTCAGACGGGTCTGTTCAAAAATAATCTAGAAATTAAATTTTAAAATCAAATCGCAGTATATTTCTTATGAATGAGCCTTGTGCCTTTTGAGGTATCGGTGTCTGTGTTAGTTTTACTCCTGATCACAGACAGCTGTAAAAGAGGAGGAGCAGCCGATCAGCTGAAGTACTCATTGACTAATAGTAGATACATATACTGTACATATATCTATACATACTTTTGACAAGAATGTAACTGTATTCTACTTCATTGTGGCTAAAAACCCTGCAGTAAAAATTCTAAAAAACAGCACATCCATGAAAGGCTAGAAGTGCTGTCACTCTCTATGTTACATGTCGGTGTTCACATCATATTGTACAGTTCAGCCTAAAGCATGCATTTCTAAATCACATTGTGTCCTTACATCTTTCCACTGATATAGTTTAGAAAAGAGTGGGAGTTGGTGCGTCTCTATCTGAGGCATCTGAGTTAGATATGAAAGTCCCTGAGCGTAGACACTACAATGTACTGTTAGTTAACAACCTGACCTTGGGTACTGCTTGGGGACAGTACAAAGAGTATGTGTGGAATGAGACAGGCTCTATTCTCCTTAAGGTGCTGTACAGATATAAATTTCCTTCACACTGGTTGCATGTCACAATATGAAAGGACTGTACATACGAATGGAATGTTAGAGTGATTTGTCTTTATTATTTACTGACTAATGAAAATAACTGAACTCATATGAAAACTAGAGAACTCGATTGATGGGATACCACCTCCAAATCCCAACAGTCCGTCTTAAATTCAGTCAAGCTGCTTCAAATGACCCACTCTTATAGATATCAGTTCCCAAAATGTCTCCGATCACACAATGGTAAAGGAATGTCTCCTGATCCAGATCCACACCAAATTGAATGGATTCTCCCCTGACCCATAACACGTCCATTAAGTTTCATGGTAATCTGTTCTGTTGCTTGTAGCTTACAAACAAACAAATAAACTTACTAACCAGCAAACAAGGAGAAAACATAACCTTCTTGGTGGAGGTAATAACATTAATATCACAATTTACCGTGTGTTTTTCCAGAATTCTAAAGTGAAAAAAACATACACACAGTAAATACACACACATACATGCATGCATATACGTAAAACCTTTGAGGCTTATTTATTAATTCAGCCTGAATCAGTCACCATGCAGACGGCTGTGACATTATACAAGTGGAGCCGTAATTACCTTTTAGCATATTGAAAAACAACACAAAATAGCTTGAGCGCTGTGTGGGCGGGGCCAGAGGGCAGCTGTAATGTAAATGGCTTTCAAAGGTGGAAAATGAGGGGTTGCAACTGCACAGAGCAGTTTAGTGCATGTTTAGAGAACAATGATTTGCAGTGTATGGTAAATGTAGGGGGGTGTATGATTGAGAAAGGTTCATGATGGACCACGTTTTAAGACAACACCTGCCTGTTAGTAGAGAGAGGTCAAAATAAGTTAGAAAAGAGGCTCAGCATTGGAAAGAAAACCCACATGCAACAGTTTATCATGGAACATTTTCTTCTTAAGAAACTGTTCAAACAACTATCCTCACAGTGATGCACCCAGAAGGTCCACAGCTACAAAAAAAGTTAAATTTTAGACTTTTGGTATCACTTGAAATGAAATTTAAGATCAAACTCATGATGGATATACAAACAAAAAGAGAGAATACACTTGTTCCGTGTGAAAACACATTTTTCTGTCAGACTCCACTGCCTTGATCGCCATTGTGCAATTTGCTTTATAAACATTTTTCAGGCACTTTACCCATGTTCACAACTCAGCTAGACAAGTAGGGCATTAGTTAAATGTGTAAACTTAACCAGAAACACACTCACATGACGCAGCCAACCAGAACTAATAATTCTTCCTTCTTTAAATTTTCCCCGTGACATTTGGTGGTGATCTGACTAAAATAAATTAAGACCCATTCAATCTGAATGTAAGACAATTTCATACTTTTTAATGGTCCTTTTATTTGTAAAAGTGAATTTCAGACACTCTTCAGACTTTTTAAAGGCCACCCTGTATGCACCATGAAATGAAAGAAACACCCTGTCACCTCCACATTGACTCAACCTGCTCAGAAGCATCACTTAAAAAAAAGAACATTGCTTTCATGCTAATTGAGTCAATTTTCCAGGAGCGTCTGACAGTATTTTCTGATACTAATAGATCTCATGTACTTTTTGTTCCTTTGGAGTCATTTATGCAGAACAGATTCAAAGCTGAAGCGTGACAGATGACTGGTGAACGTCTGCTATTAAGTGTGTATGGAGAGAAGATCCTTTTGAACGGGAGAAGAATAAAAGGGTGGAGATGGTTGTTAAAAAGGGAGCCCAGCTTTTAGCTGATATCTTTACAGGCTAATAGCTGTCTGTCAAACTTTCACTGGTTTTGACTGAAATCGTCACAAAACATAAATGCATTTTTCTACATATTCAATGTTAGGTCAATATTGTAAAACTTAGAACTCCCCCATATTAAAGTGATATTACTCTGTCTTCTCTACAACCCTTAGACAGCTTCAAATAAATGCAATGAAGATGCATGATGCAGTTCTCTTTTGTATTTGTTTATTTCAAATGTATTTCACAAATAACAATACGCAACAAGGAAGACACTGTAAATAAACATGGTAAAATGGGGTGACCCAGTCATTTTGGAACGGAATAAGACATTATTATTTACCTGTTTGGTTCAGTTAATGTTTGTTTTCTCATTAAAAGTAAAAAGAGTAAATTCATAATATTTCCCCTCATTTCATCATAAGGAAATGAAAAGGCTGACAGTGTCCCGTTGGGAGGCTAAAGCCTTAGAAAACTCAGAACAGAGACTTTTAATGGGGACTGACTTTACCTTGTAGCGGATCACGTTGCTGTGAGGTCTCGAAGTGAAAATGCAAAGAATTAGAAGGAGTGATCCATCATTTTCTAACTGGAGCGCAGGCTTGCAGGTGAGAGCTGATGAAAATTGTCAGCTCCCTGCATGTCCCCGGTAACAGCACCGGTTATTACTTGTGGTCCATGTAAATGAAAAATGGATTCACATTTAAAGTTACCACTGGGTTCTTTGCAAAATCACAAGGATATTGTGCGATGGTTTTGGTCCCTTTCCAGCCGACGGCTTTCTTTTTTCAGTAGATATAAGGGAAGATCCTGTAGGGGACGCGGCGACAGTAGGTGTCCCACGCTATTCCGTATTTGGTCCGGCACATTCTCTCGTCCCGGTCCTCTCGGTGGATCAGCAGCACGGCGAAATATATGACGTAGAAGTAAGGCATTAGATGTGAGAATCCTGAGGAAAAGAGAAACATGGACTTTTTAGCAGAAAATATTTCAATGACATATCAAACAGTAGAATGTCACTCAGTAGAGCACATACCGCCCAACAGCTCCCTTTGAGTCAATCAAGCGGCACCAAATTTCCCACACTCATAGATTTCAGTTCCTTAAATGTGTCTAATTGTTTTTCATCAAGATCCATGAATTGTTCCCTGGGAAAATGGTGAACATGGTGAAAAATTGCCAAACTCTCAATGTAGCTGGATCTGCCCCCTGATCCAGATCTGCACTCAAATTTAATTGGTACTTCCCGGACTCCTACCGCATCCTTCTTCCAAATTTCCTGGCAATCTGTTCAGTAGCTTTGTGTAATCTTCCTTAAAATCAAACACACAAACCACCCAACAAACTGACAGAGGTGAAAACATAACCTCCTTGGCAGTGGTAAAAACTATAAAATATTTATTAGCCATTCATGAAATCATGAATTCCAAATGATCATAAAAACACAGAAAAACTAATCCATTATTATCGTTACACCTACTATCATGGTAAATGATCTTTGTTTGTGTAGTACAGTTTTGCCATTCACCCATTCACACACACATTCATACATATGCGCCCCACTTTCTCTATCACACAACACTTACACACTGCTGGCAGTTTGGGGTTTAGTGTCTTGCACAAGGACACTTTGGGAAACAGATTGGAGGAGCCGGGGATTGAACCACCGACATTCTGGTTATTGGACCAACTGCTTTTATTGTCCCATCTCAGTCTTCTTGTAGCCTTGTCGCTCGATGCCAGAAGTACCTGCTGTTAATCAGGACCCTGTACATGACACCTACATTTTTCTTTTATGATTCCAGCTATTGCCCGATGACTTTGAAATTAAGTTTGAACGTTTCAAACCAAAGGTGACATTCATTGTTATTCTGTCTGAGTGTGTTAGTTGTATTTTATTTGGTTTCTCTTTGGTGGTTGTGTTTATTTTTTAACCTCTGGATGTGACGGGATGGGAGAGAGGGAGAGAGGGAGGGTGGGAGGATGGGAGGGGGTGTATAAACATGACGTGTGATTAGTTTTTTGGTCTAATTTTGATTAATTGCTAAACTAATTAACTAACAAACATCAATTTTGTGATTTGAATTATCTCAAACAAGCTGAAATCAAGAGAACACCCTCCTCGACAATTGGCTTTGGCGTTCAGTCAGTCGAATACAAGCGCAGCACAGTTAGTACCAGTGAGATTAAACTCATAATGTTCTTTGAGACTGTGATTCCCAGTGTGTTTGAGAAAATATCTTCTCGTCTTTCTCTCACTGTTCCTGCGATCAGGGTTTACATGTGACCACTGTTCCTTTTTGCCGGAGCAGCTTGCATCTGTCTGAAATGTAAAAAAAAAAATGCCATCGTCGCCTTTTTTTTTTCTTGTTCTTTTGACGGCATAATTCAGCAGTTTCAGCCAGAAATGGCTGTACATCTCAATTACAAAAGGCGGCTACACAAGTGACTCAATTCAAGTTGAATACCAATTAGCACAATGTGTCAGCTGGAACAAAAGTCTGACAGTCACCATTATGAGGAAGTTTTCAAGGGAACATAAGGCAGTTTGCGGAGGATCAAAGTGAGAGTGTTGCTGCCTTCACTTCTCCTGCTTCAGTGTTGAACAGAGTATAATTACATGATGAGGACAGGAATGAAATCATAATAACTAATGCTGGGGTCCATACAGAACTGATAAACAGCCACTATCTCTATCGGAAACTGTAGAATATATAGTTTTAGTATTGATGTGAGAAGCTGACTCTTTTGATAAATCAACAGCGATTTCCTTGTATTTACTTCTGGGCTACAGGACCTTATTTTTAAGTTGTTGCAGAGGTATGAAGGTTGTAACCATCTAATGTGGACTACCCACAAGCTACAAGATTGTGAAACATTGTTATATGCACCTATAGAAGCCACAAGTTTGTTTATCAACTGCGTCTTTAGTAAAACCTATTATTCGCGATGTCAAGGACAAGCACTACTAGGCCTCTGATTGGCGGCGCCCGCTGTTACCATGGAAATGTTTACCACAACTGCGAAAAATCCGGTCAGCTACGATCGGTTCGTTCACTGTTACATGACTTTTACCACAGAGCGACCGTGATATTCTTTTCCAACCTACTGCAGTTTTTAAGAGATGAGGAAAAGAAAGTCCGAGGGCTGTAAAATCACTACAAAATGGTTATATTCAAAAAGAAGAGCTGGAAGTTGGGATTATTTGCAATGGTTTATGGGATGCGTACTTCCTTCAGTCTAATATAATTATGTGCACAGTCTTGTACCTTAAACTTTTTTTTCCATTTTTCAATATTTGTTTTGCTCCGAATCTAATGTTTAATGGGCCTGGTTCCAGGCTTAAAACTCTTTTTATAAGGATTTAAAGAAACGTTGAACCAGTCACTGTTATGCTCTGTTGTGTTGACTCAGTACAGACAGAGAGCAGGACCACAAGTTCCACAGAGAGGATGGTGACTGTTCTTCTTAAAAGGTGTTTCAGTCCAATTTAACCGCAGGCAGAGGTCGGACTGAAGTGATCTATGTTTCAAATATAAATCTGCACCGCTGCTTGAAGGATTATCTCACTGAAAAGATCAACAAACATATCTAACAGTGAGCATAGCTGGATGTGATTAATACTCTGACATAAATCTCATGTATGACTTCATCCACATTTTCTAATGAAATCTCTCCGGGCTTGTCTTATGCCCGTGTGACCTGCATGAGAAATGAGCCTCGCAGAGGCTTTTAAGCTGTCTTACCACATGGCAGGGACCACGCCAGGGCCATGAGGAGGTCGCCGAGGTAATTGGGATGACGAACGAGACCCCACCAACCGGACACCAGCAGCCGCTTCCCTGTTGCCGTGGCGATGGTCTCCAGTCCTGCAGGGAGGAATTGCAGAGGAGGAAGGAAACATTTGCGGATCAACAAAAAGAAAGACTACAACCGTACATTGGTCCACTGGTGAGCAATATTAAATCCACAACCAAAAACCTCTGTGTCAAATTTGATTCACAACTAAATTTTGAAGCCGGTGTAAATAACCTAATTAAATCTTGTTTCTTTCACCTAAGACATAAAGCAAAAATCAAATCAGCTCTGTCCTGACCTAGAAAAGCTTGTTCACGCCTGTGTCTTCTCGCGCCTGCACTACTGTAATGCACTATTTACATGCACCAGTCAATCCTCAGAGTCTCAGCTTCAGTAAGTGCAGAACACCGCTGCTCGAATTCAACCAACACCAAGCGTAGCACCCATTATCTCTCTCTCTTGCCTCCCTTCATTGGCTTCAATTTAGAATTAATATAATTCCTGATTTGAACTGGTGTTAACAGACGTTTGTTTTTAATAGTTTTTACCTGCTATCTCTATCTATTATCTTTCTTATTTGTTTTATCAAGCTCTGTTCCGTGTTGATTTATTCCCATGTATTTTGTAAAGCACTATGTTAATATAATTGCTATAGAAATAAACGTTTATTATTATTATAAACTCCACATCTCCCTCTCTATTCTGACACACAGTGGAATTAATCTCTTCTTTACATGAACAGCATGCAAGGTGAATTATAAAGAGTATACTTGAGCGTATTTGTAATAATTTGGAAAACACATTGGAACAAAATAAGAGAGTAACTGACTTGCAACACTTGGATGTGTAGGTTCTCGTCTGAACTGGTTCTTCTGCGAGTTGGATTTTCTGAAAATATAATATCCAATACCTGATAGCAAAGAGATAAATGTTAATATCACCATAGTCACGAAACTCTACATTTTACAGCCTCGTGAAAAGAAGCTAATTACCATTCAGTGCTATTATAACTGCAGCTCCGAGCCAACTCAGGGTCTGTGGGTGCACAACCAGGAAGGCTGCCTGCAGGCCGTATGTGAAGGGAACCCAGGCCAGGTCTCCAAACACCAGCATGAAGCCAAAACCATCATGCACAATGTCCATGGTTGTCAGGACAGCCTCCTGTTAGAAGCACAATGAGATGAAGTCAAGCACATGTGATAACAAGAAGGATAAAAATGGCAGAGCTGCCAGGTGCCTTATTTCTAACTGTGAATTGACATATGACACTGCTGAGACATCACCTCATTCCACAGAGCGTCCGCCACATACAGCAGCTGGAAACTGTTGACCAGTAACATGGCGAGGGAGGGGGACCCTCGAAGCTCCACCTCCTTCATCAGCATGCCCAGGTTAATGACGACCTAACAGGAAGTGAAGACTGATCGTCACTAGTTCGACAGTGTGTTTCACCTGCACTTCACATTTATTGGTGGATAAACTCTGTGACGCAGTTCATGAATGTCGTCACTAGGGGCGGGAATAAGTCTGTTTGTTGGTTTGTGAGCAAGAATATGCAAATAAATGCAAAACGGTTTACATGAAACTTGGTGGAAGAATGTGGTATGGGTCAAGGAAGATTTTTTTTTTTTCACTTTCTTTAAGATTGCAAGACACAGGGATGTTTGATGTTTTCAATCTTTTCCCAGGGAATTAAGGAATCTTTAGGCCTATTTAGGTAACTGATATCTATGAGTGTGTGAAACTTGATGCAGCTCCTTGTACTTAGTGACATTCTGGTTTCTATTATTGATTTAGCCGCTGATTACTTTCATGATTAAACAGTTTGTTCCATAAAAGGTCAGAAACGCTCATGCCATTTGTTGACATTGTCAAATGTCTTGTTTTGTCTGAGCATCAGACCATAGCCCAAACATATTTAGTTTTCCATCATGGTAAAAGATCAAGTTGACACAGCTGCTGGAACCTCCAAAGAATAAGCATTTATTTGCGATGATAAATTGATTTTCAATTTATTGCCAGTCAACTAATTGACTTAGCAACAGATCATTTCAGCTTTAGTGGCAACCTCTGTGAAGTTTTACTGCAAAGTGACACATGATCATAGTTTTCCTGAGGTCAGATCCATCTGTGGCTGCTCTAATGCTATTATATTTTCTGTTATAAAGGATTCTCTCTAATGTATTTGTGAATTGAGAACAGAATGATGAAGTCCAAAGGCTACAATCACAATCAAAAACACTGAACCACCATATCATGTATAGTTCATAAACAAAACCAGTTGTGCTTTACAATCATTGTGTAAAGCACAATCAAGTTTACATTGCATTCCTGCATTGTGATATATAGTTACTTCCACCAAGGAGGATATGTTTTCGTCTGCGTTTGTTTGTTTTCTAGCAGGATTCCTCAAAAACTACTAAACGAAATTCCATGAAATTTTGTGAAAGGGAGGAACATGACCCAAGGAAATATCCATTAAATTCTGGTGTGGAACCAGATCAGGGGGCGGATACAGGAATGAGTTTTGCAAACCATAATACTGTGCGCAGGGTGACATGATGCTATTAGAAAAGACACATCACACAGTCACTAACATCTTGAATATAAATGTAAACACACGAGACTATAACTTAAAAGAAACAGGCCTGTAACTCAAACTGTGGGTTTATTTATATCCAAGAAATTATATATACTAATAACAATAATTCTTATGCAATCCATTATATAATCTGGGGCTCTGAAAAACCTGCAATTGTAAAATGTCGCATGTTAAAAGTAAATAGTTTGCAACAGGAAATTAAAATCTCCCACATACTGTCTGTAGCCAGTTGGTGGAGGCTTTTTCTGTCCTCTCCTACGCACACAGCTTTAAAACATTCAGATGTGCAAAGATTTGACTCCAAATACAAAGAAACAAAAATGAAACCTGCAATAAAGAACTCGTTACATTTTACAGCATGACTCTATCCTTTGACTTTCTGTGTTGCTTTTTGTGATTGAGATAAAGACGCTGTAATTATTGTTATAATTCTTACTTGTCTAAAGTGCATTTATTCTTATCGGGTCTGATGACTCAGACAAAGATGATGATGCACACCCCTGTGTTCCCACTAATCTCTCACTGTGTCAGGTCAGCAGGGAGAAAACTCAGTGATTCTGACTGTGTCAAACTCACAGTCCACAAATTCTACAGTAGATGACAAGAGAGCAACATCGCCACCTGTTGGTCGTGTTGTGTTCGATCACCATCATGTTAGTAAAAGGTGGAGTAATTGATTCTGGAGAAATGACGATGATATTTGAATTTCACAGCAACACAAATACAACCCTGTCTTTAGTGTTGCCACAGAAGCTCCAACCTCCTACTGTGAGTTATTTCAACAGTCACAATAACTTATACTGTACTGTCAGTGCTGCATGGAACAAGAAAATAACATGTAAGGTTTATATCTCTGATGCTATTTAGATTTAGTCTTTATACTATGGTGCACAGTACAAACAGCTAATTGACCGTAAAAGGTTTATCTAGATAATCGCTGAATATGTGTTTTGGATTAGAATTGTGTAATATAGCTTTAAAATTATAAGCATCTAAGTTTAGAGGACTCTTACATAAAGGGAAAGATTACAAAAGTATTTTTTGTTTTAAGCAGCCCACTCCAAATGTCACAACAGATTTGCATATTTCAATATTTAGATAGAGATAGAATAGAAATGTCAGTCCGTAGATTTATTCATGTTTTGGTTTTAAATAGTTTTTTCTGTTGTTGTGCTGCATTGTTAGAAGATAAACACTGGTGCTCAGCAAATGTTCTGTGTCAAATGTAAATGTATTCAATTCAATGACATTTAATAAAACTGGTCTTAGCATCGGGACAATGACAGTTTTCTTCAGATTAGCGAACTGTACATGAACCTTTTATCTGAAACATTAATCAGTGTCTGGATTATCTACTCATCTGTTCACTTGTGCAGGTCAAACTCACCCAGCCAATCAGACCTGGTCTGAGCTCACAGAAATATTTAAGGTCAAAGTTTCCGATCCGAGGATTTAACTCCCGTCCGATGAAGAAATCATACAAGGGATTTCCTAAACAAAACAGAGATAGAAAGAAAAATTCACAGGAGGATTTGAAATACAGTATAAATCTGCAATGTCTGCAGATACATGACGTGAATACTAAGTGGAAAGGGAATTAATATCAGCTCTCAACACAACAGGCATTATGTCAATTACTTTATCCTCTAAACCAGCAAACAGTTAATTAGCCATTAGCTGAAACGTACTTGCGACAAGAAGGTTATGTTTTCGTCTGCGTTTGTTTGTTTGTTTGTCAGTCTGATAGTTAGCAGGATTACGCAAAAAGTACAAGACGAGTTACCAAGAAACTTGGTGAAAGGATGCAGTATGGATCAGGAAAAAATCCATTACATTTTGGTGCAGAACTGGATCGATTTCACAGACAATAGTTCATGGATCTTGATGGGGAAAAAAACAGGCAGGTTTTCAGACTAATATTTAGGAGTGTGTGCTGGTTAAGATCCAATTAAAAATGTGTATCTAGTGAATTTAATTGTGGTTTAATAAGTGCAATTCTAGTTTTTAAAGTAACTGTTGAGCACAGGGGCGCTATGTGCTCAAAGTCCAGTATAATGTTTATCATAATTTGTTAAGTGTGTCGCTTAACAAATGCTTTTTTTCTTTTGCTATTTAGGACTAAACAATACATCAGCAGCAGAGGAAAATGTGGAAATTGGTCATAAAACAAAGGATGCTGCTAACATGGTAAAAAAAATGCTAAACAAACATTTTGTTACATCTCTTTTCCACTGAGTTTGTTTCGTTTGCTTTCTCTCTCCTACATTACATGCAAGGGCCATTTTCACCTGTTAAATAATTACTGATGTTAACTGAATTTTTCTCCTGCTTGACTTTAATAACATGGTACCGAAAAAACTATGCTTACTGTGCTAGACTGTTCACTTCATGCCTGCGGGCTCCTGTGGATCTTGGCCGTTACATAGTTACCCAGAGGAATACCAAGATCCTTCACTGAACAATAAAACAGGCATTCGGATGCACAGTGCATCCCCGCTGGCTGTTTTAGAACAGTATTTTTAAGCTGGATTCTTTTCTTCAGTGATGAAGCTCGGCTCTCACCTGTGTTGCCCCCCAAAGCGAGAGCATGGGAAGGCGCCCAAAAGGAGCGGATGTAGAGGTAGACGGAGAGCAGGAACGACATGGCTACTGCGCTCACCGCCAGAGGCAACAGCAGCTCAAACAGATGCCCAAGAGGAGCCCCGAGCCCCAGAAACAACAGCAGCAACACGCCGCTGACGCACAGGCCATGAAAACCTGAGAGAGAGACACACAAACAAAACTAAACATTGGAGCACCGGGGGAGCGAGATAAGCTCGCTGACACAGGCTGGTATTCAAACAGACAGGGGAAAGTTGGAAAAGGTGGGATTTCGCATTGTGTAACTAGAGTAAGATTAGGCCCAAGGTCAGACAGTGTGGAGGTGAAACTAAAATAATATGAGTCTCACTTAAAACAAAGAGTAACAGTGGGTTTATACTTTACAAGAGTTGAAGCTTTACAAATGTAAACAAATAATTTGCATATTAAACATGTGTACTATTCAAACATTGCTATAGAATGTAATAGCTATTATTATTTTTACTTTACTACACTACAGTACTCACATTAACTCGTGTCTTTAGTGATCAAGACTAAACGAAAAACTCTACTTTACCATTAATGGGATACTTGAGGCGTGTTCCATCCCTCAGCACTAATCCTTCAGACACCTGCAGGCAAAAGTGCTTATTATAAAAACGTAAAGTGTTCACTAAAAGTTACACAGTCTTGGTTTAATGAATGATTTTCTTAGTTTCGAATTACAATTTTAACAGCAATTACGTTATATAAACATATTATCACAAATTCTGCAATATAATGATGGTTAATCAAAAGTTATTTATTGGGATTAATAATCACCCAAAGCATACCTTCAAAAACCAACATTGGTTATTGATTATTAATGGGTTTGCTTTAATACTTTATAGACCAGAGGTTCCCAAACTTTTAAGCTGACAATTTTCAAAATGTAACAGAGACTACGACCCCCATCGTATCAAAAGATGTTGACTTCAGTGAGTTCATAAACAATTCACCTACATGCAGATGTTTAAATGTTTCCTGTGCTGCTCTAATTCAACTTGCTGCAACTCATGCTGGCACTAATCTGTTGTAGTCACCTCAGGAGTCACATGGACACATAAAAAATCTGAATGCTGATGATTATTTTAATTAGAATCTTCCCTCGTGCATTTTAGCCTTTGGAACAACTATGGCGAAAATATGATATTGAGATTTGTTTTTTTAATTGTATTTGATTTCAGGAAATCACCTCACCAACCTCCTTCTGTGTCTCGCAACCCCCCAGGGGGTCCTGACCCATGGTTTAAGAACCACTGCTACAGACCATGGCTCATCAAATCCCCAAAAGATGGTTTTAATTTAAGTTAAACCTTGATCCAGGCTGATCGATGTGTCCTACCTTTCCTACTGGCATCAAGTAGAGGAGGGCATGAAAAGCGATCCATCCCAGCAGAAGCAGGGGGGCCAGAGGGTCCCACAGCTCGTCACTGGAGGGGAGCAGAGGAGGCCATTGGAAGACAGCGGCTTCGGGGGATCGACTCATACAGATCAGGAACATCACCGTCAACGGAAGAAAGATGGGAATGCATAAAGCACCTGGGAGGTGACAACACATTAGAGTGAGATGACAGACTGGGTGTGTTTACAACACCTGCTTGACAGGGTTAAGTAGGAGCTATAGGCGCTGACGTTTAAAAACATGTGAAACAGCAACATATGGAGCTCATCTGAACAATCTATTATACTGTGAACAACCACATCATCTGAAATGACTGCAATATTTACACTATTAATCTGTCTGTGTGGGTGCAACAAAGCTCCTGGTTCAGATCAATATTATTAGATCACATGATTTGACTTTGAAAACTGAAAAACAAATTGGATGTGATGTCCATTTCAGGGAACAGAGCAAGAAACAAAGCACAACCACACACACACACACACACACACACACACACACACACACACACACACACACACACACACACACACACACACACACACACACACACACAACAACAACATACAAACTGAACATTACCTTGACACATGACTACATATTGTAACACAAACAGTTTTGTGTGTTAGCTGTTATCACCGCCACCTTTTATTCCTCCATTTCTGCCTAAAATCAGCTTTTATTCACTAAAACATACATAACCTAAAACTCTTTCCCATGTTTCACCCTCAATGTAAACTGGAAAAGCAGCAACATAGGATATTGGAATCATAATAGATTCCCCCTTACCGTTTGTAAACAGAAGTAAGAAGAGACACACGCTATAAAAGGTGGCGGTCGAGGTAATGGAAAAAGAAAAATGTCTCAATTAAAGTAAAAGTGGAGGCGAGGTGAGATGTCTCTGCTGTGACTCACCCAGGGTTCCTCCGAATTCCCTCTCCGTGTCATGTGAGGATCTGGGTTTGGACGCTTCATTGTTGAGCCTCATCCTTGGACTCCTGTGAAAAGACAGAGGCAGATGTATCTTAGTCCAAAATAATGAAATCTAAAGACCAAATGAATACCAGTCATCAGATGGTAAGGCCAAAGTAACAGAGCATCCTGATGATGTTGAGTTGTTAAAAAAAGAAAAAGCATAGCTACGTAATGTTTTTGCAATTTGTATTAACAAAAAATTATGCATTTGTATAATCTGCAGTAAAATGTGCTTATATATATATATATTGTCTTGTCTTATGTAACTTATGTTATATATAAGTTTAAGACTTTGTTTAATTCTCTTAACTGATCACAGTGTGGGCCTCTTCACAAATAAACATCCTTGTTAACAGCAGAGGTGCAGCCCCTAAGTATTTGTTCTTTATGCGTTTTACTTGCAACTATGTCTACAGCATTTACTCAACAGCTGTAGTTAGCGGGGACTTTGTTTTGACATACTGTAAAACAAATATCACCTCATATTGCAAACTGTACTGATAAGAATGATGACAGATGCCAGTAGGTTAGGAAATAGTTAGAGAGCTTCATTTAAACTGCTCCATTAAAAATTAAAGCAAATTATTTTTTTATTTGTGTAGCTCCAAGGCACAACATACATTATCTCGAGACACTTTACAGAGTAAGGTGGAGACTTTACAATATTATAGAGAAACCCAACAGATCCCACAAAGCGCAAACCCCTGGGGACTGTCTCGACCGGTTGGGGTGAGAGGAGAAAGAGGAGGGAGAGAGGAAGAAGTGGGGGGGTGGGCGTAGAGACCAGGAACAGTTGTGTAACAATGCTGATAACCTGTCAATGCATCTCTGATAATATCCCACATTTAAAACTTTGAACGGGACTTTTACCTTTGATACAAAGTGCAGTTGCATGCGGTTCTTTTACTGCAATAGAATTCATTAGGATCTGATGCAGAGTTTTCACACACGATCCTTAGAAGCAGCTAAGAAAAGTCCAGAGTCTTCACTTGCCTCAAGGAGCTTCTAAATGTAGCGGATCACACTATGAGGAATATTACATGTGCATACTAGTATTATATGATCGCGACCGCTGTCAACAAACGTCCAAAGTTCACAACATTTCTGTTCAACTCCCCCTGCTGATGCAGAACTGATCCAACCTCAGTGACAACACAGACTGTGCAGTGACACGAGCGTAGAGAGTAAACAGCTGCTCATATTAAAACACGGTAAGTAAACGTGAGATCTTACCGGTGTGTAACGTGGAGCTGCAGTTAAAGTGTAGTAACTCTTACGCATCCCTCCATCCAGCAGCCTGCGCAGTGAAACGCCCCCACGACGCACGCTCTTTTCAGAAGGGAATCGCCTTTCAGCCAATCAGATTCCTCCGTGGTCATCAGAAGAGGGTGGAGAGAAGAGGGCTCAGCCAATCAGATGAGGTGTTCAGGTGGCGACAGTGTGCTGCACGCTACGTTGAAAGAGGGCTGGCAGTAGTTGTGAAACACCTGAATTATATCGATTTTTTTTTTTTTTTTTTCTCTAAATGCTTGTAATTACTATATTCTTACTAGGTTTTCTTTTACTTTGAGTCTTGTAGAGGAACCACACACACTTTGACTCATTCATTCAGACACTTTTATTGTGGACACATGAACTTTAAACCAAGTGTTTGTCTGTGTAAGACATGCACAGAAACGATGGAACCAGCCTGAAGGCAAGACAAGTCTTCTGTAGATACTTTAGTGTAAGACATAAATGGCATAATCAGATGACATTCACACTGCAAGTTATTCAGCAAAAAGACACTGAGGAGAATATATTAATACATAACATTTCCACCAGACACAACTTTTTAATCATTCATATTCTGTTCTTATTTCCTTCAATGGGAACATGTGCTTAAAAGCTCAGCTCCTGTCGCAGATACAAGGGGCTTGCCCTCTAATATCTTATTATTAAATGACAACTTTTACATTTAAAGGGCCCATATTTTACACCTTTCTGGGATATAATTTGAGGTATTAGTACAACTAAGATGATATATCAGTGGTTTAAAGTCGAAAAAACTGCTGCAATGTGTATTTCCATGTCCTCTCTTCTGCCTCTCTCTGGAGCTGCAGACAGAACAGGCTGTTTTCGCCTGCCTCTTGAGCCCCTCCACCGATTGGCTGACTGCACTTTGAGTGACACACGACCAGGCCTATCACCGGTCTAATTCTGGTGCATTGAAGATCTCTCTGGTAAACATACCAAGTCACGTTGGTATGTCTGGATACCTCTATAGAAGACCAGCCACATATTCACAGTTGGTTACAACAGGATGTTTCTGAACGGTAAGTTACACCATCCTCATGTTTGTTCAAGTTTAAGCAGGACAGTCGGCCAATGTGGGAGTAACGTCCCGAGTTTCACAAGGGAGTAGCACACCGACACGGCACGTCAGAAGAAATATCAGATAGTAAAAGCCCAGAAAATGTATTTTACACAATATGGGCCCTTTAACCAATGTACTAGAAGCTTGTCATGCCTGGAATACAATGTAGATTTGTCCCAAACTGTCAGTCAGTGTATATGCCTCAAACACAAGATGATCACCTACAGTATAATTTAGACTCCGTAAACAGATTCCCAAAAAGCAATTTTATGAATCTGATCAATAAATTTGACATTCTGTTATATTGCAAAGATAACATTTCAATTAAATACAGTTTTCTGGCTGAGCTGCGCTTTGACCCTCAACCTCGTTCACAGATGACTTCGATCACACTCTGCTCCATCGGGGCGGGATCCAGGCAGCGGTGAGCGGAGCTGCCCACTATCTCATCCAGCAGGAAGTGCACCAGGTTCTCGTCGGAGACAAAGCGCCACAAGTACATCTGCAGGTAGTGGCAGTCGACCTGGATCTGCTGCAGCCCGTAGCGGCCAAACGTGCGCAGGCGGACGCACTCCAGGAACGTCTTTAAGCTGATTTTGATGATTCCCGTCATCACAGAGACCTGAGGGGGCGGAGGGGCGTGTAAAGAGAATGTTTTCAGATGAAGAGTAAGTTAAGATTCAACAGCATTGAAAAAGATTCATCAGCATAACAAACATCTGCACTCACCTTGTTGAACTCCACTGAACTGAAGATGTCGATCCTCTCAGAAAACAGCTTGTGGATGTTGCTCAGCAGATTGGTATCCATAGGAGCGCTGCAGGCACACAAAAGGTAAATCACTCAAGTAAATTCACAATCAAACCATTAATGTTTCTCTTATGTTAAGAGATTGCTCACTATTAATTGCCGGCCTGCAATGAAAATGAAGGAGGTACTACAGATTGGAGGCATGTGAACGTCCGTATGCTATTCACACAAAACCTTAAACAATCCATTCACTGGACTATAGGTCTACTTAATTTTGGCATTTTCAAAATGATTACATATTGTGGAAAAAAGAGCTTATATATTAATATAATTATCTGTACAAGAGACAAAAGAACCAAAAGTTACCAGGGTGCCCTCAATGCAGACATTTGCAGCTGATTCACAATAGCAAATTGTAAATCAAAGCACACAGCCATGAGTGGATTTCTTTTTTGCTGAAGTACAAAGTGAACACTGAACACTAAAATGCAAGTCATAAAAGAAAATGGTGATTTACAAAGATAAGGGAAAGAAGCTACAAATGACTTTGGACTTAAAAGGTAGGGTTGGGTAAGTCGTTTCTGAAACACTTGATTTCTTATTTGCTGAAATCCTCTTCACGTCCCGATAGCCATCAATTAATAAAGTTGTCTGAAAAAATAATTATAAACACGACCAATTCAGGCCAAATGAAATGATCTAGGTCTGAGATTTTGCAAAGAGCTCCTATGCTGTGCCTCAGACTTACACACAGTTTCTTGCAACTTAAATTATGCATCTTATGAGTCAAAGTTAGCCACATGCCAGTGGAACACACACCAGTAACATTGCAGGACTTTATCATTCTATCATAGAGAGAGTCTGATATGTTGTTAGTACTGAATATGAGAGTGTTGTGAATAACCAAAACCAAACCAAAGCCGCTGGAGGACTTTTCTCTTTCTCAGTCTGTTTGTAGCTTATGTACCTTGGAGTGTAGCTGGCCGCATAGCGCGTTTGCTGCCTCGAGCTACTGTAAACAGAGAAAGTCCTTTTGCTGGAGTCGCTGCTGTGTGCCTTCCTCACACCTTCCTCGTATAAAAGCCCGACCTACAAAAGAGCAAACAAGGGTTGAAAGATGAGAGCATAACAACAGGACTGGAAGACACGTTGTTCAGTATGCACAGGTTTACCTGCACATCAATTGAGGTGGTGTCCTCTACTACTCTCTTCATCACGGCGCGGACATTTCTAGGCTCGATGGTGTTCACCCAATCTCGTGTTTCAACACTCTTTCTTAGCATCTGGGAGATAATCAGGCCCTGAACCTGCACAAACAAATGACAAAATTCACAATACACACATGGGGGGGAATATTTGTAGCATTTTCCTGCACTTATATGATATGTTGTCCCTCAGTGAATATTGCTGGTAAGAACTGACCTTGACATAATGGTTCAGTAGCTTCTGTGCGGCCTCCCTGGCTTCTCCACATAAAGTTGTGACCTGTGTTACAGGACTGTGATGCTGTGAAAGAACAAAACACCTGCGGGTTATTTTTTTTAGAAGTGAGCTACTTTAATTTGAGGAATTCATTTTTGAAAATGCATAAAACGGATAATATGCTGCATTTGTAAGACGAGTGTTTCCATTTGCCTGCACGAGGAACTGTTCGTCTGTGAGCGTGAGTATGTAGGAGATGGTCGAGGTTTCATAGTCCAAGCAGAGGCGAGACAGCAGCAACAGGAGGGCCGGAGGAGTTGAACCCCCTTTGTCTCCTGCGCTCTCACAGAACTGGCGAGAAGACTGGCAAATAAACTTTATAAAATTCACCACCAGGCTCTCACGAACACCACGACTACAGAATTCACCCTGCGCGGAGAAGACAACACAAAACAGAGGGTTACAATTTGACAGGACGGAACAAATTAAACCATTAATTCATCCCAATACCAGTATTCAGTCATTTTATCAATCCCTGTTTTCATTAGTAGTCTTAGCTACTAGTTGAGTCTTAGCTCATATGGGACGGAGCGCAATATGTTCATTTATCTGCTGAAAAACAGCAAAACCATTCACCTTGAAGTAAGGCTTGTTGGAGAATGCAATGTCCTTAGCTGTGAAGAGATGCACTGATGCCAGCACTGATTTAATCTGATTGAGAATAGAGGCTGAGAGGGAGGAGAGCAGCTCCGGCAGGCTGGTTGGAGCATCTCTACCAGATGCCGGCCCCCCATGATGAGCTCCGCCCCCAGTCACTGAAGCGCTAGCCACAGAGAGACGCGGTGTTGCCAAAGCCTGCCTCACATCTGTCAAGCTGTCCAGATAGAAGCTCTGCAGGGCAGAGAGGTACTGCTTGACTCGCTCCGTCGCCGCCCGAATCACAATCTCAGTCCCCTTGTTTGGCACAGAAGAGCCCGGCAGCAGTTTGGACACAGCCTGAAGTCTGCGGTGGAAGCGGTCAAGTGCACGGACCAGGAGGGAGTTATCTCCAACTCCTTTCTCCTCTTGTATCCTCCGCTCGACAAGGGAGAAATACCGAGCTGCCAGGTCATCCACAAAGGCATTCAGCTTGCCATTTGCCATCTGGGGGATATTTTTAGATGCTAGCTCTCCTGTCTGAGCGTGGTTGACAAAAAGTTCTTGATACGATGTAATTAACAAACATAAGCTGCTGACAAATTCATTGCAGCCTCTGTCAATGAATTCCAGGATGTCAGTGTTTGAGGTGGGAGAAGATAGGGCTCTCATTTTAGGTGACTTATCATCTGGAGATCCGGCCCCTGCAGCCGATGATGGCCAGCGCGCTGAAGCATCTTTCACAGCTGAGGCAGAGGAGTATGGTCTTATCTCTGCTTCCAGGCCCTGAAGGTCCGACTCGAGTCGAGATCGTGCATGGCTCAGGAATTTATCACAGAGCTCCTCAGCTGGCTCGTCCAACTGTAGCAGCAGCTCCACACACTGTGATAAATCTTTGGCGCTTGATCCACCGTCCCTATGAGCACAAATAAACAGGAAGAAATATATGATCTACAGGAATCGGGAAATAACGATTTTGAATTCTGTTGACAAAAGTAGCTGTACCATTGTATTAATACATGCTGTACACATGTTCACATACAGAAACATGTTCAGAGAAAAATATCATCCTATGACCAAATATAAATATTATTTGCAATAAAATCTGAGTAAAATTATGCCAAAAGTCTATAAAGAACAAAATAAATATAATAGATAATATATTCATATAATTTAATCTTTATTTCTGTGCATTCATAAACCTGCATTCACTCATATTAGTCCCATCTTTTTATGTTTCCTCACAGTGGCATCCCTCACATTAACATAGATTAAGAAATTCCCACCTGAACTTCTGTCGAAGCTCCTGCGCCAGTTTGTCCATGATGGCGTGACAGTCATCCTGAATCCCCTTGAAGGAGGGCAGGTGGCTGTACTGATGCAGCACACAGCGGGCGCGGCGGTGGGAGCTCACTGCCTGAGCATAGGCCTGCAGCTCCAGACACTTGTTCAATCGAGCCGGCAGCTCAAACAGAAACTGCAGCTTCCTCAACAGAGTGTGAACCCCTGGAAAGAAATATGCCAAGATAAAGAAAATTGAAAATAACCAGTATGAAGCCCCCTGCCCCAAAGATGAATGAACAAAATAAACTACAGTGTGGGTCTCACCTGACAGTTTTGTAATCTGTGTGTGCTGGTCCTGTAGGGTACCACTGATAGAAGCACTGAACTCTGTGATTGCTGCCATGTTAGCAGAGAGACAGTCCATTTCATCTTCCATCTTTTTGAAGTCATTCTTCATCTTTCGTATGGTATCTGGAAACATGGAGGGGTTGCTCAACAATCTTGGTTCTCACAATTTAACAAAACTTGACAACAAAAGTAAAGCCGAGTTCACACCACTCGACTTTCAAAGCCGTCAGATCACTAGGGCAGTTCAACCTACTTGACTTGCCGTCTCGTGATTGGGAGATTTGCAGTCGCTGTGAGTTTAAACTACATGACTTACTGGCGACGGGGGTTCACACACTACACAGTGTTTCACCATGAGAACGTCCTAAAACTATGTTTAATCAGAAAAACACACGCTAGAAGAGACACAGTGAATCCAAGTGATCCTCCTGCTCTTCAGTCATCCTGCTGTGAACGACGTAGTTGGAGGAGGTGAAATGCTTCAGTTATAAAGAATAAGAGAGCAGCCCGAGCTGCATTGTTCTGTCCGAACCCATCTGAGCCCGAGTGAAGGCTAACCAAACCCGACAGGCATTTCGTTTGTTGTGTCTGAACCTGATGCAGTATGTAAGCTGCACTGAGTTTATTACCCTGTCCCTCACACACATGGTGATTGCATGTTTTCCCTGATTACAGACATGAGCAGTGTGAAAACAATCAGAGTTGCCAGAGGCCAGAGTTGTCGCCAACTAAGGCTAGATTTCCAGCAGGTTGGAAATCTGATTGGCGTTCACAACTACTCAGGGACGTGTCTGTTAGCCTTTTTATCGCGTCTTTGAAGAGTTCACACATAGCTATGGGCGACTGCCAGTCGAACACCGATCGGAGGCTTTTGTCTGCGACTTGCAAAACTCATTGGCGACTGGCAAATCGCGCTGAAAATCATGTAGTGTGAAAAAGTCTGGAGTGAGATGTTCACTCACCGGTAGCAGATATAAACTTGTTGTAGTTTTCATACACCAGCGTCTGCATGTCACTGTCCAAAGAGCGGATCTGCTTCACCATGCAGGTCTCCTGGTCCATCAGCTCGGCAAGAGAGCACTCTCTTCTGAGCTGCGTTTGGAGAGAAGACATGGAACGGTCACAGTCACTCATAAAAAGAGTAGATGCATATTTTATTAAAAAGGTTAAACAACAGACTTTATTGAGTACATCTTTGTTTTTCATTTGGCAATTATTCTTATAACTGCTTTAAAGAAAGATGTGTCAAATTAGACACTGCCAGGAAATGTGTGTACTTTCAGCAAATTCCAGTACATTTCATTTTTTGCCACTTCCTTGACATGTGAAGTGAATGAGCAATTAATGTAAGCAATGAAAACCAAATCATTTTTTTGTTTTCTGTTTCTTTTGGAACCACAACAGTCCACATCCTCACATGAGCATCCAGTTTCTGGCATATTAAAGGAGACTGTCTGATGTAGATTTCATCAGGCAGTACTGGCCATATAGAAGAATATGGTATGAGTCAGGGAAGGGCCAATCCAGAGAAGGGGGCAGATCCAGGATTATTTTTTTTTGTATCCCTTTCTCTAACATTGCGAGATGGGATCTTTTTCAACATTTTCAATGATTTCCCAGTAAATGATTCATGGATCTTGATGAAAAATACACATTTAGGGAAATTATTGATTGTATATAAGGTGACTGGCTAGCGCCCCCTGCATTTGCATGTGAGAATTGAAATAAATAGTCCCATGATACAAATGTGGCATTATGAAATAAAAGTCCCATGAAATAAATAACCGTCTTCTTTTGAAAAACATAATTTTGAAATAAGTAATTGTATTTATTTAAGTAAATGGATTCTGTTACATATTTATATTATGCTATATTTATTGCTATATCTTTTATTTCAGGGTTTATTTCATAGCCATATTTATTTATAAAATGTTGACTCATACGGCATTCCATAATAAAGCACACCACACACAGCAAATGGTATTCAGAGTAGTGTATTGATCTGTAGCAGAGACTCTGTGGGAGTCTTATAGAAAACAGGCTTCATCTTGTTTAACAGCATTGAATGGGTTGACGGTGCTGTG
Source organism: Hippoglossus stenolepis (assembly GCF_022539355.2). Taxonomy (NCBI): domain Eukaryota; kingdom Metazoa; phylum Chordata; class Actinopteri; order Pleuronectiformes; family Pleuronectidae; genus Hippoglossus; species Hippoglossus stenolepis. The sequence continues at coordinate 6,955,245 of NC_061497.1, read as the reverse complement.
CAGTTTGATACAACACTGGTACCGACAGCAGCTGTAGCCTCACACAGCAGAGGTCTCTCACCTTGTTCAGGTAGTGCTCGGGGTCAAAATGAGGCCCGTTGATGTCGCAGGGATCCAGGGACTCCATCTCGTCCTCGGCCTTCCCCTCCTCGTTCAGGCCGTAGTAGAGCTTCAGCATGCCGTGCACCCTGCGCCTCTTGTCGGGGCCACCGTCCTCCGACTCCGCCGCCGTGCCGCCGTCCATAGCGAGCTCCAGCGGCCAGCTGACCGATACAATACAAACAATACGACGATAAACAGGTGCCAGACGTCCAGCAGCAGCTAGCAGGAGGCAGCTAACAACCACTGTCTGCACACAGTCACTTCTTCTTCTTCTACAAGCGGCTGAGGCCCGTGTGGCTCAGCTTCCTCCTAATATTAACAAGTTCTTTCTGAATAATTCAATCAGAAAAACGGCTTATTTATCCAGAAGCTCCATCAGCTGCCTGGAGAGTCTGACTGCTTCCGGGTATGTAGCCTATCCGGTGATGCGCTGTTAGGGTGCAGTCACGTGACTACACTTGGCTGACGTGGGGAAAGTTGTAGTTGTAGTTCTTCTCTCCAGGCGGAGAGAAGGGGAACTACAACTACGGAATCAATCATTATCGTAATTTAAAAATCCTTATTAATGGAGAAAACACTACATTTGTGGGTCTCTCTCCCGGTTCTTTCACCATTGCAACTGTCTAAGACATCAAAGATTCCTTCGATCTAGGACCACTGACACTGTCACTCGTTCCTTTGACGAAGGCTCCCATTGACTCCCATTAAAACATTTCCCGCTGTTTTTCGCAATTTACGAGCGAACCGTTTTGCGAAAGTCTTAGAATAGACCGATCACACCATTCCCGACCGAGCCGCACGTTTTGATGTGTTTTTTGTGTATGTGCGACAAAAACTGCGGGAGGAGTAGCGGGACGAAATTTATGGCAGACGAAATAAGAAGCATGGGGAATAATAGTATATGTGCATGCATTGCATTACTGCACACATAATAAACAAATGAATGAATGAATGAATGAATGAGTGAATAAATAAAGTAAAAGAAAATAAATCTAAATGAAAGGGACAAAAAAATTGATTAATTAATAAACCGGAAAAAAAGAAAAAGAAAAAAAGCGAAAATTCTACTTAAAAATATTAAAGTGACATATAAAAAGTAATAAATAAATAGTTTCCCTAAATGCGCCAGAAGTCAGAACGAACAGAGGGATGAATTTCAAGGGATTTGATTAATTTAAAGCTGATTTGATTACAACTGTTCTGATTTAATGAAAACAAAACAATGTTTCATTATTTTCAATGTCTTATCATTCGTCATGTATTATTTACAACCCCAAATTACCATCTATCATTAATGGAAAGTATTCTCAAGGGTGGAAGTAACAAGTGACGACTGAAAAAAATGGAAGAGATGAGAATGCTTCCAAATTAATAATGGAGGGGATTAACATTTAGTGAGTTAAAACAAATATATTATGGTAATTTGATTTGACATTTTATTTCAACTGTATTGCTTTAATAATCAACTGGGCTGCGTTTCTCCATTCATCATTCACAACACCCAACTGACATGTATTGTTTGCAAAAAAAACACATCTCATACATGTCATAGTACAGTTTTAACTAAAAGCAAACTGAATAAAAATAATATTTACTTAACTAATATTGGTTTGTTTTTGTTTTGTTTGCAGACTCCTATGGTGACATTTTATTCTCATGTAATTAACCAGTAAAAACAATAAATTGTAATTTATTATGTATGTGAATTTGGAATAGTGTATTATGCTCAAATTGTAAACTTAGGGAGAAACCTTTTACAAAATATTTACAGAAGGGTGATCAAGAGGAGACATTTGAAGCTCGGAAGACAAGAAAAAGGAAGCTGAAGAGGAACAGGCGCCATCTACAGGGAGCACAGTTTTCATTTTATTAGTCAAAGATTCAGAATCTGGCAAAGGTCTATGTAGCATCAGGGAAAATACAGTAAGAGTGGAATAAAGCTCTGGGATTTAGGTCAGGGATTTGAAAATTATTTGAATTAAGAGTTAAGGTCAAAACCATTTCCTCAGGAGTAATCACAAACAACTGTCCACATATGCATCAACAGTGTTATATGACTCTTACATCCCTGCAGATTATATTACAATGAAATTAAACACTACAATTCTTTCAAAGCCTTATTAAATGCATCTAGTTCAAATTATACAGCAGGTCGGTCAAATTAGGTTGCTGCTTATAGTCATATTGTGGTGAAAGTATTGATGCTGATTATAAAATCATACACGTTAATTCAAATGAAACTAGCATTCACACTCACACTCATTCACACTGCAAGCCTTAGTGCTCAATTCAGATTTTTGTTTATGTACCTGTTCACATTATCTTGTGGCCAGTATCAGGCTCCAATGTGAACTGTCATGGCCCTGATGTGACGCGCATGCACAGAACAACAAGATGTCACATGCAGCACTCGAGCCCGCTGTGTGAACGTAGTGTTTCATGTGTAGGTAGTGAAGTAGTAAACACATCTTCACAGATATTCTGAGAAACGGCCACTTTGCATCTGTTTATTAACAAAAAGAAAGAAAAAAAAACCTAGACATATTTTAATGAAGGAACCACCATTCACTGTTCAACAGCAGCCCAGCGTAGTTAACCAATATATCAATGCACTCACGTCAGCTAGGAAAGCTGAAATGCATCGTCTAGTTGAAAATATGGGAAATATATTACAAAACAGAAATTATTTAAAACCACAACAACATTAGAATTTCTGGTTTCCAAGCACCAAAAATACAGTTATTGAGATTCCAACTTAGTACAAACAAAAAGGCACTTTATGTTTCTGCTCAAAGAAGAGAACGCTTGAAATGACCTATTTCTTCATTCTAGTGTACAAACACTGACCAGTATATGAAAAAACAAAGTAAAAATATTCTCTCATAAAAGCTAACAAACGATACAAAACAATCGGCAGATGTAAAAGATTTTAAAAACAGTGTATTAGTATTAATAGTGCAGTATCACATGATGATGTGTAGTCTTTCGGAATGCCTATTCTACAATGTGACATGCATAGTGTACGTTAGCAACAATATATTGGACTGCTGCGGTTAGGGGACCGACTGCATCTGAGTCAAAAGTCAAAAGCATAGAGATGTAAGCACAATCTGCAGTTTGCGTGCTAAGGAGAATCAGGGAGAAGACATGAGGCCACCACATCTGAAATGAGGACATATTGCCGTGTTATAAAGACGTATAACTCCTGTAATGTCCATTACTGAGGTGACACTGTTTGTTAAATGTACGGAAGAGAAAGAAACTGCCCAAATCAGGGTCGGGATGGAGTTCAGACATACTCCTGGAGGGACTGTGGTCTGCCTCTGGAGTGTTTAGGTAGCAGACTGTTGTTGCAGCATGTTCGATGGCTATGCTTTGGTGTCCAGACGGAGATCTTAACGGCAAGTTTGTCTGTACCATGGGCACAGAGAGGACCGCCGCTGTCCAATGAAAGCCACATGTCTCAGAATAGATTTTTAATTCCAATTGAAGCACTAAATGTTCTTTATGAGTTGAGATTACCCTTCGTTTTGCAAACAAAATTCCAATTGTGTTTGCAAGGATAGTGGTTAGATGGATAACCAAAACTTAGACATTGAAGTTGCAGTTTGAATGGAAGGTTTTCTTTTATTTTAGCTTCTCTTATTAGAGAAGTTGCACAACTTTGACATTGCATAAGTTTTACTTTGCTTATCAGGTCCGACCAAGCAAGTGAGTCAAGTCTTGACTGGTAAACGAGTGTCACTTCCACTAGGTAATACGTTCTTTATATTAACTTACTACATAGTTTGGTAAGTTTTGAGTCTGTTGTACCATAGTTACCATGTACCATAGTTTTACTTTAGCTCTCCAATGAGCACTTGATACTGTGAACAAGCAATTTTGGTTTCTGCATTCCGATAATGTCAAATATCCTGTTACTTTACATGTTTAGAACAACATCACATAATTCTGCTTTTACAAATGAAAATTCATTTAGCATGTTCTTTCTTTCCAAGAAAACCAGCAGCAAGTATCAGCAAATTGTGTCAAAATCTCAAATATGTGTACTTACAAGAAATTTCCACAACAAATCCAAGGTGCTCCCATGTGGACTTTTTATGATCTGTGACACCAAACGTTTCTACCAGCACTTTTTACAAGTGGTTTCATCCTTTCATGAGAACAAGGCACTGGCAGTTTAAAGAAGCAGAGTAGTGGGGAACACGCCCTCGGATCGTCCCCTGAAAGTGTTTGTCATGCTGACTGCAAAGAGTTTTTGCCAACTCATACAGCTCTGAGGAGGATGTTTTAATGTTATAACGTTATAAGGGGATGTATTGCAATGTTCAATCCCGTAGAAGAGTTAAAGTAAGAGGTACTGCAGTGGTTATACTCATTTGAGGTTAAACATTTTTGAATAATAACAGTAAAAACATCTCCAGAGTACTGCAAAAGGTGGAAAAGGTCACAAGATATCATACAGTCATCATCTGAGGATTTCTCTAAGGCATGTCCCAGACTTATGAAGGAGGTCCCTCATATAGTGCTCAGAGAATAGTTGTATTATGTAAGGCCATCTCATTAATAGCCACTTCAGTTCAACCTCAGAAGCATAGCTGTTAATAGATCTTTTTTTGTTTTTCACATTGCTGTGCTCTCTTAATATACAAAATGTCCAAAGATAAATATTGTTGCACACTCTTAAATCCCTCACTTGGTCCTCTGCATGTTCATATATTATCGGTTAAATGTCTAGAGCGCGTATCAAGTCTTTTCTTTAAATCTCAGTGTAAAATGTTCACGTTTGGTCTTTGAGACGAACAGGGCAGATCAGTGAGTTTAACCCTGCTCCAGACTCTCTGTCACTTGCACAGCAGAGTATGTGGCTGCAGACGCCTGTCGGGTGAAGAAGGACGCAGCTCTTTTTGGCTTCAAGCGTTTGATTTCCTTTCCTGAAAGACAAACATGGACAAATATTGAAAAATTCCTCCAGCTGAAGTTACCACAGGGAGATTGTCATGGTTTAGAAGTAGCTCACTTCAGAGAGATTACGTTAGGATTACTAAATGCAACCATCAGACTCACCATTGTCCACATAACTGATAGTGTTGAGCGAATGGACCCGACTGCACACAACACTGCTTTGCCTGTGCAGCATCCCACGCCGCCCTCCACGTCCGTTCTTGTTGCTGCCATCTTGTCCGGCTGGCTGCTGAGACAGACTCACCTCGCCGTCCATTTCGACTGCAGCTGCACCCTCAGACGCAGACTTCAGCTCCACACAGAACTCGATGAAGCCGCTCATTAGCTCTGCCTGGTTCCAGACCAAAAAAAACAAATCATTAAGTCTGATTCTAAGAGGTAGAGGCAATACACTTGACCTTTTGATGGTCTGTTAGTGAGCCACAGGCATACAAATGTCACATTGCCAGCCTCGGATTAGAGCCTAGGGTGATTATTTATGCCTCCCCCATTATGTAACATCTCATCAGCATCTGTTGGCTGAGACAGTCTTTTTCAACCTAACACTCATTGACCAGGGATTATATAGAAAAGAGTACAGAAAAATTGTTTGATTTCTTTTTTGGTTTCAACCCAATGTCAAGTGTTATGCTTCTCTAAGAGCAGCTACACCTGATCCTCAAAGTTTCAAAAGCACCAGGTGCAGGGTGCTCTCCAGAGATCGCTGCATACTCTCTCTACTTGTTGAAAACATTTGAAGTGAGGTATACATAAGAGGACTGCATCTAGTACCCAACCCGGCAGCAAAACGACTCATATTGATGTTCTAAATACAGCAGAGAAGGTGGATGTGTCCATCAGGTCGGGAGAGGTGTGACCCAAAAAAAAAAAAAACGATTCAAACACATAAATGGGCAGATGTTAAATAAAAATCAGATATAGGGATGAAGCAGTTTCCGGTTTCATGGTACACCGTGGTTAAATTCCAGTTCGTTGTACCGTTTCAATCTTAAAATACTTTTAAGGTTCAGTGTCTAAGATTTAGGTAAAAAGGATCAATTGGCAAAAATTGAATATAAAATAATCCTAGTGATGTTTTCAAAATTGTACGAATTGTTGTTTTCTTTATTATTTTTTATAACAACTGAAGGCTGCCACAGGTTCTCTCTCATGTTTGGAAGGGGTGGGTGAGGGAGGGGTATTCAGCTGCAACATGCAACTTCACCACTAGATGTAACCAAATTCTACACACTGAACCTTTAAGTAAAATGGATATTTGGTTGGTGCTGTAAAAGCATGAGCTGCTAGTGCTCTGGCCGTAGCTTGTAACTGCTAGCATCCACTGTCGCCAAATTGCTTGCATTTAGCTCACGACATTTGGGGTCGATTCTGCACAAGATTAACTTATTTAAGGTGTAAGTTGAACCTGCATAACAGGAATAAATATATTAGTCAAATATAAAACCTGGGCGAAATTACTTTAGTTTGTATATCAGCACATAAAAAAAAATACTGCGAAAATACCGGGATTTTGGTCACTATAAATCATGATATAAACATTTCATGTCAAATCATATCAGATGATTTCTGAATTTCCTTTCACTACCACTGTCTTACTTGTTTTGAGTAGATCTTTAGCAGTTTGTTGACTGGAGTTCCGTCTTCCTCTCCATCAAACTCCAGCCACAGAATGTGCGAGTCCCCCTCCTCCTCCGGGTAGCTGTGGTCCCACGAGAGCTGGCTGAAACGCAGGCCGAGCAGAACATGCTACAAGAAAACATGTCCGAGGGGAAATATCAGCATTGGTTTCATGAGGAGAAATCAGAAACGCTTTCCACATTTCTGCAGTGTGCACGATGTTTTTACAGAGCTGTTCACAAAGAAAACTTCAGTGCTCACCTTCTCTTTGACGTCCATCACATAGACCCCCTCCAGGCAAATCCCAACATTGACAGCTTTGCGCTTTCCCCTTTGGAGGATCCCTTGCGCTGGTTTGTCAATCTCACCAAAGAAGAAACCACACCTGTTTGTGCAGATTGAAAAATGAGCACATATTTATCATTGCCTTTTGAGTTTTAAAACCTGTAGACAGAGCATCAATGGCTCATTACAAAAGTTCTTACCCATAATAAGGCAGTGTGTGGCATGTGTTGAGGTACTGGTGTAGGAGCTGTGTGGGCTCAGGAGGGTTTGCAGCAGATGTGTGGATCTTTTTGTACTCCTCCAGCAGTTTCTGCTCCAGCCCTGCCAGACGACTGGACTTCCCTCTCAGAGTAGAGAGTAAACCTCCGCTCCCCATGGTGACATGTGCAGGCACATAAGAGGTCAGCTTCTTCTCTCTGTGGAAAGTGGAGAAGTTTATATTACAAATTTAGTGCTGTGGAAATCAGGTCTCAATATTATATTCAATCAATACTTAATTTGATAACACTTCCTGCTTAATGCCATGTTGTGATTTGCTTCTGTCACGTCCTCATGATAAACAGGATGACTGTGCATTTCAATACATTTCTTCTTTAATTGTCTGATTTCCTCTTTAACAAGCATCGCAAATCCCAAATGCTACAGATTCTTTCCTCTCCTGAATCACCATGTTCACATATATTAATTAATAAACATAAAATACATGCATATTTTAATTTCATGCTCATTTGATTTAAATGTTCAGTTTTTTGTGTTTAAAGAGGAAGCCCACAACCAAACACAAGTCTCACAATAAAGTAAACTGCTCTCCTCAGTTACTACCACTCACATGCTGACGTATGAATTTTCTAAAGTGGAACAGATTCTGTTCTTCAGCACAATAAAGACATCAAATAATAAATACCTACAGATGCTCTGGAAAGAACTTCTTGGTTGAAATCTACAACCAGTAATTTTAACACAAGGAGAGTTTTCTCTCATGTCCACTATTGCAATATGATCAATTTACATATGTAAATGACAGTATGTGTCAAAGACATAATCTTTGGACTTTAGGATAAAGCACTAATGTTTCTTCACAAATAAACACCACTGACACAAACTACGATGTTTGATGTTAAAACACTGAAAACACACAAGAGACTTCCTCAAAATTATTTGCTGACTTATCTGTTACTAACAGCAGGCAGTCTGCGACGTGTGTTGCAAGTACCTAAAATAAGAACAGTGACTACACTACTTTAAAACTTCTCTATTATATGAACAGCGCTTTATAAGACGTGTCAAGTACCTTCTGAGTAATTCTGAATCAAGTCTCAAAAGGCTTTCAAGAAAAACAAGAAACAATGATCATCCCACTCCAATCAAAACTGTTGACCTCTTGATATTCATCAAAGGTGTCATTTTTCGCAATTTGATGAATGTTCATCAAATTGCAACAATTTGTTGTTGATTGCGCTGAAGTACTCAAAGCTGTGAAATCAACCAACTGCCTTTTATCTGTCAGTTTAGGGACATGATTTTGGTTTGTTCTTTCTACAATGTCTTCAAATTATAAAATAGTGTTCAAATAAGCAAATTATGGAGCCAAAGAACAAAAAACATGTTAAATCTGGATAAAACTAGCAAGCTTTGAGGTGCTGGTAAGTACATTTTGTTACGTTTGGACTAACAGTCATCCCTTATTTCAGTCTTTATTCGAAGCTAAGCTACTGTGAACTACGCATCATCTCCAGGCTGTAGCCTTACATCGAGAGGTCAAAAACTATTTGTTTAAGAGAAAACTACGAGTCAACACTTGGACCATCTATAGAAAACAAAAATTCAGGCAATTCAGAATATGGTCATATATTTTAAACAATCTTTCTAACTCACCTTACAGTAGCAGTAAACTGTTGGCCGTCTAGACCAGTTCCCTCTTCAAGAGCAAGAGACAAGGCTCCAAGACTCATCCAGTGCTCTGGATCACAGGGGTATCGACCTGAGAGGATGTTGTTCCTGGCCTCTTCGTACAGAAGTTTCAAGACTCCCTCATCATCAATCTGCTCAGGAGGGACACAATAACAAAAATTATCCAACTGTTACGGTATCAGGACAAGTAGCTCAGAGTTAGAGGGAGCCCAATATATTTGAAAAGAAAATTAGCTGTACTTTTTACTTACTTACTTTTATCTTAAAATATTGAAATTGCTTCTAATGATCTCGTCTGATTATTAAATAATTTGTTTTAATTTGCTGCCTCATCTCTCTTTGTTACTTTGGGTTTTGTTGAGTACTGATGAATTGTGATTATTATAAAACAGCACAAAACATGTTTACCCTTCTAAAGACGATGAAATGGCAGTTCTAATTTACAAGAAAACCCATTATGATTACTGCACTCTAATGACTCTCAGACGATGACCAAATATCTTCATTAAAGCCGGCTAAACATGCTCTTAGTAGAAAGTGATGTAAAAACAGTGTCATCATAATTGGCTCATATCTAAGGTTAATCAATATTCTGCAGAGGATCTGAGTTAGTGGTACCTGCAGCTCTTTAGATTTAGGATAAAACACATTCCGTCTGTATTGGAGATACGGCTCATCTGAGGAAAAAGCAGAGAACGATGATGCATTATGGTTCGGTGTGTTTCCATATCATACTAATGTGTGAAATTCAGTCTCATTGCTCGGAGTGGAGGAGTGAAGGTATGGGGACACTGCAGTAGATGTGGGACTAACATCAAATCTAGTTCTCAAGCCCCCTCCAGCCCACTCTGCACTGGCTCACAGTTCTGCACTGTGTGTGGGTGGTATCCCTACCTACTCCACAAAAACACATAACAGCATTTAAATGATTATGCAACGCATTTGTGTTCTTTTTTTTGTGTGATTAGTGCTAAGCTGTCACTTTGTCACCAGTTCTTTGGTAACACTGGACGAAACGCACACAGTGGTGGGCTGTTCCGCTTTGTCTGGCAGAGTAATGAGCAACAACAACAGACTTTCACATCACCAAAAGTCCACTGTGCGTGACAATTCTGACAGTGCACTAAACAACATCTTCAGTTTGTAAAAAATAAAACTTAAATTCAGTCTTGTTCCAATTAATTTGCCATAAAGATTTATTCTTGACCTCACTCATCAAATAGACTTTAGTTTTTCTTGATCTATAGCATTTACTGCATAACCCATTGTAACACACTAGTCAAACTCCGACCATTGATATGTGTGATCATACATTATAATGCATTGAACATTTGTCGCATATCTAATAAAGCATTTGTGTATGCATTGGACTGCTACACACGTAATCTAAGATTTCTAATGATTATTTTCATTTATAATAAAATATTTAATTATTTCCTCGATTAGTCAATTGTCAAAAATGGTTGCAAATGTCCATCATAAATTTCTAAAGCTTTTGCCCACCCTTCCAGAATTAAAAGATATGATTTAACAATATCAGTTCTTTGACATTTTATTTCATTTATATTGCTACAAGTAAAAAAAAATGTTTCTTTACTCCCTGCTCTGAGTCCCTTTCATGCTTTGATTTGACAAAACATTAAAGGTTAGTGCATTAAACACAGCAACAGGCTGACTATCTCTCACCTTGCGAAATGTCTTCCTCTGAGGCCTCAGTGAAGCGATACAGCAGGTCTTGCCACTGACGACACAGCTTGTATGGTTGATGTTTCACCTTTAGCTGCAGTTCTTAAGAGTATGGAAGAGATCAAATGTGATACACAGATACTGTATGCATGTTTCCCTGCTCTGATTCTAGTGTGATATTTATACCACTTTCCATTCTCGGAAAGTGGTCTGAGAATTTTAGAACCCACAGTAAATCAAGCCTCTATCATTTAGGCCCAGGCAAGTAGATGCATATTCTGCCTGACAGTCTGCCAAAAATATCTTACATCATGTCACATTTGGTAGCAACTCTATAAGACAGAAGCATCCACATACACATCAACATTCTTATAACGTCGATGCCTATAATTTGATCAGAAGAAGGGTTGTAGCAGTAGAGTGTCTGGGGGCTAAAGGTCTTACCGAGCAGTGGAGAACATAACCAGAAGGCAAAAGCATCATGTGCAGATTCAGGAACATTGAGAGCCTCATGAACACTTCTGCCCAGCTCCTGCACAGTGACACTGCCGAGCCCTTCTACAGATAGGTGGACTGCACTCTCCCCAAACAGGTATATGAGCACATCTTGAGCTGTGTGAACAATCACAAATATACTAAATTAAACAAAAAATAAATAAAAGTACTGCATGTTAGAACAAAACAAAGGGGGGATTGTTATATATTATTTGCTCCACCGTACCCCGGGAAAGTGTTGCAGAAGAAGCAACACTTCCTCTTTGCGAGTGATCATCTGATGAGTCTGGAGGAAAACTGCAGTCGTCCCCTTCCATCTCTATTCTGAAACACAATGAGGAAATTCATAATCTGTCACAAAACAATAACAAATTACAACAGGTTCTAGAAAACAGCCTGAAAAAAGCATCTGAGCCTGGACTGGAAAAATAGTTCAGAGTGGCATCAATGTACAAGCTGGGATATAAAACAAAACTTCAGGATTTGTACAGACGGTTTGAATCTCAGTCCGGCCGGAGTCTTTCTGTGTAGAGTTTGCTTTCTCCCTGTGTCTGCGTGGGATTTCTCTAGGTTCCACCCACAGTCCACAGTCATGCAGATTGGGCTAAATTAATGGGAGACTCTAAATTCACTGTAGTTGTGTATGTGACTGTGAACTGTTGTTTGTCTCAGTTTATACACTGGCGACCTTTCCAGAGTGCAGTTCACCGCATCTCGCCCATTTTCAGCTGGGATCGGCTCCAGCTCCCCCCCACAATCCTCAAGAGGATAAACATTAGAGATGATGGATGGACTTGATCTCTTCAAATCCAAGTTATCTGTGTGCAGCTGGCTGAGCAGTGTCCTGCCAATAAGGCGTATGTGCTAACAAGCCTCATACTAACATGGTTATATGCAATACTTTTGCTTTAGTGTCATATACTTTAAAAAGACCCTTGTCACAGAGAAGACTAGAAAGGTATCAGCAACATGAAGGGTTGGGGTTTTTCACTGGCATAACCGACTTCATCCATTTCCTTTGGTCCTGATTCAGAACAACAAGTAAATCAGGCTAATTTAGGTGTCACTCTGCACCAGCGCCCCCATGTGACTTGAAAACAACCAGTGCAATCAGAACATCCCAGTCGACCACTGGTGACCTCACCCCGTTGAACTGGTGCGATCGTTTGGCCCCAACACGTCACTGTGGCTTTATGTTATGTGAACATGCCTCAGAGCATCGACATTACAGCCTGGATGGTGGTAAACACAGAGGGATGACACCACCAGCAGCATGAGGCCCGAGCTGCTCTCAGTTAACTGGATTGTCCTACACAAGTCCAAACAATGGCTGAGAGACTCTGTGTATCTGGATGCTAACTTCACTTCGTTTTGTTAGCATTAGCTAAGTTAGCTGGAAGGCAGGGGAAGCGGCCGTGCTAGCTATTGACGCAATGACTTTACTTCGCTACTTTCAGACCTGGTAAAACATTTCAGTCAAACCTAAGTGAGCTAACTTTGGGTATTTCCCCCGCCAGGCTGAGACACGCTGTTACTAGCAGGCAATGGGACAAAATGCCTCTGTTGTCCGTCCACCTACCTGCCACTTCCCGTCAATTTCCCTCCACTCGCGGCTGCTTATCCTGGATACGGTCCAACCAGTTGTGTCCCCAGTGTAGCTCCAGACATTAGCCACTGACTGGGACCTCCCTGTTAGCCGGCTGTCTGAAACTAGCTTTCCGGGCAGCTGAGGGGGCGACGCACGAACGACTCTGTTGTTGTGAACGGTTCTTCACTGGGCGTGACAGTCACCGTGGAGGATTGAGAACTCCTCCGAAACCGAGGCACTCGTGAGGGAAGCAGCTGTAAAATGACCTAAGAGCGAGGGTATCGATGGTGGGTTTCAAAAACACGTTCAATGGCAGCGTGTGGACGTGTGAACGACTTTACACGGAACCGGTTCAAAAAGATTCGATCCCGAGAATCGGTCGAGACGTCCGGAGAGCGCGCTGACGTAGCGTCACGTGATCGGAACGTCTTCCCACGCAGGCAGCGGATTACTGTGTTTATCTGCTGCATAGACTTTACTGTATATAAAATACTTTATATAATGTTAATATATAGTTTAATCTGTTTATCTGCTGCATAGACTATACTGTATATAAAATACTTTATATAATGTTAATATATAGTTAAATCTGTTTATCTGCTGCATAGACTTTACTGTATATAAAATACTTTATATATATAATATTTATAACTAGCTTAATGTGTTTATCTGCTGCATAGACTTTACTGTATATAAAATACTTTATATAATATTAATATATAGTTTAATCTGTTTATCTGCTGCATAGACTATACTGTATATAAAATACTTTATATATATAATATTTATAACTAGCTTAATGTGTTTATCTGCTGCATAGACTTTACTGTATATAAAATACTATACATATATAATATTTATATAAAGATGAATTTGTTTATCTGCTGCATAGACTTTACTGCATACGTACAAGATATAATATTTATATAGAGAGTAATGTGTTTATCTGCTGCATAGACACAAAATGCCTAAAAATACTATTGATCAACACCTCTCGGACAGTCTCAACAAAAACTGTACAGTGACGTTCACAAAGGTAAATAACCTTTGCCTGGTTCGGGCACATATAATAATTTAACATATATAATATGTCTGATGTTGCTTCATTTGTGTTATTGCACTGATGTAGTCTATCAGGTTTGTAACCTGCCACAATACGTTTGACACATCGCTATCAAACAAGGATGATGGATAAAGTATACAATTCAATATGCAGTATAAGCACAAATACGTGATGGAAATATTGGACATCTAGTGGTGAGGATGACTAGTGCAGTGCCTGTTGTAAACTTGCCTGTTTGGAATGGACTGTATACTTGGCCTGTGGTGATGCTGGTTGCAGCTTTCTTTCTGAATCTGTAAAAGTGACCTGCTGTAAACAGCAAGTAAAGACCTGCTGCAGGACCCTGAAGCTGCACCACCGCTGCTGCACAAAGGGCTGTTCACCTAGTTATTCAAACTTTATTAATATTGAACGTATCGCATGTCCAAATCGCATCAAATTCAACACTGCCCTTCTTTGGGCCCTTAGCAATACACCAGCAAAGTTTGAAGATGATAAGATGAACAATTCATGAAATAGGCTTTCCACATACAGAAAGACAGAGAGCTTTGATAATTAAGGTGCGTATAACAGCAATAATGATTACACTGATAATTACGTTTGCTTAATAAAATATACAGCCCAGCTCTTTTGCAATAAGAATACATGGGAAGCCTCTCCCAGCTTTATTGGTGATTCTACACCCAAATATGTGAGCTAAAGAAAATCACTCAGGACACAGTCTTGATTTTAAAAGGGCTTTTAATAAAGCTTTTCCCATGGGTTGATATAACAAATAGATTCCAGAGAAGGAACAATTGATTTTTTCTGGAAATAAAAAGACTGCAGAATTCTTTTATAATTACGCCTAATTAACCACTGGGGGGAAAAAATAAGGGGAAAAGTGCAAAATGGAGTTCAGTTTCTTTTCTTTTGTGTGGCAAAATCAGTTGTCGTAATGAAACAAGCCTCAGAAACAGCCTGCACCTGCATCTTACATCCACCTGACGCAGGTGGATAACTGCCATGGCATCAGGCTGAGTGGCCTATTAATAAACAGGATTAACAGCTTTAACAAAGGTGAGAGAACAGAGGACACACTTGATGGCTTTCATCGCATTATCGACACTGATACATCAATCCTCTTAATCCTATTCAGGCAGTGAGAAAGTTGCACCTTAGAGCCCTGGTTATGGAGAGTGACATATGGAATATCATATGCATGCATTTTATTGACAATAGAAAAGAGTTGAAATAAGTTACTCCACTGCATCAGCTAATTGGTATCTTCAAACTTAAAAAATAACCTATCATTATATGTCATTATCCTGTTGCACCGCAGAGAATTGTGCCTCAAGTCTCTCTACAATTCAGCTTTACATCCTTCTTTTTGTTCATTCTATTTTAATTGAATATACATAGAAAAGCATTGCAGTAGTGAAATTAGCAATGCATATGACGATTAAAACAGTGAAGGGATTTTTGTATTTGTGAAACAAATGTAACAATAAAAGGGTTTATTATTATAAAAATAAGAAATAATAAAAGATAGAGAATGTGCTCAGTGATTTATCCATTTTTAGGAGCAGAAGAAATCATGGGTTTACACTAACTTCTGTGGGCGGGTCTTCTCTGGTATAATACAGTGTGTGAAATATGAATGGGCAAGTATAGTGAGATAGTAAATGTTTACCAGTGATGATCATCTGATAATAAAAAATACTAGACCTAAATCGTTGATCGCCCTCTCTGTGTAAAAATTATTTACATGTGTGTGTGCGTCATGTGTGGTTCAGGCCGTGGCCGCGGGGGTCCCTTCTGCTGCAGTAGTGCCCTCTTCCACCTGGTTTGTGAACAGGAAGAACTTCAGCACGGGGTTCATGAACTCCATGAAGGTGTCTTTCACGCTTTTCTCCAGCAGGTAGCCTTCTGTCTCAATCTCGGTGTTTTCCTTCCCCGCCACTGCCTCCATGGCGGTCTGCAGGAACCGCAAGCTCACCAGCACAGAAGCCTGGGGAGGAGGAAGGTGGAGAAATGTTAGATGTTGAGCTGCATCCACAATATCTATGCTGTCTATATCTATAACCTCTTCGCAGCTGTATCGATCCTTAAAAGATCAATTTCATGGCACCAAAGCACCACCAATCTTGCGTGGAGTCACTGTGGGACCACTGTAATTGTTTTCATGCTGTACCTGTAAGATAAAGACTGACAGCACTCCAGCCCCAATGGTGTTCATCAGACCCATATAGTAGTTGACCAGGGCCTCTCTGCAGCCTCGGAGGTAGATGTTCAGCTCCTCTGTCTGGTATTCATAGTTGTAGTGAGCCGAGTCGTTGGTGAGCTGATACTGGATGCACGGCCGCGGAGAGCTGGGGTTGCAGCAACTGAACGGGACACCGTCTACCAAGTAACGGCCATCCACGTTGCTCTTGATGCGGCTAAGTAACCAAAGGAAACATGTGTCAGATAAGAGATGTTTTCACCAGTAAACACAGTATTGTTATGTCCCTGAGTGTCCATTTGTTCATATTCACTGAAGTGAAAACCTCTCCCAACAATTTCCCACCACTTACTCTTTCACTTCCTTAGAACTGAAATCCAGGTAGCGGTTGCTGATCCACTGGACCTCGAACCAGTCCTTGAAGTCACTGTTTCCACAACACTGAAACTCCATCTGCAGCCGATCGATGTTCTGCTTCTGGAAGCAGCGGCCCGGGGTGTCTGTGTCCTTGTAGAAGCGGATGCCGTTCTTCAGGCCGCCCTTCAGGGAAGACTCCAGGCTGCCCTTCATTGCGTAGCTCATGATGACGGCTAGCAGCATGAGGACAGTGAAGAAACAGGAGATGGCGAAGTAGGGCTTCAAGAAGTTCTTCCAGCGAGGGAATCGCCCGGCGTCCAGGGCATCTTGACAGATCTTTGAAGCAAAGTAGTTGATCCCCAAGGAGGCCAGACCAACTATCATCAGGGTGTTGGGCACAACATGAATGTCTCCATTATCCATTACCTGTAATTAAGTCACACAGTAATGTAATTAATGTTCTGAAAGTTTCATTTGTTTTAGATGGAAAATCTAAAATTGGTTTCTTTCATTGATCTTTGATACTTTCATTTTTTGGGATGAATATTAAGATGCAATAGTTTCAAATGTTTTTGTTGTTGTTTATTTTTTTATGGACATGGTAGAAGTCCTAAACACACACAATGCATAATATAATACTGTATGATAATTTGCATTTTATTTATCAGGATTACAGTCAGTCTTAAATACTCTGTTGAGAAATAAATATGTGGTTAACATCCTGAGAGTTGTTGAGGAAAGTGAAAAACAAACGCATAAACACAGTTTTCTTCTATCCACTAGCTTAAATGTGCTGTTGCTCTGTCAGGTTATATGAGGGTGTATGAGTTCTTACATGAATGTGTGAGCTCCAGGAGTAGCATCCTCTCCTATTTTGGCAAACCAAACATTATGCTTGTCTGGAAATTCACAGGCTGACACTCAGAGTTTGCTTAAAAGATATTTTAAAAGCTAGTGTGTGTATTTGTGTGTGTGTATGAATGTGTGTGTGTGTTAGGATCACATACATTTTTAATCACTGAAATAATATTATATTTGTTATTTTTACAAACACCAGAAACCTTGCAAAAGAAAGTGAAAGCTGTCAAGATTATGTTATTGGAGGCTGAACACAATACAAATACGCAAACTACTCCAATATAATATTGAAATACATCAACATAAGCTTAAACATAGTTTTGATAATAGTGAAACGGTATGATGCCAGTCTTCAGAACAGTGGATTAGGATGATTAAGACTGACAGAGCCTGGTTTTATTAAATGATGACTCAAGAGCTAAAGTGGGTCACAGTTGTTTCCAGTTTACAAGGACATTTATTCATCTTCTGAAGAAATTCAATTCCAATTTCAAATTTTCTTTTTAAAAGTTTGACAGTTTGTAGGACAGTTGGAGTTGACCGTCCTTAAATGTAGATATTTAGTGCACAATTACCAGTTTAGAATCATTACCTTTTCATGTGGTTATGTTTTTTTTCTCAATCACAAGTATGAACACAGCTGGTCCACAAACTCCAATGTACTGTAAAGTCTCCATTGCACCAAGAAATGTGGCCCATTTACAATTACACAATTTTATAATCATAGCAGTTTAAAATGAATAATAGCAAAACTTCGGATGTATGAACGAAGCTTCAAAGTCCTGGAATTTAAATTTCAAAAAGTACCTCTGCTCGTCTGCGGAGCTCCGTCTTAAGCAGGCACCCCAGGGTGAAGGTCATGGCCCCGGCCACTGTGGCACTCCAGGAGAGGAGCCACAGTCCCTGGGCCAGCTTCACCCTTTTCGCAAAGGGGAACTTCATCTTCATCACCACCATGGTTGCAGCGAGGGGGCTCCGGGTCTCACCGAGGGAATAGGGGAAGGAGAGCGACGAGGCGACGAGGGACGATGCTGTGCTTTGTCTGTGAGAGAGGAGCAGAGGTGAGAGGCAGAACTCCAAAGCCTCAGAGAGGAAGATGACAAAACTGTATTAAACTCTGAATTTGGAAAGTTGTGGAAACACAGCAGACGAAATTAAAAACATACTGATAATTACTTTTCAAAAAGTCAAAAGAAATTTGGACAAAATCTTCAGAGAATACATTTATAAAACTTCAGACGTTAGAGCATCAAAGTTCACCTTATTCAATTCCCCAGAAAGTGCTGAAAAAAGTCCAGTTATCTCCACCGACCACTGTGTACCGTCCAGTGTGCCACACAGTGGATTTGGCATACTGGATTTGGCAGAACCTGAATGTCGGGAATGTCTTACCTCTAATGCCTACCTATCCTATTAAAGTGGTCTGTGAATCCAGGCCATTGTCAGATCAGCACCCATCACTCACACAGAGGGACACAGATGA
Organism: Hippoglossus stenolepis; assembly: GCF_022539355.2. NCBI lineage: Eukaryota > Metazoa > Chordata > Actinopteri > Pleuronectiformes > Pleuronectidae > Hippoglossus > Hippoglossus stenolepis. Next base: position 6,936,632 of record NC_061497.1, on the reverse strand, counting down.
CAAACCAAATTGAACCTGACAGGGAGGTGGATATTATCATAATGTGTTAGCTGTGCACAGTAACATATATCCTCATGACACAACCTCATATGCACATCTAAACTGAATTAAATCTGAGATTAAAAGACAACAAGACAAGGAGACGTGTTTCAACAATTTAAGAATTTTGATAATAATAATAATAATAATAATAATAATAATAATAATAATAATAATAATAATACATTTATTTATACAGCATCTTTCATACATAAAATGCAGCTCAAAGTGGTTTACAATTAAATCAATAAAATCAAAGACATGAAATAAGAGATCAATAAGAACATGTTAGCAATAAAACAAAGACTTAGAATATAAATATAAAAAATAAAAATAAAACAGATAAATAATTAATTTAATTTCTTAAAACTATCAACAGAAGAAGCTTGTCTGATGTGTAGTGGGAGTTTGTTCCAAACCTTTGGTGCATAGCAAGAAAAAGCTGCTTCCCCCAAACTTTTAGAGTTTGTTTTGGGGATACTGAGCAAGCCCGCAGTAGATGACCTGAGGGAAAGGTTTGGAACATATTCCGATAAACAGTCAGCGATGATAGTCGCATAATAATTTATTTTCTTTCTTTTTATTTACTTTTGCTTCTCGTAATGATGTGACTTTTAAAGGGAGCATTGAAAGTTGGAAAAAAATATATAAATGTCTACTGCCGGTGACTATTATTAACATTGAGGACATGTTTCTGCTCAACAGCAGTAGAAAGGAATGTGTAGTGGCAGAGAGAGAAAGTGATTTTCTTATAATCCCCACAAGGACGTCAGAGATCTAAATATAACTTTATCTCTACATGTTGATCATGCGGTTGTTTGCAGAGGTTCCATGCAGGCAGAAACAATCCTCAAACTGATCATGGTATTGCTTTTGCTTTTGTGTTTGTTTGATATAAACCCACTTTGCATTTCCCCCTAATGGAGTCAGTGGTTGTTTCTGTGCTTAGCAAACACAAGGTTGAGTTGTTTTCTAGACTTCTGAAGTGACATGGATCCACTTGGTAGTTTTATCTAGTCTGTAAATTACAAAAATAAAAATATCCCCAGCAAAAAGTAGCAGGTGTATAAATACAAAACAAAAAGCTGAACTAAGTGTGGTCAAACCCGAACAGCAAGGAGATGAGAAACCTGGATGAAATCTGGTCATGAGTTCCGTCTCACCCAGCTACAATCTCCATCACCACCTTTCTCAGAAATTAAACGAATGTAGCAATTGTTTCTTCGTATACTTTATTAGATTTTATATGGACAGAGTTACATGGGTTACATTTACACAAGCTTGCAGAATTTGTTTATGCAAGCATTTCCTTTGACATGTAAGTTATTGCAACCAGAGGAATTAAATGTTTTACACAAAGATAGGACCATAATTAAAGCTGAGACAACATTATTACATATTTTGTGTGTGCATATATATATGTAATAGTGTACAACCATACGTTTTACAACTGGGAAATAGATTAACATGAAACAAATCTTTTAGTATGTGTTTAGGATGCCTTCAACTGTGTGTCTACATACACAAGGACTACACACTATACAAATACATAATGTTTCAGCCAGTAAAGCGAAAACACAAACAATAACAATTGCATATATGTGGATCAATACAACAAAAATACATATCTTCACCTATTTTCACATTTTACCAATAATTGAGCCAATCCAAGGTGCAGAGGAAAAACTGAACAATATTGTTTATTAAAAACAATATTTATTATTTACATAGTATAGACATATAATATTAATTTTGCCTCCAGTACCACTTGGCAGATGTTTGGTTGTATTGTTTTTTATTTAGGAACAAAACCAGTGAGTCCTAAAGGTTTGCAGTTACAGTTATTGGACCAAACTAAATGAGCTTAATTGAACTTTCCCTGGAAACTAACCCGATAAAATTACGATTTCAGACGCCTCATGTTACTGTCACAGCTTAGTACGCTCCCCTTTCAACACCTCGTCTGGAATCCCTCCCATCCAGCCGTGCACCTCCGCCCTGCCCTGACCTTTGCCTTCACTGGCCTGTGATTCACGTATGAAGTGGTTGAGCATCTGCTCAGCCGTCTGCAGGCTGGCCAGGCCACTATTTACGTCTGACATCCTGCTCTCCGCCAGCATCCCCATAGCTGCCTCCCTGTCACTGTTTGTTCGCCAATGATGAATGATCTCATTATCTAAATCCCCGATAACGTCTTCTCGGGGGTGGTGGAGGTCCATCATGGCCTCGGTGCCCCTCAGCTCCTTTTGCATGTGGTGCCGTGCCAGAGGAATTTCCTCCAGGCTGGCTGACCGGATCAGGATGGAGGAGCCAATGTTTGGACTTGAGGTGATCCTGTAATTGCCCTCAGCTGTCATGCTGTCAGACAGATTCTTAAAGCCAGAAGGGCAAGCATTGCTTTGCGGTGCTGGTAAAATCTCATTATGGATATTGAACTGGAGATGAGATGTCTGCCGCAGTTGTGCAGAGCGCAGGCCTATAGTTTCCTCACCCCCTGACTCGCTGTCTTTGTCCACGTCTGCTTCTTGGTGTCTCCACGCATGATTTCTATTCGATCCTGTCAGTATAAATCGTGGGATCTCTTCCCCAAACTCTGACCAGTCAGATTCTTCCTCCTCTGGAACTGACCCTAGTAACTGGTCCTGGCCGCCGGCGTTTGTGTTCCCGTAGGTATGGGTGTCCATGAACTGAGCCGGAGGGGGAGCGATGGGCAGAACCACCGGATTAATGGCATCGCCTGACTGAAAGTGGATGTTGGTTTTGTGATGGACAGATGTTGCCTGTAAAGGTTACAAATGGATGAGTTTATTGATTAAATGATGTAAAGTCAAATAAGATATTGTTGAGTGATTAAAGAAAAATGCTGGTAGCTGTAAGCCCATTAAAAAATTTCACAAAGGCTCATTAATATTTCAGTTGTTTAAGATAGTCGGTCAGTTTTACCCCACAGTGGCTGACAGAAATCAGAAGGAATACCAGAGTCATTTTCAATATGTTTTTTTTCACCACTGAATATGAATGTGTCTGTACAGCCACTGTCTGCCCAGAACTCAAAGGTCAAGATCTTACTTTGAATGTTTCCACACTGTTGCCAAATTTGGCATCAGCGAGCTGCACCGTCAACGCTGAGATACGCTGGTTCAACCTCTCGCGTTCTCCTTCCATATTCTGAGCCTAACACAGGAAGTACAGCAGATGAACTTTAAGCCAATGGCGGATCTAAGATTTCTATAAATCAGGGACCATAAACAGGCACATGTGTCAAAACTGGTTTCTATATATACATACACAGGTTTTAATGAATAAGGAATTCATGTTTTTGTAGCTTACGGTCAAGACACTAAGAAATACTAGTAATCTCACCACTGAGTTTAGCTTTAGCTGCAGGAGATTATTGGTCTGTTGTGTTGAGGAGCAGCTGTCATGAAGTCTAAAGACAGAGAGAGGGGAAAAGTGCAGTAGTCCACAAGAATAAAATATATTACAATCTGAATACAATATCTCTCACATGGTATGAGATCAAGAATCAGTTGCAGATCATCCATAAGAAAAAAACTGCTTCCTTTACCTCCTAAATCTATCGGTGAGGCTGCTGAGCTCCATACGTGTCGTCTGAAGCTCTGCCTCCAAAATCTTTTGGCTGTTCACAAACTCCTCTCCCAAACACTCCATCCTCACCGCTGTCTTCAGCAAATTATGATGCAGACCTTCATTCTTCTCCTGTAGTACCCTGTCAAATACAGAAAAATACAATGTACACAAGCCTTTGGTGCATTTGTTCAATGAGCAAATTCTTTCATATTTTTGCAAAAGTATTTTCATTCCTTTGGATGGAAAATCACACATATCAATGTTTTCCATGGGATTTACATCCAAATTAATGGGCGAGTGCTTTTACCAGTTAATATAATCAACAGAGTTGCATCATACTTACATTATTCTACCCAGCTCATGTGCCTCTTCCTGCATTAAAGACCCCCACCAAAAAAAGAAATAATATTTATGGTGTACAACAAAAAAAGTGAAAAGCATTCTTTGGACTACCATTATTCAATTACCCTTAGTTTGTGCATGTAACTAATCTATTGTTCTGAAATAGATAATCTATTAGTTACACAGTAACATGCACACAAATCAATACACAATCAAATGAGTGGAACATCATTGCATAACCTGTTAATTAAGCAAGTAAAACACAGGCAACTATTGACCGGTCAATAATTTCTTATTGAACATACAGTAACAGTGGATTTCAGAAAGAGTCTTGAATATAATGCCAAACCTTATGTGCTGATGAGTCAGTGAAACTTGTCCGTTCCTCCTCCAGGCTGACGGGGCTCAGAGTGTTCTTGGCTGGGTCTGCTTTAGTTATAAGAGACTCTGGCTTCCTGTGTGAAGGAGGACTGTCAGCAGAATGGCCCTTTAGATGAGTGTGGTGGTCATCATGGCCATCATGGTCGTGGTCATTGTTTTTGGAGTAGGATTGGTTGAGATGCGACTCAGGGGGATGTCCTTGGTGATGCTGGTGAGTGTCAGCGTGGTGGTCTCCATGGTGATGCTTGTGTCCTGTACTGTGGTGGTCTCCTTGGTGATTTTGGTGAGATTCAGTGTGGTGGTCTCCATGGTGATTCTGATGGGATTCAGTATGGTGGTCTTCATGGTGATGCGGATGTGATCCACCATGGTGGTCTCCATGGTGATGTTGATGGCCTGGACTGTGGTGGTCTCCATGGGGATGTTGAAGCAATTCAACAAGATGGTCTTCATGCTGTTGCTGATGTGACTCACTGTGGTGGTCTCCATGGTGATGCTGATGGGCTGGACTCTGGAGCTCTCCAAGCTGATTCTGATGGCCTGGACTGTGGTGGTCTCCACGGTGATGCTGATGGCCTGAACTGTGTTGGTTTCCATGGTGATGCTGATGGCTTGAATTGTGGTGGTCTCCATGGTGATGGCCCTCACTGTGATGGTCTCCATGGTGATGGTGATGTGGTGGGCTTTGGTCGTGTCCATGGTGTTGGTGATGTGGTGGGCTGTGGTCATCTCCATGATGATGCTGATGGCCCTCACTATGGTGGTCTCCATGGTGATGGCCCGCACTGTGGTCATCTCCATGGTGATGGTGATGTGGTGGGCTGTGGTGGTCTCCATGGTGATGGTGATGTGGTGGGCTGTGGTCGTCTCCATGGTGATGTTGATGTGGTGGGCTGTGGTCGTCTCCATGGTGATGTTGATGTTTTGGGCTGTGATGATCTCTGTGCTCAATCGATGATAGGCTGTGGTGTCTGTGTTGATGTGGTGTAGTAGGACGTTCAGTGTCTGGGTGGTTGCTATGGGGATGGTGACCTGAATTGTGGTCTCCATGGTCATGTGTTGGGGTGTGGCGACCTTCATGATGATGACTTGTGTTGGGGGGGTCTCCATGATGATAATGATGAGTTGTATTATGGTTATCTTCATGGTGAGGAGCATGACCATGGTGGTCTCCATGGTGATGGTGTGGACCGTGGCCATGGTCCTCCCCATGGTGATAATGACGGGCAGGGCCTTGATGGTCTCCATGACGATGGTGATGATGAGTTGCACTGTGGTGCTGTCCATGGTGGTGAGTTGGGCTGTAGCAATCTCCATGATGATGGTCTCCATAGTGACGGTGATGGGATGGGCTTGGGTGGCCTCTGTGGTGCTGAAAAGTGTTGTGGTGTTCACCGTGGTGGTGGGTTGGGCTATGGTGATCACCATGACGATGATGATCACGGCGGTGTCCATGGTAATGGTGATGACTTGTGTTGTGTTGGTCTCCGTGGTGATGCTGAGGACTTGGGCTCTTGCATTCTTCATAGTGATGATCATGGTGACTGGAAGTGTGATCTCCTTGGTGACGGTGGCGGCCCTTATAAGAAGAAGAGCGGTTGTGATGCTGAGGAGTCTGCGTGTGAGGTTTTTTCAAACAGCTAATGTCGGTGCAGCTTCTGGGCCTGTGATACATGTGATTGGAGGAGTCTGCAGAATCATAAGTGTGGTCGTGTGGGAAGGACTTAGAGTTAGAGAGACGAGTGGAGTGCTGACTGGTGTGGGAGTGTCTGCTGGAGGTAACTGAGTCTGCACTGGTGGGCCGAGTCCTATGCTGTCTGCGTTTCTCAGTGCGGCTGTCTATCTTACTGGCTCTGGCGGAGGAGCCCTGCCGTGGACTGCAGGCTCTTTGAGCATCTGTGACCCCAAGGGTGGTGAGTCTCATCGGGCTGAGCACCTGCCGAGTGATCTCATTCAGAAAGGCGGAGAACTTCTTTTTTTCCTTCATTAAATTCTTCTTGGCTTCACCTTTACTCGTTTCTTGTTCAATTTCATCCAAATTTCCATGGCCCTCACTGTCTTTTCGTCCAGTGAGAGCCTCCATGGATTTGGACTTGCGGAAACTTCCATCATTTCCAGAGCCTCTCACAATCTTCTGCCTTTTGCTGTGGGTAGGTCTGTTGCGGGAGGACTTGCCTTTCTCTCTTTTCTGCCTGGCCGATTGCCTGTTTTGATCACCCCGTCCCTCTATCAACGGGGCTGTGTCGTCTCCTTCTTCAAAATACCTGCTTTTCCCTGAAATGTCAGTACAGGACTGTGAGTGCTGAGGCTTCCTCGCTGGATGTCTGTCCAAACGCTCACTGCTGGTGTCAGAGGACAGGCTGGAGGAAGATGCTGAGGAGGAGGAAGAGAGGGAAGAAGAGGAGAAGGAGGAAGGGGAGGACGATGTTGATGAAGAGGAAGACGAAGAGGAGTGTGAGGAGGAACTAGTGGAGGAACTCAGGGAGGCTTCTGTGAGAGAAACACGGTGGTGATTTTGCTTGTGATGGTTATGGTGAGAGGGAGGATGATGAGTCTGGTCATTGACACTTGGCCGTCGATGGTCGGGGTGGTGATCGCTGAAAATGCTGTCCTCTGCTGATGAATGGCTGCTAGTTCAGACACAAAACAAGAGGTTAATGTCACACAGGATTCTCTGCTCCTTTAAACACAGAACCTTTACATCTCTTTACAATTAGATCCAGCTTTTTACAAATGTAATGAGAGTAGAAAAATTGCATGACTTACTCTTGGCTATAAGTGTCATCTGACTGGTGGGACTTTTTCTGGTAGTGGTGCTGATGGCGGCCTTGATTTTGGTGATGGTTCTTCGTTGGTTGAGATTTTGAGTTTGCAGTCTTTCCACGCTTGTGGTCTTTTTCTTGATGGTCACACATTTCGGACTTATCCGCTATCTGTCAGCTGGGAGTCGTCCTCAGAAACGGGTGGAATATTTATTCCCTGGTGAAATATTTCACAGTCATGATCATTATGCTCTTTCCACAAAATACATCCACAAAATGTTTTTATTTATTTAATGTTGTAATGTAAACAAGATTTTAAAAAAAATGAAATTTCATATCAAAAGATTAAGAATAACTTGTTCACAAAACTACACAACAGCAGCTACATGGTATTGCTGCATCATTTGTAAAAAAGTACAACTAGAAAACTGTTATTATTTTTGAAATGATTGCAGAGCTACATGCTGTAAAAAGCTAAATATTTGAAAAATAACTTATTTTAGCAAAATACAACATTGTTAAATACAAGCAACACTTTGACACATTCAATTTATAAAACAAAAAAAGTTTTATGATTCTAACATTATTGAGTTACTTCTATTTTAGACATTATATCAAATATTTGACTTTAAATTTTCTTGATACATCTGCAAACATCTGTACTCACGTTCTCAGGAGGTTCCAGGGATGACGCAGGCAGAGATGCTCCTTGTATCAGAGTTGCAGCCTCTCTGTGACGAACCTAGTAATAGAAGTGGGAAGCACATGTGAACGACTCACAATCACACATCAATATATATACTCTAGTGCTGTCCAATGACAGAGGAGCCAGTTTTGACAGATTTGAAGTCTATTAACTCTATTGTACACCAAATTCACTCAATACATACCAATATAAATTATTAAAATGCAGTTCTAATGTACAAATCTCTCTGTATCCTTCTTGTTACATACAATTTAAATTAAATAATTGCACAATATATTAGCAATATATACAATAAATTAAGAAATGAGAAAATATTTTTTTTTCAGGGATCTTTGGACAAGGCCACAAGGACATGACTTTAGGGGTTTGTTTGTTAAAGAAACGTGCTTGACGTCTGTTATGAGGCTCACTTTGCCAAAATGTCAGAGGATAATTAAAAAACTGCAGGGATGGTATTGTGTGTTGGAATCAGATATCAATCACAACTTTTTGAATATTCACAAAACACTCTTTTATCACTTTATGTGTTATCTGTGATGATGCTGGGTTAAGAACCACAAAGCTTTGACGTCAGGGCAAATGTCAAACGTTCAACCTTGATTGTGCAGAGCAGAGGAAGAGAAAAACTGTGCGGCTTACAGTGCACACGTCAACTACAGAGTGGCAAGTTATTGATCGGGATGTCCCTATTATGTCACTGCAATGCGCAATGTAATAACTCACAGCTACTGAGAAATAATTGAACTCCAATAGAGTGACAGAGGTAATTGCACTACATAAGACAACATGATGTTTTAATAAACCGCTCATGACAAACGCGTTCTGTGCCCAGAAATACATGAGACAACTGAAATCAAAGGGTCGGGTTGTCACATCTGTCATCCTCATTGAAAAGGGGCTTTATTATAATATTCATAGCCTCAGGCGACTTTCCCTACATCAATGTAACGTGGCTCAGATCCTCTGTCGATCAATGACAAACCTACGCAACTGTTTGCCAGACACAGTGGAAAGTCAGAGGAGGCAACTCATGCGAACATGTGATGTAGCTGTGAGTTTTTACTGATACCACTCGCCAGGGGTTATTACGAGAGTTCTCAAGGACAGTGTGTGACAACGTTACATCAAAGGGGATCTAGACCATCAGAGGCCCAGTAATGAATGCAGCAGTTTCTGACTGATTTTTCTCAGGCAACTAATTATATCCGACCGAGGAACTCATGATTGAATACACTTGTCTGTTTGTAAACAAGATTACGCAAAAACTACTGGACACATTATCAAAAAACTTGGTGGAAGGATCCACAAATCATTTTTCACTTTCTTGAACATTGTGAGATAGTTTCTGTTTGACATTTTCGTTCTAATGAGGCTGTTACAGTTGTTACATCATTTAGTAAAATGACTTTAGGAAATGAGATGTCCACATCAGCTCTATTTCAGGTAAATGAACATCATGGCCAGTGTTAGAGCTGAACAATCCTCAACATCTCTCAGTGAGTCTTTGACCAACTGTACGGCCTGTTTGAGATGACTTTGTTCAGATTCGTGAACAGATCAACATGCAGCCATCCCCTGCTGTAGTTCATCACACATGCAGTGCAGAATCACTGAGCTTTAAAGGGACTGAAATGGTTTAAGGTTGGAAATGCCATCATGTTTCATGGAAGTATGTTTAGAAGTTTTTGCGTAATGCTAAGAACAAACAAACAAACCAGACTGCACACAAACCGACAGAGGTGAAAACATAACTTCTATGGCAGGTAACTCTCTGAAACTCATAAGAAAACATACACAAATGCAAGAAAGATTGTTTTTCCGCAGAGGAAAACCTTTGGATGTTGAGTATTATGCAACAAGAAAATGTTTGTAATAGGATGCTAATTCTAAGCCAAGGTAGTAAGTAATTATCCTATGAGAGTACAATATACAGCCAGTGTTAGTTAGAAATATAAAGTGTGTATTGTCACTGGCAACTGCAGCCCTTCAGCCGCCCTGGGCTCTGTCCAGTCAGCGACTTCACTGACTTTCACAGGACATTGCTGAGGAGGTCCTGAGCCAGTCACACCACTAGGGGGAGTGATATACTAAGTATTCATGGTGTAAGGTCGATAATTAATATGGTGTTATCTACAGGCACGTCTGACTGGTATTTCTCATTCTCAGCAAAAGTTCAGTGTTCTGCTCAAGGCTGAAGCATCTTATAACCACCTTCTCCTTCAAAAAGAACAGGACATGAGATCGTTTTCTTTTTTCTATTCTTCTTTACCATCCGAAACGTGTTTGTATCTGGGATATGACAATGTGACATTATGCAGAAAATG